>NC_080834.1:85695910-86324646 GCF_030435755.1 Ochotona princeps | reverse complement strand
CTCTTACTAATTTGGTAAGTTATTCATGTTTATCTTTTCCAACAAGTACATAAAACTTTTTTCTTTTTTGCCACATTCTGTACTTATGCTTTAAAAACCATTTCATTCACTGAAATCATCAAGCCATGTTTTAATTTTTCCAAGAAGTTAGAAGGGTTGAGGTATACAGTAGAAGAATAAGCTACTAGAGATAGAGTGGGAATGGCAGGGATGGGCTCTTAGGATGCGATTTTCTATTTCCAGAAGATGGAGGTATTTCAGAGAGTTCATGGAAATACAAAATTAATTGATAAACAAATTGATATGGGTATTTTGGTGCATTTTTTCATAATACACACTTTGCATGAACTTTTTGAAGGTGTCTCAGAGAATACAGCCAGTTACATCAGTGTATGTTTACAGAGATGCAATAGTTTTACTTATTAAATGAGGATTATCTTTAATCCTATTCAGAATATGAGGTTGCTCATTCAACATTTTGTGGAAGGGAATGTGTATATGTGTGTGTGTGTGTGTGCATAGAAACATTTGAGAGGATGTACACACTTGCAAAACAACCCTGTGCTATACATGCTCAGGGGATTTAGAAGCAAAAATTATCAACATGTATTTAGGTTTAAAATCAACTAAGGGAAGATATGACATCTGACTAGAGTAGTTATGCAGCTCTTTATAGCAGAAGTCAAGTGTCAAAAGGAGTCTCTGGGTGATACCAACCTCAACAGTGAGTGCAAGAATGAGTCATGCTAAGTTAAAGGTAGCAGTCTATCAGTGGGATAAAAGGGAGGTTCTCTAAAGAGGCAGCACATACTGGGAATAAGGGCATCATGGCATTCTAGGTCAGAAGCCAGGTAACCCAGGGAAATCAGGAGGATGAAGGAAAGGAATTCTAAGAGGAGACAAGCTGGAGTATCCAGCAAGTTGGTGATGTGGGCTTAGTGGGACACATCGTGCAGCCCAGAGTGGGAAGCAGCTTGACTGGTGCAGCTGCCTTTGTCCCCTCACCCCGTGAGAGCTACCTCTGCTCAAACCTTTGCTGGAGAAAGTGGCAGCTCTTTTTAAAGGAAGCATCAAGATACTGAGGGTATAAATCAGAAAGAATGGATTGGACATTTGGGTGGCAAAAAGGAACAAATAAAGTTACTCTGAAGGTATCATGTGAAGCACAGGCTGCACCTGCAGGCTCTGCTAGGGAGGAAACGTAGCTAAGTCTAACGCAGAGTATTCATCATATTCTAATCATAGGTTCTTTTTTTGTTCCCGAAAGGTTTTTTTATTGGAAGGGCAGATATAAAGAGAAGGAGATACATAAAGGTCCTTCATGCGCTGGTTTACTTTTCAAGTGGCCGCGATTGCTGGAGCTGAGCCGATCCGAAGCCAGGAGCATCTTCTAGGCTTCTCATTTGGGTTCAGGGTCCCAAGGCTTTGGGCTATCCACTACTGCTTTTCTCAGGGAGCTGAATGGGAAGTGGAGCAGCTGGAACCAGCACCCATATGGAATCCCATAGCATGGAAGGCAAGGATTTAGCCACTAGCCTGTTGCGCCAGGCCTAACGTATGGTTTTTTGTTTGTTTTGAGAATCCTCTGAAAAATATGGATCATTTCCAAAGGAAAAAGTGGAGAAACAGGCTCTTAGTTACAGTTCCAGACGGTTCACATACACTCAGATCCATGTTTGGACCCTAGTTTTAGAACTGCTTGAGTGTATGGTGCAGTTGAGAAGTACTGATTCTGCCATAATGATGCTTCTTGTCAAAGAGATTCCAAGGAATGTCCGCCTAACAAAACGCTGCCTAATGATGCTGCTTCATTCTTCTGCAGCAGGAACCGGGTGATGGTGGGGTGGCACAAAGAGAAAGGAAATGAGCAGTTACAGTTTAGAATTCACACCCATTGACTGACTTCTTGTTGGATTCCTTTCCTAAGGAAGTTGATGGGATTTGAGTTAATTGATTGCGGGCTAGGTTGCAGCCAGCAAGTATTTATTTTCCTGATAATTCTAAATCTTAACATGTTTTAATCCCTTAACTAAAATTTCCAAAGGTTTTATTTTTTTAAAAATCTCTTAAAACTAGAACAATCTTGGCCTCTAGCAGAATGCTGCGCTCATCAGCTGTCTCCCGTTTCCCTGGGCTAGGACTGCTACCCAAGAGAACACTGCCTGGGATGTTCTGTCCCGTCCGAGGAGGCTTCTTCATCCTTCAGCTCCATGATGAACTCCTCTATGAAGTGGCAGAAGAAGATGTTGTTCAGGTATTTTTGCAATGTTATGTCCATTCGACAAGTCGGGGCTTAGTGTCCTGTGCCTGAGGTTTAGCCCCAGGATGGCTGTGTCAATGTCAAGTTCCAATTGGGAAAGAAGGCACTAAGAGTGCTGTCCATACACATTATTTAAGAAGTTCCTGATGGAGAAAGGGATGTTTCTGTTTGGGAGGAGCTAGGGATACAAATTTGGAGTCTTACACTGAGGTTTTCCAGGCTGTGAGCATTCCAGATGCAGGTGTCAGAAGCGATGGCTCTGGGAAGACAGCAGTTTGAGCATCCTGGCTTTGGTGTTTTCAACATCACCTTCTCAGTAGAACAGTCTTTGATTGGGCAGAGAATTTGTTAACCCCGTTTATTTTATCCCATTTTATAGGTAGCTCAGATCGTCAAGAATGAAATGGAAAATGCCATAAAACTTTCTGTGAAACTCAAAGTGAAAGTGAAAATAGGTTCCAGCTGGGGAGAGCTGAAGGACTTTGATGTGTGATTGTGCATTTGCTCAAGTCCTCTCCCACGTTCCTGACCCAAAAAGAGCAAGTATTCCTGTTTCATCTGCATCTTGAAAACAAACTCTCAGGTCTGGATGCACTTAGAATAGAAATGTGACTGTGTTTCAGAATGTATATTAGGGTCTGTTCTGTGTTGTGCCAAAAACTTTGTGGGAAACATACCATGTTTGATTATTCTCTCCAAGAATATGAATTTACCTTTTATAATTTATTGTGGCTTTAAACAGATCCAGAATGTATGCTTGAAATCATGCACTTAGCACTTTGCATCCTCATCTAACTGGACCAAGCATGAAGAAAACTGCTCTCGGGCAGTTTCAGCCTTGCGTTGTGTTCTGGCACTCATGTAGACCCCAAGTGGAGCACAAACCCATTTATACCACTGGTTAGATCCTGGGTGTGATTTCTACCCCCCTCCAGTGTCAACTTCATTCTACTATAATAGGCAATTCCATTTTAAAATACTAATTATGAATTTTGTAAGACTGGGTACGGATGAAACCTAGGAATGTAAGTTCATAAAATTTGTTCTTCCTTTTCTCTCTCCATCTCATACAATATATGTACTTGGAATATTATTATGCCTTTTCAAAAGGTATCTTGTTTAAAACCAGATGGTTTTACGTTTACCAGATTTGAAAAGCATCCTATCATGCCTCTTTTGTTGGTGGCTAGATGGAAATACTCTGGAAGAAGAGAGTATACTTTGTAAACTGAAACAGGTACGGAAATGACCATTTTGCTGTTGAAATAAAATATATTTATGAGAAGCTTTACATCAACAAGTGTTTTAATATTGTACTCAACCTAGCAATATCAGAAACTTATATTCTATACTTATATATCGCATAACTCAATGTCAGAGAACATTGAAGTGTTTACTATAGTCTTAATCAGTTAATAAAACTGATTGTTTTATTAAGTGTAATATATTAGCAACTGGGTATTGGTGAACTCGAAAGCTGACAGTTGTGGGGGGCAGTAGATAGTAAAGGTGCAGATTTCTTATTTTTCCCATATAGCACTCTCCATATTCTGGTAGGTTTCTGATCCAGAATAAGATAAATGCATGTGTGCTCTTAACTTCTACTTCATCTTCTGCAGCCTTGGCTTGCACATGTAGTCACTTGCATTTTGTTTCCACCCTTTGTGACTTATTGGGACTTAAAACAGGCACTTTTCTTCCTTTGCATGATACAGTTATGCACCAATTCCAGCACTATGATGAAACTGTCTACATAGGTTCTCCAACACAATTCAAATTTCAGCTACCTCAGGGTATGACCGTGAATGATTGTATAACAAAGAAAGCCCAAAATCCCTATGTAATTTACAGATTTACATTGTTAGGCAGAATAACCACACTCAGTCCTCGAGTCTCCAATGGGTTTACACCATACTCCCTGCAACTATGAACTGTTGTCACATTACTTGGAAAGAGGGACTTTATTGAAGTGATTATATCAGAGCTTGAGTGTGTTTATCCTGGGTTATGTGGATGGTTCCAATGTAACAACAGAGTCCTTGTGAAAAGAGAGCAAAAAGTCAGAAGAGATAGGTCAACTGAGTCAGAGGGAGGCCTGAAGATGCCATAGTGCTGGCTTCAAAGACTGAAGACTGGGTCTTAAGGCACACAGCAACTCTTCAGCAGTAAAATGTGAAGACAAAGATATTGATAACTCAGTGGGAAAACTTGAAAATCAAATGGGAAAAAATGATCACAGGATTACTTAAAAGCATACAGAAACAAATTATTGAGATAAAGAAAAACATGCATGATATGGTGAAAGAATCTACAAAGATTCTGAACAATCAAATACAATCAAATGAATTCAGTATGTCAAGTAGAAAATACAGTGCAAAGTCTCAACAAGAGACTCGCTGAGGCAGAAAAAAAAATATTTGAGCTAGAAGGCACATGCTTGAAAATAGACCCCAAAAAACAAAAAATTAGAAAAGAACTGGTTGCTTCATAGTATCTCACAAATTTCAAACAGTTTTTTTAAGAATACCCGAAAATGGGTCCAGCGTGGTAGCCTAGCGTCTAAAGTCCTTGCCTTGAACGCGCCAGGATCCCATATGGTTGCAGGTTCCAATCCTGGCAGCCCCGCTTTCCATCCAGCTCCCTGGTTGTGCGTGGGGAAAGCAGTCAAGGATGGCCCAAAGCTTTGGGACCCTGCACCTGCGTGGGAGACCTGGAAGAGGTTCCTGGCTTTGGACCAGCGCAGCACCAGCCGTTGTGGTCACTTGGGGAGTGAATCATCGGATGGAAGATCTTTCTCTCTGTCTCTCCTCCTCTCTATATCTCCTCTGTATATCTGATTTTGCAATAAAAATAAATAAATCTTAAGAAAAAATACCCGCAAGTGTGGAAATAGTAAGTGACTAAGAAGGTCTATGCAGTGAAGTAACAGGAAGAAGAAAGGGAGATCCAAGCACAGGAAGCACAAAAACACCTCTAAGAGGTAGTCAGGTAAGCTCTTTACCACGACACATTACAGTGAAACTTAAATTCTAAATGTGCATGAAACACCAGATAACCTTCAGAGGGTCTCTGTCGAGAATTATAGCTGATTTCTCATCAGAAACCCTAAAGGCTAGGGAGCAAGCAAAATCCCCCAGCCCCCAAAAAGGAAGGAGGAGACAATACATCAGAGATGAAAGGAGATATCACTACAAATACCACTGAAATATTCATCAGAAATTACAACACCTATAACAAAGTGGAAAACCTAAAAGAAATGGATAGATCTCAAGACATACACAGTCTACCTAAATGGAGTCAGGAAGCCACAGGAAAGCTAAGTAGTCTGATAGCCAGGAAGGAATGAAATCAGAGATTAAGAGTCTCAGAGAAAATAAAACTCTAGGACTGAGTGACATCACTGCAGAATTCTGCAGTGAGAACTAATTCCAATTCTTCTCCAACTATTCAAAACAAATGAAAGGAAGGAAATCCTCTCAAACTCATCCCATGAAGCCAGTATTACATAATTCAAAAACAAGGGAGCTGTAGACCAACATCCCAGATGAACAAAGATGCAAGTAGATTTAACAAAATATTAGCTAACTGATCCCAGCCACCCATCAGAAAGATCATTTCACCTGGACCAAGTGGGACCTGTTAGGCATGAATGGTTCAATACAGTAACTCAATAAATGTGATACATCACATTAACAAATTTAAGGATTAAAAACCTTGTGATTATCTCAGCAGAAGCAGAGAAAGCATTTGATAAAGTGCATCCTTTCATAATAACAAAAACCTCAAGCAAGTTGAGTATAAAAGGACATTATTCAACACAAACACTATATGAAAATGCCACTTACCAGCACCATCTTGAATGGGAAAAGTTGGAGTCATTTCATCTAAGATCTGGAACCAGACAGACAGGGATAGTCACTTTCACCGCTGATTTTAGGTATAGGTGGAAGTTATAGCTAGAGCCATTAGGCAAGAAAAATCAAAGGAATACAAATTGGAAATGAGGAAGTCAAGCCATTGCTTGGATAAGCTTTCTATATGGGAGGCTCAAAAGTCTCCACTAAGAGACTTGGAATTCCTAAGAGTTTAGTACAATTGCAGAATGTGAAATCAACACTGAAGAATTAATGACCCTTATAATACATGGATAATGCCATGGTCAAGAAAGTACTTGTAAGAGCAGCGCCATTCATAATAGCTATAATTAAAAAAAAAAAAAACTACCTTGAAATTAATGTAACTAAGATTTGAAGGATCTCTAAAATGAAAATAAAACAGAAAAAGACCAAAAAAACTTTCATGTTTGTGGATTGCAAGAATATCAAAATGTCCATATTACTAAAGGTAATTTACAGATTCAAAATACCAACAACATTCTCCTCAAAGAGAAAATGCCAAAACTTAATATGGAAACATAAAAGACCTTGGATAGCTAAGACAATCCTAAACAACAAAAATAAAGCTGGACATATCACAATACCAGCCTTCACATCATACTACAGGGCAGTGAAAATGGAAAGCCTGGCACTGGCATAAAAATAGATGTGTAGACCAATGAAATGAATAGAAATCCAAGAAATTAATCCACACAGCTACAAACAACTAGTCTTTGATAAATAAGGTAAACCCAGTTTTTGGAGAAAGGACAGTATCTTTAAAATAAGCTGTTGGGAAAATTGGATCTACATGTGTAGCTATATAAAATAGACCTTTTATACCATAAACAAACATGCACTCAAAATGGATCAGTTATCTAAATTTATGACCTGATGCCATCAAGTTGCTAGAAAAGAACATTGGGAAAATGTTTAAGACATTGGCAAAACTAAAGACTTGGAAAAGACAACAAAATCTTAAGCAACAAAGACAAAACTTGACATTGAACTACATCAAACTAGGAAGCTCCTGCAGTACAAAGAAACCTTCAATGACATGTTTAGGTAACTGACAGAATGGGAGAAAATATTTGCAAACCATGGAATTGGTAAATGATTGATATCCAGGATCTATAAAGAACTCAAGAACCTCAGCAACAAAATAATCTAGTTAAAATGGCAAGAGACATGAGCAGGCGTTAATCAGAGGATGGACTACACATGGCCAAGAAGTGACAATGCTCAGCATCACTAGCCATCAGGGAACTGACGATTTGGTCTTACTGTGCATGTTTGCCAGGAACATTTCAGTGGCACTGCTCCCAACATTGACTAAATGTGGTAATAACTTTGATCACTTAAATAAGATAACTCTGCATTTTCTATTTGACATAGACACATATGACATTTTGTGTTTATGATTCACAAATATATTTTGTGAGAATAATTTGAGAGTATGTAAATATCATTCTTCCATCACATTTGACCTTACTAGTTTTAGGATCCATTGATATTCAGTGCACAAATCATTACTGCAATGGTTGGAAACTGGTGGGTTGTAAGCTTCATGTACATTTACTGGTTGGTGCTCTATCAGGAAGAGCTTTCTCGATTCCATGTATCAATGTGGACTCTTCAGTACCTGTTTTATTCAGTCACTGTCATTATCTTTGATGGTCAGATTATCTCTGCTGTAGCCATGTTTGGGCAGGTCCTTTCGGGCTGGCTTCTGTGACCTTCAAGAAAAATTCATTCTCTAAAAACCTTTTCTTGGACAAAAATGTTCAGTCTGGAATCAGCTACTGCTCCCTGGACTTGTATTTCCTCTCAGCAGAAAACAATACTTAGCAATCAGAATCTAAGCACAAAGAGTGTACCCATTGTTGCTCCTGGAGAGCTGCTCCATCCACTCGGTGTACAGTTAGGACATACATTTGTGCAACACAACCTCTCTCCACATCACATATACCTGTATGAAAAACTCATTTACATCTGTGCGTGTGCATCTGTAAATAGACAAACACACATAGGATACTTCAAAAAGTTTGTGAAGAAATGGAAGTCAGTCAGGTATTTTCCATGATTCAAAATAGCCCTTGCCTCCCCTAACATGTATGTGATGTAGAATACCTCAGAAAGTTCATGCAAAGTGAGGGTTAGAAGAAATCAGATTTGGTACAAGAATTTTAGAAATCCATGCATATAATAGAGATGGGTTTTAATTCCATCCCCCCAAAACCCTCCCCCACTGTCATTACCTTTTTTGAGATAGCCAATGAGCAACCAGAGAGAAACCTCCCAATCCACCAATACCAGGTAATGGCAGGAGCTAGGAATGAATCCAGATCTCCCAGGTGGGTGGCCAGGACCTGCTGCCTTCCTTTGTATGCATTAGTCAGCAGCTAGAATTTGGAGCTGCAGCCAGGACTCTAACCCAACCATTCTGATGTGAAACTGGGGCATCTCCACAGTGAAGCTAAGTCAGCCCCCATTTTCTCATAATGTGCATTCCCTCTAACTTTATGCAACTTGTATGTGCAACAGTTTCAAAGTTTTTTTGTGTGCCACAATGAACTTAAAATTCTATTTCATGAGCTTTTTGAAGCATCCTGTTTTATATGTGTGTGTGTGTCTGTGTGTAACATACTTTGATAGTTCCAACTCTAATCAATACGTCAGGGTTTATTCTAACTTTCCCTCTTAAAATGTTTTATTTTTAATTGACAATAATTATATATACTTATGGTATACAATGGGATGTTTTGATACATGTATACACTGTAGAATGACCAAATCAGGGTAATTAGCATATACATTGCCTCAAATATTTATCAGTGCTTTGTGGTGAGAACATTGGAAATCCATCTCTTTTAGCTATACTGTAACATACAATACATTGCTACTAAACTCAGCCACTTTGCTGTGCCATAGTACAGTCCAAATGTAAAAGAGAAATAGGTTCTAGTTTTCCCTTTTAATTGTACTTTCTCTTCATTCTCCACCTGACTCCCACAGCCACAGCCCCTGACACTGCTGCCTCCAACTGTATCCCCCCTGAGGGCTGTCCTTTCCACAACGCAAGGGTGGGCTGTATGGGTCTCAAGTGTTGACTTTTGGATCAAAGAAAAGTAAGTGGGGGAGGGAGAAGGGGAACACTGGAAGTACAGGGAGGGAGAGGAGGATAAAGGCAGGGAGGAAGCAAGTCAAACAGTATTTTCAATATTGAGCGCAGAAGTGGGAAGCCCGTGCAATGAAAATTCTAAAAGGAAGGCTGGCATTCAGAGGTTTTGTCTTTACATCTGTACTTTTATATTTACAAAAACAAAACAAAACAAAACATTTTTAGCTTAGGGTTTGTTAGTGGGGATTTGCCCCCCAATTTGTATGTGAAACAAAAACCAGGAGGAAAAACTTCCTGAGGAGTTGAGGTTTGTGGAAACAATGTTAGCAAGTTAACAGCCCCCAGAAGAGCAATTAGCTCTGCCCAGGCCAGCTCGGGAGCACACCCTGGAAACCCCTGGGGTAGCAAATGTTCCTTGTGGCATCTAGGTGGTAGACTAAGGCCATAATAACAGTTGCTCTGCTTGACCAGTGATTAAAGCTGGAACTGAAAACAACCACGGAATAAGGTCTGCAGGTTGCATGTGTAGGGCTCTTATTCTACCTTAGTTTCTTATGCTGCACTGTTACCAAGTTTGTTTTTACTTGTGCTTTACCAAAAGTGCACTTCATCTTCTGAAGTCTTTAAAGTCGTCGGAAAAGGGAAGGGGGTGAGGAGGGTTAGCCCATCAGTTAACATGCATGCATCCCCTATCAGAGCCCCCGGATTTGATTACCTGGCTCCGGATCCTGACTCCAGCCTCCTGCTCATGCTGATCAAGGAGGCAGCAGTGATGGCTGAAGTAATTGGGAGTCTCTCCCACATAGGAGACCTGGGCTGAGTTCAGGGCCCCAGCCACTTGGGGCACTTATCGGAGTGAACTAGTGGATGGGAGCTCTGTTTAGCTCTTTCTTTTCCTCTCAACTGAAATTAAAAAAATTAGTCTTCCAGTAAAAAGTTTACCATCTCCCTACTTTGTTAAAAATTATCAATGGCTATTATTACCCTTTGGCTTAATAAAATCTAGTAAATTCTATACCTTTTTGGAATTTGCATCTACTTCTTAAGTTTAAATAACTATGTGCTAAGTGCTCTCCCACCCCTTCCCTTTAAAAAATTATATTTTGCAAAACCATAGTTCAGAGTGAACTATGAGATGGAGGGTCTCAACCTCTGTCCATATTTAGTGTTGACAAAAATTACTATCAGTGCATGAGATTATGACATAAGAGAGCATCTATGTACAAACATATACAATTTTATTGGTATCTCTACATACTACAAGAACTTTGTTAAGTATAGTCACAATTGCTGAGTGCAACAGAAAAATAGTAATTTGTCATTTTCTGAAAAGATGCAAAAATTCTGAAGATGAAAGAAAGATACATCAATGATGTCATCTGTTTCTTATTTCCTAGGAGAAAACATCACATAGCTAAGTACTAAAAATTATAGGTTATTAGAGATTCTGATTCTGTGTACAATTTCCAAAACCACCACCTATTTCATTTTCTGGCTTTGCATTTGAGAAGAGTGAGCCAATACCAGAAGGGAGGCAGTATGAGAGGAGATAACTGGGTGTTTTCTCATTGGGTGCCACTGCCTTTGACAGGCTGGACTCTCCCCTTTGGAAGGAGTAAACAGCTCTCAGGGCATTGGAAAGTGACAGCAAATTTACAGGCTTTCCTTTCTCTTTAAACATGTGTCTATCAAATAAGAAACTCAATTCAATGGCCCAGGAAGCTTTTCATTAAGATAGTCATGAAAAAGGAGTTGTTACCCCTCTTTACTAAGATCAAGTCAAATAAATCTGCAGAACACCTGGTACCCATGCCTCCTGCAAAATAACAAAAAACTTGTACCTGACTTAGTAAATGACTTTTGAAAATTCCCACTGTCAAAATATTGAGAATTAGTTGTCCAGTTAGTTTGATTATGTGGTTGCAATTAATGATCCAGTGAATTAATGATCCATGATGTGTGAGACAATGGAAAGAATATAAGTTTGAATTAGAGTAATTCATGGGAAAATCACATAGGAAAATAATCATGAAGAGTTCTTAAGAGTTAATAGGCACTGCCTGAGCAGAAATATTTTGTCATGTGAAAGACACGGAATACACACTAACCCAGTCCACACTGTATCTTACCCTTGCCTTCTCTGACTGCTCAGAAGTAGAGCTGAGATACCAGCCAAGGTGTACATACTGTCCTTAAGTGGCCTCAAAGCATTTGTCAACTTTAGACATTTGGGCCAGCTTTAAGGTTTTCAAATTCACTTATATGTGTTTATTCACTGGGAGGGATTTTGATGTAACTGGGAATTTTTACATCTCCCCAGGTGATTCTTCTGCCTGGCCAAGCATAGACAAAGGTTGAGAATCACTCTATGTACATATGTATCTATGCTTCTGAATCTTCAGCAAAGCTTCCTCCACGTTGCTCTGGCTCTCATATCCTTCCTCATCCCAACTTCTTTGCACTAAGTTGGTTCCTTTTTCTTCCCTAAGTCAGATCTTAACCTATTTGAATTTGTTCCATTTAAGAATGTTATTTGCTAACACTAAATCTGTTGTGCTGGCATGCTTCTTTGAGTGGTACGTATCAGAGATATTGTCCAATCTAAGTATGTAACAAGTACTCCTGGCCCTGGGGCTGTGTGAATGTGCAACAATACCCAGCTAAAACTAGAACTAGGTAAGAGAGGCAGAGAGGAAGAAGCCTGTTCTACGCAAAGAGCAAGACTTGATAGGAGTGCCCTGACACCTATGGGCATCGCCCTCTCTGAACCAGTGTGGTCAGTTTAATGACATGGCTAGCTGAAATCACACAGAAGCCCTTCTGGGTTGTCCCAGAGAGTTTAGGCAAGAGAAGAATCCTTGTTTGCTTTTCTGAACTCATTTCCCCCTTCTGTCTGACATTTTAGTGTCAGGTTTCTTGAATAACCTGTCTTAATCTTCAACCAATCCTAGACCTAATCTTATTCCTTTTTCTCTTAAAGTCATGGTGATCCCCTAATATGGATTATGGACCGATAGTATCTTTAAAACTAGGTATATGGGTCACTAAAAAGGGATTCCAACAGTAAATTTTATCCCATAAGTTTCCTCAAAAGCTTTGAGTAATATAGACCTGAATTTTAATTTATTTGCTTGAGAATCACTTACCAAAGACATTGCAGTCAATGGCTGTAATGGTGACTAGGGTACTAAGTCTGAGTCTCATTAGGTCTAGAAAGCCAAGTCAATAGCACTGCTTCAGAGGGCATAAAATAAATGCTAACCCAGTCATGCCTCCCTCCAAACCCTGGGGCCAATGGATGATTTCATGGTAGGGATTATTGCACTCTTGTTATTTCCAGAACCAGGGAAACAAATGCTTCTCTTTCCCACTGGTAAGAAAGAAAAATCCATTTTCTCTGGAACACTAGAAAGGACTTACGTTTTTATAGAGTGTCATAGGGAGATACAAATCCACTTGTTGATTCTGTGCTTTGCAAGCCTTAACTTCTGCTGCCACCTAAGCAGATATAATGCAATTTTAACAGTAACTGAGGCTCAGAGTCATGGTTCCTGTCATTGTGCAAGTTACTAGGGAATATTTTTCTTATGTTCCAAAGTAGAGGAAAGGTAGTAAAGAGAAGATGTAAAGGATAATGTGGATCAACGGTATTCCATTTCTAAGATGATGATGGTGATGAGGTCAGCTGGTGGTGCGCATGCACATGCTAAGGTCAGTGCAGCAGAAGGGAGATGTGAGAAGAGAGTCACACCACAGTAGATTGGTATTATTGTTATCTCTTTGAATTTTAAAAATCCAATTTTGATACAGTAAAACCACATTAATTTGGACTCTACTAATCAGGAGTTGTTGGTGAGCTTATCCTTAGATTAAGAGTCTATAGAACAATTGTGACAGACGTTTAAACTATTTAAAAGAACTTTTTTTTCTCTTCAAGCATTTCAGAAAGACCTGTTTACTTCCAAATGATGTGTCAATTATAAACTTTTGACCCATTTTGAATCCAGCGTTATAAGCACTTCTGTGAAATACTATCAGGTTCTTTTTGATATCCTCTCTGAGTGCTTTAAAATATTCTGTAATGGTTCATTGATTCATGTATGCTTTCTCTAAAAATTATATGTTATTGCACATGAACCACATATATCATTTTGTGTATCACAACTTACCTTGCCAAGACACTATGCAATTATGATATACAATTTTATAAGATATATATGACATTCATACAATATCTCTGAAAGATATAGAATATTGACTTTTGGGAGTAATTTTGGTAATGGTCAGAGGCATCTTTGATTGTACTTATTAGCAGGCTCCTGCTGGCATCTGAAGGTAAGGATGTTACAAACGCCCCACAGTGCATAGAATAGTGCTTCACTGTAAAGAATTGTCTGCTATTTGTGTTATGGTTGAGAAAAACCCTTCTGTAGAACAATCTAAATCTAATCATACTCGAGTGTCAGAGTTATTCACTGGATTTAATACTACTTACTTCTGAATTTCATTATCCCTAGAATAAATTTGTATTTCACCCTTTAAGGTTTTTAATGCAGAAAAAAATTTTTTTTCAGAAAAATCAGAAAACTGGGTATTTGAAACTGATGGTACAAGCTCTGTAGTGCAACTTAACTGCCAGTGTTTTCCCACTCCTGGACTCAGTCTACTCTGCACTGGATGATGCTTGCGTCAGGTCTGCATTTCCAAGCCAACTTCTGTCACACTCGGGCTGTTTACTGGACTCAGGCTTGTGAAGAGGCCTTTTTGAGAACTCAGGAAAATCCAAGGACTCTGAAACAATGCTGTCCTATGGTATGTTTTCTGACTCTGGCAACCATCTTTGCCCTTGTTAAAATCCCTGAGAACGCTGTAAAGGAAGCAGTACTTCAAACAAACAAACAAACAAAATCTAAAAAAAACAAACAGCTATTAAAATAAGCTGGACATGATGAATTCTTAAAAATTCTTAAACATGATGAATTCTTAAAAATTCACATATATGGAAGCCCAGCAAGATTTAATCAAAAAATTTAAGTACATAATTTAAAAAGATGATTTTTGAAGAAACAACATATGAAAAGGTGGGTCCATGAAAATGCACTTACATATTCATTCCTGTGATTGTGGATTTTCAGAATCATGTTAAATAATGATAGTAACAGTATTTGTTTCATTTTGCCCCTAGTGCCTCTCTGAGAAGCGATGATAGATACCTTTTACCATGTTAAAGATATTCTGCATTCCAGTTTTTAAAGACTTTTAAATAAGGAACAGGTGCTTGTTATCTAGTAACACAATCCTGGAACTCACATTAGTTGACCTAATCAGTGACACCATCATTGATTTTATATCATTTCACTATGTATTTCTGTTGTTTGTAATGATGATGAAGCTAAGATAGCAAAAATGCCACCATGTTTTATAAAGATTTCCAATAATAGTATTGAACAAAGAAGTGTTTTCTAATGAAACCCCTTTTTAATCAGAAATGTAGTAAGTCTGAATCTCTTTTCCCAAAGCATTAACTGAGGTTTTACTGAATCACACTGAAGACCATGACCACTTTGGTCTGTGAATGTCAGGCTGCAAGAGCACCTTTGGATTGTAGAGCCCACTGGGTTTGGACAGTAATATACTGTGTAGTTGGCAGACGATGACACAAATGGAGTTTTAAAAATATATCACTTTAGAAACTGAAATTGGGATGCATGTGATGGCACTTCTTATGAATTCAGTCCTCAGAGCTAACTACATGGTTGCGCTAGTCTAGTTTTCCCAAACCTATTGTCAACTTCCCTGCATAGAGTACAAGCCAGACTGAGAAAGTGCTTTGAGGTGACCCAACCTTGTACAGTATGTGACTAAAAACAACAACCTGTTCTGAAGGTGACAGAAATGCAAATAACTTACTATGCTGGCAATACTCGTTATGACTGAGACCTGTGAATGATGTGAAAATACTACATAGAGAGAAGAATATTAATTAGACTCTTGCCATGAAGACTCAATGATGTCCTAGTATAATTAAATTACAGATGAGAAGAAAAACTCTGGGGTTTTGTTTTGCTTTCCTTTCATTTGGGTATGGAAAATTTTCTTCAAATGTACTGCTATCTCCTAATGCATATTTTTTAAATTGTTGGATATGGCCCAATTTATAAAAATAGTTTACCATAAATCTTTTTTTCTTCTGTCACAACATGCTTATTTTTCTTTTCCTTTTAAGATGTTAATTTACATGCAAAGATTTTTTTTTCATTAAGTGCATTAATGGTTTTGTTTGTACAGGAATTTTCAAATCAGAAGGACTCCCCATGGTTTCTAAATGTAAACCCTTAGCAAAGGACATGCCAGTACGACAGCTCCATTCCATATGGGAAAAGACAAATTCCACCTTTTTGGGGGTTTTACCAGGGTTCCAGCTGTTGGGTTGTACAGCGTCTCTGATAAGTTTCCTTTATGTTAATTTCAGTTGAGTTGCAATGGAACATTTTGTAGAAGAAACTGGCTTCTAGCGGTTGACTAGAGATGCTGGGAATAAATTTGGTTTCCCTGAATAATGGTTTCTCAAAGCAGTCACAGCTCTTTTCGCAGTTAGAATTGGTACCATTTCTTATCCTTGTATTTCAGCATTAACTGCAAGGAAGATAAATATCATAAGATGTTAAAAAAAACTGTAAAAAGTGCTATTTAGAAATCCCAGCTAATCATGCATATTTACTAAATCTCAAAACTTAACATATTTTATAGAATAAAGTGCATATGACAGCAATTTAAAAACAAATACCCAATTAAACTGTAAAGTCTCAGCTGACAGGAAATTGTTCTAATACAGCAAAAGGGAGCATGTGGATCCCAGCCTCTGCTGTCCGTCATGCCTTCATGGGGAGCCCCATCAGCTCTGTAAACACCCTCTAGCAGCTGCTGCACAATACAGAACAAGTATCGGAACCAATGAAGAGTGTTCCTCATTATCTGATAAGGTAAAGCAGTATTGATGTTCTACAGCACTTAATTTAAAAATTAAAAAAAAACCTTTAATCAGTGAAATATTGGGGGCATATAATATCTGTGGCGAGAGATCCAGGTTACCCTGGTTCTCACACAGGCTCACTCATGCAGCATCTGTTTTTACTTTCTGACGCAGAACTGAAATACTTTAATTCAGTTACTACTGAATAAGATGCCTGAATTACTTGGGTGACTTACCTCATGTGCGTGTTTGGAAAAGGCTTCTGCGCTTGTCATCATGCCTGCAGTTTTCTCTTCCAGCTCTCCTAATCTCTGTCCTCTCTCATCCAGTGCAATTCGTGCCCGGGTCAGCTCTCCCATCACCCCTCCAGCAGCACCCTTCACCCCTTCTATTCCACCTGGTCCAGGAATGTGTTGTGCAAGACTACGCGATGCTCTTCCTGCAGAAGCTTCCCCAACTGGGAATTGAAGTCATAGCAATTCAACACATTTTGTCAGTAATTCAAGTAGTCATATTTATTACCAAGAAAAAGAACTCACATTCAAGCCTACAGTCATAATTGTCTTTGAAATAGATATATATGGGGTCCTGTGGTATTGATGTGTTTGAAGATATTAGTGGGCCAGTGCAATAGCTCAACTGGTTAATCCTCTGACTTGCAACACCTGCATTCCCCTGTGGGTGCCAGTTCATGTCCCAGCTGCTGCACTTTCCATCCAGCTCCTGCTTATGGCCTGGGAAAACAATACAGGAATGGCTCAAAGTCTTGGGTCTCTGTACACATGTGGGAGACCCGGAGGAGGCTGCTGGCTTCCAATTGGCTCAGCCTGCCCATTGCAGCCATTTGAAGAGTGAACCAGTGGATGGAAGATCTTTCTGTTTCTCTCTCTTTCTGTCTGTAAATATGCCTTTCCAATAAAAAAGTAAATAAATCTTAAAAAATATCAGTATTTGAGCAAGAAAAATGCCTGTAAGAGAAACTATGAGATATATATTGTTACCAGATGCCTTGCTTGTATATGAATGAGTTCTATACACAATGGCATATTTCCATTTCATGATGTGGCTAACAACACAGTCTCTCATTTTAGTGTCTATTCTAAACTCAGATCTGAGCTTTTCCTTAGGTTTCTGCCTAGGTCTTAACTTTAATTTTTACTGTTAATCTGGAAAAGTCATATTTGTAGGCCTCAGGTCATCTCTTTCTCTGTACCTAATAAAAATGGGGTTCACAATAAATATATATATAGATGTTGTCTAAAAGGCTAAAACTTTCTCAATCATTAAGAAATCTCTGTTTGATTCCATTTCAATGTAGTAAAATATTCTTTGTGTTTTGCCACTAACTTAATGAGTATACCCAGGATATAATTTTGGGATAGAATCTAATTTCTCTTATTAGATGAGGCTTATTGAGATATAACTCACATACATAAAATTTAACCCTTTAAAGTACACAGTTTTAGTTATACAACTGTCACTGTTGATGCTAGAACAATTTCATTAGTCCAGACTGAAACCCTGGATTTGTTAACCTTTTCTCTTGAGTCCGTCATTGCTTCAGCTTCAAGATCCATTGATCTATCTTCAAGCCTCTACGATTTTGTCTATTCTGGACATTTCATATACATCAGATCATGTAAGATACGACCTTATTTGGGTTGATTTCCTGATTCAGCATGATCTGAGGTTTAGCCATGTTATAGTATTATAAATACTTAATTCCATTTTTTTCCAAATAACATTGCTTTGTGTGGCAGTCTTTATATTTTTGCATGCATAGTTTGCAAGAGTATTCTCTACAAGGCTACATTGTGGCGGCATATTCTTGAAAAATTATATTCATATCTATCTTTAGTTGAGGAGACACAAAGAGACAATGCCTCCATTCTGCTGGTTCATATCCCAAAGTGGATACAACAGCTGTGGCTAGGGCCAGGCCACTGTCAAAATTGGGAGCAGGGAACTCAATTCAAATCGCCCTGTGGGAGGCAGGAATTTTATTACCTGGGAAATCATTGCTGCCTCCCAGAATCCCCATTCACGGGAACCTGGACTTGGGAGTGCAAGCCAGGAATCAAATCCAGGTACTCTGACATGGGACACAGGCTTCTTTAGCAGCGGCTAAATGCTCACTCTTGAAAAATATATCCTTCTAGTTGAAGATCCTTCCCAGTATCTTCCTAAGACTTTTTGATTATTCTTCATTAAAGTCTCACCAGTAGATTTTTTTTAAAGTAATTTATTCTGTAGCACTTTCAAAACTTATATTCTGAATAAAGGATCTCTTTCCTCGCAGTATTGAAAACATTTAAAAAATACTTTAATGATTGACTGTTCTCACCATGTCATGCAGGTGTGTGCACTAACAAATGGGACATTTATTAATTTGCTCATTATTTGTATGAATTATATGAATAATTTTGTTAAACTATTCCTTAAGTGACTCATCCTATCCATTTTTGATAAAAATAAGCACATTTTTATAAAGAAATAAAAGCATCTAGTCTAATATTTGGGATTATAAATCACATTAAGGCATACACACACATACAGGTCCCATTTTGAGATACATTTTTATAATTAAGATTTTACTCACAGAGCTCTTCCCGGTCAAAGGTTTGTCCACTTCCACCAAATAGTCCCTTAAGAAAACCTCTGTTTTGAGCTTCTGGTGTCTCTATGGGAGTAAACAAATCTCCTAGCATATCCTGTGCCAAAAGGAAAGACAGAAGCCTTAGGCTAACTCAAAACAATTCAGCAGGTACAAAAGCAATGCTGGGATATGTGAGAGCACATTATGAAAAGGCAGTCAGCTTCCATGTTTCCTGGTAATGCTTGCTTTGCTCCCAGGTCTCTCTCCCTGGCCTTCCTGAAGCTCCTTTTCCTTCCATTTGCTAGTAATTGGTATGCTAAAATTCACTGTTTTTTCTTTTAAATCACTTTTTCCCTTCTGGATTTAGAAAACTTAGCAAACTAATGTACCTGCCCTAGGATCAATGTTTATTTTCTATTAATGACTGCCATTCTAGATTTCTTGTTCTTTATCTATTATCACAGCCTGACTTGTTTTTATATTTGAAACTCAGATTTACAGAGAGAGAGAGAGAGAGAGAGAGAGAGAGAGAGAGAGAGATAAATCTACCATCTATTGCTTTACTCCCCAGATAATCACAAGGGCCAGAGCTGAGACAATCTGAAGTTAGGAGCTAAGAGCTTCTTCTAGGTCTCTCATATATGTGCAAGGACCCAAAGACTTGGGCCATCTTCTGTTGCCTTCCCAGCTCAAAAGCAGGGAGCTGGGTTGGAAGTGGAGCAGCCAAAAACATGAACTAGCATCTCATGGGATGCCAGTGCCATGGGTGGAGGATTAGCTGGTTATACCACTGTGCCAGCCCCACAGCATCGTTCTTATACTGGTTCTCTTCTCTGAATAATTATGTCATGGTTCAAAATTATTTAAATGAGTTAAAATAGGTAGCTACTGAATTATAAGGTACAGTTGTTCCCAAGATTTGGTGAGTCTTAAGAGGATTGAATAAATGTCATTAAAAATGCTGATCTTCAGGGCTGGTGCTGTGGTGCAGAAGGAAAAGCTGCTACCTGCAGCCCAGCATCCCACATGGGCACCTCTTCTAGTCCCGGATGCACCATTTCTCATCCAGCTCACTGCTAATGCCCTTGGGAAAGCAGCAAAAAATGGCCCAAGTCCTTGGGTCACTGCACCCATGTAGGAGGCCTGGAAGAAGCTCCTGGCTTCTGGCTTTAGGTTTTCTCAGCTCTGGTCATTGTGGCTATTTGGAGGGTGAAGCAGCAGATGGTAGATCTCTTTCTTTCTCTCCCTCTCTGTAACTGCCTTCCAAATAAATAAATCTTCAAAGAAAAAACTGATGATGTTCAAGTCAAATGCCTCACAAACTAAATCAGAATCGATGCAGTTATGCTAGTATCTATATTTTTACAAGACCTTTCTTTTTATGTCTTTCTAAAATAAGTCAAAATTAAGAAACATCAGTATGGGGAAAGGAACTTAGATCTGTGACCTATTAGTTTGCTTGTTATCTTCCAGTAAGATTTAAGCTTCATTTCCTGTTACCTCTACCCACAGTCTTGTGGTCTTTTTCTTAAAGCCCTTCTGTTTGGAATTGGCAGCACCATCTCTTCAGTTCCCCAAGTCAGAACCTCAGTAATGATCAATTCCTTCTTTTATCTTACTCCCAATAATCCCCAAATCCAGCTGATTCCATCACATAACTGCTCAATCAGCTCACTTTCTCCAGCCTCACAGTTGGTGCCCTTCCTTCAAGTCCCTAGTCTTAATTATTTTGCAAAGCCTCCTAATTGTTTTCACTATCTTCAGTCTTTGCTCAAAACCAGCTACTGCACTGCAAACAAAAATACTGTTTTAATAAGAATAAAAAAATCTGCCCAAACTTGTCAGTGACTTCCTACTGCCGTGCTGACTTCTTTAAGGAGTTTATAAATAATTCCAAGATCTAGTTTAAGTAAGTTTGTGTTGCTATTCCTATAGTCTTCCTAGCTTTGAACTTTTCTGCATTCTGAAAGCCACCAATTTTGTGTAGGTTAGCTCTACCTGTCCATGTCGAAGCCTCCATCCACCTGAGTCATTTCTGTTGAACATCAGATATTAGCAGTGCCCCTAACCCTTCTCCACCCACCTCACTTCTCCTCCAACAGCCCGGGTGTCTCCCGATCCCTGGTGTAGTAGCCATGTTGAACATTTCCCACAGACTGCTGTGGCTAACTTGTTTAATTTATTTTCCACAGCAAGTATGATCTTGTAACTTATTTATCATTTTATTGCTAGAAATTGGCCAAGTATAAGGCACTCAGTAAAAATCCCCCACATATTTGTTGAACACCAATTTTTGAGACAGCATTATCGCAATTTGTGTTAAAAAAAAAAACCTTACCATGTTCAGTGCTTTACGTAAATTCTTATTTCTTAGTACAATGTTGCAAAAATCTGAGTACATATAGATAGGTTAAGTAGATAGGTTAAGAAAAATGTCCAATCACAAATGGAGGAGCCAAACACAACTCAACTAAGAAGACAGTTCAAAGAGTTCAGGGAAAATGTAATTAAGACATAAGTTTATTTTGACACAAAAAGTTTTTTCGTAAAAAATCTATATGTAATTTTTTCATAATAGAAATCTTCCTTGAATTTGCTGAAGAGCCCTTGTACTTCAGAGCCTTTTCTCTTAATATCTGCATTATAATATATTAGTTTTAGTTTTGGTATCTGTGAAATGAGAGTTGAACTAATTAAATCTGAGATATTTAAAAATGTTGTGACCATTCTTACTCAAATTTGACAGACTTTCATCCTGTTTCTAAGCTATTCTTATCACCATGGTCAAACTGGAATACCCAGTCTTATCTCAAGGAAATATATTTATTGGTGTGGCTCCGAATCAAAATTAAGGTTTCTTCAGAAAAGTCTATGCATTCCCTGTATTGCATGCAAAATGTCTGCATAGACATTTCTCCCCTAGGAGAGACTCTGTAGTCTTTTGGAAGATTTTCCAAGTGTGAATAAGTATAACAAGACTATTTTATAAATAATTTTTAACATTCTCTTTACTATTTCTGTGCATACCTAGAACTATACAAGAAATCACAACATCACAATGAAGAAAATATGTTCAAAACATGAGCTAAGCGTGTATTTGTTGTATGATCTCATAATACTTTAACTTTTAGGCAACTCTCATTCTGTTTTTTAATAGCCATATATAATGTTTTATCATAAGTACATCTGACATACCTGTAGATTGTCACACATTTCTTGGCTGTAGGTTAACCGCTGAATTTCAGTAGGGGAGACAAGATATAAAGCCTGCCCCTCATTGGTAAAACAAAATGTCCGTGCTATCCGCATGTCTGTCAGCGGTAAATAATTAACATCCAACATTGGTCGAAGACTAGGTAGGCTGAACAGAAAAGAGTAAATGCACATTTCACATCAAAGCTGTTAGACACTGATCCTTATCTAAAACAACAACTGCTTTACTATTATTTTATGGTTGTTTTTGTTCACTTGAAGGTCAGTAGTAATAGAGTTTCACCAAGTAACAAAAAAATCATGATCATGGGCCAGTTCTTGCATATTAATCCCTACTGGTGCTTAGCAAATATCTTTAAGGGATTAGATGCATTAGCTAGCAATCTCAGGGACACTTTTACAGCATGTCACAAGTTCCTACAACAGCTTTTGGTTATGTCACAAACATCAGAGCCAGAAAGTGTCAGATTAAAACTTAATCTTTCCTTAAGATAAAATGTTTGAGTCTGAGGAGGTCATATCCTGGCAGAGTCCTGGAGGGTGTCCAGTTCACTGTGCCTGAGCATGGAGTGGCCATTCCTTATTCCCTCTAACCCAGGAAATGAAAATCGCATATAATATATGGCACCTACACTAAAACATGATTAACTGTGAAATAGCAAAGGCTGTAAGGGAATGAGAATGAGTTATAAATAATAGATTAGAAATTGTACATCCAAATGAAGACTAGACATCTGAACTATCTTACACCAAAGTATGCTTATCCTAATGTCATAGGTAATACTTTTGCTAAAATATTCATCAGAATGTTCTTTTGAATATTTTCATTAGAGTCACGTTTATGAACTACTGAAGCAAAACTATTGTTAATAATTTTTTAAAAAATCACACTTCTAATGCCAAGGGGAAAAAGGCCCATGTAATTAAACTGTCAGTTATGAAATCGTTTTAGTGATTATGAGTGTGCACAATGATGGTAAATTATTTCAAGCCAAAAAAAAAAAAAAAACCACCCAGAACCCGATTTCTTTTATCAGAGTAGTTTGTGCCTATGAAACTCTACTGTGTGCTATAAGAACAACCTTTCCATGACCTTCTAGCATTGTGTTACCAAATCTGGTAACCTAACTACTCCTGGCCATAGAGCAACTGACATGAACTAGTCTGAACAGAGATACAGTGTAAGAGTAAATTCCACACTGGATTTTAAACACGTTTGTAGGAATAAAGCATTATCTAATATCTAAAACAGATATTTATTATGATCTGTTAAAATATCTCATGAATCCAAAACAAACCCATTTAAACAAATTTATTTTGTGGATTCTTTTTAAAATCAGTGGCTGGCATTGGTAAAGAAGTTCCAGTAATTTTTTTTCAGACTGATTCCATGTTGTGAAATGTTAAGAAAAGAAGGTGCTACCATTGCAGCTGGGAAAAGCAAGGGAGCAAGTTAGTTGCTAAAGGCTGAGAAATGATTGCTTTAACAATTGATAAAAATGTTTTTTCTATGCAGGGACATTTTATAAAAAATATGGTTAGCTAATGGTGAGAAACACCATTAGCTAATATAGTCAGCTAATGGTGTTAATGGTGTTTCTCACTGAAAGTGGTTGGCTGAGCACAGTTTGAGAATTTGCACACAGAAAAGTCTCTTCTATTTACTCTCAAACTGGGTTTTCTAAGTCTGGGTATTACATGGCCTAAGCAGTCCTTAGCTACTTTGCAATCTATCAACAAACTAGGACCTAAGAAGAAAGTGTTCAAGACTGTTCTAACAGTTTTTGACTCCAGATCACACTTGTGTAGTTCCTCTACTGGAGTTTGCATTCTCTTTGCTTACAATTACTTGTATACCAGTCTAATCTCCTTAAGGGTTTTACTAATTTTTTATATCATTTACAGGTCTTCTCAATGCTTAACCATGTTATTGATTTGAGAACTAGGTGAGATTTTTGAAAGCACTGCAGTGAGTTCTACATAATATAATGAACTGTTTCCAGAATTCATAAAATCATAAGGTAATATTTTCTCAAAAGTCTCACAAGTCTCATTTGATTGCAGTGACAGTGGAATGAAATATATTGGCTGGCACCTTGTTAGGTGCCATTTTTCCCCCTAAATTTACAACTTTGGGCAACTTGGTTAACTTTGATTTATTAATAGATCTAAAATGGAGGCTGCAAGTCATACTAAATTTTCTTATGTCCTGAGAGGCTATTGGATCAAATGAAGTTCTGTATGTAAAATCTTTGTATGTACTGTGAATCATAGTACAAGTGACGATTCTTTTGCTTGTTTACTCCTAAGTGGACAACATAACTTCGGAGAGATTATATCTATTAAGTAAGTGCTTTTTGAACAAAAGTATGTGAGTGACTGGAGAAGCAGCCTTTTCGTAAGTTTTTTTGGCATCAACTGAAATACATAGTTCATTTACAATGCCAAATATTTTCAGCAAAGACAGACAGACAGACACACACACGCATACATCCCCAACAAAACAAAAGCCAAATTCTCAACAAATTCACATTATATCGCATTCACAAACATAATGAAATATTCAATTTTCTTAATATCTTAACATCTTGCACATTATACAGACTTTTCAGAATTGTAACTTGCTGGCATTGCCACGATTACTAAAATATTTTTTAAAGAAGGAACATACCTCATTATCATAATATGCCCATTAGCACAAAAGCATGCCAAGCAGGCACTGTTACACATGACCACCACATCTGCCTGCAATATAAAAGATGTCTCAGTGATGTTATGAACATAAAGGCAAGTCTGAGAAGGCAGTGAGAAGACTTTGGCTTGTTTTTCGGAGCATATTATTATATACTGATGATCTCCTATTTCTTGGGTTGCAGAGGAGTTCATGACCAGTTTCCTTCTCCAGGATTTTTCATTTTCATCCATGCTGTTTGGATCCCTCCAAACTTCATATGGTGGCTGCATTAATCCTCCAGTTCGGTCCATACAGGAGAAAGTTAGCACGGCTCCTTTCAATGAGAGGAATGTACCTATAAAAACAATTTCCATCACTGGCATGTGAAAGCCTTTTGAAAACAACTGCAACTTATCTATGGACAATAAGGGTTTTATGTTATAATAATTTAAATTTATAGTCTTGATGTTGCATAAAATATACCAATCAGTATATTTGTGAATATACCTGCTTCAATACCTTGAACGTTTAGCATGTTTGGGCGTAAAAAAGAGCCTAATATATTGACTTGTTAAATTGTTTCATTTTCTAGTGAGTAAACAAGACCCAGAAAGATGATTGATTTAGGCCAGGTCACACAGGAAGATAGTAGCTAAGTATGGACTTGATTTCAAGTGTCCTGATTCCTAAACCAGAGTTTTTTTCATTTACTGACTGGTATCCATTAAAGTATGTGTAAAAGCAAATTTAAAACAATGTATAATTTTTATTTATTGAAATAATACACAGTCCAACTGAAAATAATCACTAAATCTGACTGCATTCCTTATTTCACAAGTTCATTTGCTAGAAAAAAATTTTTCTTCTACTGAAATTAAGTACTCGCAACAAACTTCATGAAATTTCAATATGTTAAGTTAAAAAATTAGTGTCAGCTCTTGCACAGGCTTATGCATCTGTATATAGAAAAGGTGTTTACTCACCTCCATTTTCCAAGGTTGATTATCCATGCCAGATCATTACCTATGAGAGATTTTTACCAGACTTGGAGGACAGTACACTACAAAGCTTAAGAAATAACTTGAGCTAATCTGATCTATGGCTATTTCTAAACTCTGCTCTAAGGAGCACCCCACTATTCCTTTTTCCCCCTTTGTCCATTTATATATCGTTGAGTGATCATAAGTAATCCGAAATGATCTGCCTCAACAGATATGAAGAGAAGAGTGATACTTAAAAATGCATTCCATTTAAAATTTAGTTTACCTATAATTTAAAGCACTTAAAAATTTATCAGATTGAAGATACATATTTGGATGATCTGATATCTAAGTTGTATTTTTAAAAAAAAATAATTTTTTAACTTTTTATTTGAAAGGCAGAGTTAGAGAGAGAGGGAGGGAAAGAAAGGAAGGGAGAGAGACAGAGAAAAGGGAGAAAGAGAAAAAGAAAATCTCATGTACTGGTTCATTCCCTAAATGGCCATGATGGCTGGAACTGAGCCTGTCTGAAGCCAGCAGCTTCTTCTGGGAGGTTCTTCTTGGGCAGGAGTCTAAGGGCTTAGGCATCTTCCTCTGCTTTCCCAGGACATAAGCAGGGAACTGGATTGAAAAGTGGAACACCCAGGATACAGACCAGCACCCATATGGTATGTTGGATTTGCAGGCCCTTGTAAGTTGTGTTTTTAAGCAAACTTTAAAAGTAAGAAGCCTATGAATGTCCTAGGGTAACTGAAAAAGATAGAATAGAGCTCCAGGTGCTTCAGTCCAAGGGTCAAGGTACAAATAACCACAGCAAAAATGAAAGAGAAAATTGAAGTTACCCAATATTCCATGAATATAAAAGACTGCCAACAGCAATGAAGAATGATTTATTAGAATCATGTGTAATTGATAAACATCTGGGTCAATGTAGTTTCTATTTACAAACCCACCATGTTTCAAATGCAGAGGCCCCACCAAAACAACCAACTCTCATCACTTTCCAAAGTCCCACCTGCAGATACCATGACTGTATTAAATTTCCACTTCTAATCTGTAACCATTAACATACGACCATAAAGATCAAGTTTTCAGTTTAGATACTTTTGAATGACAACCAAATTACCAGTTAAATGAAAGTATTTCCATTTGTATACCAAAGAAGGGTCATGTGAACCTATAACAAGAAGGCAGCCATTTGCGATCCATGGGGAAAGCCTGCACTAGACCCCAACCTTTTTGGTACCTTTATGCCAGACTTGCAAGTTTCTAGAATTACAAGAAAATAAGCTTCTGTTGTGCAACCCATACAGTCGGCAATATTCGGCTGTGGGAGCCCAAGCACACTACTACAGGACAAAAGGATTCTTTGTATCATCCTTTCAAAATTGGTTCTTAGGAGACTAGATCAGAATACTGACATTCTGTGTTATCAGTGAAAAATTATCCTTCAATTTTCAGAAATCTCATGTCTTCTATCAGCCTTCATGAAACTAGCAATCTAACTTTATTAACTTGTGAGACAAGTAAAATCTCAGAATCTTGGTAAGTCCTTACTTTCTAGAACACAAAAAGACTTACAGGTAATGAGATAAGCAACATAAAAGTGGTGCTAGACTTAGAGTTTTACTTGCTCTAAGAGGTGGTGAGATTTTGAGAATAGAAATGATATGCTCTTACTACCATTTAATAGAATCACATCTATGGCTGGGCATAGTCTAAGGGAAGGCAACAAACAGAAGAAGCAGTGAAGAGGCCAGCATATAACCCATGTGAGAAATGGATAGAGGTTTGTTTGAACCTCTATCATTAATGTCCAATCCTAAATACACTGTGAGGGTCAGAAGGATTTGCTACTATATTTGATTTAAAGTTTGACAAACAGATAAGGCTAAACTATAATATATTTGATCAATATATTTGATCTGAGAATAAGAACTGAAATGTTATTCATGGCTATTGGAAAGACCAGGAAAGAAAAGAGATGAATATCAGGAGCTTAGTCATGGATATGCTAATTTTCAGATTTATTAGCCATTCAAGTGGAAAATAAATAGGCCAGGCAACTGTGAGGGAACGGGGGCAATATTCAGAATATAAACATTAACATATGCTCCTTGGGTTATAAAGAGCGTTTAAGATCATAAGACAGGCTGATTTCATTCAGGTCTTCAAAATAAAGGCAACAACAAAAAAATGTTTAACAAGTCCTTCTTTGGACATTGTATTGTTTTAGGTTCAGTAAAATGAGAAGAGAGTATTCTGGCAATTGCTAGAAAGATAGGAAGAAAATCAGAACAGTGTAGTGATCTAGAATCCAAATGATATATTTTAAGGTAGAGAGAATGATAAACTAATATTTAGTATGTGAAGATGCTGCCTGAACACTGACCATGAGACTTATCGGTGAGGTCAGTGGTGACACACATGCAGGCTGTTGTGATCAATGGTGTGAGAAAAAGTCTGATTAGAATGGGGTCAAGAGAGGGGGAGAACAAAATGGAGAAAGTGAACCTAACCCAATCGTTTCAATAAATCTTGCACTAAAAAAGAAGAAACATAATAGATCCACAAAAG
Source organism: Ochotona princeps (assembly GCF_030435755.1). Taxonomy (NCBI): domain Eukaryota; kingdom Metazoa; phylum Chordata; class Mammalia; order Lagomorpha; family Ochotonidae; genus Ochotona; species Ochotona princeps. Next base: position 86,296,377 of record NC_080834.1, on the reverse strand, counting down.
TGTCTGTCTTTTTTAATGGGAGAAATAATGGCATGATATATCCTGACATAATAAAGCAAAAAGAGCAGCAGGGGGATTGCAGTACATGAAAGGAAAGTATTATTAAACTTAGAGCCAGTAGGAGTCTTAGTGAAGGCTATTTACATGCCCTTTCCCTTACAAAAAGTATTCAAATCTTAATTTACCTGTTAACATTCATGGAACTTCTCAGTAACCAGATGTAAAGTTCTTTGGGGATAGAAAGTTTGTATGATTGCTTACTAATTTTTCTTAGTACCTATAAGGAAGTGTTTAGACAGCATTCCCTATGGTGGCTTTGATGAGAGGGATTAATCTGTGCTTGCCTTTTTCCTATCTGAGAGCAATCACTTGAGGTGTGCTAAACAGGGGCCTGGCTTATTATGAAACTTGGAAAGCTTAAGCTTTAGGGCTCCACTGGTATTGGCTCAAAGGACCAGAAGAGAATCCTAGTCATATGTTCACATGCTCATATATTTTTATAAAATTTGTAAAAGAAAAAATTCTTCCCATCATTTAATAATGTTAATAAATTAGTAACATTTAACAATGATGTTTACTCATCATTTAGGACTGTTTTAATTTTTTCACGCTAAATATCCTCCAATCAAGTAACACTACATGAGACAGTACTTCACTGATCTGCACAAAGAGAAGTGGAGAGGGGCACTTTTGTGGAGGGACGTGTATATTCAAGGGGTTCACAAAAGTACCATGTCTAGGTTATTGCTGGGATCCCAGTTATAGCAGGAGCTTCCAGGAAAATTGCCACAGCCCTGATGCAACCTAGCATAATTCTCACATGAAGGTTCTGAGCTGGAGATTATGTCACAAAGAAACATTAGTTCAACCTTAGAAGTATATAGGTAACACAGAACAAACTAGATTGAAAAAGCAAGGAACCAAAAAGCTAGCATGTAGAATTCTTTAAATCAGTCAAGAAGTCATTTAGAGAAATATTATGGTGCTATTAGTGAAAATGGAGGAGTGGTAAGAAGGACCACTTTTGGGGTAGACAATGAATTTGTTATTGAGAACCTTGAATTTATTCATGAGTTTAAAACCTGAGTTTGTACATGGGCCATCAAAATAATTTCTTTCCAAAACAGTGTTAGGGACCTCATCTGAAGAACAGATAATAATACAGTAATTTGTAGTTGGCAACACAGCTAATAGAAACAGAATATTATTAAAAGTGAGTCTTACCAAATTTCTCACAGTGATGGGCAGTGCAATTCCAAGTAGATGGAGGAGATAGAGGAGGGACAGAGAAAGTACAAAGACTACTGGTAGAATTTCTTTTTTGATTTTTAAAATTAGAACATTTCAGAACAAGTATTTGAGGAAAAAATAGTACACTACATCATTAGTTTTTTTTTTAAATAAAACCCACATAATCTATGAAGTCTTACCCATCACTGTGACATTTTTAAGATTCGATACAATCTTCTCTCCTACTTTTCCTCTGTCATCTGGCACCATTCCATCCCTAGGATTTATCCATGCCTTTTTCTTTGTTGCCCCCTAAGTTTTCTTTTTTTTTAAGTTTTATTTTATTTTTATTGGAAAGTCAGATATACAGAGAGGAGGAGAGGCAGAGAGGGAGATCTTCTGTCCCTTGATTTACTCCCCAAGTGGCCACAACAGCTGGAGCTAAGCCAATCCAAAGCCAAGAGCATGAAGACTCTTCTGGGTTTCCCATGCGGCTGCAGGGTCCCAAGGCTTTGGGCCATCCCTGACTACTTTCCTAGACCACAAGCAGGGAACTGGATGGGAAGCTTGGCTGCTGGGATCAGAACCAGTGCCCATATGGGATTCTGGCACATGCAAGGTGAGGATTTTAGCCACTAGGCTTCCATGCCGAGCTCACCCCCTAGGTTGTTACGTCACACATTGTACTGTACACATCTACTTCCAAACCTCTCCAGTTCCCACTTCAGATGTTACATTTGTTAGGGAGATCTTTCCTAAACTCATTTTCCATGCTGCACTATATTCTTTATTCCTTTACTGTAATTTCTATTTAAATTTATTCTTTCCTAGAAGTTAAAATAGGAAACATTTTAGCATCTCCTTGCACTTAATACAGTAGTATGTTCCTGGTGAATACTGAATAAACAAATGCATTTAAAAAAGGACTATTTTCAAGTTTAAACTATTTGGTTCACATGTGTTTTCAGAACTAATAGATAAAAAGTTAACAGTGTTTTAATAGGAAAAATGTATTCAGAACCTCATGACATATCATTCCAGTGCTGACCAGTGGAAGCAGAAAACACCACAATTACAATAGTTTTGAATGGCTCCCATAAGCTGAAGCCGAAACTAGAAGACATATGATGGAGAACAGATACTGCAGAAGGGTAAAAACTGTGGCAACAATGATAGTCAAGAAAGGAGCTATGAAGGAGGAGGAGGGATGAGTTTTCTATTTTCTAAAAAGTAAAGGCGGAAAGAGAGAGAATATGAACATACACTACTATCCTATTATCTACTGGTTTACTCCCCAAATACCCACATAGGACAGAGCTAAAGCTGGAACTTGGGAGCCAGGACAGCAATACACATCCCACCATGGGCAAAGGAACCCAAGTATTGGGCTATCATCTGCTGCTTTCACAAGCACATTTGTAGAATGCCACATGAAAGCAAAGTGGCTGTTAACTCAAAGTGGCATTCTGACATGGATGCCTGCATCTAAAAGCAGCTTAACTTGCTGTGCCACAACATGTCGCTTCCCCTATCTTGGGAACTGGGGCTTGGCGCACTGATCCAAGCTACACTCCAACACCATCTGGTGCTCATGAGAACTAGGGTAGATGTAGGACAGACCTGGCTAGGTATCTGCCCCTACTGAGCCACGTGTGAGCCATGTCTGGGTATGGACGAGCCTTGACTGGGCAGAAACATCCAACAGTAAGAACTGGAATGGGCTGAAGGCCGGTCAGGAAAGACCACTGTTCCTGCCAGGACAGGAGGTGGACTAAGTAAGGGCTGGCCCACTGACCCACCAGTATGTGCAAGATCTGGTGATGGGAGAGGTTCTGGTGGAGGAACTTGGGAAATTCCTCTGTCAGGACATAGTACCTGCAGATGAGTGCAAGAACTACAATAGACCACCTCAGCTAAACGTTGGCCAGCGAAATACTGGGCAAACGAAGACTCCATGATGGACTGTGACAATCAGTGGCTTCTTCAATGACCTAATCGAGCTGGGAGGGATGTGACAGGCAGCGATCCATAACTGGAAGACTATTAAGACCACTTGAGCAAGTATCTCAGCATGCCCCACATCTGGGACCTTGGGCGGGTGGGAGACTGGGTGGGGATTCTCCCTCAATATCCCCCTTCACCTCAGATACATAAATAATATAATAAAAATATATATTAAAAAAAAAGAACTACAATAGAGAGCAGCCCAGATCAGACCAGGGAAAGGTACCCAGCAGCATACATTTGGCACAAGTCAGGGCAAACCAGGCTGAACCAGTTCACATCACCTGCTGGTGAATCCGAGCACCAGAACAGTGTGGGTCAGACTAGGATCAGATGCAACATTCATCAGTACACATTATGGCTGGGATTGGGCACCTGCTGGGCTGAGCGAAGCTGTAGCCTTCACCAGTGTCATCTGGAATGGGGGTGGGTCAGGCCTGGTCAGGCTACAGCACCCACTGGCAAAAGTTGAGGAGAGGCAGGTCATGCCAGACTGGGCCTCAGCACCCAACCAGCCCATGTTGAGAACCAGCGGGGAAGGGGACAAAGCTGTTAGGGGGAATGTGGAGGGCTCCCCTCTTGGACTGCCACTGCCACTGGGGAGCATGAGTTGAGATGGGACAGACCAGACTAAGCAGGGCTACAGCACCTGTGGGCCTCATGTGAGTTAGACCAGGGAAAAGCCAGGCTGCGCTGATTGTTCCTACTGGTGCAAGCACAGATCAGAGAGGGCAAGGGTTGGTTGGGCTCTGCCACAGCATCAGCTGGCAATTGCTGGCACTGGGGGTTAATTCTGTCTAGTTCAATTGCAGAACCACCTGGAGAGTGCATGATCCAGGAGTGGCAGTGTTCCAGTAGGGAAATAGTGGGCACCTCCCTCTTGGGTTACCAGTCCCACTGGTGAGCATGAAAACCAGGACTGGGGCAGGCATGGCTATACAGAATGGCATCTGCCAAAATGTGTGTGGGTTGCATAGTAGGGCTGGTTTGGTTGAACGAGGCTTCAATGCCCAGTGATATGTATAAGAGCTAAAAGGGACGTGGGACAGACTGAACAAGTCTGTGGTACATACTGGCAAGCATGGGGACCAGGGTAAGGGACAGGCCTGGTGGCAGTTACTGGGAGTTGCGCTGACTAGGCTGCAGCTCCCACTGGTTTGCATGAAGGCCAAGTGTGAAGTGGACAGAATCAGGCTTGACTGCAACACCCATTGGTTCATGTGGAAGACAGGGTGAGAGACAGGGCTGACCTAGCTATTGTAACCACCAGCACGTGCATAAGCTGATTGCGGTTACAGACTGTGCTGGACCCTGTACTGGCAAACACACAGAAGAATCAGGTCTGGGCATCACCCCAGATGAAGTTTCTTTGGGGATCCCTCCAGCTGAACTGCCAATCTCAGAACCCCAACCATGAAGAGACTGTGTGAGCCAGTGGATTCTGAAGAGATTTCATCATGCATGGAATGGTGAGATTGGCAGCAATTCACAACTGTTGAACTAGAAAAACTGCTTGAGCAGGCCCCTCGAGCATGCCTTACATGGGGGACGTGGGATGGGTGGGGCTTCTCCCTTTGTCTCTCCCCTTAGCCCAGATTAAATATTAAATTAAAAAATAATATTAATGTGGAAACAATGGTCTTACCCACTTTCCTGTAGCTCTTGACCCTTTGTTTCCTAATCAACTATATAAAGATTATCAAAATGAAAGAATTGAAAAAATAAAATCCTTTTTCTTTTTACTACTATAAATCATGTTTTCCATTTGGCTTTCTTCTCTTTTAAGGATTATATGTGACTCTAGAGTCATAGTTTTTCGTGGTTTTAATTGATTTTATTAAATTTTAAAAAGAAATTTATATTTAAGATCTTTTTATTTATTTGCTTATTTGAAGTAGTAAAGGAGACAGACAGACACAGGAGAGATGTCTCTTCTGCTTGTTCATTCCCCTGATGGTGGCGGCAGCCAGGGCTAAGCATGGCTGAAGTCAGGAACTAGGCACTCCAAGCCTACCAGAAGGCTAGCAGGGATCTAAGAACTGAGCTGTCAGCCGCTGCCTTCCAGGGAGCACATTAGCAGGAAGCTTAGTGAGCAGCAGAGCTGGGACTTGCAGCCATGCACTTCAGTGTGGGGTGTAGTCATCCTAAGCAGTATCTTTACTGCACCAAATGTCATGCTGGGATTTTATTTATTTATTTATTTTAATATATATATATTATGTTTAATATATGCAAATATATTAAATATATATGTATATATATTTATCTGAAAGGACAGAGAGGAGGGACAGAACAAAAGCTCTTCCATTGTTATTTCCCCAAATGGCCACTGCTGAGCTGATCCAAAGTCAGGAGCTTCTCCCAGGTCTCTCATGTGTGTATAGGGTCCCAAGGTTTTGGGCCATCCTCTGCTGCTTTCTCACGCCACAAGTAGTGAGCCGAATGGGAAAGGGAGTAGCTGGGACATGACCCAGTGCCCACATGGTATCCTGCCACTTGAAGAGGGAGGACTAGTTAATTGAACCATCATACTGGGTCCTGGACTTAAAATAAATAAAAGTTTAAGGATTACAAAAAAATGAATAGATATTACAGAATTCCCATTTATCCATTCTGCCATTTCCTCTATTAATAACATATTGATTAGTGCATTTATTATAACTGGTGAACTGATAATGACACATTATTATTAAGTCTTGAAAGAGTGAGTCAAGATGGCTGACGGGGTTAGACCGATGTAGCCAAGGGTCCTAAAAGTTAGGGATGGGAGCAGTCTGAAGTGAGCCCGAGAGGAAAAGAACCGCAGGGAACACTGCTGGACATTCCCCAATCCCGCCAGGACTGAGAAAGGTGGCACACCGCAGAATAACAAACGTGAAATACTGGGATCAGCAACCTGAGAAGGACAAAGAGGGAGCCCTGGGCTGCTGAGACTGGAGCGAAATCGGACCAGCAAAATTCAGGGAGTGAACCTTGGTGAGTCTGAGTCGTTAACACAGGGAAGTGCCTGCCCTTAGCAGGAGGCAAAATCTAGCTAGCAAAATTCGGGGAGTGAACCTCGATGAGTCGCTAACACAGGGAAGTGCCCGCCCTTAGCAGGAGGAATTTGGGACAAAACACATGAAAAGGGCCAGAGCTGTTGGCTGGGATCTGGGCTGGCTTGTATCCTGGCAGGCTTGGATCTGGCAGACAGGGCTGGAGAGGGTAACTAGGCTTAGAAACAAAGAGCTTGAGCTATCCTAGAAACTGGAGCTCCCCAGCACTGGGCGGCACCAATCCCAGCGCCATGAGAACTCCTCAGAAGGGCACCCAAAAGCTACCATAAATATCGCCGGTTTTAAAGAATCCACAAGACCACAGACTGAAGACATAGGGGGAGGAGAATCCAGGCCCCACAAAGAAGGAAAAAATAAATCTAGGTCAGCAAGACCTCAGGTAACCCACTAGGTGGCAACAGAGGTCAAGGGTTTGAATCCAGCAATACCTTATATTACATAGACATGGGGCGAGGTCACAGGAAAATAATTAAATTAGAGGAAGGAGCCAATGCCACCCCAAAAAGTCACCAAAAAGCCTGGTCAATCGCAGAGATTACAGATGAAGAAATTGAAGACCTATTAGACAAGGAGTTCAGAAAAATAATTATGAAACTTCAGAGACAATGAAAAATGATGGGAGGAACGTAAGGAATTAAAAAACCACATAATCACAGAAACAAAATTAGTCAAAAATGAGATCCTTGACCTGAAGCACAGAGTTGAGAGCTTAGCCAACAGAATTATTACAGCAGAAGGCAGGTATCCGAATTGGAAGATTCCCAGAATGAAAGCAGGCAGATTATTAATCAACTGGAGATACAGTTGAAAAAGGCATACGAAGTAATACAGGAAATGAACGACAACATCAAGAAGTCGAATATCAGAATTATAGGCCTTCCAGAAGGAGTGGAAAGAGAGACGGGCATACAACTGGTGCTCGATGAAATTATACAAGAGAACTTCCAAACACTTAGAACATGAGCCCAGTCCAAATCCAAGAAGGCCAAAGAACGCCCCACAGATATGACCCAAAAAGATCTTCACCCAGACACGTGGTAATCAAGCTCCCCTCCAACGAATACAAAGAAAGAATCCTGAGGCTAGCACGAAGCAGGGACAAGCTTACATTTAGAGGCAGGTCCATCAGGATCACCGCTGACTTCTCAGAACAGACGCTCCAAGCAAGAAGGGAATGAAATAAACTCTTTCAAATACTGAAAAAGAACAACTGTCAACCAAGAATAATGTACCCAGCAAAGATCTCATTTGTATTTGAGAATGAAATTAGATACTTCCATAGCACGGAGAAACTAGCAGAATATGCCAGCACAAAACCAGCTCTACAAAATCTCCTCAGAAATGGGCCACTCCCAGAGAAAAAGGAAGCAAACCATAAGCAAGGATGGCAAATGGGAAGACCTACCCACTAAAGTCCACGCAAGGAAAGACGATCAGATACTAACAACCTCAAAAACACACGTACATGGCAGGACAAAATCGCAGTCTTTCAATATTAACCCTTTAACACAAATGGCCTAAATTCATCAGTTAAAAGACATAGATTAACAGATTGGATCAACAAACAGGACCCAACTATCTGCTGCCTACAAGAAACGCATCTAACCAGCAAAGATGCTAAGAAACTGAAAGTGAAGGGATGGAAAAAGATATTTCACGCCAACGGACGAGAAAAAACCGCTGGTGTAGTGGTCCTAATTTCAGATGATATAGACTGCAATGTGACAAACATCAAAAAAGACACACAAGGGCATTTTATATTTTTGAAAGGAAAGATCCATCAGGAAGTGATTACCATCGTTAACATTTATGCTCCAAGTCCAGATGCACCCAGCTATGTGAAACAATTACTTATAGACTTAAAGGGAGATATAGATGAACATACGATAATCCTGGGAGATCTGAACACCCCATTAACACCAATAGATAGATCAACGAGACAAAAGCTCAACAGAGAAGCTATAGAGCTCACACAAGTATCAGAACAACTGGACTTGATAGACATCTATAGAACAGTGCATCCTAAGTCCGCAGATTATACATTTTTTTCAGCAGTGCATGGCACCTTCTCCAGGATAGACCACATGATAGGACACAAAGCAAATCTAACAAACTTCAAAAAAATCGGAATCATACCATGTACCTTCTCAGACCACCATGGAACGAAACTGGAAATCAGCAATTCAAAATGTTCCAGGAAATTTGTAAACTCTTGGAGGTTGGACAACATGCTATTAAACGAACAATGGGTTAGAGAAGAAATTAAAAATGAGATAAAAATTATGGAAACCAATGAAAACTCAGATATAACAGTCCAAAACTTATGGGACACTGCCAAAGCAGTGCTACGGGGTAAGCTTATTTCAATTGGTGCTCATGTCAAGGCCCAAAAAAGGCATCGAATACAGGAACTAAGCACACACCTCCAAGAATTGGAAAAACAGCAGCAAAAGGACCCCACAATCAATAGGAAACAAGAAATTATCAAAGCAAGGGAGGAAATTAATCAGATAGAAATAAAAACTATACACAAAATCAATAAATCAAAAAGCTGGTTTCTTGAGAAGATAAATAAAATAGACACCCCACTGGCCTGACTGACAAAGAAAAAACAAGAGAAAGTGAGAATTAGCAGCATCAAAGATGAAAAAGGCAACATAACAACAGACACTGCAACCGTTAAGAAAATAATTAGAAATTACTACAAAGAACTGTACTCCAACAAATCAAAGCCACCAGCAAACGGAAAGGTTCCTAGACTCCCATCACTTACCAAAACTTACCCCAGAGGCAACAGAAGACCTGAATAAACCCATAGCTGAAGCAGAGATAGAGTCAGTGATTAAAGATCTCCCAACAAAGAAAAGCCCAGGCCCAGATGGCTTCACCGCAGAATTCTACAAAACATTCCAAACAGAGCTAACCCCAATCCTCTACAAGCTCTTCAAAACAATAGAAAAGGAAGCAACCCTTTCAAACTCATTCTATGAAGCCAACATCACTCTAATCCCCAAACTGGACAGAGAATTAACAGAGAAGGGAAACTACAGACCAATCTCCCTGATGAACATTTATGCTAAGATTCTCAACAAAATCCTAGCCAATAGAATTCAAAAAAAATCAGACAGATCATTCATCCAGACCAAGTAGGATTCATCCCGGGAATGCAGGGATGGTTCAACATACAGAAATCCATTAATGTGATACACCACATCCAAAAACTGAAGAACAAAAATCATATAATAGTATCAATAGATGCAGAAAAAGCCTTCGACAAAATCCATGTCTTGAAAGAATAAGTGAATAATGAAAGAAATATTTGGAGAACATAACTTCCTATCACATGTCACTGAATACATAAAATGGAAACTTTCAAGTATTTACAAACTGTAGTTCAAAAAATTATTTCAAAGATTTATTTATTCAACTTCAAAGAGTTAGAGAGAAGGGGGTGAAGAGACAGAGAGGGAGAAAGAGAAAGAGATCTTCCATCTGCTGGTTCATTCCCCAAATGGTCACAATATCCAGAGATGAGCCAAACTCAAGCCAGGAGCTTCTTCTGGGATTTCCAAATGAGTTCAGGGGATCAAAGACTTGAGCCATTCTCTGCTGCTTTTCGAGCTTTCAGCAGGGAGCTGGATTGGAGCAGCTAGGACTTGAACCTGTGCCCATTTGGGATGCTTGACCCACAGATAGTGGGCTGGCCTGTTATATCACTGTGTTGGCCTAAGAGTTCAAAATTCAAATATGTACTTATTTTGATTTTTTTTTGCTAAGATTGGTAAATTTACCTGTGACAATGAATGATCTGTTTTATGAACCCCACTGAATATCATTTTCACAACATAGAACATTACAATGGTATATGGGTTAATACTTAAAACGTTATAATTCTATGCGTTTGACTGGCTCAATGAACATAAAAGAATTGTGCATATTTTGTTAAAATTAATAAAGGTATTTTCTCACTGAAATACCTGAGCATGTATAAAATAAAGTGATCTTTACATTAGCTTTTAAAACACAGTGCACAAACTGACTTTTCCACCTAAAATCTAGCGATATGAAAATAGCACACTAATTTACCAGGAAAGCACAACTCTAACCTACCATATATTGTACATTGTTTTAAAATAAAAACCATTATCCTAAGTATTAAGAAATTTCTTAAAAGTCTAGAAAACATTTCTTCAAAAGACAGCAGAGTAAAGTTGGTGGTAAAAACACATTTCAAAATGGAAGGAACCAGAGATTATTATGCTAAGTAAAATAATCAAGAAAGACAACTACCACATATTTTGTACCATTTGTTGAAGTTAAAATATAATATATAGTGTAGAACTATGCAAAGGAATAACAGGAGGATTCACATGCATTCTTTGTCTGAAAGGGGGGAAGATAACTCAAGAAGGAAGAAAATACAACATTTATTTAGCAAAAGTTCTTATGACTTGGATCAAACTCTAGAGGTTTCAGAGTAGAAAAAAAAACAAATTATGCAAGCACCTTTATAACATGAGTGTTTTTGTACTCTCATGTTTACCGTAATTCGATTTGTAATAGCCAAGATATGCAATCAGCCCAGATATTCATCAATGGATGACTTGATACAGAAAAAAATTATATATATATCTATCTATACACACACACACATACATACACACACACACAATGGAATAGTATTTAACCACAAAAGGGATGAAATCCTGTCTTTTGCAACAAAATGGATGCAACTACATACCATTATGCTTAGCAAAAGAAGGTAGTATTCAAAAAACAAATATATTTTCCCTGGTCTGTAGTAACCAACACACAGAATACAAAAAATGTATTCTATATGAGCAAGATTGACATTTCAAGAACTATTATTTATAGCTTATAATTTTTACAAATAGGCTTTTTTCTATCTTTTAATTGTTGAATTCTTTATCAAATAGAGTGTTAAGCCTGTGATTAACAAGTGAACTGTAAGTATGCCACAGTAAAAATCTTAGTGAGAAAAACAGAAATAAGGAAGATGGGTCGGGAACATGGGCAGGAGGGAGCGTAGGGGGAAGATATCACTATGTTTCTGAAACTGTATTGTAAAGTAAATGACTTTTTAATTACTTTATATCAATAAAATAATAACCCATCCACCTTAGGTTAGCTGAATCTTTCAAGAATGACATTAAAGCACTCATAGGCTCTGATCCAGCATAGAATTTTGGAAAAAGTTTAAATTTACTAAAATTAAATTTAATTTTTACATCAGGGTGTCCTTAAGTGCTTCTAAGAAATGTATTTCCCATGGCATTAATTGGGCTGCCAATGCCACATTTCTCCATCATAGGAGAGGTTGTATGCTTTTACCCCAAATGAAAGGTAAATTACAATGTGGCAAATGTTAAGGCAGTGTATGATTAATGAGATTCTGAATACTGTGTTACACAGAAAACTTCTCTCAGTACCTCTGTCCCAAATCAACACAAAATCACATTTCAAAAGACATTTTATCCAAGTTTGAAAGAGTAACAATGGAGTAAAAACAATTCTTACCACTTGGCAATACCATGACTGGTTCTGTAAACCTTTGTTCATCTGCTATTGGCAGGTTTAGGGATATGATTAACACCATTCCCAGACTAGTTCCAACAAACAGACAAGGGGAGATGGTGGAGTCGTTTTTCCGTGCAAAGGATTCCATGAAGTATAACGCTGTGATGGCTTCCTTAGAGTCTTTGTCAATACTGGAGATACTAGAGCTTCTGGAACGATTATAGGAATTTTCACGGGTTTCTATGGAAATTAAGAAAAAATAAGAGTTATTATAGGTTTTTCCATAGCAAATCAAAATTAGACTTAATATATGAATGCCAAAATTATGTTCCATTCTTTGTTAATTGACCTGGAAGGTAGTTCATCAGTTCATCAGCTTTTTTTTTTATAATGGAGAGTCTAAAGTCCAAACATATAAATCATAAACCTAGTAAGAATTAGGATTAGAAAGTGACTTTCCAAAGATCCAGGTTATAGTGTTTATCTCTACATGACTCACATGTTGGTTGAACTTTAATCTTCAAAAACAATATAGTCTAAACAGTCAAGGTTACAATTATTTCTGATATTGTTTTAAGTGTATGTCTTTCCTGTTTCTCAACTGTTGCAAGTATTCCTAATGTTCTCCTGGCATTTCCCACTTATCAACATTATTGTGACCACTGACAAGAAAGGACTAATCCATACTGCACTCCACTGTGGCAAACACATTGTATATCTCTTATAATTACCTTCATAAAAATTAAAGGTAAAATCAAGGGCAAAATGTAAATATAATCTTCCAAGCCACTTACTTTGAATCTGAACTCTGAGCCAAATAGGGAGCTTTGGATTACACTATTCTCATTGACTGGGACCATGCTATGGGTTCCTGGCTTCAGCTCTTGCTGGGGGCCATTGTGGGCACTTGGGTACACATGAACAGATGGTACTGCTCTCTTTCTTAAATAAACAATTAAAAATTACAGAATAAATTTCTCCTTTTTGTCCATGATCAAAGTTATAAAAATAATTATTTGTTATAGAATTCAGATACAAAGGAAGATCAAATATATTTTACAGATTTGAAACAGATTTATTTTCTTAGAATTCAGAACAAATCAGAGGCACACATATCTAAAACCCAAAATTACATGTCTTATTAAGAGTGTAGTTCTTCTCTAATTCCTATGTATTGCTTCTGTTATAACAATTTTAGCCAATATATGTCTCCAAAATTTTCCCCTTTCATAATTTATCGTTATTCAAGGTTCACACTCATATGCAAATGAGATAAGATTGTTGTCTTTATGTCCAGGAACCAGAGTTAGTATAGTATAAAGTTAAAGAAATTTTAAAAATTGAAAATAAATTTACAACTTCTTTTGGAGGAAATACAGATCATCACATTTTTAAAGAGGCAGTGAAGCACAGAATTACTAAAGCAAAAATACCTAAAAGTATTTTTTTCTCAAGATTTGCTTTATTCATTGAAAAACAGAATTAGAGAGAGAGTGAGTGAGTGAGAGATCGAGAATGAATTTTTCATTTTCTGTTTCACACTCCAGCTGACCACAAAGGCTTGGGCAAGGGCTGGCCTATATGAAGCCAGAAGCCTAGAACTCCATCCAGATTGCCCATGAGATTGTCCTATTAAGGAAACCAAGTACTTGTGTTATTTTCTGATGTTTTCCCTGTCACTTTAGCAGGGACCTGGACAGGAAGCGATGTGGGGGCTGAGGGAGAAAACGGCTGCAGCTTAACGTGCTGCATTGCAACACTGTCCCCTCCCTAAAGTTCTTTGTCAACATGATGGTAGCAGCAGAGTTACACAATTCCTCCATTTTTCCTATGTAAAAACCTCTAGATTCTGTTTTTTATACTTCATTCCCTGTTCTCACATTCATTCCATATACAAACATCCATACTGAAAGTCCAAGATGGCTGAATAGTGAGAAGATGCACTGACTACAGCCACAGATGGATATGAAAAAAACCAAAGGAAGAATGTTTCCAGGAGCCTGACTGGCAGAAATTTTCAGTGAAGTAACAGAACCGAACAGTACACACACACTGCTGCGGCTGGCCATATCATGCAGTCAGCTGTCCACTGGGAGGCACCACCTTCCCAATTCAGATAGCAAGAAGCTGCTGTGGGCCCTGTGCCTGACATCTTTGCTTGAGGGAGGAGTCCACAGTCAGTCACTGACTTCAGCTCCAGCCTTGGGAACCAACTGGTATCTCTGAACCAAGCCAACTGCTTGGTTTCAAGAAGGGAAGCCACATTGACTTATTCTCCTTTCTCACCCTGAGAGAGCACATATTCTGTTCTGCTGCTACCAGAAGTGTCTAGAGCCAAAGTCAGGATGCCTTGTGGGATAGAGATCAGATTGTAGCTTCCTACAACTGCAGGAGTTTTTGGCAGAAGCCCCTGAGTTGTGCTCACTCACTCTAGGTAATCCAGGGCTTTGTGTGTGGCGGTGTTCCTTTAGCTTCTTCTGATGTTGGTACTGGGTTAGTACCAACATGTTGGTACTGGGTTAGTACCAACATCAGTCGATACAATTTTGACCTGATTTAAGGAATTTCCCTGTGAGCTTCCTAGCTCCCTGGGACTAGGTGCCCTGGGCACAAACCCCAGCAACACCTTGCATGCCTTATGAGAAAATGAGGGCAACTCTGTCTGTGTTTTGCAATACTGGGACTGCTGATATTGGTTTCATTATCTTTTGAGTAATTTTTGTATATTTGTGGTACCTGGAGGGTTCTATTACATTTCTCTGCTTCAGACAAGTGGTTCACATTATCCCCAGTGTCAGGCTTCCATCCTGAGAAAGCTGAGCAATGAACCTACTGAGTCTTGCAACATGAAGACTGTAATACTCAGTAGTAATTTCCTAAAATCCACTGGAATCTACTTGGTGTTACCTTGAGAACATGCTCACATTTTGCCTCTGGATTCGTAACTGCCAGTCTAAAAAACCCCTGGATACCATATAGTCACCCTGTGGATCTGGAGCAGGGTTCTGTTCATATCTGCCAGTACTGAACCTAGGTATTACAACCTGAGTAGCAGCTGCACTCTCCTAGGAGAACCTGGGATACAGGGATAGCCTCCTCTATGCCCCTTAGCATTGTGAACAAGGTCCCTGGCTATCATAACCCCTAGTGTCTCTGACATTTTCTCTATGGACTGATTATACGCTCTGTAGGAAGTCCACATTTGCCTCAAGTCAGACCTTTACATCTATAGGCTCTAGCAGACAAGATCACTGTGTCACTTATAGATACAGTTGGAATTGATTAAAGCAAAAGAAATCACTCAGGATATAACTCTTGGCTCACCTGGATCCAAGCCAAACAACAGGCCAAGTGATTGCCTCCATTGTATCTAAACCATAAATTGTTTTCCAGTACAGACTACTTCATAAAGAAGAGTCTATTTTGCCAGATATAAATGCAGGGAAACAGGAAACAAAGGAATAACATGAAGCCTCCAAAAGAAAACAATAATTGTTCAGAATTAGACCTTTATCTGAAAGAAATCTGTGAAATGCCAGATACAGAATTCACAATCAGAATTGCAAGGAAACTCACTGTGATGCAGAGAATACACACAGAAAAGGGAGGAAATCAATGAGTTGCTCTGTACCACAAATCAGGTATACCTCAAAATTAGCATACCTCAGAATTATAAAAGCTGTGTATGGCAAAAAGCAGTCCATATCATGCTGAACGCATTTCCCCTCAGATTTGGAACAAGACAAGGATATCCAATTTTACAGTTCTCATTCAGTATAGCACTGGGAGTTTTAGCAACAGCAATCAGGGAGGAGAAAGAAATAAAGGGTGTCAAGGTTGCCAAGGAGAAAGTCAGTTAATTTGTCCATGTTTGTGGATGACATGATGCTGTAGATGCGATATCCTAAACAAACACTCCACCAAAAAGCTGTTAGAACTGATAAGCTAGTTCAGTGAAGTTTCGGATTACAAAATTAACATGTAAAAAACAATGTATTTTTATACAGAAGTTCTGAACCTAAAAAGAAATCAAGAAAGAAATCCCACTCACATTAGCCACAAAAATAAAATATTTAGGAATAAATTTACCAATGAAGTCAAACATTTCTGTGATAAAAATGATAAAACGCTGATGAAAGAAACAATCAAGGATACACACAAAAAATTGAAAGATATCCCTTGCCCATGTATTGGAAAAATTACTATCATCAAAACATCTATACTACTAAAGCAATTACAGATTCAATATGTATCTGTCATAAATCCAATGATATTCTCTAAAACACAAGAAAAAATACACTAAAATTCATATGGCATCTTCACAGGTGGCCCATAACAGCCAAGACTATCCTACATACTACCAAGCTATAGCAATTAATGCAGCATGGACTGACAAAAATACAGACACAAAGACCACAGGAACAGTATAGAGAGCCCCCAAACCAATCCATGTACACATAGCCAACTGATCAATGATTAAAGTACCTGGACTATTCAGCAGAGAAACGAAATCTATTCATTAAATAGTGCTGGCCAAAATATGTAGAAAATAGATCCATACTACAGAAATCAGCTCAAGAGGGAATTGAGAGTATGAACTTGATGGAATAAAATGTAGGGAAAACACTTCAAGACATTGGTGTAGGTAACTATTTCTTAGCTAAGATCCCCAAAACACAGGGAATAAAAGCAAAAACTAGACAATTGGGATTGCATTAAACTCAAAAGCTTCTGCATAGCAAAGGAAATCATACAGTAAAGAGATGCCCAACAAAATGGGAAAAATATATAGAAGTACCTATATGACAAAGGATTAACATTTGGAGCATATTAGGAACTCAAATATCTTCATAACAAAAATCAACTAATCCAGTTAAGAAACGGGCAAAGGATCTCAGTAGACAGGATCCCAAAGAAATATTGATGGCCAACCAATATATGAAAAAATGCTCAACATGGCTAGCCATCATAGAAATCCAAATCAAAACGATAATGAAATATTACCTTACCCCTGTCAGAATGGCTACTATCCAAAGGAAAGAAAGTAACAAAACTTGAGAGGATGTGGAGAAAAGGTAACTCCTGCACATTGTTAGTGAGAACATTAAATTATAAGTCACTGTGGAAAATAGTGTGGAGGCTTTGTAAACAAAACAAAAACAAAACAAAAAACTACAAACAGACTTACATAGGATCCAGCAATCCCACTACTTGGAGTATATCCAAAAGACATGAAAACATGCTATCAAAGGGATACATGTACCACCTGTTTGTGGTAGTACTACTCACAATAGCCAAAATTTGGAATCAATCTTCTATCAAATGTTTATTAAATAAAATGTTTCATATTGCATATAATATTCTTCAGCTATTAAAATGAATGACATTCTACAATTGACATCCCAATAGATTTTACTGGAGGACATTATGAGTTAAATAGTCTGGATATAAAAAACCAAATACTGCCTGTTCTTTTTCATATGAGACACAAAATTGAAGAAGAAAAAAATTAAACCAAAAAAAGAGAAATCCCTGTGTATATCAGTTTTGATGCAAATATGGTTTTGTCAAATTAATGGTTTAAATAAGCTGTGATTATTTTAAAATTTACTGAATTTGAGTAAAATGGATATCCTCTGATTTAATTACTGTTTACAGCTTTTGCTTACATTCCTGCTGAATTATGGTCTTCTTAGTTTTTACTTTTTAAAGTCTTTATTTAGCAGAGCATTAACCTTTTAACCATAATGGAAGTCAAAAATGTTATCTCAAAAATTAAAAAATACAGCAAGAAAGGGAGGGATGTGGTGGTATTATATGCTTAGAATTATATCCATAAACTGCATGGAATCTGTTATCTTTGTATTAATATCACCTTTACATAAATATTGACAAAAATTTTACTGTAATAATTATCACACATTTGCTAAGATCCTGAGAGCCTATTAATAAATTTCTTAAGACAAATAAGTGAAAACGTCTAAATGAAGATCGCAAACTTTAAGATTTAATATATTTTTTTTGTGGGTCACATCTGACAGTTAAGGAAATTAAAGTTGCAAGACATTGAATAATTACATACATTTAGTGACACTGAAAGGTTTACTGTTGAGTTTAATAACTATTAAATATGACTGTAATGCAGAGAATGAACAGAGACATTGATGTCATGTTGTATAGCAGGCAGGGAGAGCATGCCATAAACAGCCATTCCAGTTTTTGAGACGAGGAAAAAAAGAATAGTCAGGAATGGATTTGGGGTCATGCTGGCTGTGCCAGCAAGCTCTTACTCATCGTGTTGTATTTGTTTATATCTTTTACATGTGAATTTCATCCCTTACCTCTCAACTCCCATTACGATGGAACACCATTTTTGTTTGTACTTACAACAGTGGATGTGTTTAACCTACCTTCTGTTGTAAGTGGTAAAGGTATCTCCATGCAAGCAGCTGACTGTGCCTTTCGAAATGGTGGTCTTCCAGGACCCCAGCGATTAACTTTAGAAACATCAGCACTAGAAAGACGTTTTCCAGAACTGCAGCTCTGAGAAGTTGGACTTGTGCAATGTCCATTTACATGGTCTATACCAAGAGGAGGAAGGCAGTATAAATATCACAGTTAAATCTTGGTAAAGAAATCTACATGTGTTGGTTAACAAATTAAGAAGACCAAGAATTTATTTCCAAACTATGACGGTGTCTTCAAAAAGTTCAGAGAAAATGTACATTGTAGTGACTGGCATTGTGGCATAGTAAGTGAAGCCATTGTCTGCCATGTCAGCATTCCATATGGGAGCCAGTTTTAGTCCTGACTCCTCCACTACAGATTCAGCATCCTGCTAGTGGCCTGGGGAAGGGAGTGGAAAATAGTCCCAGTGCTGGGGCCCCTACCATGCAATGGATGAGAACCAGGTGAAGCTTCTGGCTCTTGGCTTGAGCCTGACCCAACTCTGATTGTTATAGCCATCTGGGCAGTGACATGGAAAATGTTTATTACAATATATCTATTGTACATATATATACACACACATGGATTTCAAAAATTTTGGCGTCAAGACAGTTACTTTTTAAAATTTCATTTTCCACAAACTTTTTGAAGCACCTCTGTATTCTCAAATTTAGTGATTTCAATAGTTAGCCAAAACTTCAAGAAATATTAAGTCTGTTTAATTATTATCATTTAATTAGTTAACAGTTTATAATTTTAATCTCTACTATGTATTTTTTCATCTGATGACATTATGAAACAAGTTATCATATTTGACTTCTTGCTTCATAATTTAAGCATACACCAATTTATGTAAGTTTTAGGAGTCCTTTAAGAGCTTAGAGTTTAAAATGCAGAATGGAAGTAGCTTACTGAGCAGATTAGAGTGGTAAAATAAGAATGCTACCTTTAGAACTGGATTGTACTCAAGTCACAGTTCTACCAGTTATCAATTGTATAATTTACTAAAGTTTTCATGCTTTAGTTTCTCCTTTTATAAATTTATAATATTGCCTAACTTATGGGATTCTTGTGACACATTTATGTGTGAGAGACTACATGCCACAAATGAAAGTAAATGCCAACATATGGCAGATTCTGAACAAAAATGCTATTATTGTCATTGCAGAGTATAAAGCTGTTTATGTCCAAGGCAGCAGTACTGTTCATTTCATTTGAAGCTTGTGAGCTTAACTGTTTTGATACACCTTACAAAACTTGGCAATGCACTAATAATGTTATGTTCTTCTTTTTCTTAATGCTAGCAAATTGAATTTGAAGCATCACCTTGCAGTTATACAATATGCAGAATGCATGTTGAAATGTGCATCTTTGGTCATTAAAAGAATAGAGTTATATGGGAAAGAATCATGCTTAATGGCTACATTGAAAAACTGGAACTAACACCTAAGAGTCACTCCATTACAGCCTCTCTATTTAAAAGTTTAAAAACCTCAAACCATACTTCCATGATTCCCTCGGAAACTGTTAAAAAGATAAAAATTAGTTTTCACCATGTAAACATGTGTTGAGATATTTTCCAATTTTAACAAATTAGATTTAACATACATTGACTACTTAAATTCTGGGAATTATATACACAATATCTTATTTAATCTTTATAAAACTATGCAACACTGGTGCTTTCATTATGAATACTGCAGATGAGGAAAATGAAGTTCAGAATGAAAGTCTGGAAAACTTGTCTTGTCACATAAGTAATAATCACAGAGACAGGATTCTAATCCAGATGTTCTCACTCTGTACTGGGATACAGAGTCAGCTAAAATACTTGGGAAAGAGTAGAAACTTTGAAATCACATTTTGTAGAGTTCAGGAAGTACACATAATTCACACAGATGTTAAAGCCTTTTGGAACCAGTCATCTTCCATATTGATGTATAGCTCAGTAATCCCTGCTAGAAAAGCAGAAGTATCCCATGAGTTAGTCATGGGGAAAGCTGAAACTGAAAGTTCCATTCCTCTGTGCCAATCAAATTAAGGTTCATAAATAAGAACACTGGAGGCAATAGCTGGAACTAATGACCTAATAACTTAATAAGAATAAGACAACAGCAACCCTTTGGAGTAAAAGCATGCCAAACTCTGGGTACACCAGTTAGAAAGAACTGCCCATAAACTTTGCATTCCAAAAACTTTGCTTCTGGGTTCACTTCTTCTCCAGAGAGACAGAAAACAAATGAGTGGTTGCCAAACATTTGGTGGTGGTGGTGGCAGGATTGTTAATAACAGATACAGAAGTCGTAATGGGGATTATGAAAAAGTTCTGGAAAAGGGTAGTAGTAGATGTGGTTGTTCAACATAGTAATTGTACTTAATGTTTCTGCATCATACACTTAAAATGGCTAAAGATACATTTTTGTTATCAACATCTGACTATATTAAAAAAGACTGGAAGGCCACATCATATGATGTTATTGACTTTTGAGTGGCAAAATTATAAAGATCATACCTTCTTTTCTCTTTATCCTGATTCATACTGTATAATGAACATACACATTGATGATGAAGGGGTAATATACATATACATATAAATATCTGCCTTAGTTAATAAAACTGTACCACTTACAGTATAATTGCCTTTATTATATATAGAGTTTTCCAGAGAAAGAACCATTGACCTCTGAGTGACGAACAAAACCTCAGAGAGCTGCTGTGCTTATCTGGACAACATCCAAGCCCTAGGGGGTGAGCCTTACCAACACAGGGGTCCACGAGGAGGTTACCTCCTGGAAATTCCTACTGTCTAAAAACCTTTCATGATGCTACAACTTCTGGCCAAACAGCTAACATTTTCTCTGAGCTGCTGAGTTTACAAAGCATTCGATATGTATTGTTTATCTTTGTAGCTATTTCATGGGACAGACAGAACTTCTCAGTTCACAGATATGAAGACCAACATTTAGAGAGACTGAACCTGCTTCAGGACAAGGAAATAAATCCCATGATTGCTTCAGCATTAAAGAGACCACTTGGAATTTCTTGGTCTGTGTGCTTGGTGGTTTCTCATTGTGGCGCACAACCTGCTTCCCTCACAGATTTTGGGAAAGCAATGCCTTGAAATTGATGGAGCTTATGCTGAGAAACCAATGTATTTTTAATCTTTACATTCAAGTTTTCTACATTTTAAAAATTCATTTGGTCTACAACTTCTTTTTAAATTTATCCATCCATAGACATTTAAGTGGATTCCATAACTTGGGTATTCTGAGTAATGCTGTAATGAATATGGAAGTAGATCTATCTTGTCAAGATTCTGATTCAATTTCTTTGGTTAACCAGCCAGAAATGGGATTGCTGGGTAATATGGTAGTTCTGTTTTTAGTTTTTGAGGCACCTCCATACTATTTTCCATAATGATTATGCTAATTGGAATGAACAAATTTCCCCTTTATTTTTCCTAGGGTTGCCTAACATGTTATACTTACCTTTGAATTACTTTAAGTGTTTCTCTAGTTTGTAATGCATGTATTAAGCTTCTTTTTTCTTATATTTATTGACATGACAGAGCTATTGCATCTCAGTTTTGTCATTATAAAACAATTCATATTTAGTTAATTTTTTCTAGGAGATTATTTAACACTTTCCTCCTCTTTTAGTGTTTTAATTTACCACAGCAAAAATAAGCCTTAGTCAAGGATGGAATGAAACTGCAAAAACTAGTTAGTAAATGTGGAACAGACTGCTTTTAAATTCCAACATGTCCAGCAATTACATTCATGTAAAACAAAAATGATATTTGCACAGCATGTTTTCAGTGTGTCCCTGTGGCTGGCTTTCTCTACCATGACATAAATAACAGTCAATTGCAGTTTGTCATGGTATGTCATGGAGGTCATCAGGTTCATAGAATCTGAAGGTCTTGGGCTTAATGGTTCTAAGATCTTGACATTCTAAATTGTCACAAATCAATTCCCCTAGTTCAACATTTGTTTTAATCTTAATTTTCCATCTCACAGATGGGTATGTGAATGATTCCACACAAGTGCAGTTGGAAGCTATGTTGCCCTTGGTTGTCATTGGGCCTATGTGGGGAAACTGCTCCCTGGCTGACATTATGCTGAATGCTCTGTTTTGGACTGTTTATTTTGGAGATCATGGTAGTTAAACAGCACTGGGTAGTAGCCATACCAGTAGCTATAACAATACATTTCTCTGAGACAAATGGTATACACAGAGTGACACGAACTGTCTTGAGAGTTGAAACTTGTGCAGTGTTTGAGGCATCAGCAATGAATATGGTTATATCCTAGCTGACCTAGGTTACAGAGTTCCCATTAGAAGACAAGTTGAATCCGGGATCCAATCTGCAGCACCACCAAACTCTGACATCAGCAGATCTTGCTGTCCCATAGCATACTGATTGATGTTTCATCCTCTTTTTTCAGTGCACGGAGAATCACTCTGCATTTCAAGTTGTATGATTAGGCTGACAGCAAAACATTTGGATGCCAGCCCACACTAAGAACCATGGCTTTTTATTTGCTTGCTTAACCTGTAACATTATCACACTCAAGTAACAAACAGAAATGAATCATATTCTCTTTCCACAGTAATTTCATTCTATAGAGAGGACCAATTCACACACAAAAAAATGGCAAATAATAATGACACTTGCAAATAATAATGGTATAGTCACAGTTGGGAGCCCAGACAACACCTGTGATATGCTACTAGAGATCACAAGATATCACACACTGGCTCTCATTCTTTTTATAGATGAGTACTTCATGATTATTGGAAACAATGGTAACTTGAGCATAATCCTTGTTTCAAGTATGGCAAGTTACTGGCTTTAGAAAAAAACTGCTGCAGATATAAAATTCTTGGGGTTTTCCAAAGGTGGAAAGCTGGAGCTGAGACAACTAGTGACAAACTCTGAGTGGGTATCTGACCTCTGCTTAGTCTGTATGTAGAAGCTATGGCCGGTTGTGCCATTTTCCAGCAGATTACATATTCTTCTCTTTTGGTGCTTTATACATTTTCTTATTTTTTGAATACTTCTTAAGGTTTGGGGTATTGTAATATTTATGTGATTATTTTAAACTATTTTTAATGATCATCTATGCATATTATCAATTGATTTCCTTTCATGAAAGGTAAAATTAGTATGATTTCTCTTCTTTCTACGGCTCTTTCAATTCGCCAGTTAACTATTAAGTGCAATTATAGAGTTATTAACTCACCACTGACCATATTCAACTAATAAAAGGAAGACAACTGTTCCTCAGGAATATAATAAACATGGGGGAAGAGTAACAATCATAACAAGATGTCTGCTTCATTCAGATACATTTTTAAAGCCTGAAATTACAGAATAGATTAAAATATATGTTTGTAAAGGAAATGTGAAATATATGTTTGTAAAAAAAGGAAAAAACAAGAAGGAAAGTGGGAAGGAGAGGGCCAGTGAGGACAGTATGGGTATCTTTTGAAATGATACCTATGAAACACATGACATCTGTTCTTTAAATATGAATAAAAAATTTAAAAGGAAAAGACAAAATTGGAAAGTTAAGACAAAAAGGAGCATTAAGAGGAAATTACTACAAGAGAGAGGAAACTATGTACCAGTGAGTTGCTTATATATATAAAGGAAAAGTACCACATAAATAGTTTAACAATACATCTTACAGGCCTAGGAAAAAACACCCCAGATTAAGAAAAGAAATAATATAGTTAGGGAAGAAATAAGTAAAATATAAATTAAACAAAAGTTTAGTGAAATGAAGATCTATTTTTTTGTGAAACAGTCAACAAAATTAACACTCAATAAAATATGAGATGAAAACTTAGATTTTACCACAAACACTAGAGAAATAAGAATCACTAGGAACTATTATGAGTAACTATAGGCCAAAAAATTGAAAATCTCAGAAGAAATGGACAGATTTCATAAAACAGAAAACCTGAACAGATAACCAAGGCTGAGACTGAATCAATCATTGAGAAATACTCTCCCAATGGGGACTGGTGAAAGCAGCACTTTGCAGCATGGCAGCTGTAGGGGGTGCTCAAGCCAGGATGGACCTTAATCCCTGGGACTCAGGCCAAGGTTATTGTTGCCACACGGTGACTGAGTCCCAGGTTTGGCTTTGGGTGGACAGTGTGCCCATTGGGCGCCAGGCTCTGCCTGCTGGCAGCCTGGCGGCAAGCTCAAGCATTTTCAGGGTATGTAATTGCTGTCTAGGGACATCCATAGATAAGGCTTTGTGAGTGTAGGGAAGGGAAGAATCCTGTGTGACTTCCAGCAATGGGGTCATGGAACTTGCTGGCAAGCAAAGGGACTGAGACCTGGTGGTTTGGAGGGGCGAGCCCATAAGATCTGGTTGGGCCAGAACGATTCACCAGCCTACGTGGGAATCCCAAAATGGGCTGTTGGCATATAGCATCACTGACTACCACATACCAGTCCACATGAAAGCTATGTTTTGGGGCCTGTCTGGCAGGGCTAGGTGCCAGTACCTGATTGAGTGGTGGAACAGTGGACGGGTCACACTTCACAGGGTCAAGAAACTAACCAGCCACGAGAGAACCAGGTCCAGGGGTAGATTCAGTGGGGGAATCAGTGGGCCAAACTCTGTTGAAATACAAGTCCCGCTGGTTAGCTCATGAGTTGGGGTGGTGATGAGTTGAACTAGGTGTGACAATGGAAACTGCCATCACTTATGGGTAAAGGAACCTACAGCAGTCTGGGCAGGTCAAGGCAGCAGCACCCAAATGTGCATCCTAAATCAGGGGTTGGGGTGGGCCGAGCTGCAACTGGGAGGAGGATGACCAGGCAGGAAAAGCAAACCTTAGCTTACAAGGAAGAACAGATATCAGGCTGGACACACGTCATGCCAAGCTAGGCTCTTAAACCGACTAGTCTGCATGAGCCAGGGAGGCTAGGCAATAGCATTTGAGGCAAAGGTCAAATCAGGTAAGGGGCTAATCCAACCAGGACAGAGCAACCACTGGCATGTGCATAATTTATGGCTGGGAATAGGACCGGTAAGGGAGCTATGACAGTACACCCTTGCTGGGTTGAAGTTCCCATCGGAGAGTGCGGGGCCAGAGTGGGGCTGAATTCTGGTCTGGATATGGCTGCAGTATCCCTTGGTACAAGCGTGTACTGTGGCTAGGCGCACTGATCCAAGCTACACTCCAACACCATCTGGTGCTCATGAGAACTAGGGTAGAGGTAGGACAGACCTGGCTAGGTATCTGCCACTACTAAGCCACGTGTGAGCCATGTCTGGGTATGGACGAGCCTTGACTGGGCAGAAACATCCAACAGTAAGCACTGGAATGGGCTGAAGGCCGGTCAGGAAAGACCACTGTTCCTGCCAGGACAGGAGGTGGACTAAGTAAGGCTGGCCCATTGACCCACCAGTATGCGCAAGATCTGGTGATGGGAGAGGTTCTGATGGAGGAACTTGGGAAACTCCTCTGTCAGGACATAGTCCCTGCAGATGAGCGCAAGTACTACAATAGAGAGCAGCCCAGATCAGACCAGGGAAAGGTACCCAGCAGCATACATTTGGCACAAGTCAGGGCAAACCAGGCTGAACCAGTTCTCATCACCTGCTGGTGAATCCGAGCACCAGAACAGTGTGGGTCAGACTAGGATCAGATGCAACATTCATCAGTACACATTATGGCTGGGATTGGGCACCTGCTGGGCTGAGCGAAGCTGTAACCTTCACCAGTGTCATCTGGAATGGGGGTGGGTCAGGCCTGGTCAGGCTACAGCACCCACTGGCAAAAGTTGAGGAGAGGCAGGTCATGCCAGACTGGGCCTCAGCACCCAACCAGCCCATGTTGAGAACCAGCGGGGAAGGGGACAAAGCTGTTAGGGGGAATGTGGAGGGCTCCCCTCTTGGACTGCCACTGCCACTGGGGAGCATGAGTTGAGATGGGACAGACCAGACTAAGCAGGGCTACAGCACCTGTGGGCCTCATGTGAGCTAGACCAGGGAAAAGCCAGGCTGCGCTGATTGTTCCTACTGGTGCAAGCACAGATCAGAGAGGGCAAGGGTTGGTTGGGCTCTGCCACAGCATCAGCTGGCAATTGCTGGCACTGGGGGTTAATTCTGTCTAGTTCAATTGCAGAACCACCTGGAGAGTGCATGATCCAGGAGTGGCAGTGTTCCAGTAGGGAAATAGTGGGCACCTCCCTCTTGGGTTACCAGTCCCACTGGTGAGCATGAAAACCAGGACTGGGGCAGGCATGGCTATACAGAATGGCATCTGCCAAAATGTGTGTGGGTTGCATAGTAGGGCTGGTTTGGTTGAACGAGGCTTCAATGCCCAGTGATATGTATAAGAGCTAAAAGGGACGTGGGACAGACTGAACAAGTCTGTGGTACATACTGGCAAGCATGGGGACCAGGGTAAGGGACAGGCCTGGTGGCAGTTACTGGGAGTTGCGCTGACTAGGCTGCAGCTCCCACTGGTTTGCATGAAGGCCAAGTGTGAAGTGGACAGAATCAGGCTTGACTGCAACACCCATTGGTTCATGTGGAAGACAGGGTGAGAGACAGGGCTGACCTAGCTATTGTAACCACCAGCACGTGCATAAGCTGATTGCGGTTACAGACTGTGCTGGACCCTGTACTGGCAAACACACAGAAGAATCAGGTCTGGGCATCACCCCAGATGAAGTTTCTTTGGGGATCCCTCCAGCTGAACTGCCAATCTCAGAACCCCAACCATGAAGAGACTGTGTGAGCCAGTGGATTCTGAAGAGATTTCATCATGCATGGAATGGTGAGATTGGCAGCAATTCACAACTGTTGAACTAGAAAAACTGCTTGAGCAGGCCCCTCGAGCATGCCTTACATGGGGGACGTGGGATGGGTGGGGCTTCTCCCTTTGTCTCTCCCCTTAGCCCAGATTAAATATTAAATTAAAAAATAATATTAATGTGGAAACAATGGTCTTACCCACTTTCCTGTAGCCCTTGACCTTTTGTTTCCTAATCAACTATATAAAGATTATCAAAATAAAAGAATTGAAAAAAAAATTAGTCTCCCAATAAACAAATGCTCAGGGTATGAATATTTCACTGATGACTTATCCTTTGTATTTATTTTTTGAAATTTTAGATTCGGACTGAGAGTTCTATTCCTGGCAGTGCTGCCCCCCTCATCCTTCTTCCTGCTTATGGCTTGTGAAAGGAGTCAAGGAATGCGCAAGCCCTTGGGACCCTGTACCTGAATGAGACACCCAAAAGAAGCTCCTGGTTCCTGGTACCTGGCTTCTGATTGGCTCATCTCCAGCTGTAGCGGTCACTTTGGGAGTGAATCAGTGGATGGAAGATCTTCCTCTCTGTCTCTCCTCCTCTCTCTGCATTTGACTTTCCAATTAATTTTTTTTTTAAATAACCCTAAGCCCAAACCTCCATTCAGGTTTCCCATGTGAATTTCAAGCCTTCTAGTTCTTGGGCCATACTCAATTCAGTTACATAAAGACATTTCATTGGAATAGAACCACTGGAACTCAAACTGGCAGTTTGATATGGCATGCCACTGTCACAAGAAGCAGCATAACTTGATATGCCACATCACCAGCCACTTTATCAATCATTTAAAGAAGAAATGATACAGACTCTTTAAATGAAACAACTAAAAGGGAGGATACCCTTTCAAACTTATTTTATGAGACCACAATTGCCTCAATTCCAAAAGCAGACACAAATACAATAACACAGCAGAGAACTAAATCCCAATAATCTTAAAATATCATCAAATGATACATCTACTCTGATCAAGTGGCATTTATCCTGGATACAGGGATGGCTTAACATATGCAAGTCAATAAAATAGCATGTCACAATAGAATGAAAGATAAAAACCATGCAATTTCTCAACAAATACAGAAGAAACTGAAAAAATACAATACTTTTTAATGCTATAGTCCTTGAACAAATTAGGCTTGAAGGAATTTTCCATGAAATAAAGTCTGCAGCTGATATCACATTAAATGGGGGGAAAATTGGAAGCATTTTCACTAAGATCTGCAACCAGACAAGGAGATTCAATGTCTCCACTGTAAACTACTTCAGTTCTGCAAATTTGAGCCAGAGCCATTAGGAAAAAGAATCAAATGGTGTACAAATTAAAAAAGAAAGTCTAATTATGCTTATTTGTTGATGACATAATTCGATATATATGGGTGAACCAAAAGATTCCACCAAAATATTATTCATAACTGTTAAGAGCACACAGAAAATTTGGAGGAGATGCAATAGTCAGCATAAAAAAAAAAGTTCTTTCAACAACCGTCCAGCTGGAAAAGAACTTAGAACAATTTCATTCACAATGGGTACAAAATGAAATACCTTAAAATAAATTAATTTAAGAAGTGAAATAAAATAAAAATTACAAAACACTAACAGAAGAAATTGAAGACAAGCAACAGTATAAACACAGCTATGCTCAAGGACAGTAACAATATAAAGAGCTCATACTAGCCAAAGCAACTTAGATTCAATTCAACCCGTCAAAATACCAATAGCATTCTTCATAGAATCAAAAACAGCCCTCATATTCCTACGAAACACAAGATAACCAAATAACCAAAGCCATTGTGAACAATGATATTAAAGCTAGAAGCCTCACAGACAGGTGAAGACATACTCTAGAGCTATTCAAACTAAAAGAACATGACATTGGCGAAAGGACAAATGCACCAGAATAAAAACCTCAGAAATAAATTAATGTATCTACAGACAACTTATCATTGATGAATGTGTTAAAAACATCCCCCAGAGAAGGAACAATCTCTTTTTTTTTTTAAAAGATTTATTCATTTTATTACAGCCAGATATACACAGAGGAGGAGAGACAGAGAGGAAGATCTTCCGTCCGATGATTCACTCCCCAAGTGAGCCGCAACGGGCTGGTGCGCACCGATCCGATGCCGGGAACCTGGAACCTCTTCTAGGTCTCCCACGCAGGGTGCAGGGTCCTAAAGCCTTGGGCCGTCCTCAACTGGTTTCCCAGGCCACAAGCAGGGAGCTGGATGGAAAGTGGAGCTGCCGGGATTAGAACCGGCGCCCATATGGGATCCCGGGGCTTTCAAGGTGAGGACTTTAGCCGCTAGGCCACGCCGCCGGGCCCGGAACAATCTCTTAATTAAAGTTTGTGTTGAAGAGAAGAGATTTCTACATGTAGAACTTTGAAACAAGAGCTTTATATTATACCCAATGCAAATATAAATTCAAAATGGAACAAAAATCTAATCAGACACTATGAAACTACTAGAGGAAAACATGAGGTAAAAACTCTAAGACACTGAGATAGGCAACGACTTTTTGAATATCCTAAAAGCCACAGCCAAAAAAATCAAAACAAGATAGGGTCTTGACACTTTGTCATTTTGCAAATAAAATAATAGAGTGTCAGGATCCATTGAAAAAGCAGAATGACTGACTTGTGTCTGTTGTTGAAGGACTATACTATTGTAATAACACAGGTGAAATTAGCAGCGGAGGGCAGGGAGAAAGGGGAAGAAGGAGTGGAAATCCCTGAGCCTATTAAATTGTATCATAGGGCCTGGCGGCGTGGCCTAGTGGCTAAAGTCCTCGCCCTGAATGCGCCGGGATCCCATGTGGGCACCGGTTCTAGTCCCGGCAGCTCCACTTCCCGTTCAGCTCCCTGTTTGTGGCCCACGACTTTGGGACCCTGCACCCACGCAGAAGACCTGGAGGAGGTTCCTGGTTCCCAGCTTTGGATAGGCACAGCACCGGATGTTGTGCTCACTTGGGGATTGATTCATCGGACGGAAGATCTTCCTCTCTGTCTCTCCTCCTCTCTGTAAATCTGACTTTGTAATAAAAATAAAAAAAAATTGTATCATAAAAAATAAAAAAATCAACAGCAAAAAAAAGAGAGAAAAGAGTAAAGTGAAGAGATAACTAACAGAATAAAATATCTGAAAACTATATATCTGAGAAAGGACTAATATCCATAAAATATAAAGAGCTCAAGAAATTAAAAAACAAAGAATCTGCTTAAGAAATGGACAAAGGATATAAACAAAGATTTTTCAAAAAGATAAAACAGACAATATATGAAAAAATGCTGAAGTCATCAGGGAAAGACAATAAAAGCCAAATGAGGTAACATTTCACTCCAATTAGATTCATACCAACCAAAAATAAGAATGATAAATGTTGAATAATGTTGATATAGAAAAAAAGGGAATCCTAATACCCTGTCTGTAGGAATGCAAGTTGGTACATCTGTTATGGAAAACTAAAGGGAGATTTCTCAAAAAGCTACAGTTGGATGTACAATATGACTCAGCTATCCCACTTGGAAATATATCCAAAGGAACTGACTGGATAAAGAAAAATGTGGCATATATATGATGAAATATTTTCAGGCATAAACAAGAATGAAACCTTGACATTTGCAACAAAACTCATCATGGTGGGTGAAATAAGCTAGAAACAGAAAGACAAATTCCATGTTTTCTCTCATTTGAGGAAAAAAGGGAGTATAAAAATGTGTAGATATTATTTGAGACATAAATGTTTCTGGTATTTTCACTGAATTACACCCCTTATAAAATATATCCTTTTTTCTAAACTTCATAATCTCAACCATGAATCCCACATATAGGAAATACCTATACTTCTAAGATACTAGCAAATGTGTCTATATAAAATTTACATATAAAATGAATATGGCAAAATTTTAAACATATTTGTGCTCTTTAACTTACTTTACACTTTTCTATATTATCTGAAGTATAGATTACAGTTACATTCTAGTTTAGCTAATTTTGGGGGCCTTAAGCAGGTTTGAATTCTTCAGTGATTTTTGAGGATTTGTCATGTGAGATCATCTACCTTATTTTAGATAATTATTTACAAATTATTTGATAGTGAAAGATAACAGGTGGTTAGTGTATAAAACTATACTTTTGGTTGATCACAAAACAGTTATGCCTACAAAATAATATATACTACAAAATAATGATATACTTAAAATCTAATTTTAATGTTTAATTAATGACAGTAACTAATAAGTTAGTACTTTTCATTTAGAAATACTATAGATGCTGGAGCATTTGGATGAGTAGTTCAGACGATGGTTAGAACAGCTAACCATCCACACTGGAACACTTGGGTTTGATTCTCAGTCATGGTTCCCGATTCTAGCTTCCTTGGGAAACAGTGGTAATGACTCAAGCAGTTGGGTTTATGATACTCAACCAGAAGATTTGGACTACATAGCAGGCTCCCAGCTTGAGCTTCGATGTGGTTGTGGGAATCTAGGTTGTAAAAGAACAGATGGGGGCTTATTGTTTGCTTTTCAAACAAAAAACATGTTTTAAGTACTATATTCTATTTAATATGTCATATGTAATTACATCTTAAATATCATACAATGATGTGTTACAATAATTATTTAGGTACAATGAGATGAGACTATGAACATGCTCTGCAAACTCTGAAGCCACAACCAATAGTAAATTCTAATCTTGAGTCCGTTATTTATTAGCAACATAGTCTCAATTTCCAATGTGGGGGAAAAAGGATTGCAAAGACTGACAACAACATAAAGAATTCAGAAAAACAAATACAACTTGAGTCTCCTTCATCCAATGCTTGAAAACAGAAATGTTTCATATTTCGTTTTTTTCTGAGGATTATTTGAATAAACTGTATCCATTTTTAAACACTAATCTGAATATCTGAAATCTGAAATGTTCAAGAATCCATTACTTTCTGTTTTATAATTGTAGCTTTTGGGGTACAGATGCTTAGCATATAATAAGAAATTAATTTTTAAAACCAGAAGAATTATGCAAAAAATTAGTGCATTTTTGTTATTTTAACATCAGCATGATTTAATGTTGGGGCTTAGAATTAGGGTAAAGGAATTGAAAACATCTAGGAATATATCCAAAAGACTTGTTACATGACAAAGCAACATGCACCCCAATGTTCACTGTAGCACAATCAACAATCTCAAGAACATGGAAGCAACCTAAATGCCCATCAACAGAGAACTGCATAAAGAAACTGTGGTTCAATTGCATTATGGAATGCTACTCGGCAATTTAAAAAAATGAAATACATTACTTTGTGGCCAAGTGGGCCAAACTAGATACTATTATGCTAAGGGAAATGAGCCAATCACAAAAGGTCAGATATATGTTTGCTCTAATGTAAGATAATATGATGTCAAATCTAGAGATATTATATGTGAATCTTACTCTATGTCACTCATACCTGCACATTATGTAACAAGAACTTGCAATGTAATTCACTAATCAACCATCCATGAGAGTCTGATTTTTACAATCACCTGAGATAGTCAATGTCCCCTTTATCACTGTTATTGGTACTGCCCATAAACAACGAAGATTTAGTCCTCATTGTACCTGTATTAGAGCTCCAGGATACAAGAATGAACGCACAACAAAATCACAATCTCTTACACAGTTGAGAGACACTCTAGTGGAAACATGATGGGCTTGGGAAAATTCAAAAAGGACAAACATTATGAGCCCGGAGGGGAGAACAGAGAGGAGGAGAGAGAACTTGGAGGGGGGGAGAGCCCAGTGTTAACTAAATTGTATCAAAAAACAAACAAAAATAAATAAGTACAAAAAAGAATTGAAAATAAGGTAATCCAATATTTTTTAACAAGGAGACATCAACTCATACTGAAACTAAGAGACAACAATTTCAGAAAGAGAATAATTTATGAAGGAATTTGATAAGGCCTTCTTTCATTTCATAGACTTATGGATTAGACTGTGACCATGAGTAAAAAAACTAAAAACGAATCATATTTGCTTTAACTTACCTAAAAAAACGGAAAAGGCTGTTTTCTTTGTAAGACTTTCGTTCATTCATTAAAAGAAGTTTTAATCAGAAACAATATCTATTTACAAAACAGGAACAGTAACTTCAGAAAACCATGCCTATTTAAATGTTCACAGTTACATAGGGCTTACATGATGTAACTACTCAATGTTTTGAAATATTTTCATGACACAAAGAAAACCAGTAAAACATTAGATTCCTAAGTGTGTAATGACTTACAAACATAATTTTGTAAAAATGATTATTAACAAACAAAATGCTGAATGCTGCCAACAGAACTGTATGGTGATTTTTAAGAAAGCCTTTTTAAATTTTTTTTTTTGTAAAACTATCATATATTGTTATTTTGGAAAACTGTGTTATTCATGGATTGATTGGTAACAATATTCAGCCAAATGGATGTAAGAAAACTGAAAATTGTTGGCTTTTGCCTACCGTACAAAGATCAGCTTTAAGATCTGTTGGCAGACTTAACTTTCTTGATCCTTTAACTGAAACAACAGAAAAAGGAAAAGGCAGAAAAATGCAGTTGTTAAGTACATGAAATTAAAGAGGAGTGTGGAGAAACAGTATGCTTTGCAGAATAAGTACTAAAATCATAATGAACAACTATTTAGTGAGCTTGTATGAAAGCAGAAATATTTTAATGTCAGTCCATTATTCAGCAGTAAACACTATGCAAATATTAGGTAAATATTATGCAAATAAATGAGGAATGCAATTGTTTTCATAATATATTGTTAAGAGTATCTTGACAATCTTTCACATACAGTGTGAGATGCAATTTTTATTTTCTTGGATTGAAAAATTAATTTCAGACAAAACAGATTAAGCTATAGCAACAAATGTATATAACTTATCACAAATAACAATGGAAAGCATAAAAACTCATCACCTTTGTCAACATTTTTCTTGGAAATAGTAAGAAAAAACTATGTGATGTAGTTCAAGGAACTTCTACATGCCTATCCTAAACAAAATGATGACATTAATATGGAATCCTCTGATGCTGAATTAAATACATAGGGTCATATAAAAAACACAAAATATTTAAAAATGAACTTTACTATATTAATTATAAGTTAGAGAAAACTTACATAAATGAGGAAAATGATTAAAAGATTTTACCACTAATTATTAGTAAATTTTTACATTTGATGCTTCATAAAATATTTAACTAGCATGGAAAAAAATGCATTAGAAAAAACTTTCAGAAACCTTTTCTGTCAATTGACAATTTATAATTTAGTGATTTTCTTTCAAATATGAAAGTTATTTCAAGAAAGTAATATCGGATGATACAGCAGTCAGAATGCAGTGTTTAAAACAAACAAAAAAAATTTAAAATTTTTCTGAATTGTTATCTTCCTAAAGCTTCAAGAAAAATCTCTCAATTATCATGTAGCTTAAATTCTTCTGTCAAATAGCAGAGTTGGTATAATCTCTGATGTTTCAGTTTGGATATGATTGGTAACATTTTATAACAGCTCTTGTAAAAGTTAAATATAAATTTAAACATATTGTTCCAAAGGACTATCTATCTTTTCATCTTTTAAATAACTAAAAAATTAAAAAGTTCTTATTAAATTTGTAAGCCTCACCAAAAGAAATGGCAAACTAATTGACACATGGGCTATAGTTTGCTGATTATAATTTGCCATTCTAAACTACTTACAATAGAAAACATGAAAGTATTACTGTATGAGGATAATAATAAATCATAGTAGTAGAAAGTTACTTCCTTGAAAACACATTAAAATAATTCCATGAAGAATAAGCAAGCAATCACATTTTAATAATCTGGGATTGCAATTAAATACACTAATAAAAAAGATGCTACTTAGATAAAATACAATAAAAATAAAACCGCGATAATTGTGTTTCAGAAGAAATTATTAATAATTGTAGAATTTATGTAGACTCAAATGGTGGAACATTTAGTCCTTAAAATAAATTTTCAAGTAATATTTAGACAGGAAATAATTCATTATATATAAAGACTTGAGTTTGTCTTTTTGCATCTATCTTGGATTTAAACAGCCCTCCCCCATGGTATTGATTCTTTACAAGGTTATTACAAAGATTATTTCAAAAGAGGCCAATGCCTTACAAAAATTATTTTAAAAGAGGTCAATTCACAAAGTCAAGCATTTTACATGTCCCATCTCATGTATGGAGTATGTAATTTACTCCAGTTCTAAAATCTACACATTTCAAGAATTGCTCTGTCCTATTGCCAGTTTTTTACTTACCTTGTTAGCGTCCTGTATCCTACTTCCTGCTTGAAACCTACAGCCATCTCTCAAGAATATATCCCCAATTACTGAAACTTAGTAAAGCATTAGCGAAGAACATACAGTGAATGCTTGCAGAATGAATATTCAACAGGAAAGGTGAGCACAGAGTATGTTTCAGTTTAGAGTATATTACATAATACATTTGCAAAATTTGGTTTCCATGAGCAAGGCAAGAGAGGCAAATGAGCAAGTAGTCTTGGAAGTGTTCTGAATGAAAATAATACTTGTCAGTCTTTGCAATGGCCCATGGGAATGGACTTCAAATTTCTTCATTTTCACTGCTATCCAAGCTAAAGCATATGTGTCACTTTGATGTCAATATTAAGCCAATAGGAGTAAATAGAAATAGAAATATTTCATGACTCACTAGCTTAGCAAACTGCACAGAAAAGAAAGGTTATCTGGTGCAAAATTTTGCTCAAAACAAATATATGTCATTCATTTAGCTTAGCTAATTCTGTGATAGAAAAGTTAAAAGGCATTAAAAATTTCAATTTTTACATGCTACAGTTGCTATGAGATTTTATTTCATCCAAATCCACTTTCCTCTATTATTTACTCGTTTTTCTCAGTTCTAAACTCTTCAGCTGAAAGAATAACTGACTCTTGCTTTCACATGACAGTGATCATTCCCAGATATTTTCAGAGCAGCAAGAATCTATCTTAAGTGTTGCAGATGATACTGATATTTAACAGGATGACATCTTTTGAGGAATAATATTTTAATGCTTCATTATTATGAACCTATCCACAGCTATTTTACCCAATATCTTTCCATAAAGACTTTCTGAGAAGCATCTAATTTTCCATATCCTTAGTTTCATTTTATATATGTGTGTGTATTATTATAGATGCTTAGATACTTAGATATAGATAACATGCTTTTTAAATTTTAAAAGGTGATTTTTTTTCAATTTAATAGGTTATCTTATGGATCCTTCTCTGGGTAATTAAAATTTTTCATTTTTTGCACTCTTTTTGCTTTCTCTCACTATGAGAGAAATGCATTTTCAGGGCAAGAAGGAAGAATAATGCTTTGGAACAAACTGGGCAGTTAAGAAAATTGTGGAGATGATTGTTCATAAAAAAAGATTTTCAGCATGATGTGCTTGATTCCTCTGTCTCACAGCTGGTATTTCATTCCTATAAAAGCCTGGTGCTGCCTCAGGAGTTCTGGTAGTAAGTCCTGAAGGAAGGGAATAAATGAAAAGCCACTGGCAAGCAATATTTTAATTCAAATGAACCAAGAATTTTTATCTCAAAGGTGAATTAAAAAATAACTATTTGAAAAAGTGGTGGTTTTGAGAAAGTGGTGGGTTTTTTTTTTAAATTTTTTTTTTCCTTTATCTAAAATAAAAATAGGGACTGGGACAATCAGCAACAATTTTACGGGCAGAATTTTTTTGTAGGTGTTCTTTGATCCTAGCCACACAGAATTACCCAGAAGAAGCATTCAAATTGGGATATGCACCTAACTCTATTCCAGACCTGAGAACAATAGAGTACTTCTTTCTCAGCAGTTTGTGATAATAAATGCTGTGATATTTTAATAAACATTTTTATTACCCTATGCTTCACTTGAACTTGATAGTATAATGCACATGTAAATTGTGGATACTAATAATCAAGACAATGGATGGCTATAAAAGCAGAATCGGGGTCAAACCTAGTAGCTAAATTAGAAAAAAAAAGGATTAGGTAAGAAAAAAAAAGGTACTTTTCAAGCAGATATCTTAGAAACATGCATACTTTTTGGGGAAGACAATTCTACAGTTGAAGACAAAGTGAGTTTTCAACTCTGTCCAAAGAAAATGAACTGTTTTCTTTAGGCTTGTGATTCTGTCCATAGTCAGTGATACTGAGATTTAATGTTAGCAATTACTCACCCTGTTTGGAGATGACATCATATAGTACACAAAGAGCTATGACACAGGAGGTAACTACTATAAAGTAAGACATAAAAGCTTTGTAGCACAGTATTTCTCAAATAATCCAGAGACACGAAGCACCAGAAACCACTGGGAATTTACTGAAAATGCAACATTTTAGGTGCACCTAAATCCAACTCAATTAAACTTTCTGGCATGTAGCCATATTCATTTAGACAAATTCTTCTGATTCTGATACAGGCTTCAGTTTGGAAACCACTGTGCCAAATCATAGGAGAGAGAGAAGGCAAGAGCTGAATCGACTCTTAAATTACATGCATTCATTAGAAGAGAGTTGATACCAAGATATAAACACAGCAATTGCCACAGTCGGTTCTCAAGCTAGAGATTAATCTTATGACAGTCAACAATTTCTATTCCAAATAATACTATATAAAAATGTACATATTGTCTTCTGTGTCTACCTTGAAGAAAGCAACAAAAGCTTCAAAAATTTGATTTTAGAGAAAATAAACAAAATAAATGAATACCATAAAAATATAAAAGATCATAAGAAACTACTATAAAAATATGATAAATTGGAATATTTTGAAGAAATAGTTAAGTTCCTGGATACATATAACCTCTAAAAATACATAAAGAATATACAGATAATGTCAACAGACCCAGAACAAGAAAAGGGGTTGAAGAGAACTTAAAAAACACACTACCAAAGAAATTTTCAGAATTTGATGACTTTATTGCTAATTTCTGTAAGCACACTTAAAGACTTAATGGTTTGCATACTAGTCCCCTAACTGAAAGCGGTGGAACGAGGTCATACTCTTTATGAGGACACCAGCACTCTGATACCAAATCCAGATACATAATAAAAAGAAAACCAAAGTCCAATATTCTTGATGAACAGAAATTGTAAAAAATCTCCACAAAATATTAGCAAACAGAAATCAACATGATGTGAAAAAGGTTATAAGCCATGATCTAGTGAAACTCATGCAAGCGATGTCAGGGTGGTTCAACATTCACAAACCAACAAGATTTACAAATCACGTCAACAGAAGAAACAAGAAAGTTAGAAACATCTCAATGGGGACAGAGGAAGAATTTGGTAATACCCAACATTCCTTTGTGATTAAAATTCCTCCAGAATAGGAAGCTTGGATCCCAACCATGAAGATTCCCAGACCTTCACCACAAACTATTAATACGAGCAACAAGGACTATATCCCAACTGCCAAGGAGGCCACAGGGAATTGGATGCCCTCGGAGGCCGAGTACTCTGAGGTCACCCACCCCCAACCGGAGCTTCCGCAGGGGATGGAAGAAGTCCAAACACTACCGTGCAGAAACCAACGTCATCGGAAAGACAACCAGAAGCCCTGAGCGGTCCGCAGAAACAAAAAAAACAATAAACATCCTTCGGGACCAGGGAGGAGAGCTTTCTCTGGTCCGAGCCTGGCTCCACCTCTGGACCCCCGCCCTCCCTCGCAGTGACTATTAGGATTGCTCCGAAAACCCCTCATAGCAAACAAACAATCATACAAACTAAAAAAACCTAAAATAAATAGACAAACAACAAAAAGTAGAGCTTGGAATCTGACAGGAAAGAGCTGGCGTGAATTGGCTCATGCCTCGCTGGGTGGGACACAAAGATTAGTCACTCTTCACCGTGGTGTTGAGGATTTTCCTGCACACCCTCCCCCACAAAAAAAGGTTCTGCACCTTAATTGTCGACAAATGTCTTGTTAGAGTTACAAGCCAGTCTAGATTATCCTAAAATCTGCCAAGATCAGCAAAATTATACTTCAACACAACAAATAGCTAAATACTAAAATGAAATAGACACGAGACAGCTGAATGGTACCTTATAGCCATTTTAAGGTATATAGCAGCCGGTCCTGTATATAAACTAAAATTGAAATGTCAATGAGCTAATAATAGGTTGTGGTTAAGAACTTGCTTTTTTTTTTTTTTTTTTAACATACTGGTTACTCAAAACCATGTCAATTCCATAATGTTGCAAATTGCTGTTGATGTTATATTGGGACTCTTAATTGATTGGGATGATATTCGACCAGCTCTAACTTCGGACCAGAAATGGTCTCCCCAAGAAACTGTTCAACCCATCTGGACAATAAGTAGCTGGACTCTATGCTTGGTATACGTTTGCAAGGAAAGAATCTTGATTGAATTTGAACTGTAATACTGCATCAAGGTGGAGGAATCCACCAGGGGGGAGGGGCGTGGGGAGGGGTGGGGGGATTTCCAGAGCCTATGAAACTGTCACATAATGCAAAATAATTAATAATAAAAAAAATTCCTCCAGAATTGGTAGAGAAGGAAAATACCCAAAATTACAACTCAGGGGTGATGGCACAGCTGGTTAAGCAACCACTTATAATGCTGGCATGCCGTGAGGGAATACTAGTTTGAGTCTGGCTGCTCTTCTAGTCTAGCTCCCTGCTAATGTGACTGCAAAAGCAACAGAAGATGGCCAAAATACTCAGGACCCTGTCATTCACCTGGGAGGTCCAGATGGAGTCCCAGGTTTCTGACTTTGGTTTGGCCCAGTCCTGGCTTTTGCAGACATTTGGGTATTGAACCAAGAGACATAAAGTCTCTTTTCTACTTGTATTCTTTCTTGAATCAGAATAAAATAATCCCAAAATTCATATGGAAACACAAAAGTCCGAGGGTAGTCAAAGGAATTCTGAGGGAAAAATAATCAAACTGCAGATGACATGATGCTAAAATATTGGAGTAATGAAAGACTTCATTAAGAGCCTTCTGAAATTTGTGAGATAGTTTTGTAAAGTTGTAGGCTATAAAATCAATACAAAAAATCAGTTGCTTCTGTATGTACAAACAATGCCAGAGTGGAAAAAGAAATTTTAAAAGCAGTACCATTCATAATAGCAACAAAATATCTAAAGAATTTAAATACCTTGAAATAAATGTAACTAAGGAAGTGAAATATTTCAATACTGAAAATAGAAAAGCATAAGAAGATGCAAAAAATAAAGAATCTTCAATGTTCATTGATTTTTAAGAGTTAATATCATCAAAATGTTGGGAGTCCTTAAAGCAATTTACAGATATAATGTGATTTCAATCAAAATACCAAGGGCATTCTTTTCAGATCTAAAAAAAAGTTTTAAAATTCAAACAGAAACATAAGGGACCTTGAATAGTCAAAACAGCAACAATAAATTTGAAGGTATCACAATACCAGAATTTAAGACATACTATAGGGCAGTTATAATTAAAACAGCCTGGTAATGGCACATTGTAGACATTTAGACCAATGAAACAGCAGAAATCCCAAAATTAGCCAAATAATTACAACCAACTAATTTTTGACAAGCAAGCTGAAATGAATCCCTGGAGAAAGAACAGTCTCTTTAACAATTAGTGTTGGAAAAATTGGATGTATGCATGCAGAAACATGAAACAAGACCTCTACCCTACACCTACACAAAAGGCAACTCACAATCACTCAAATTTCTAAATTTATGACCTTATACCATCACACTACTAGAGGAAAATATCAGGGAAACATTGCAAGACACATAGGGAAAGACTACTTGAAAAAATACCAGAACAGGCAGAAATATTCAAATGTCAACACAGCAAGCTAAGATGCTTTTGCACTGCAGAGCAAACCATCAAAAAAGTGAAGAATCAGACACAGAATGGTAGAAAATAGTTGCAAGCCATGCACCTGGTAAAGAGATCACAAATTCAACAATAGCAAATA
The DNA here is from genome assembly GCF_030435755.1 of Ochotona princeps. Classification (NCBI taxonomy): domain Eukaryota; kingdom Metazoa; phylum Chordata; class Mammalia; order Lagomorpha; family Ochotonidae; genus Ochotona; species Ochotona princeps. The sequence goes on along the minus strand of NC_080834.1, from coordinate 86,255,269 downwards.
AAAATTCAGTTCAAAAATGGGCAAAGAATATGAACAAGCATTTTTCTTTCGATGAAATACAAATGACCGGCAAACACGTGAAAAATTTCTCAGGGTCACTAGCCACCATGGAACTGCAAATGAAAACCAGAATGAAGTTTCACCTCACTCCAGTTAGAAAGGTCATCATTCGAAAGTCAAAAAAACAATAAATGTGAGGATGTAGGGAAAAGATACCATAAAACACCATTAGTGGATTGTAAATCAGTACACCAATATCAAAGATGCTATGGAGATTCCTCAGCAATCTGAATATAGATCTATCATATTATCAAGCCATTCCGCCACTGGAATTTTACCCAAACAAAATCAATCAAATAAGCATATAAATTAATTGTACCCCTTGTTTACTGCAGCTCAATTCATCAACCGAGATTTCCACCACTCGATGACTAGATAAAAATATTGGCGGAGGGTGGGGGGGTTGGATTGAGACAAAACAGGTGAAGCCACCTCCTGCAATGCTGGCATCTTACATGACTACCTGTTCGCATCTTCACTGCTCCACTTACAATACAGTTCCCTGGTAATGCATCTGGGAAAGCAGCAGAAGATGGCTCAGTGCTTGGACCCCTGCACCCATGCGGGAAGACTCAGACCAAGCTCCTGCTTTTTGGCACTGTAGCCAGCTGGGGAGTCAGCCAGCCGATGGAAGGTCTGTATCTCTGTATTTTCCTCTCTCTCAGTAACTCTGCATTTCAAGTAAATGAAATAAATCTTTTAGGAAAACAAACCATGGTATGTGTACACTATGGAATATTACTCAGCCACAAAAAGAATATTTCTTTTGCAACAAAATGGATGCAACTGAAAACCATTATGATTAGTGAAATAAGTCAGTCCCCAAGACACAAATATGTTTTATCTAATATGTAGTAGTTAAAATAGAATATAATAAATATTTAGAATGAAACAGACATCTTGTGATTTGCATGTTCTTATTATTATTTTACAATGTGGTGCCATAGCTTCTGGGGTTTCCCCTGTCCCCTCCCCAAATCTCCTCTGATTTTCCCCATATTATTACAGTAGTATAGTCCTTCATAAACAGTTACATGACCATTCTTTTGAACCCATTTTTATATTCCTTGGAATTGCTGTCTATTTTTATTTGGGGGATATTATGTTTAGTAGTGAAGTAAGGCTGTAGTTATGCAATAGACTGATTTTTTTTTGGTAAAAATTAAAGAAATAAAAAGGAAGAAAGGAGAGGAAGTTGAGACAGGAAAGAAAGAATGGAGGTAAATATGGTTATCTTCTTAGAACTATACCTTTGAAACACACAAAAATGGCTCTCTTTAAATTAAATACAAATTTAAGCAACTTCTAAAAATTAAGTGGGAGACCTCACATTACCAAGTTTCAAAGTACAATACAAAACCATGTTAGTTTTAAAAAGGATAGGACTGGAATAAAAAAAAAAAAAAACCACATAGATCAATGAAACAAAAGACAGCCTAGAAATGAATCCAACTAATTTTTTTCACAAATAAACCAACTTTTATATATATTTATATAGCATTATAGATATAGCATTATGTATTATGTATATAGCATTATATATAATCTTAAATCTTAAGATATAAATATATATCTTAAATGTGTATATAGCATTACATATATAATCTTAAATCTTAAGATATAAATATACATCTTAAATGCTTTAGTCATTACCAATAATGAATCCATATAATAACCCTAGGAGGTAGGTATTTTCCTCATTTTACAGGAAGAATGAAGATTCAAGAAGTTTAGTGATTTTCCCAAGGTCACACAGTTCAGTTCACTGCAGAGCCAGGACCATGAGTGTCTTAGCCTACCAGATTCTAGCCAAATATCTCATGAGGCAACTAATTATTTTGAATGAAAGGTGCCAAGAAAATACACTGGAAAAAAGGATCTTCGTCGCAGGCTTTAGGATAGTCTAAACTGGCTTATAAATCTAACAAGGCATTTTTCAACCGTTGAGGTGCTAGAACCATTTCAGGAGGGGTGTGCAGAGAAATCCTCCATACCCTAGTGAGGGGAGTAACTAATCTTTGTGTCCTATCTAGTAAGGTATAAGTGAATCCACGCTGTTTCCTGTCTGATTCTAAGCTTTTCTTGTTGTTCTCTATCTATTCTAGATTTTTTGTTTGTTTGTTTGTTTGTTTTGAGGGGTTTAGAGAGAGGGTGGGGATCCAAAGTTGGAACTAAGTAAGGACCAAAAAAAGCTCCTCTCCCTAGTCCTGAAGGAAATTTGCTGTTCTTCTGTTTCTGCAGACCACTCAGGGCTCTTGGCTGTTGTTCCAATGCCCTTGGATCCTGCAAAGAAGGATTTGGACTTCCTCCATCCCATGTGGTAGTTCAGCAAAATTATGCATCAACACAATAAACTGCTAAATACTAAAATGAAAATAGATGCGAGACAGCTGAATAGTACCCTATAGCCACTTCAAAGTGTATAGCAGCTGGTTCTGTGTACAAACAAAAATTGAAGTGTCAATGAAGTAGTCACAGGATGTGGATAAGAACTTGCATTGTTTTAACATACTGATTACTCAATACCATGTCAATTAATTCCATAATGCTGTAAATTGTTGTTGATGTTGTGCTGGGGCTTCTAATTGATTGGGATGATATTCTGCCAGCTCTACCTTCAGACCAGAGATGGTCTCACCAAGAAACTGTTGAATTTATCTGGACAATAAGATGCTGGACTCTATACTAGGTATATGTTTGCAACGAAAGAATCTTGACTTAATTTGAACTGTAATACTACAACAAGGTGGGGCTCGGCGGCGTGGCCTAGTGGCGAAGGTCCTTGCCTTGATCCCATATGGCCGCTGGTTCTAATCCCAGCAGCTCCACTTCCTCTCTATCTCTTCTCCTCTCAGTATATCTGACTTTGTAATGAAAATAAAATAAATCAAAAAAAAAAAAAAAAAGAACTGAAACATTTGCCCCACCCACATTCTTCCATATCTCAATCCTCCCCACCCTATTCAGAGACCCCTAGGGGTATGTATCCCCCTCAAACTATGTAAACAATATTAAAAAAAAAATACTACAACAAGGTGGAGGAATCCACCATGACGGGAGGGCACTGGGAGGGGTTGGGGTTCAAAAGTCAATTTAAAATGGATCAAAGGCCTAAATATAAGACCTAATGTATCAAACTGCTAGAAGAAAACAGGGGAGACACTTTAAGACATTTCTTCAGGTGAAGACTTCTTATTTAAGATACCTAAAGTGCAGGCAACAAAAGCAAAGCTTGACAAATGAAATTACATCAAACTAGAGATAGCTAACAGAATGAGAGAAAATGTTTGTAAGGTACTTATCCAACAAAGGTTTAATATACATAATACACCACCAACTCAAAAAACTCCATGAAAACAACAAACCCAATCTAGTTAATAAGTGGGCAAGAGATCTGCACAGATGGCTTTTAAAAGAAAAAGTTTAAAAGCACCCCCACCCAAAAATATGAAAAAGGTCAATATTGCTAGTCATTATGGAAACACAAATCAAAACCACAATGAGATAATATCTCACTCCTGTCACAGTAGCTATTATCTAAAAAAACAAAGTGACAAATGCAGAAGATGATGTAGATAAAAGGAAACTCTTATATACTATTGGTTGAATTAGTGCAGTTACTGTAGAAAAGAATATGGAGCTTTTTTATATGTACATATATTAGAAATAGAACTGTACATGATTAAGAAATCCCACTACTGGATATATCCAAAAGATTCGAACGCACTGCATCAAAGAGACACCTGCTCCATCATGTACAGCATCATTGTCAACAACTAAAATCTGAAATCAACTAAAGTGTCTATTACTAGGTGAATGGATTAAGAAAATGTGACACACAGACACATTTACATGATCGAGTAATATCCAGCCATGAAAAGATTAAAATTATATAATTTGCAACAAAATACATAGAAATAGAGGATATCATGTTGAGTGAAGTCAGCCAAACATAGAAAGGTGAGTATTGAATATTTTCTTGTATGTAAGAGCTAAAACAACAATCCCAGAATGTTGACTGATAGAGGTTTGAAGAGGTAGGAGGTACAAAACAGCTCTGGTCAAAAAAGGGAGTATTTTAGTGTGTTTCATTAGCTGCAACAAATATGCTAACATGAGATGCCAACAGAACACGGAGTTAGGGCTGTATGAAAGCTGTCACTATTTTTCAATTTTTGTTTTACAAATGTAAACTACATCAAAACAAAAAAGTAAAATCAAATGGGAAATAAAAATGTAGATTAGTTTTTTGGATATCAAAACATAAAATAAAGTACCTAGTTTTCTTAAAAATAAAAATACAGGAGATAAAAAGAAAATGAGTCAAAAATACGTTGGTATATTTTAATTCACCAGTTCTCCATCCTTGACAGGTCAAAGATATGGAGATGAAAGATTTCAATAACATAAGATTATAGCTATCACTATTTTTTCCCTTAAGTAACTTATTTGCCTACATATTTGCCTTAAGTATGGTCTAACAAATTGCCCATTAAATATAAATTTACATAACTTATGAAAACTGTGATAATTTAATATTATTTCAAAGGGGAAATAAGCACTGAATGTCAATATGTAAGAAATAATAAATGCAAATTGATTAAGCAAATATTAAAATTTGAAGATGAAAAATAAATTAAAAATGGAATAACTAATAAAGACAAAACAGTGATTACAATGTTAAAACAAAGTGAAACCTGATATTTTTACTAGAAATTAAAACTTTTGATGTTTGCAAAATTTCTATGAAGACACTTTGCTTAAAGAGAAAGAATACATATAAAAGGAAATTTTAGAGGATAAATTAATTGACAGTAGCATTTTGAAGAAACATCTAAAAATGGCACCAATTATTTAAATTGATGAGCAAAAAGAACAACATCTAAACTACTAAAGGAAAAAGAAATCACAAGCAAGATTAAAAACTAAACTTGAGAATATATTAGATCTCATGTAACAAAGTAATGATCTCCTTAATGAACAAATTGCACATATTGAGAGGAAAAAGACAATTTTACATACAATTGGTGAAATTTATACATTGATGGTTCACAAAAATATTTCCATGGCTCTTAGAAAATAATGTTAAACACCACTTGTGCAAAAGATAAACAATAACTTTCACATTTCCTTTTTACCTATTAAACATACAAATTAGAAAAAAATGGTAAAAACATTTGCATACTATTATCAGGATATAAAACTGTGGTAAATCTTCAAGATAATTTGAGTCTGTCCAAATATTAGAAAGCCATATACTCCTTGATATCAATTCTAATTTCAGAAATTTATCCCAATACTTACACACATTTAAAATAATACATATATAAGGTTAGTCACTACAGAATTATTTATAATGCCAGAATATTGGTAACAAAGTGTCCTATAACAGGTGAACTGCTTAAATGGATTACGTTATATGCATCAAAATAATATCTCACAAGTATAAAAAAGAATGAGCTAGTACTTTATAATGAACTGGAAAGACAAAGATACACTTTAAGGTAAATCAGGCTGATATGCTAGGTACATAACAAAAGGCTGAAAAGAGTAGATCTTTTGAGTTATGAACACAAATTGGTTTATAACATGCTTATGCAAGTTTGGTGTATAGATTATTTATAAACACAGATTGGAAGAATAAATAAGAAATTAATAAAGTTTCTTTTTTTGGAAATGGAAGCAAAATGTAGGATCTAATGTGAAAGAGTTAAATTTTCTCTTGGTGTTGAATCATGTAAATATATTATTATTCACGTATTATGAATGAGAATTTAATATCAATATATGCAAAATTGAAATGGAATATTCAATTGTATTTTATATTGATTATCTATGACCTTGGGAAAATATAATCAAAATAATCTTTTAAGGAGATTGATTCTGTAAAATAAAGTGAAAAATGAAAAACGAATTATAAAAGGGAGAATGGGAAAACATATATCTACCACAAGTATACTTGTGATATTCTGGGTAGTATTAAATAATGAATTAATATTAATGAAAATGCAAAAGAAAGGTTAAATTTATGAGCCCTTAAAATATTTGTGAAAACAATAAAGCGTTAAAATTAATTTTACAGAAAAATATGGGCACACATACATTCTAAATAGTCTAAATTCCTCAGGATAAAGACCTAATGACATTATGGCATAAACATAAGAATTGTTGAACATTCAACTAGATTGCTTTGTAAAGACATCATAAAATACTGATAAATCTACATTAGCCCAAATAAAAAAACTAATAAATATAAGAAAAATAACAATTTTTAGATACTCCATTAATATATTTATAGTGCAGTATCAAAGACCTAGTACTTTTGATGGTTCACAATTTTCTCATTATTGTATATTCAGTACAGACATAACCAAAATTGTCATATAAACAAAAATTAAAACCATAAGTAAATTATTCATTAGTACCACAATCTAAGATATCCATCAACTCAATATATCTTATTTATAGGATACTTATCTTCATATTTTAAATATTTTTTTAAAAAATTGTTTGCTTTGGGTCCATGGTCCTGCTCCAGCAGTTTTGGCCATTTATGGAGTGAACCAACAGATGAAATACCTCTTTAACTCTGTCCATCCAATAAATAAATATTTATGTTAAAAATGTTGCATGCTTTATCTAGATGTTTTACTGTACACCCTATTATGTTAGAAGCTTTCTTCCTTTGTGAATACATATCAATGTCTCCAAACAGTGGTGCAGTGGAGTAGTAACATTCTACTGCACCTATAGTATAATATTGCCCATTATCTCAACCCTGACAATAAGATGGCATCATTTATGTACAACTTTGATCTGATACCCATTAAGCATTATATGAAATGATCACCCATTAAAATGTCTGTAGTAGTACTGAATTTATGCCTCTAATCTTAATTTTGGGTATGTGTTGCAGCAAATGTATGTATTTGCAATATGTTTTCAAAAATATTTTTAAGTTGTTGCTTCCCAATTGCTTTTTCAAGTTTTTTTAAACTTTAAACAAAAGTTTTATTTTATATTTTCAATTTGAAAGACAGATTTACAGAGACAGAAAGATCTTCCAAATGCTGGTTCACTCTGCAAAGGCCACAGCTGAGCTGATACGAAACCATGTGCAGGGTCCCAAGGCTTTGGGCCGTCCTCCACTGCTTTCCCAGGCCACAAGCAGGGAGCTAGATGGGAAGCAAAACAGCCAGGACACGAACTGGCACCCATACGGGATGGTAGAGCTTGTAGGTAGAGGATTAGCTAATTGAGCCATTATACAGACCCCACTATTTGATTTTTCCAAGAAATATATTTGCACTTACATTTCCAAAACTGAATTGAAACTACTAAAATTATTTATATGACATAAGAGTTATATAAAATAAAGCAAGAGATTACTGCAGAGAATTACCATTATCATGAAAAAATACTGTTCATATTTACCTGAAGTGGGAGACTTGCAGCGCTCCAGTTCCAGGGGGACGGGACTGTCATTCAGCTCAGTTAAACCTGAAAATACAATCAGCAGTAAAATGAGATGGCTAGCACCATGGAATCAATGCTGAGTTCTTAATCCCCATAGGATTAAATGCTTCCTTCCTCTCAACCCCATGAAAATTACTTCCACGTCCATGTTAGGTCAACAATCCTGGAGGCGTTTAAGTAGGAAACAATAAGAAATAACAACTGATTGATGTATGCAGTATAATTAAACGTGTATGACTAGAAAATTCCTTTTTCATTATTTTTTGTATGAAATAGCTAACTTAAGAAATGACCCAGTTTTAGCGGAGAAGAGATTAAGAAATGGCCTTTTAAAAGACTAATCTACTCTACTTTCAGTAGATACATTCATTGGCTTTCACAGTATTTTTTAAGAGGCACTATAAATTAAATATTACAAATTTATAAAATACAGTGTTATATACAAAATGATTTGTAAATGGTATGAAATTCCCTCTTATGACAAGCGTGACATATTTTCTTATTTCTAATATTTCTTTCTATTGGATGACTTTTCCAACAAGTTCAAGGATAGGCATTACAGAATATAAGAATTTTGTAACCTTTACCATCTACTAGCTGGCATCCTTGGTTTTCCCTATCTGTGTTGAAAAAATTTAGTTACTTTTTACTTCGTGAATTAATATTGTTTCCATTTTAATGTAAATCCTCATAATCAGAAATATTTGAGAGTTATTGCCAAAGGCCACAAGTTTCTTTGTTAATATTCATTCCTTATCTTCTTATCAATCTTTATATTTTAGAGATGAGAACTCTGAGTTGAGTTTAAATTATTTAGTCCAGGTCACAGAACTAATGTGTGGCAACGTTTGAAGAGACCCCACAATGCTTTAGCACAGTCATTCATTGCTTAATGACAGATTGTCAACTTTGTCATTGTACAAACATCATAAAGCATCCTTGAAAAATCATAATTTTATACTCTACCAAAACATAGACTATAAATGGATGCACCTAGGCTACAGACCTGCACATATGTGACTATACTGGATACTATAGGTAATCATAATATAATGGTAAACATTCTTGTATCCAAACATAGAAAAGATACAATAAAGAAACTAGGAAAAGGTATTTTTCAGTTTATTATAATTTTACCAGACTATTGTTGTATGCTGTCTAAAGCAGCATATGGCTGTGAAGATTTTTTTTTCATCCTGTGTTATCCGGCACTATCATTTAGGTTGCTTCTAGGGTTTGTGGCACCAACTGCAAAGGTTATTGTTTGTTGTATTCTTTCACTGTTAGTTTGAAAGAATTTTAATTCTATTATGACTTTTATTTTTCTAGTTATAAACATGTATTTCATAATATTTACTGATGCAAATGCTATTATTCTGTAAATAGACATCATCAACCTAAACTATCTTTAACAGAGTCTTTATCCTAAACATATTAAATGGGCATGACAAAGTTTATTAATGCTTAGCCAATAAATATTAGTCAACAGAGTTGCTATGCCCTACTCACCTCCCCCCATTACTCCTTGAAAATTTATTCACTTAAAAAGCTTTTTCATTTGACAGTCAACTAGAAGCAACAGATTATAAAGAAAAGAATACTATTGGAAGAAGAAATATTAATAAAAATAACTGAATAACAGACAACAAATAACATGAACTAGAATGACTACTGAATAAACCTGGGACCATTTAATAGACAGAAATAATCTACAGTTCTCTGAAAGATGTTGAGGAAATCACTGTAAGTTGAGTCAGACAAATTTCTTCAATGCCTAATGTGACACACGTTCATTGTAGTAGCAGTAATAACAACTAATGATTATTTTTACATAATACTCTGCTAACTTTACACGATTTATCCCTTTCACATTTAAGAATGCTGTGAGAAAGGATATACTGTTAAATTCATGCTACAAATAAAACAGAGGCAGATGGACTTTCACTTGAGTATTCTCAAGGTTATGCAGCCAGTAGGTCAAGTGAGATGAAATTAAATAAGATATTTAACAAGAAGAAAGTATAAAGTATAAGCTAGAAAGAATTCTATCAAAATATTGAAAGATTTCTTGGTAAAAGAACTAAGCTTCCTTTACCTGAAAAACAACATTTTCTGTTTCTTGTCTATTGAAACTGTTGCCTTTTCTAGTTCATGCTGAATTCACTTGCTTTCCTGATCAATGTTGATCTAATAATATTAAAGCCATTTCTAAGTTTCAATTTATAATATATCCAATATCAACATTAAATATTTTATAATACTTTTATTACTTCTTGAAACCATTATTATTTAAAACTTTTTCCTAGAACTAATGAATCTCTGTAGAAAATTTCAAAGGTAAAAAACATGAAATAAGTATGTCTAATTTTTTCAATTGAACTACTTGTCATGCACTGTTATTTAGCTGTAACAATTCTTTATACACTTTTCAGGAAGGTATAGGTATTGTGAACAATAAATCAGAAGTAGGTATTGTGAATGATTTCTCCTACCATATAATTTATCTTTTTCTTAATGCTGCCTTTGATAAGCACAAAATTAACTTGGAGAATAGTTATTTTCTCTAATTGTAGTTTCTTTCTGATGTCAGTCTAAGTAATCACCAGCTGCATGATGAAGTTAACACTTTTTGTTTTATTCCAGAAGCTTTTAACATTTCATTTCATTTTTATGTAATTCACCCAAGATAACTTTTGGTTATTACATACAATTGGGATAAGAGTACATCCCAACCAACATTTCCCTGCTTCCCCCCTCTTCATTATTTCTTCCGGCATTCCATTCTTCATTGAGTTTTACTGGTGACTTTACCATATGTAAGTGGGACTATTTCTGGACTGCCTGTTCTGTAATCATTATTTTTATCTTTTTTGACTATCACAAGATCATAATTAATGTAATTTTATAGACCATCTTGAAATCATGCAATGAACTTTTTCATCTTCTTATTCTTTTCCAAAAGTATTTAGCTATTTTAGGTTCTTTGCAATTGCATGTAAATTCTAAAATAGCTTTGTCTAGGTTGGTATGATAAAAATTAGAAGTATTTCATCTTTCAACCCATAAACATGGTATCTTCCTCCATTTAAATATTTTTTCTGCAGTGTAAGTTTTATATATATTATTTTTCAAGATTTATATTTCTTTTTGATTTACCTAGTTCTTATATCCATTGCAGAAATTTAGGAAGGGTACTGAAATTTCAAGCAATTATTACTGAATTATTTATTGATCTCTGATTTTATCAGGATTGCTTCAAGTATTCTGTACCTTATTAGTGATATGTTTATTATTGTTATATTTTATTTACTGGTGGTGCTTTTATCATTATAAAATCTATTTTTTACTTCATAATCTATTTTATATCTATTAAGAGATTATACTTATCATTTTTCCTTTCACTTTTCTATTTATCTCATCTTTTCTGCTTTTTGTGCTTTTTTTGCTTGATATTAAGAGTGTTTTCTAGTGTAACATTTGAATTCCTTTAAAATCCCTTTAATAAACCTTTAACTGTATTATCTGGAGTTTTTTTGTTTTCTCCAGGACTTATCACACACATTTTATCTGAATCTATTTTGATGTAAGTTATCTTAACTGTAATGATACAAATATCTTATTTGCATTTCTTCTTTGTGCTTTTACAGATTATATATGTATATATCACACATACATGCTACAGACACAATCATTGTTCTAATTATTAGTTTATACAATTTTATATCTTTTAATAAAGTTAGAGCTTCACATTCTAATTTATCATTGCTGGTTCTCCCTGTCCTAAAGCAGCCAAGTTACTGTTTATCATCATGTTTATTCAAACACAATTTTGTTTTCCCTCTATCCTGTTTGCTATTCAAACATTTATATCATTTCTCTGTATAACACACCCCAAGATAACAATTACATATATTTTGTTTTATAAATTGCTTTTAAAACCTTTAAAGGAGGCAATAAGCACTTATATTATCTTGCATAATTACATTCTTATCTTAAACATGCTTTTTATTTGTTTAAATGCAGATTGTCATGTGGAATTGTTTTAGCCCTCAAAATTTTCTTTAGTATTTCTTGAGAATTTGCTCTGCTAGCAACAGTTTTTTTTTTTTTTTAAATCTAGGAATACCTATTTTACTTGAATTTTTGAAAGACAGGTTTTATAAGATTTGAGGTTTAAGTTTTTCCGTGATGACTCTGAATATATTATCTAACTGCCCAATGGTCTCCATAGTTTCTGATGAGCTGTTAATCGTACTAGACTTCCTTTGTATGTGACAAGTCATTTTTCTTTTACTTATTTCAGATTTTCTCATAGTCTTCGTCTTTCAGATGATTTACAATGATGAGTGTGGACATTTTGCATTTATTTGTACTGGAGTTCATTAAGCTTGTGTGTGAATATTAATTATTTTCATTAAGTTGGGGAAGGTTTAAGTTCTTTTCTGTTTAAAATTATTTTTTTTCTTCTTATCCAACTTTGTTGTTAATAATACTTATAGGTTCAAGGTGATGTGTCTTGGTTTTTCCTCTTCTGTTTTTTTCCTGAAGAAAGTAGTCTCTAACAATCTATATTTTAGTTTGTTCTTTCTTATTTCTGTCAATTAAAATCTGTTGAGTTTAGTGAATGTGTCTCTTCACATATGCAGTTACTCTAAAAAATGCATGGGAAATGAAAATAAAAGATAGTTTTAGTACAAAAAAAATTTGAAATCCACACAGATTTACAACTATATTTCATATTTATTTTCATGAAATTTTAATATGTTTCAACTCCAGAATCTCTATTTGATTCTTTTTGTAACTTCAACCCTAGATCAATATTCTCTATTTGATGTGGCACTGTTATCCCAAGTGTCTTTAAATAGGGTGCGTGTTAGTTTCTTTAAACATAATTGTAATGGCTGTTGTCATGCCTTGATTTGCTACATGTAACAGCTGAGGCTTCTGGTTGGCAGTTTGTTGTGTTGCCTCTGTTGGCATCACATAGAGCTATTCCAGCCCATGACTATAGTTAGATGATTGTACTATTGTTTTTGACAACATCCCGTGAGATATATTGCTCACCATTTTGATCTGATTAATTGGGGTGAGATGTCCTTAAGACCAGTCTTTCAGTTTTGTTTAAATCTTAGAAGGGCTTAGCTGTGTGTTTTCTTGCTTCTCACACTGCTGAATAATCCATCACTCATGGATTGTTTCACAAGTTTACCTCTAATTTGATTGCCAATAAATTCTCCATTGGTTATGAGGGCACTCAGGCTTGATGATGACTTTATATTTATTTTAGCTTATCTTTTCTAAATCGAAACCTTGGCTAGAACAAAATGGTGGTGAAGGCAGTCCAGGCCTGGTATTTTTGATTTCCCACCCTATACTAGAGCTCTGCCTCAGGAATGGGGAATGGCTAAGTGAAAGGAGCCTCTGAGGTCTTGATCAAACTTACCAGGACTTTGGCCTCTTCAACTTGGAGTTGGAGGGGATGAGAAATGCTGGCAACCTGGAGGGGGGAGAGGAATTGAACTGGTTGTGGCTCAAGTGCTCAAGACTGTCACTGTGTTTTTGTTTGTTGGTTTGTTTGTTTTAATCAAGTTGTAGATTTTCTGGAATAACTTTCTTCAGTTTCTGGAGACTTCATATGTATTAAGACTAATCTTCACTTTCTTTTGTGGGAAAGGTATTGGGTCTATAGTGCTCCTTAGGCTATCATCTCAAAGTCTATCCTTTTTTAAAGTTCATTTTGCATTTTTTGCAGCTATTACAAATATAATTGGCTTTAATTCAGGGGTATGTAAAAGAGTTCAAGTAAAAATGAAATTTTGGTGCAAGAATGTATGAAATGCATTCATATGAAGAATTCTCAAAAGTTTGAAGAAAATGAATATTATATAAAAAGTACCTATGCCAGGATTTCTACTTTTTTGCAAAGATATGATTTAATTCAATGTTATTGTGTATTTTCCTATATACAGATATTTGTCAATCTTGCTAAAATTGCTGAACAGTTTTGTAACTCTGTGTAGATTCCATTGTTTTTTTTTTTAACATGCCATTAAACCCACTGACAGTCTTACTACTTTCTAATATTTAGGCGTGTTTAAAAATTTGCTTTTTTCCACTATAAGGCCATCAACCACAATGTTGAATAACAATGATAATGAACTTCATTCCCTTGTTAATTGATTTTAGCGAAAATCACTCAATGCTTTGAAATAGTGTTATGTTAATTGTAGTCTACAATACATGGAATTTACTCAATTGAGATTTTCTTCCGTCCCTGTTTTGCTAAGGATTTTTGTACTAAATAAGTGTCCTATATTGTAGACTATTTTTGTATTTTTTAAGATCATCACTATTTTAATTGTTTTACACTATTATTCAATTTTTAAACTTTGAATCCTAGAATAAGTCCATTTCTGTTAATTGTATCTTTCTTATATTTATCTATATTCCTTTGGCCACCTCAACCTATGATTTTTGCATCTATGTTCTTGAGTCAGAGTTACCTTTTTAATTGCATCTTATCTTTGTCAACTTTTGATTTTCAACATTATGCTGGCCTCTGATAATCAGCTGAAAAGGCCTTCCTGCTTTTCCATTCCTTGGAAGTATTTGTGTAGAACTGATATTAATCCTTCCTTAAATGTTTGAATTTATCATTGCCTAATTTATCTGGCACTGCAGATTTTTCTTGGTTGTAGATATTTAATTTTTAACTCAAAAAAATTTAACAGAAGATTATATTTTCCAACGTATTTGATATTAGTTTTACAAAGTTTTATATTTCAAGGAATTTCTTAATTTTATCTAATTTGTCAGTTTCTAGGCATATTTTTCATAATCTTAATTTTTCTGTTTCATAGAACACATAAGGATGTTTCCATTTGTATATCTAGAATTTGATTATCCATACTTTCATTCTTGCTCAATCTTACTCAGGTTTTACATATAATCTTTCTGATGAATTGTTTTAGTTTGTTGATCAGCTTTTATCTCTATCTCTTCCATCTATTTGTTTCATTATTCTTGCATCTTTAATTTTACAAAATAAGCTTAGAGATTTTTTCTCTTGCAAGCATATACTATTCTAAATGTTCATATTCTAATATTCTAATGTTCATAAGCACCTCATATACATTTTTAAGCCGTGAGATATAGTTAGACATATGTTAAGTTCCAAGCATTAAGCAATTTTTCAGACACATCTTAAGTATTGGTTTTAATTTCTTTTGTAGTAGATGATGATATTCTGCTGGATTTCAATAATTTGTGATTCATTATAACCAGTTTTATGGTGCATTTGTCCTTATGGATTTTATATGTTTACAAGGGTACTTAAAAGTCTGTAGTAAATAGAATTAAAATGTAAGTTTATTTTAGTGTAGAAAATTTGAAGTCCATACAAATGGGTGAAAAAATATGCATGAATTTAGAAACTCTTTTGTGCCAAAATAAACTTGCCTTTTAATTCCATTTTCCAAGAACTTTAAAAAATAGTATTATGCTTGAAAGTAATGTGAATTTTCAATTGTATGGTCTAGATATCTATGCCAAATTAACTTGGTTAAGATAGTTTCATAAGCTTTTTATAATCTTGGACTTAGCAATTTTTGTTCATTTGATTTATCAGTTAACAAGGGGCATTAGCTGTCTGTGATTTTGACAACTTCTGTTTTATATGTATTTCTTCTTAGAGATGTATAAGTACATATTTTTGTATATATGTAATGTATAATAAGTTTAATAAATTCAAATTTTCTATCTGCAGTCCTGAATGTCCACTTCATCAAATACCAATATAGTCAAATCAGCTTTCTGGAATTAGTATTTTCAGGGAATTCTTCTCTTCTTCTCTACTTCTGACTCATCTGTGCTCTTATACATAAAGTCCATCTATTAAAAACATCATTTAGTTGGGCTTTTTATTTTAAAATCCTGTCTCACAATCTCTACCTTTTACTATTTTTTGAATGTTTGCTCCATTTAAATTTTATAAAGACTTTGATGGTATGCGTCTATTACCTCCATATTTCTTTTCCTTTCCAATTCATTTTTTTAAACACTTTTCATCTCTCTGGCCTTTTATAAGAAAATAAGATCTATTTTCTTTTCTTTTTTCTTTTTCCTTTTTTTTTGTACAATTATATAAACCATTTTCTTCTGAAGCAGAAAGTAATATGAATACATGCGATAAACCTGCAGTTCTTTCTGTGAGAAAATCACTTTTTTTTCATGAACTGTAATGGTACTTATTTATTGATTTTTTAAAAAAATAATCTTACTTAGTTGGTTAGGGTACAAAGGGTCAAGGGCTACAGGAAAGTGGGTAAGACCATTGTTTCCACACTAATATCAGTTCCCCACTCCCCACCCCCCGTATCTGGGGTCAGGGTTATTTACCCTTTCCGGCTTTTAGGCAACAGATAATTGCTGAATATTTTAGCGCTAAGATTATAACGTGCATTTATAATTTATCATAGTTGATATCTGATGATGGAAGAAACCTACAACAGTATAATTGTTTATACTCCTATTTGTGTTAGTATTGTTATTTACTTTGTATTACTGCTATACATTTTTCACTATGTTACAAACTGTCACACATCATCTTTTAAATATTAAAACATTTTTCTTTTTTTTTTTTTAAGATTTATCTATTTTTATTGGAAAGTCAGATATACAGAGAGGAGAAGAGAGAGTGAGGAAGATCTGTCTGCTGATTCACGTGGCCACGATGGCTGAATCTGAGCCAGTCCAAAGCCAGGAGACAACAGCCTCTTTCAGGTCACCCACGTGGGTGCAAGGTCCCAAGGCTTTGGGACATCCTCGACTGTTTTCCTAGGTCACAAGCAAGGAGCTGGATGGGAAGTGAAGCAGCTGGGACATGAACCACGCCCATATGGGAATGGAATGCAAACACCATAGTTTACGCATCACTAGACATTTAAGTCTTCAAGGGTGTTTAACATCCATTTCCTGTCTTTGCCAGTTCTCTTGTCCTTATATTCCCCTTCAGTTAATTCTTCTTTTTATGGTTTGTGTTTTAAGAATCTGGCATCTAAGGAAAACATTGTAAGAAAGAATCAATAGGCATGTCTGAGACTCTTCAAAGGATCTCTTGTTCCAGTATTAGGCATCGATACACAATCTTTTTTGATAATATTCTACCTAAGCCTACTTTTCAAACTTCCCTTGATTCAAATAGAAAGCTACATTTTTTAAGTAGAAAAATTTCCCTAATTATAACAAAGAGAATTAGATATTGAAGTAGCACTCTGAATTTAGCTCTAAGTCTTGCATAGATTGGTTGTGATTCTAGAAAAGGTATTTATTTCTCTGTGGCTTGGCGTCATCTTTTATTTGGACAATCATACCTAATATTTACAGCTATGCATTTACAAATATTAACCCAGAAAAAATAAAGATAACTACCCTTACTTTATATGTAAAAAGAAATTGAGTGATTAGCTATCTTACTCAGATTACAAATGTACAGTAGTTACTAAGTTAAATAAAAGCTAGTATTTGATCTAGATTTTCTTGTCATAGTTCTATATCTTTTTCAAAGATTTAACTGCTTCTACAAATCAGATTTTGAAAAATATATAAGCATTGTTACAGGCTGAAATGTTATTAATTTATGAAGCAAAAGATTTGAAGATGATAATTTAAAATTTCAGGGAAAAAAGCTCTTTGGAGTCTAAAACTAACCTATAAGGTAACAAATGAATCTGCCCAGGAAAAGACTGAAAATGCTTCTCCAGTAATGAAAAACATAAGTTTCAAAATAGAATGCAACATTACTTTAAGTGAACATGTGATATAACGATAAATTTCTTGACATATAAGGGACCTTCGGAGAGAAATTTGTCCAATCTATTCATATTTTAAACCTATGAAAAAAAATTTTAGTTTTATTTTTGACTATATAATTTATATGGATTAAAAACTAAGAAAAATATGGCTTATGATTATAGAATGAGGTTGATTTCTAATGTATCCAAAACATTGAGAAACACATAGAAAAAAGCATATGGAGTCATTATAGTGTTACATATGTATAAGGTTGGTTTCCTCTTATGGTATGTGGCTTTAAGTGGCTAATTTAATGCATCTCGGCTTCACTTTTATCATCTGCAGGAGCTTTTAAATAAATATCAATCCACCTCAGTGGGTTTTTATGGGTTATAACAGGTTATAGTAATTTAACCCTGCCATATTGCCTACCACAATTGCCGAACAGAGTAAACACCTAGTAGAAAATGGCTCTGTCACCTCAATTAGAAAAAATGCAGATATGCTTTTCTGAAAGTTGGGAAACAATTCACAGTTAAAGTTTCTATAATGGTAAACTTAGGTGATACAAATGTGATACTAAATTAATTAATAGTTCAAGTGTAATCTCCATAAGTTTATTTATATTTTTTAAATTTGAGAGACACTGTGAAAGAAAAACAGAGATGCAGAGAGAGACAGGTAGACTGATGCACAGTGGGAACTGTAATTCATTGTTTCACTCCTCCAAAGCCTACAACAGTCAGGAGTATGTCAGGTTTGGGGTTAGAGCCAGGAACTAGGAGCACCAACGTAGGTCTCTCATGTGGATGGTAGAAACTCAACCATTTCAGCCTTGACCACTTTCTCTCAAGGCACAGGAATCAGAGCTGAGAATCAAATCCAGGCATAGGATATGGACATCTTCATCAATAGTCTAAAGGTCTACTCCATAAAATGAATCTTTAAAAGCAAACTCCAGAACACAGTTTGAATCATTAGAGAATAAGCCCATTTTCTTTATATACACTGTTTATCATCAAATGAAGGGTTCAGGAAATCTAATTTCAGGATTTTGGGGTTGTCTGATGAAAACATCTCTAGTGATTCTGAGGTCTATCTTTATTCTCAAGAGGGAGAGATGAGGGAGGCAGGCAGCTAGGTAGAGAGGGAGGGAGGATGGAGAGAGAGAGAAAGAGAGCAAGCAAGCAAGCAAGCACTCCCCATTTCTGGTTACTTCCTAAGTACCTGCAACAGCTAGAGCTGGAATGGGCTAAAGCTGGTAGCTGGGAACTCAGCCCAGATCTCCTTCATGAACAGAAGAGACTCAGCAATTTGAGCCATTATTGCTGCTTCCCAGTATCTGCATTAATAGCAAGCTGCAATCGAGTGCTGGAGCCAGGAATCAAACCTGATTTGGAACACAGGAGTCATAACCATTGTCTCAACCACTAAGCAAAAGGCTGACCCCTAACAATTCGACTTTATTTCTATCTTGACATTTTTATGTGCTTTAAAAAGAAACCACAATTTTTTTTTTTGCAAAATTCTAATGAATCCAGTAACTACAAAAGATAGTTCTTCTCTCATCTGTCAGACTTCCAGATTCTTCTAGTTGTTCAGATGAGAGAAAAGAACCAGGTGCCATGCTCTAACCTACTATCATTATCATTTATTCTGAGTTCATGACTGTGCTAGTGTAGAAGACACAAAAATTGTTTAGGTATGTACTTCAACTTCTTGTCATGCATTTGAAAAGGTAGAGCCTAGCATAAAAAATGTATCCATACAAATGAGTCCAGATTAAATGCAAACTAAACAATGTGGACTTTACTCTGTACAACCTACATAGTGTAGGCATTTAAATAAAGCAGTGGCCATAACAGGACTCCATGGCATCAGGAAATGGTTACCATATGACATGAAATTTTAACAGGATATTTCCAATAGAAGAGATAATAGGGGTAAATCAAAGGGACATTCCATAAAAATATTTGGCATGAATGGGAACTATTTTGTAAGACAGTAATAGAAAACTCATTGGAAGATACAAATGCAAAATACATGAATCTTAGAAGGCCCTGAATGCAAATTTTAAATAATTGACTTTTTATTTTTAAGGGAATATAAGATTACTGAGCATTTCTTACAACTTCACTATCCTTTACATTATATAGACTTGGGATGAACTCAAAGCCTAGTTCTGTCCCTTATTTTGCTTCCGATTCCTCTTCTTCCAAAAGGACATTACATGTTTATTATCATATATCAGAAAATACAGTAAAGCTTACAAGATCAGTCTGTAAATTCCACAATCTCATGTTCTTGAAACTTTTCTCTCTTGTTCCTCTTTTCCCCTACCCACACTTACTGTGATGTATAGGACAGTCCACATCTGTGAGGCTAACGTGGAATTCAGAAGTCTAAATACGTGTGGTAAACCACCTGGACGTTGTTCATGTAAAAGGTTTTTGGCTGAAATATTTCATGCTGGGTAGGGGATGGGTATGAAAGAATGGTATACATGTAAAGAGCAAGGTGGCAATTTTTTTTTTTTTGGCTGTGGGTCATTTGATTTCTGGTGAAACTACTGAACTCTGCCATTGTAGTATAAAAATAGTCACAGACAATATGAAAAATGAATGAATGTGACTTTATATTAATAACACTTTATATAGAAATTGAAATCTCAAACAGTTTTCAGATGTGAAGAAATATCATAATGTTTCATAAGTGTATTGGTGGTATAAAATGTTTGGAGATATTAAGGCAGTGTTTGCTTAGCACAGAGTAAGAAATATAGCATCTAGGAGCTACAGAAACCTAGCTCTGCTTTTATACAGAATACTGCAAGTAAAGACAGGGAGACTTTTGTAGAGGGCATATACAAGTGGATAGCTAGGGAGCACTTCTAAGAAATAATTAAGTTGCCTTCTGAGAATTCACATAAAAAATTAAGAGACTGACTTCTGTGAGGGGACAAAAATCACTTAAAGGATAAGGTCTTATAATTGATGTGATGCAATTAGAACCTATAGTCTGGTGAGAAATGAAGAAAATCAGGTTACAATCTACATACTCATGGAGTATGAAAACACTGTGTACATGTATGTGTGTATATATCTATATTTCTATCTATCTATATTCCCATACATATATATGGATATATATCTATTCACATATATGTATATATACGTATATGTGCATAAATACACACAAATATAGGGCCATCTTTTTGTATTAAGATACTTGTTTTATACATAACATTAATAATTATAAACATTTTTGATAAATCAATATTTATTCTGTACACCATAACTCTCCATTTCTTCTATGCTACTCTTTAAAAATGCTTACTCTAGCCATCTTTAGATTTGCATTTATTGTCATAGTAAATGTTAACATTCTTTATGAAGTTAATTCCTCTAATTCTTTGCTTGGTACCTAAAATTACTGTCAAAATACAAGCTTTTGTATCCTGCTTCAGTAAAAACATCAGAAATTAGGGCATACTCTGTTATCTTCAAGAGATACAACTGTTTAATAAGCAAATAGTATGGCCCTGGCTATAATGTAAAACTATGAAAAGTACACTGTTTCCAAAATAAGAAATCCTTAAATTATTGGTATTGCATATCAGGTTTAGCATATAAATGGACATCATGGCTCTTCTTCAAAACAAGACAATGACTTTCGGACTAACAAAACATGTTCTGAATGATTTGAAATAAACACTGAATAACATGAGTGAAAGGGTTCATGACAATAACAGCTGGAAACAAGAATATAATAAATTTCAGTAAATTATCAGGTTGCACTTCAAAATAAAACAAAAATTTGCATGCATGCTGAATGTGTTTAACAAACACATTACTGAGCTCTGACATATGGATTTAACTCAAGCATTATGGAATAAAAAACCTTTTTGCCTAACCTTTATAGAACTTACTCTGATAGGAAGTACGGATCCGTTTCGTTAAATCAGGATAAAAGTTAGACAGGCCACGCATGCAAAAGTTGTCTTTGGAACATGCCAGAACATCAGCATCAGCAGCAGGCAGAGAAAAGAGAGAAAAACAGTCTAAAGTGAAAGGAAGTGATATCATACCAGAATCTAGAAAAGCCAAGATGGAGAAATTGCAGCAAGATTAGGCAATCCAATTAGAGAGGAGGTTTTAAAAATAAACCAATTAGAAAGTAAGAAATGATAGATGAGGGATGAGAATGCCTTTGAAATTTTATTTGATCAATTGTCTTAAAAAAGAGATGGAATATTTTTCTGTATGTTTTTATACAATGCACTTATTTTGCCAGAAAAAATATATAAATTACCTCATCAATATCAAAATGGTCATTTTTAATCCTTCAGACATTAAAAAGAAAGCTTGGAGTTTTTAGTATTTGATGCATTTTTAAAATATGAGTACTTACTGTAGCCATGGACACTAAATACAAATCAAGTGTATGAGATTTTCAGTTTTTTCTGATTTATTTTACTTATCTTTGATAACAGATTTACATTATACTCAAAGAATTCAGCAAATAAAAAGGCCATATTCAACACAGGAATACAGGCAAGGATTATAAACAGTAACTAAATAAAAAAATGCTCATATCACTCATTTACAATAAATTTGAAAATAATAGAATTCTAAGTTCTGACTATAAATGTTGAGGCACAAGCTTAAATAAAACTGAGTAAAACTTATACTGCTTTTATCAAAATACATTCTTTTTCAGCCTACTATATAGATACAGAAAGTAACTTAGATGTTTTCACAAAACCCAGTTTTTCCTCACTGATTTGGAGCTTTCAAGCATCGCAAACAGTGTCCTACTGCCCCCTATCATCTTCCTGTCCTCCTGTATGTATATTTTGAAGAATTAACCTTTCATTTCCAATCATAAGGGAATCTTCTGACACACACACATACAATTTCTCATATGTTTTCCTTATACAAGCCAGTAGTAGTGGTAGAAGTAGAACCTGAAGAATCTGAATTTTCTAGCACTCTTAAAATATTGCTAAGTGTTAAGAGTTTAAACAACAACAAACCCCAATCTTGTTCTGAAGGAAAGAGTGTATGTTCCTGGAGAGGGTCTAAACTTACCACAACTGCAAAAGGCTGAAGTTCACAAAAGAAAAGTTAACACAGGACGTCAAAAGGGAAACTTATTATCAATCTAACATACTTGTTACTTGATAAATAACATCAATAAACTTTTAATTCATTGCCACAAAATGTTCTTTTTAAGAGCATATTCAATAGTCTTCAACATTCAATTATTTTAAATAAAAGTAGAAAATTAAGACTGATTTAAAATAACATGTAATGTGCTAATAAAGAATTTCCATCTGCAGAGCTATTGTTCAATATTTTTATAAACTAGATTAAATCAGCAGGGAACAAACACAAATTGGCAATTCTTTGACTATAAATTGCAATTTCAATAAAACTTTGGATAATTTGACATACCAATGTAAAATCTTTTATTCCAACTACTTTAAGCTTATACAGCTAAACCAATTTATTGATCCTGCTAAGAAATGTGAGTTTTCATTGTTAATTAAAACTTACTGCACTTATGAAAATAAATTCCATAGCTATTTTGCATCAAGTAAAGGTGACAGTTACAAAATGGAGTTATTACAAAAATTAAAAGTAGCTAATGATCAAGGATTATCTTGTAATATGGTCAGACATATTGGAAGAAAGTTAACCTGATTAACATTATCACCACATGCAGCTTTTAAACTACATATCTCTGATTTTCATAATATTACATTCTTTTCTAATTTCAACACTAAACAGTAGTTAAGAAATCTTCCTTTCCCTTTCAAGTAGTATCACTTTGTTTCTTCCCAATTCATTTTTCCTGCATTGCATTGTAAATTATATCACCATACATTTCAACAGGATCCAGAAGAAAAGGAATTTAAAAGTCAACAGACACAGACATTACATTTACAACTCATCTGTTTTATTTCCTACCTGCAATGAATTGCCTGTTCTTACGAGGAGACCGTGGTTGTCGCTGGTACAGTTCACTTGATCTATATAGATCAAAGATTCCCATGCTTAGCAGTACTGTCTTCTGTATAAAATCCACCACAACTAATCCATTGCAATTCCCAAAAGCAACTCTAAGAGAGAAAAAATGTGCAACCAAAATGTACCACAACAAAGTTATTTTTAAGTTTCAAATCCAACTATTGTAATATAATGCCTAGAGCTGGGGAGGTGGGCCAGTGATTAGTGCAATGTTAGGAAGGATGATTTCCTTTGACACAGTAGACTGGGCTATGACACTGTGCTAAAGCAATTGATGATGACCTGCAATTATATTTTATAAGCAGTTTCATCATGAAGGCTGTTATTACTCAATTTGCTCTTTAACTTGATGTCATACTGTTTATCAAAGAATAACACAAAACCCTTTTTATTTTCAAAGGGGCACACAGGTCAAGAAAAAAATCACACTTCAGCAGCTACAAAAGCTCAGGCATGTAATTATATACCTTGGTTAAGTATAATTATAATTATTACATTCCAAATCAGTTCTCTTCTTAAAAAGAGAAAAAATTAACCTCATATATTGCATATATTTTGACACTACAGTTCAGAAAATACAGCTTCTAAGCACAAAAACTTAAACGGATTTCTCAGAGGTTTTTGGCTATTTACTTTGTACCACTTACTGAAAGACAAAAGACATTTGCTTAATTTCTAAGTCCCAGGAGAAATCAAAGCAGAGACCATTCTTAAGCAGGTATTTTTGTCACCTTCACTCGCAGGCAGCCATTACCTCTTTTTCCTTTACAATATCCTCTCTAGCTAAACAATTATGTCTCAGTTTTGTTTTTATATTTTTCCCTAAACTAAATACACACTAGTTGTAGGAATTTTACTTAACACTACTCTACACATATTAAATGTTTTGTAGTTCACAAGGCAGTCTACATCTTTTACTGAGAGAGATCTGGGAAGCCGAAAAAAAATACTATTACAAAAACCAGAAAATTATGTTAATTCTCATTTTCACAGTTTATAGGTTATATAATGTTGATAAAATTAATGAATTTTGCTTGGTCTTAGTTTCTTAATAATGAGTATCATATGAAAGCAGTGCTACATGTATCTAGTTCCCAGGGCTTTTACATATACTAAGTTTGAACATTTTTTAAGGACTTTGAAAAATTTCCATGTGAAAGAAGTTTATTTCAGTATTTTTAGTAAATTCCATGTTTTATGTCAAATTATAGAAAGTAATATCATTAGATTTTTACTTTAAATTATAACTAATTAATTCTCATGTATATGACAGAGTTCCTGTAATATTTAGGGAAAATATGCAATCATAAGCTATTACTCTTTCCCTGGAATGAAATATAAAACTGGAAGTAGTAAGTAGACTTAAAGTATAGTCAGTGATTGTAATAAAGTCATTAAAAGCCTAAATAACCATCTATCCTACTATCAGGAAACTACACATAACATAGTAAGTTACAGTTTCACACGTTAATCACAGTTGACACAGATAAGAAGACAGAAGGATAATAAAGTACACTTCATAAATATTCTGGCTTAATCCTTGGAGCGATTTCTCAGACTGAGGCACTAAAAACCAAGACCCAGAGATCAGAGATTTCATGGAATTGAGGTACCAGGTTAGAGACTTAGACTGTAAAAACAGAATTTATAATACATTTAACATTGTGGTTGAGATGTTGGTTAAAATGCACACATTCCACATTTGAGCACTTGGATTCCATATCTGGTTTCAGCACCTAACTCCAGTTTCCTGTTAATACAGACCCTGGAAAGCAGCAGGAATGGCTCAAGCAATTAGTTTCTTGCCACACATGTGATTAATCTGAATCAAGTTTCTAGGAAAGCTCATACAAGGTCAAGAGTATTTCATGTTACTACATGCTAATCTGCAGAGCTGTTCTAACACATGGAACAGCAGATGGACTGCTGCCACCTCAGTGGCAGGACAAATTCACTATAGACTAAAGGTTTTCTAGAATCTACATTTAAAGACTTCAAAACAATGATCATGAGTTACCCAAATGCCTTCAAGAAAATTACCCAACATTGTTGAAAAAAATCTAATAAAACACTACCAAAAAGTAAAATTCAGAGTCTAGTATACACAAGGTAACAGATAATAAAGATCAGGAAATTAGGCAAATAAATGACTGATAATCAGGAAAAATACGTCAATAGAAATGCACCCTGAAAGGAAGTATATAGATATAAATCTAGAATATAGATGTAGAGTCACTAAAATATCCTATCTAGGAATGGTAGAGCTCTATGTTCTCCACACACACTTTATTCAGCTATAAAAGAGAAATTTCATCATTTGCATCCAAGGAGATAAAACCAAAAATAAGCTAGGCACAGAAATACAAATATCACATTTTAAAAAGATCTGTTCATTTGAAAGGAAGAAATAAACAGAGAGGAGGACAGAGAGGGAGGGAGAGAGATTTGGGTGCTAGGATGCAAACTGCCACCCATTTGGAAAGTTGATGTTGCAGGCAGTGGCTTAATTGGTTATGCTACAGCACTTGCCTTGGCATGTTCCTATTCATATTAGAAAGACAAAAAGAAAAAAAAACTCCCTCACAGAAGAAAAAAAAATAGAATGGTTTTCACTACAGAGTAGAATGTGTAAAAGGCAGGGTGAACAGAAACAAGTTAGATAAGAGACATGAAAATAGACAGGAGGAATCAGTTCTACTGCTTTACTCCCTAGTAATGTAATCATAGTCTACATTAATCTATATTTGAAAGAAACTAGAAGAGTCTGAAGGATTACAACATGCCAAAATGATTAATGTTTGACGATATGGAAATGCTAATCACATCTTGTGTTCATGTGTCAACCTTCTTGATCACTACAGTATTACATAAACATGGATAAACTTCATATAATAACAATTTCTAGAGATAAAAATATTCCCAAAATGGAAACTCATCTGATTTTAGACATTACAGCAGAAAATAGTAGCAAATTCTGTGATAAAAATTATTGTGTCCTCTTCAAAACCCAAATGCTGAACCTTAACTAAGATGATTCCATCAAGAGGAAGGGGACTTTGGGAGATGATTAGACCACAAAGGCAGAGGCTTATGAATGCAACTCATTCCTTTACAATGGCCCCCGAGCGCTGCCTTGCCACTTCCATCAAGTGACGATGATGCAGCTAGAACATACCAGCATTGAGGAATGGGTCCTCAGCTGACACTAAATTTGTTGGTTGTCTTGTCTCCAGAAATAAGTTGAAAACTGATGCAGTTTACCAGTTCATAATATTTTTGCAAATGTAGTCCAAATGCATTAAAATAGTGAATTTGATGAAATAAAAGTATCCGAAATGAAACATGAGAGGAAAAAACTATAGTAAAATCAACAAAATATTTCAGACCTCTATGACAAAATTAAATTTAAGTTTAGAATATATGAATTTGATTTCAGAAAGGACATCATAATTAAAACTGAAAAAATGTTACTAAACTTATGGTAACAACAAAATTACAATCCCAAAACCCAAAGGATGCCAAACAGAAAAAGCATGAATAAAAGTGCTCAAATATAATTACATAGCTTAAAAAAAAAAAAAAGCTTCCTAATAGAAAATGCTAAAAGCAGGAAAACAGGGCCCCGGTGGCGTGGTCTAGCAGCTAAAGTCCTCGCCTTGAACGCCCCGGGATCCCATATGGGCGCCAGTTCTAATCCCGGCAGCTCCACTTCCCATCCAGCTTCCTGCTTGTGGCCTGGGAAAGCAATCGAGGATGGCCCAAAGCTTTGGGACCCTGCACCTGTGTGGCAGGTTCCCGGCTTCGGATTGGCACAGCACCGGCCGTTGTGGCTCACTTGGGGAGTGAATCATCGGACAGAAGATCTTCCTCTCTGTCTTGCCTCCTCTCTGTATATCTAACTTTGTAATAAAAAAAAAAAATAAATCTTTTTTAAAAAAGCAGGAAAAGAAAAATTATATACTTCCTACCCAGGTACAAAATATAATAAAAGTCATTCACCAGAAGCTACAAAGATCAAAGGACAATCCAATGACATATCTAAAGCAATAAAGGAAAACAATTTAAGTTTGAAATTTTATACTCCGGGTATGTATCTTTCAACTGATCAAAAAACGTTTTCTGTGAATGAACAACTAAGGATATTTGTCACTAGGATAAGTTGGTACAAGCAGTTACATAGGAAGACTTATTTGCAGAAAGAATTGATATCAGATGAAAATACACAATGACATCAGACATGTTAACTAAGGATGAATGTTAGAGATTTTTCTGGGGCAGGTGTTTAATGCAGCAATTAAGATGCTGCTTGGGGTACTCACATATGATACTGGAGAGCCTGGGTATGAGGCTACACTACATTTCACTTCCAGTATCAGCTTCCGGCTAATGCATATCTTGTGAGACAGCAGATGATGGTTTAAGTACATAGTTCCCTGTTGACCAAATGGAAACTTGGACTGGGTTGCAGGGTAGTGTTTTTGACCTATTCTAACCCTACCTGAGCAGGAATTAGGGGAGTGGACTAGCAAATGAAGGTCCTTCTTCATCTCTTTCACTGATTCATTGCTTCTCAAATTAACAAAAACTTATGAATTTTTTTTCACTTTAAAAAGATAATTAAATTTTAAAGCAAAAATACAAAGGCATTTTAAGGCTTGTAATATGTGAAAGTAAAATCTATAAAACAATAGTGCAAAGAAGATACACAGCAGACAGATATATGTTCTTACAATATAAGCAAAGTGGTATGATTTATTTATGTAAGTTAGAGACACATGTAGTAAATTCAAGAGTAAGCAGAAAAAAATAATTAACCTTAGTAGGTAAAATAAAATCATAAACCGATACTCAATCTCAAAGAAATCAGGGGAAAAAAAGAACAAGAAACAAATGGGAGAAAGGAAAGTTAGCAGAAACATGACTTGAACTCAACCATATGGATAATCATGTTCTTGTAAATGATCAATAGCACTGAAATTACAGATAGAGGTTTACTGAGTGAACTAAAAATGGATACTCAACTCTTTTCTGCCTACAGAAAATCTGCATTAAAAATAAAGTAAAATGATAGAAAATATGTACCACAAAAACACTAATTTAAATGATGGTGAAGTGCTTACATTAGAACAGCCAAAGTATGTTTCAGAAAAAGGAAAATTTTGTGAAACAAAATGGGGAGAAAGACTAAGGGGTAAGTTCATACAGAAAATAAAACCGAACCTAAATTCAGGTTCATCCAATCACAGATATTCAAAATACACCAAGAAACACTGATAGCACTGGAAGGGAAAATTGACAAAACCACATATAAAGTTGAGGATGCAAGCATTCCTCTTTCAACAACTGAAACAAAACACAAATGAACCAAATGAAGATTTGTAAAGTGATCAACATTCATAACATCACAATTTTAAATACTTACTAATATCTTAACAGCATATATGAAAAATCTATGCCTTAAAAATAAGAGTAATTCATGAAAAAGGACTTAGAAGACCTTAACTAAAGTCTTGCTTACTCATTAGAAGACATAATATTGTTAATTCTATCCAAAGTGACTTGTGAGTCCACAGCAATTCCAAGTAAAATTCCAGTATCCTTCTTGTTGGTTTAAGAGTAAAAGCCTGGGGCCTGGGGCGGTGTCCTAGGGGCTAAAGTCCTTGCCTTAAACACGCTGGGATCCCATATGGGCACAGGTTCTAATCCCAGGAGCTCCACTTCCCTTCCAGCTCACTTCCTGGTACCTGGGAAAAGCAGTCAAGGATGGCCCAAAGCCTTGGGACCCTGCACCCGAGTGGGAGACCTGGAGGAAATTCCTGGCTCCTGGCTCCACACTGGCACAGCATTAGCCATTACGGTCACTTGGGGAGTGAATCATCGGACAGAAGATCTTCCTCTCTGTTTCTCCTCCTCTCTGTGTATCTGACTTTGCAGTAAAAACAAATCTTTAAAAAAAAAGAGTAAAAGCATGACTGTCAAGTAGATTTGGAATTATGATGGATCTGCTGCATTCGGTCAACACCAGAACTTTGCCATTGTTGCCTTCCTTCTACAGGGCTGAGTCATCATGACATGCTCCAAAGACAGGCTCTGATCCTGTGCATGTGTCTATGTCTCATACACTGGTGCTACTGTCACACCAAATTTGGCAGTACCCTACACACTAAGAAGTTTCACATATCTCTAACCACAGGCTTTTGGTTTTACCTGCACAGTAAACATCAATACCACTAAGTACACTTGCACACAAGATCACAACAATGGATGTATATTTACCAGCGCAAACAAACTTGTGCCAAGAGGGATAATCTCAGTTATACCTTTACTTCGCGAAGACAGAGAACCAGAGTAAATCAGCATCCTTCACCCAACAATTTTTACTACTACAGCTCTTACAGATGTGTGAAGCTTTGGCTGTCATGGAGCCCCACAGATGACTTCAATGATGTAAAGACCAGGCCACTGTACCCTTCCTGGAACTAAGGTGCTTGCATCTCAGCCAGTCAGAACTCTTGAAGCTACCCATAGGTCAAATTATATCCTCACTTACCCAATTCAGAAATATTGAGCGATGTCCTTACTCAAGAGCAAACATCAATATAATGTCTCTAAACACATGAAACAGCAAGAAATGTATGTTACTGTGGCACACCAAATTGTTGAGGTGACATAAACAGTCCCATATTAGTGTTGATTTGAGTCCCAGATACTCCACTTACAGCTCAGTTCCTCACTAATGTGCCTGGGAAGACAGTGGAAAACAGCCCATACTTGAGTCGTTGATAGCAATTTGGGACATCCAAATTGAGTTCCTGGCTCCTGGTTTTTACCTTGTCTAGCTCTAGCTATTGTGGCCATTTGAACAAACATGGAAGATCTCTCTCTCTCTCTCTCTCTCTCTAGGACTGCTTTTCAGATAGATAAAACTTTTTAAAAAATGGAAAAGGAACCATAACATCAACAACAAGAACAAAAACTATTCAGGTCTGTACTGTATTCAAGTACAGACTTCCAATAAATGCAGAACTAAGAGTTACCTGAAATACAATTTAAAGTAATTATTTTAATGAAACTCAACAAGGTGTAAGAGGAATAGAGAAAGGCAAATTAATAAAATCAGAAAAATTGTACATAAATGAGAAATTCAGCAAATAAACAAGTAATAGTTTCCATATCAGATTTGATCAAACAGATGAAATAATATATGGATGTGAAGACAGATCTTTGAAATTACGCCATCAGAAGAGAAAAAAAGTAAGCATGAAAGAAAATGAGGAGGGGAACTTAACAAACTCATGGAACATTGTCAAGGCAATCAATGGTCATGTAACAGAAATTTTAAAAAGCACAGTCAATGTTGAATCTTGGGTGCAGTGAATGTGGGGACTATATGACTGCATGATTTTTGATGTATGTAGCTGGGCCTCTGGGCACAGAGAACTGTGTAGACTTTTTGTGTAGTTCATCTGTTACTATGGATGCAGATTGAGGTCATTATGACCTAACGTAGGGACTGGTCACTTTGATTGAGAGGAGATGAGGCAGTGATTTTACTAATGTCATGATTATTGCCTCTCCCATGCTGACCAATGAATAGATGAAATATCTGAAAATGCATTTAGAAAGTCTCATAATATTACTGAAAAGACTAAGAAGCAAATGCATGAATTAAGAACATACAACACGAATGAGAAATTTTCCTGCAAGACTGAAGTTTTGAAGAGCAATCAAACTGAATTATTAGAAGAATTCAATTTACCAAATAAAAAAAGTGCAAAACCTTAACAACAGAACCGGCAAGGCAAAAACAATTTCTGAGCTAAAACACAAATTTTCAGAAAAAGTCAGACAAAACAGAAACAAGAAATAAGAAAAACTGAAAATAGCATCCAAGATTTATGAGATACTATTAAACAACTAACATATGTGCTTGAGAGTTCATGACTGCATGAAGGAGAGAATGGATTAGAAGGCATATTGCATGAAAGAATAACAGAAAACTCACTAATATGGAAGAAAAATTATCAATGTATAGGAAGAACATAGAATTCTGAATAGGCATAAGCAGTACAGATCTTCACAATGATATATTAATCAAGTCTTTCACAAAGATTCTAAAATATGCATGAGAAAAACTGATTACTTCTAGAAGCTCTCCAACCAGGTTTACAGCTGATTTCTGATCAGAAACCCTTTAGCACAGGAGCAAATGGGAAGACATACTCCAGATCCCACAATTAAGAAATTGCCAACCAAGAGTATTACACCCAGCAAAATCTCATTTTTACCTGAAGAAAAAATACATCCAAAATGAACAAAAAATTAAAGAATTTTCCAACACCTGCTGAAGCCTACAAATTATGCTTAATTAAGGATGTGCTACACACGGTGATAGAGAATGATAATCCTCACAATGAAAAAAATCACAAACGTAGAAAATCTTCTTGTAAAGGTATGAAGAAAATCCAAAACAAAAATGACGATATTGGTGTGAAAATGACCTGATCAAATTGCTCCTTGTCAATAGTTACTCCAGTGATAGTGGCCTTTAATCAAACAGATTTAAAAACAAGATCCATTGATTTGCTGCCTACAAGAAACACACCTCACCAACAAAAACACACATATACTGAAAGTAAAGGATGGAAAAAGAAATTTCAAGCCAATGGAAAGAAAAAATGAACAGGCATATTATAGAATCAGATGAAATAAAGTTTAACATGAAAAGTGTTAAAAGAGAAAAATAAGGGCACTCTATGATTAAGGGATTAATTCAACCAGAGGAAATAACTATATCAAATGTATATGTACTCAACGGTGGGACACATGGATATTTAATACAATTATTATTGACGCTAAAGAGATACCTAAATTCCAGTACAACAATAATGGGAATTTCAACACCCCACTTTCATCAATACTCTAGATAGAAAATCAAAAAGAAACAATAGACCTAATCTATACAATGGATCAAATTTATACCTACAGAATATTTCATCTCAGAAATGCAGAATACACAATCTTTTCAATAGTATATGGAACCTACCTACTGTAGACAGATCATTTGTTAGGCCACATAGCAAGCCTCAGCAAATTCAAAAGAATTAAAATTATACCATGCATCTTTTCTGATCACCATGGAATGAAGCTAGAAATCTAACAACTCAAGACACTCTAGAAATATGCAAGCATATGGAACTATGAATAGCATGCTATTGAATGAACAGTGGATCACAGAAGAAATCAAATGGGGATTCAAAAATTAGGGCATTGAATCAAGATGACAGCATAATACCTATGGGGTACAGAAAAAGCAGTTTTAAGTTCACAGAAAATAGTTAAGACATAGGCAACTAGTGTTTATGGTGAGAAATCAGAAATGCATCAGATAAATGATTAATCAATGTATCTAAAAGACCAACAAAAACACAACCAAACCCAAAATTAGAATTAAAAATAAGAAAAAATTGAATTGAAACAAAATACATAAGATCAATTGAACAGCTTTTTTCCCAAAAACAAAAATCAATACACCCTTAGACCATCTCACCAGAAAAAAAGGGAGAAGACCAAAATCAATGAAATGAGACCTGAAAATGGAAATAAAAAAATGGAGAACACAGACAGAAAATTATAAGGAATTAGTACAAATTTCTAACATGTTGGAAAGTCTAGAAGAAATGGATAGATTTCTAGACACATACAATCTACCTAAACAGAGCCATGATGGCATAGGAAACATAAACACACAAATAACTAAGAAACTAAATTAGTAAATATAACAGAAAAGCCTGGGATCAAATGGCTTCAATGTTGAATATCAGCAAACTTTTCAAGAACTAATTCAATTTTTCTCAAACTATTCAAAAACAATTACAAGGAGTTAATCCTCACAAATTCCTTCTATGAGACTGGCATCACCTTAACTCTAAAACCAGAAAAAGAGACAAAAAGAGAACTGTAGACCAATATTTCTCAAGAATACAAATGTAAAAGTACTCAACAAAATACGAGCTAATCAAATCCAACCACATCAGAAACGTCATTAGCCAGAATCAAATGGGATCTACCTTGGCTTGCAAGGATTGTTCAGCATACACAAATTAAGTAACACACATTAACAAGTGGATGAATAGAAGTCATATGATTATTTCCAAAGACACAGAGAAAATATATGAAAAATACATCATCTCCTCATGAGAAAGACTCAATTACACTGGGTATAGAAAGAACATTTCTCAACACAAGACAATATACAAAAAACATTACCAGCATCATCTTTTTCTTTTTTAAAGATTTATTTATTTTTATTGGAAAGGCTGATTTACAGAGAGGAGAGACAAAGATCTTCCATTTGCTGGTTCATGCCCCGAGTGGCCACAAAGGCTAGAGCTGAGCCCATCTGAAGCCATGAATCAGGAGTTTCTTCCAGATATCCCATGCAGGTACAGGGTCCCAAGGTTTTGGGCCATCCTTTACTGCTCTCTCAGACCACAAGCTGGGAGCTGAATGCAGAGAGGAGCATACGGGAAAACAACTGGCACCTAAATGGGATCCCAGAGTCTTATCAGTATAATCTTGAATTAGGAATAGTTGGAGGCATTTATACTAAGATCTGAGACCAGGCAAGGTTTCCCATTCTCAACACTGCTATTCAACATGATCCTTTAACTTTTAGCCAGAGCCACATGCAGGGGTCTGTGCAGTAGGTGTGGATGACACGAAGGTGTGAAGAGAACAGCTCCCCTGTTTTGCAGGGACCAGGGCAGCTTTCAGCTGTTTGGTAGGGCCCAGTGGATGTCTCTCTGACCACCTTGACACAGTCTCACCCTCATTTGCATGGACACTCAAGCACCCCCCTAAGAATTCTGTAATCTAGTGAGGCATTGTTGTTTGCCCCTGTGAGATGGTTTTTGCAACTGATGAAAGCTTGACAGTTAATGTTTCTGATAATGTGTTGGTGAGTGAGCCTTTGACAACTTACACGCAGCAGCACAATTTTTTTTTTTTAAAGATTTACTTTATTTTTATTACAAAGTCAGATATACTGAGAGGAGGAGAGATAGAGAGGAAGTGGAGCTGCCGGGATTAGAACCAGCAGCCATATGGGATCAAGGCAAGGACCTTAGCCACCAGGCCACGCCGCCAAGCCCGCAGGAGCACAATTAAGCCCGTGCCATTTCTTTTCTTTTTTAAATTAAGATTTATTTTTATGGGAAAGGCAGATATACAGAGAGGAGGAGAGACAGAGAGGAAGATCTTCCGTCCGATAATTCACTCATCAAGTGACCGCAATAGTTGGTGCTGTGTCGATTTGCAGCCAGGAACCAGGAACTTCTTTCCGGGTCTCCCATGCGGCTGCAGGGTCCCAATGCCCTGGGCCATCCTCAACTGCTTTTCCCAGGCAACAAGCAGGGAGCTGGGTGGGAAGTGGAGCTGCTGGGATTAGAACCGGCACCCATATAGAATCCCGGCGCATTCAAGGCGAGGACCTTAACCATTATACTATCGCACGGGGCCCAAGCCCGTGCCACTTCTGGACACCATATTGGGTACTTAACCATTGCCTCAGAATCTGGCCCAACATGTAGCACACCTTCTGGGAAAGCTCTTGATAAATTTCTTAAATATTAATGCAAGTGATGGGAGTGAGAGCTGAAACTGCTATGGCAATAAATATAGTTATTGTTATCTCAAAGGCTAGTCTGCCTTTGCAGTTTCTTTGGAGCATAAAAATATAGCTGTTTTAGCCACTTTTATAATTTTTTAACCAGAGGAATGATAGGGTGATTATGTTAACATCATAGAGATACACTTTTGATTATTGTTTGATTGTTTATGAGGTTGTAGAGCCTGCAGTTGTAGGGGGATTTAATGTTTGAAACTTTGTCCTAAATCATTCTATTTTTTCCCTTTTGATGTATTTCTCCCACTAAGTGATAGATAAGTTGTGAAAATAAAATGTTGTAGAAATGTTTTACTGATTAGTAGGCAACCATCTGTGCCTTGTCCTTGGAGTTCTGGCTGTCACCTAATGGCTACTTCTGAAGAATGAATAATGGCTTGCCTTGAAGAAAATAATTATGGTAACTTACAGAATTATCTTTAAGAGCACCTGGTTGACCATGAAGTAAAAATTAATTGAACATCTGTACACGCTGGCTTAGTTCTTAAGTTAAAGATGGTAATATCAAATGTTTGTGTAGAGGCTTGTGATGTCTAAGTAAATAAAAAGGACAGCTTTTTCTTGAGCCGTAGGAAGAAGGCACCAAGTGACAGTGTCTGTGTCTTTTCTTATTGCCGACTCCACGCACCCTTCTCAAGCTCTGAACTCAGCTGGAGCTGGATTCCGGCAGCCACAAGTAAGAAAAAGAAATCAAAGAGATATAAATTGGAAAGCAGGATTGCCAGCTATCCCTGTCTGTAAATGACATGATTCTCTACACAGAAGAACCAGCAGACTCTACTAAGAGACTATTGGAATTCCTAAGACAGTCTGGTAATTATATAGATAATGAAGCTAACACAAAAATCAATACTCTTTGTATACATAAACAATTTCGTGGCTGAGAAAGAACTTGTGAGAGCACCATTCATAATAGCAGCAGCAGCAACAACAAAATAAAACACCTTGAAATAAATTTAACCAAGAATTGGAGGGATCTTTCTGATGGAAATTATGAAACATTACTAGAAGATGGCCAAAAATTTTCCATGTTTGTCGATTAGTTGGCTTAATGTCATACAAATGTCTCAAAACAAATAACAATTTATAGATTCAATGCAATCCCAATCAAAATACCTAGCACATTATGGTCTGGAAAAATTGATGCTAAAATTCATATGGAAACACAAGAGACCCTGAATAGTTAAAGCATTCTTAAACAACAAAAACAAAGCTGGAGGCATAGCAAAACCAGAATTCAAGACACTGAAATCAAAACAGCATCATACTGGCACAAAAACACACCTGAAGATTATTGGAACCGAAGTTCAAGAAATGAACCCACACAACTACAGCTAACTAAATTTTGTCAAGCAAAATGACAGAAATCCAGGGGGATAAAAACAGCCTGATTCTTCAATAACTGATACTGGGAAAATTGGATAAGTGTTTAGAAAATATAAAATATGAAATAAGAACTACTTAATTCCTTATACAAAAATCAACTGAGTTGGATCAAAGATATGAGCCTACTACATCAAACAACTATATGAAAATATTCTGAACATTCCACAAGATGTAAGCAAAGACTTATTGGAAAAAAACCCAGAAGCACAAGCAATTGGAGCAGAAATGAACAAATGGTTTTGCAACAAGTTGAAATGCATCTACACTGCAGAGAAAACTGAACAATGCAAAGAGGTAGCTAACAGAATGGGAAAAAATATTTCAAACCACACAGCTGACAGAAGATTAACATCCAGAATCTTAAGAACCCCTAAAGCTCAATAACAAACTAGGTGAAGTGTGTGTGTGTGTGTGTGTGTGTGTGTGTGTTATGTTATACTAGGCTATGTACCAGCATCTCATATAGGTATCAGTTTGTGTCACAGCTGTTCCATATGACCCAGTTCTCTGCTTATTGCTCGGAAAGAAGCAAAAGATGGGTTGAGTCTTTGATTCCATGCACCTATGTGGGAGACTCAGAAGTTCCAAGATCCTGGCTTCAGACTGGCTTAGCTTCAGTCATTGTGGGTGTTTGGGGAATGAGCCAACAGATGGAAGTTGTCTCTCCCTACGACTCTGCTCTCTGTAAGTTGGCCTTTAAGTTAAATGAAGAAACAAACTACTAAATAAATAGTAAATGCGTTAAAAGAAATGGGCAAAGGACATTAACAGGTACTTTCAAAGGATGAAATTCAAATTTTCAATAGACACGACAAAAATGCTCACCATCAACGGCCATTAGGGAATGGCTATCATACAGAAAGTAGAAAATAATAAATGCTGTGAAAATGAAGGGGAAAAGTAGCCCAATTTTCACTTTTGGTGGGAATGTAAACTAACACAAACATTATATGGCATCTCAGTGGGGGACTGCACTCAATCTACGCATTGCTTTGGGCAGTGTACACAACACATTATATTAATTTTGTCAGCCTTGGGACCCTGCGGCGTGGCCTAGCGGCTAAAGTCCTCGCCTTGCACACGCCGGGATCCCATATGAGCGCCGGTTCTAATCCCAGCAGCTCCACTTCCCATCCAGCTCCCTGCTTGTGGCCTGTCAGCTAATGACATGCGTCCTTTCCTGCATCTTTTGTGTGTTTATGTGTGTCATACACAAGTTCTATCGATGCTTTTAACATTTCAGAATAGTTTTAAATTTAAAAACAAAAATTTGTAGTAATTCAATTTCAATGTATCTTTCATTACACATCGTCTCATCATCTAATTAGTAACATCTCATACATTTGTTAAAATGAACCACTCTTTTTTCCATTTGTTATTATTTTCCATGATACAGTTTTATAGATACAAAGATTTCTTCCTCTTTCTCCCCCTTTTCCCATTCTAACATTCCCCCCATATTATCCTGGTAGTATAGTCCTTTAGTAACATAGAAGTTTAACGTTCTACTTTTAAATATACCATGCGTTGTCCACACAGGCAATGGTAGACAATCTAAAATCATACTGTCAAGGTATATTTAGTTGATATATTTAGATTTCTGCTTTTATTCAAGAGTAGAGATGTGTAATAATGCATCTTCACTTTTTGGTGTGCTAGTCTCCACTATATAGTTCAAAAATGAGAAAATTTATACATATTTACCTACATTTGTTTTGTATTTTGCATGAAGGTTGTCTTATAGATGAAAGAATATATATTTGTACTTTTGGGACTGGTTTCTTTCACTGGGCATAATGGTATCTAGTTGGGGTCATTTTTTTAAAAAGGGTAAGATTTCATTCTTTTTAAAGTCTGTATAACATTCCATGGAGCAGATGTACTACTGTTTATACTCTTTTGACAGGCATATGGAATGTTTCCATGAGCTTTGCTATTGTATTGCTATAAACATAGGATTGCAGGACACTTCTCAACGGCATATTTCACTTCATTTGGATATATTCCCAGGAGGGGGAGAGCTGGGTCATATGGTTGATTAATTTTCATTTGTCTGAGAACTTTCCATATAGATTTGTACAGTGGCTGCACTATTCTACACTTCCACTAACAGTAGAGTGGTACTTCTCCCACATCCATGGCAGCAATATTGGTGGAATTCATAAGTAGGCCATTCTCACTGAAATTAGGTGACACCTCAATGTGATTTTAATTGCATTTACTTAATAATGAGAGAGCCTGAGCATTTTTTCATATGTTTATTAGCCATTTGACTGTGTTCTTTTTAAAAATGCCTGTTCATTTCATTCACCCATTTCTTCACAGGGTTGTTTGTGTTTTGCTGATGTGGAGTTTCTGAAGTTCTTTATAAATCTCGGATATTAGTCCCCATCTGTTTGTAGTGTGGAAAGATTTTTTTCTCATTCTGTTGGTTGCCTCTTTGCCTTGTTGATAGTTCTCTTTGTTGTGAATCTGGATTTGGTATTTAGGTGAGTTTCGCTTCATAGACTATGTAAGCACTGCCTCCCTTTGTATTATTTTGAATAGCTCATGGGAGATTGGAGCAAAATCTTGAAATATCTGGTGGAATTCAGCAGGGAATCCATCTGGTTTTAGGCATTTCTTGGGAGGGATTTAATTACTGATTTAATCTGTGTCTTGGCTATAAGTCTATTTAGGTTTTTAACTACCTCATGATTCAGTTTTGGCAAATTATATGTGTCCAAAAAATCTATCAATTTCTTCTAACATGTTGACATATAGTTACTTGCAACAGTTCCTGATAATTCTATGCATGTACGGGGAATCCATTATAATTTTTTTTGTTTGTCTGATTTTATTGATTTGTATCCTCTCCCTTTTTTTTTTTTTACTAGTTGTTGTAAATATTTGGTTGATTTTTTTCAAAGATCCAGCTATTCAATTCGTTGATTCTTTTGGTCTCCATTTGATTTACTTCCTCCATTATTTAGATCATTTCTATTATCTTGCTAATGTTGGGATTAGTTTGCTGGTTTTTTTTTTTTTAAGATTTATTTATTTCTATTGGAAAGTCAAATAATACAGAGAGGAAGAGAGACAGAGAGGAAGATCATCCATCCGAAGACTCACTCCCCAAGGATCGCAAAAGCTGGTACTGCGCAGATCCATAGCCAGGAACCAGGAACTGCCTCCAGGTCTCCCATGTGGGTGCAGGGTCCCAAGGCTTTGGGCTGTCCTCGACTCCTTTCCCCAGCTACAACCAGGGATCTGGATGGGAAGCAGAGCTGCCGGTAGTAGAGCCATCACCATATGGGATCCCGGTGTGTTCAAGGCGAGGACTTTAGCTGCTAGGTCACTGTGCCAGGCCCCTATTTTGCTGCTGTTTTTCTAGCTCCTTCAGACATATGGTTAGCCTGTGTACTTGGTGCTTTTCTAATTTCTTGAAATAAGCATTGATTGAAATGACATTTCCTCTTAAAATCGATATGTTGTATTGATGCCTTCATTCACTTCAAGCAATATTTTAATGTCCTCTTTTATTTCTCTTGTAAACCATTGTTCATTTAGCAACTGTATCATGGAGTAATAAAATAAATAAAAAATATAGTTGAAAGCCTCAAAAACTGGCTATATGAAGTGGAGGAAAGAAAACCTGAGCTTAAAATCAGGTTTCCTAAAATACTCCTATCAACAAAGAGAAAAACAAATAAAAAGGAAATATAGCAGTATTAAGACGTTTGGGACATCAATAACGAAAATTGTGCCTGAATGTTGGATATCCTAGAATTGAAGAAAATAGGAATAACACAGGAAACTTAACTGATAGCTGAAAAAAATCCCAAACCTTGGAAATGTTATGAGCATCCTGGTATAGGAAGCCCATTGAATACTAAAATAGCAGAAAGTAAAACTTGGAACTGTTAAAAGGACTATACTCTTATGATAATCTGGAGAACAAGGAGACAGGAAGAGGAGAGGGGGCAAGGAATCCTTAGAACTACAAATCTATAATATGGAAAATAGTAATGATAATAAATAAATAAATGAAATAAAAATACATTAAACTCTAGGAATTTTTTTAGCTTAACCAAAAGATGAGAAAGATTTCCATAATAAGTATTTTTTATATCAGATGAATGGAAAAAGCAAATGTGATACATATACAGAACTTTCAGGCATAAAAAACTAAATCCTGAATGCAAATGTATTGGAATTGCCAATCAAAAGATGTGGATTAGTGGATTGGATAAAAAAAAAGAGAACCCATCTGTTTGTTATCAATGAGAACTGTATCTTACCAACATTGAAACTGAAAGTGAAAGGATGGAAAAGGATATTCCAAGGTAATGGAAAGGAAAAATAAGCTGGTGTAGCCGTTCTAATATCAGGAACTAAGAACTGATTTTACCAGTTTGCAGTCTTTATTCTGTAATGGAAGAATGAGGGACCCCAGCGATGTGGATAAACAGGTGCTTCTGCCTTCTTCCTACTGATGTGTGAAGGAAGCAGTGGATGATGGCCATGGTTAAAGTACTTGAGTTCCTACTACCCAAAGATCCAGATGATGTTCTTGGTTTCAGGGTTCAGACCAACACACTCTGGCTGTTGCACATTTGGGGAGTGAGGTAGATGGGAGCTCTCTCTCTCTCTCTCTCTCTTCCTCTCTCTGCCTCCCTTGTTCCCTCTATTCTCCCTTTTCCCCTCCCTCTGCATGAGTCTGCCTTTTAAACAAATAAAAGTCCAAAAGAAATGCTATCATGATATATATTATGTTTCACCTACAATTAAATAGATTTTAAATAGAATTCCTCATTTGTATTAGCATAAGTTTATGTATACACTGTGGCTAGTAGTGTCATAGAACATTTCCATTGTTGGAGAATGTTCTATTATAAGTTACATGAATGCAGGGGTTATTGTTTTTTTGATTTTCATGTTTTTATTTTTATTTTCATTTCTTTCAGAAACAGTTTTTATCGTTTTAAATTCTTCACTGTCTCGGACCAGATACGATAGCGTAATGGTTAAGGTCCTCGCCCTGAACGCGCCGGGATCCCATATGGGTGCCAGTTCTAATCCAGGCAGCTCCACTCCCCATCCAGCTCACTGCCTGGGACCTGGGAAAAGCAGTAGAGTATGGCCCAAAGCTTTGGGACCCTGCATCCGTGTGGGAGACCTGGAAAGAAGTTCCTGGCTCCTGGCTTCGTATAGGCAAGCACTGGCCATTGCGGCCACTTGGGGAGTGAACCATCGAACGGAAGATCTTCCTCTCTGTCTCTCCTCCTCTCTGTACATCTGCCTTTCCAATTAAAAATAAA
The DNA here is from genome assembly GCF_030435755.1 of Ochotona princeps. NCBI lineage: Eukaryota > Metazoa > Chordata > Mammalia > Lagomorpha > Ochotonidae > Ochotona > Ochotona princeps. Next base: position 86,213,537 of record NC_080834.1, on the reverse strand, counting down.
TCTTTAAAGAAAATTCTTCACTGACTCATAGGTCATACAGTAACACAATTTTCCTCAAGAACGTTTTTTATTTTAATTACTACAGCGACATTTGGTAGCATGTTATTTGACTTCCTGGCATTGTAAGTTTCTATTTTTCTTCCTGTTGTTGATTACATTTTTGTGGTTTTTAAGGGGATGTCTAGTAACTGTGTAATGGAGACTGCCATATCCAGATGTGAGGACAGATTGCAGTATGCATCTCTACTTCCAAATCAAAGACTCCTAATTAAACTTTTAACTATATCTTGACAATAGGATGCTGGATTCTCTGCCATTGTCCATGCCCACAATGATGGACATATGACTATGAAGAACTATACTATAGTAATAATATAGGGGAAATCAGTGTGTGTGTGTGTGTGTGTGTGTGTGTGTGTGTGTGTAGGGGGGAACTTGGGGAAGGGCGCAAAGGAAACCTCAGAACCTATGGAACTGTATCATATAATAATAGTAAATTTTCAAAAAAGGAAATGTCACATGAAAATGCCCTGCATCATCTATTATTTTGGATTTTATTGTATTTTAATTCAAGCCCTCCTCATAGATGTCCTTATCTACTTCTGCGTTCATCCTCAACTGCAGGATTGAACTCTTACTCCGTCTTGCTTTGCCTTCGGTGGTTTTTCTTGCAGCTCTACACTTCAGCTTGTAAATGGTTAATCAACTGAGAACATCCGGAAAAATAACCCCTTTAGCTTACTCTTATTATCAGAATATACTGCATACTTTTTTTTAGCATAAGATGGGAAATATTTGTTGTAAATGCAATGAGAAAACTGTAGACACCCATTTAAATTTTTCCTCAATTTCTTACAGATATGCTAATATTGCTTTAAAGTGATAAAATCCTGTTTTTAATCAGACATAATACTTGTTACTTGAATACAATAATACCACTAATCACAAGGCCTTGATGCATTGGCTTAAATCACAATATTCAGATTTTGTTAAACTCATGAACTTAGTTCATCAAACTCAATAAAGTTCTCAGTAATACTCAGTACCTGGGAAATTCATAAGAATAAAAAATATACAATGAGAATCAATCATTAAAATAATCATTTTTCTTAAATGAAGAAAAATGAAACTTTCAAATTTAGATATTTGTCAGTATGTTAAAATTGTTTTCACTGAGAACAAAACACTGAAGTCCTATGGTAGGACTGAGAAATCAGACTAAGTTTTGCTAGTAGCTTAATTTTTTCAACTTGTAAAATAATTTTATCTAGTAAATACCAAATAAAGTGGTACTCAAACAGTATCAACCATTTCTCAGGTAGTCACATTGACAATAACATTACTTTGATGTTCGTTTCCCACAAAAATTGCTATATATGACTCTAATCGTTTTGGCTAAAATGCTTAACTATTGAATCATGTGACAGTGTAACAGATGTTAAAAATTTTAACTTGTATCTACTTGAACAGACTGATATTCACTATTAATGAGAACTGAATTATGGTATCATTTTATTATTATATATGAGAATATATAAAACACATTATAACTATACTATAGTATATAATGTTATGATGTTATATAATGTTATAGTATATAATGTTATAGTATATAATGTTATAATGTTATAGTATATAATGTTATAGTATATATATTAGATATAATTAGAGCATACATAATATTTAATACATTAAAGTGATTAGATACATGTACAGGTAATATTATATAAAAAGTTTCTATAATGAAGAGACTGTTCAAGAAATAGCTCAAAAAAAGAAAAAAAAGAAATAGTTCAGGAAAAACAGAATTAAAAGATAATCTTATCTTGGTGCAATAAAACTTTGTGATCCATGTACAAATTATTCATAGTAAATTTTTCACAAACTTCTTAAAGATATCCTAAATAACAAAACACTCAATATGCCTATACTTGTTTTACTTAGTTGCCTTACTAAATCCCTGTACATCTTCAAAATTATTCATAATCATGACATTATGAAACTAAATATTTCTTTTCATACTGAAATATGACTATTACAGGTAATCTAAAATGTAAAAAGAAACCCTTATGAATATAATGCATAATGCATAAAATGTTCTGATTTAAAGTAAGTAGTCATAACTTCTTTTTGTATAACTGATAGACAAAAATAAAAAAGATTTATTGCCAACAAAAACTCAACTGTAAAACATTCAAAAAGCTTCTTGGGGCTGGGAAGAAATGCTAAAAGCTGAAAAATATGCATATTTAGAGACAAGCATAAGCCAAGGAGCATTTCCCAAAATAAGTCATATTCTGGGATTTAATACAATTCTCAAAAATTTAAAAGAAATGTAAATTATCAAACATGCTTGTCTCCCAACAACATAATTAAACTGGTCATTGATGGCAATTAAGCATATACAAAAGTTCCAAGTACTCAGAGATTAAACACAGTTCTAAATAGCCAACTGCAAGAAATACTAAAACAAAACACCTAAATAATATTGAAAGCATAAGGCAAAACTTATGATAAGCAGTTCAAGCAATGTTTGCAGAAAATAAATTTCTTCAAACAGTTACAATAGACTTAAACAGTAATTACTAACACTCCTATCTTTCTTTGGAAATTTCTTTTTATTATTTGAAAGTCAAAAGGACACACACATAGTGAGGGGGGAGAGAGAGAAGTGAAGAGGGAGACGTGAACAGGAGCGAGGGAGAGAGGAGTGGGGATGGGGGAGAGATGGTACAGGGGAGAGAAGTGGGAAGAGAGAGAGGGACAGAGAGGCAAAAAGAGGAAGAGGAGAGGAGAGGTAAAGACGACTGGGAAGAGGGAGAAAGGAGGAAGAGAGAGGGAGAAATAGAGAAGCTGAGAGAGAGAGGGAGGAAGGGAGGAAGGAGAGAGGGAGAGAAAAAAAGACAGGGAGAGATGGATAGAGAGCAAGGGAGAGAGGGAGGGAGGGAGAGGGAAGGCCATTGCCTGTGGCACTGGAATACCCTATGGGCACAGAGTTCTGGGTGCTCCACTTCTGACCCAGCTCCCTGCTAGTGTGCTTGGGAAAGCAGTGCAAGATGGTCCAAGTATTTGGGTCTCTGCATCTCCGTGGTAAACCTCAAAGAAGTGACTGACTCCTGGCGTCTAACTGACCCTGTTCCAGCCACTCTGGTCATTTGTGGAGTGATCCAGTGGATGGAAGATCTCTGTCTCTGTATCTCTCTGTCTTTCAAATAAATACATCTTTTAGAAAAAGTCAAACATAGATGAAATGAGAGAAGTCAAATCTAATATGTGACACATTTGACTCCAGAAAAGCAAACCTATGAAGATGGAAAATAAGTGGCATCTGAGACAAATGTTATGAATGAGAGTGATATAAGAGTAATTATAAGAAGGGTGATAAAATGCTCTTAAATTGAGCTGTGGTTATAGTTATGTAATTATGGAAATTAATAATAGTTGAATCATAACCATAAATGAATGGATTTCACATTACATAAATTACACCTAAATAAAAGATTTTATCTGTTTAGTATCTTGGATGACAGCTCCCCTGAAAGAAATACTTTACAAAACTAGCATAAAGAGAAACAGAATATTTGAACAAACATATCCTTACTTTGAAAATCAACTTATTTTTAAAAATTTTATATAAGAAAAAACCTCTGGGTCACAGCTGCTTTAATTATTAAAAAAATCAACCTTATGCAAACTTTTGCTGAAAGTGTTAGCAGAGATGAACGAGATATGGCTCGTCTTTGCACAGAAAGAACTGACACAAGACAGAAGTGGTAAGCAAGGTAGCAAGGTTTCATAGGGTAGGACATTGATCAGAATGGTTTGATACCTCTCCAGACAAAATGTGAGAGAGACTGCCAAGTTGTTCAGGCTTAGAGAAAGCAAAGTTAAATAGTCTGAGATAGTACACTAGGCACACCTGGAGTGGCTGAGCAAAGAGTTGACAGCTGAGCATGCAGCTTGAACTCAGACTGGGGTTTATAAGTTAGTGGGGTCCAGTTCTTTCTGCCAAAATAATTCTACAAAGAATAGTGAATTTTGATTTCAAGGAACAGTGAAACAAATGAATAAATGCAGATCAAGAAAAAAAGTCAGATTTCATACATAAAAATTAATTTGAGATATTATAGACTTAAATATAAACACCAAAGCTATTTTTAGACATTCTAGCATAAAGATAATTTCACTTCCTCTCTCTTGAGATGTGATAATTGGCAGTTTACCAATAGCCCTATATAAAATTTAAGTTTTTAAAATTTGGAGTTCACCTTTTTATAAAAACATTATACTTTCAAAAAGTTTTTTCACACTGACCTCAAAAGTAACTATTCTGTGCATATATATACATTTATACCATTTTTTTCAAGATAAATTTTAATATCACTGAGTGAGGGATTCATCAAAGAATATATTGTCAACTAATGTTCTAAAAGCAAAGCAATATTTACAACTAAGTACTAAGGGTATGACATCACGATATTTTCATATTCTCTATAAACTTCCACAAATAAGAGAAAATGTATGATATTTGTTTTCTCAATCTGGCTTATTTCACTTAGCATAATAATCCCCAGTTCTATTCATTTTGTTTGGACTCCTTAAGTATTCTGGATATTAATCCTTTGCTGGATGCAGAGTTTACAAATATTTTCTCCCATTCTGTAGGAGAAACACACTTTGTGGAGTGTTTCCTTTGCCATGCAGAAGCATCTCAGTTTGCTAGAATCGGATTTGTCTATTTTTTATTTCCTTGGCTGTGCTAAGAACTCTTTGCCTATGCCCATGTCTTGCAGGATTTTCACCTACATTTTCCTCTAGTGACTGGATGGTCTAGGGTCTTCAATTTAGCTCTTTTACTGTGAACTGCTTTTAAATATATTTATTTTTACTCAGAAGGCATATTTACAGAGAGAGAGAGAAAGATCTTGCATCTGCTGGTTCAGCCACCCAAATGGCCACAACAGCTGGAGCTGAAGTGATCCAAAGCCAGGAGCCAAAAGCTTCTGCTGGATTTCCCACGCAGCTGCTGGGTCTGAAGCACTTGGTCCATCCTCTGCTGCTTTCCCAGGACATAAGCAGGGATCAGAAGTAGAGCAGCTAGGACATAAACTGGCACTGATATGGGATACTGTGCTTGAAAGTGGAGGAACAGCCTGTTGAACCACAGCGCCAGTTTCGACCCAGTGCTATTTTGACCCAAAATAGCCAAAGCAATCCTCAACAAAAACAAATAAACTTGGGGACATCACAATGCTTGAATTCAAAGCATACTATAAACCTAGTAATTAAAACTGCACGATTCTGGCACCACATATCATTGGAATAGAACAAAGAGTTCAGGAATTATTCCAGGTATATAGAACCACCTGCTTTTTGACAAAAGTACTCAGTATACTGAAGAAAGGAAAATCTCTTCAATAAATGGTGCTGGCAAAACTGGATGTTCATATATCAAAGAATGAAATTAAATTACTACCTTGTACAATATACATAAATCAATTCAAGATGGATCAAAGATCCACATTTAAGACATAAGGCTCAGAAGCTGGTAGAAGAAAATGTAGGGAAAAAAATTTAAGACATTTGTATAGGTGATTACTTTTTGGATAAGCTGTCAAATTATAAGCAATAAAAGCAAAACTAACCAAATTGGGTTATAATAAAAGCTTCTGCACATCAAAAAAAATCAGGAAGAGTTTTATAAAAATTTCTTTTTTAATTTTAATTGATGTTTACAAAGTCAATCAGGATGGGAAAGATCTAAGGTTAGGGAGCAGTGGATGTGATCATTGTTTCCAAGCTTTCTATTTCTTCTTCCCACTTCTGGGTGTGGCAGACTATAAGGGGATAGGCCATATCCAGCCTCCCAACCATCTCAGTACCCAAGGATGAAGAGGGGGGCAGCCGATATCAACCCGGGGTCACACTGATGCATGTTCTGAAGATTCTGTCCAGGTTGATGTGATAATTTTGAAATGCTATTGATTTTGCCGATCTATAGATGAGGAATTGCTTCCAATGTCCATTGGCTGACACCATCAACCTTATAGTCTCTAATCGCCCAGATATTTGCTGCCATCATTTGTCTGGAGTAGTTATCCATATGTTCTGTTCTCGATTCTCTGCTATGGTACTAGATGTCCTCTGAAGCCCCAATGAGCTACCAAGTCCTCCATGTGCACCATGATCTACTGTCCAGCACCCCATCCTCTACATTGGGCTGTCCCTACGAAGATGGCGGTGGTGGACAGAGCCAGGTTCCTGTGTCTTTCCAGATATGTCCACAATGTAATTACTGTGGGAGGAGGCATTTCTTAGGACTAAGGACAAGCTCAGGATATGCTCACTGCCTGACAGTGGTGGCCAGAGGTCGGTTCCTACACATTGAGCCTGGCTAAAACTGGGTCTTCTAGCAGCCACCATGTGGCTGGGAGAGTCAAGCACCTGTGCCTCCAGTGTCAGACTGACCTGGGCTGCTCCCACCAAGATGAATCAGGAAGAGTTTGAAGATAATTCAAGAAAACATGTGAAAGATGTTTATAAGCTACCCGACATAAGAATATCCAAAAACACATCAGTAACTCCAAAAGCTGAACAAAGTAAGAACCAGTAAAAAAATGAGCAAGGTACCTCAATGAACAGTTCTTGAAAGAATATTTACAAATGGCCAATAAAAATATGAAACAATACTCAAAAGTATTAGTAACTGGGGAGATGGAAATCACAACCACAATGAGATATCACTGTACTTTTGTCAATGGCTATTATTTAAAAGCAGAGGATGAAGTTCTTTGCTATTCATGTCTATCTGAGGTTTTTCCTATTTTCTGTATTTTGATGCCAGTCTTTCTCCAAAATTGACAAATTTCTGATATTATTTCATTGAATATATATTTTTAATCTATTCTTTTTTGTTTCTTTGGGAACTTTTATGGCTCATCTATTTGGCTGCATGATGTCATCTTCTTATTCCCCATTATTCCTTAGAGAACTTAAAATAGAACTACTAATTACCCAGCCATTACTGTCTTTATAATTTACCCGGAAGAAATGATATCAGTATACAAGAGAGCTCTTTGCTTTTTTTAAGATTTATTATTTCAATGTTTTATTGGGAAGGAAGATATACAGAGAGAAGGAGAGACAAACAGAAAGATCTTTTGTCTGCTGGTTCACTCCCCAAGTGGCCATGATGGCTGCAGCTTAGCTGATCCAAAGTCAGGAGCCAGAAACTTCTTCCAGGTCTCCCACATGGGTGCAGGGTCCCAAGGCTTTAGACCATTTTCTACTGCTGTCCTAGGCCACAAGCAGGGAGCTGGATGAGAAGTGGAGCAGCCGAGATACAAACTGGCATCCACATGGGATCCCGCCAGGTGCAAGGTAAGGATTTAGTCACTGAGTCATTGTGCCAGGCCCCACAAGAGTTATTTATACACCCACATTTATTACAGCTCAATTCACCATGCTATGATATGGAATCAACCTAGATGTCCATCAGTGGAGATGACTGGATGAAGAAAATGTGTCATATATACACTATTGGATACTATTCAGCCACAAAATAATAATGAAACCCCATCTTTTACAATGCAGTAGATGCAATCGAAAAGTATTATACTCAGTGAAATGTCTGGCAGGTAATATAGAACATACAAAAAAGTGTAGCAATGAAGTGGTCATTTTGAGATAGGACAGTCACTTTAATCCTAGGTTTATCCTGCAGTCAGTGGGAATGTGGTTTTATGATCTTTTCAGTTTTTACTTTTTGAATATCATGATTAGAGGTAAATTAAGACTGTGAATATGCACGAGACTAAAATTATGACTGCAGAAGCTCTGTTGAATATAGAGAAGGTGGAGAAGAGTGTGAGGGGAAGTGTGAGGGGAGTGGGGGATGTGTGGTTGTCTTCCTGAACTGGACATATGGAACGCAGTCTGTTTTCTTTATATTAGTAAAAGTTTAAAATGTAAAAAAACACCCATGTATGTAAAGTTACTACATTCAATATATTCAAGGAGATGCAAAGGATATAAATTATAATTTAACAAGAGAATAGGAAGTATTAATAGAAATGGAAGGTCTATTACTGAAAAATACAGCAATTAAACTCCTATGGTAGATCTACCATTAGATTAGACACAGTTGAAAAGGAAACTAGTAAACTCTGTAAGACAACTCACAAGAAAATATAAATAATATATAATATAAAATCAAAAATTATATAATGTATAACATCCTTATTGTTTGCTAATAATGTCAAAATTGGAAATGCAAGTTTGATATTGAAAAGAAATAACCAGTTAAAGTTTAAACCATGATTTGTCTTATATCACGTTTGATTTAAAATTCGGGTAAGGACTTTTTCTCACTTTCAGAACTTCATCTGAGAAATTAAAAACATCTAAAATATCAAATGTTAGCTGAACAATCCAAATCAGAGAAAAAGTTTAACTACTTACATTCCATATGCTGAACTTACAGCAAGACTAGTAATTTGTTGAGGAGGTTCACCATCTACCCACACCAACTGAATAACGAGGTCGGCTTGATACCCTGGAGGCATTCGCACTGGTCTGGTCTTCACACTAACAGAAAGAGAAAATTCTATCACATACAGCTTAAATAAACATGTTCATGCTTACTTTGCTAATTAACATTCTACATAAATATACGACACTAGGCATTGCAGACAGCACACAGGAGGTCAATGACCTGTAGTTTTCTCAAAATACACCAAACTTCTTTTGATTGCTTTATTATTTCTTCAGTTTTGTAGTTCCCCAAATTCAACTGGCCTACATAATTTCCTTTAAATTTTTAAGATAGTATTTATATTATTTTATATTGTAATACTTTCATTTATTACAAATGAAAACAGGTTTTTTTTTTGCAAACAGGTGACACCCTGTTCCAACCACTTGTGCAGAGAATTAAGAAAGGGCTGTGTTTCCACAGGTGCCACAGCAGACATTTTCTGAAAATAGAACATTCATGGGACAAGAGCATGAAAATTGGAAATGCTGTATGCAGTCAGCCACGTAGGGCGGCCAGCACGAGAAGCAGCTTACCACCACCTCAAGTAAGAGTCACTGTGCCACAATCACAGATCTTAGCAGATCCAGAGAAAGTGGCTGGGGCACAAGTGCAGGCAGAGTAACCTGAGGTACTGCTTAGTGCATAATCTCATAGACCACACTGACTCTAAGTACAGTTAGATTTCAGAGGCAATGATTCACCAAGCAAAAGGATTATGCTGGCCCCGGCGGCGTGGCCTGGTGGCTAACGTCCTCGCCTTGAGCGCCCCGAGATTCCATGTGGCTGACGGTTCTGGTCCCGGCAGCTCCACTTCCCATCCAGCTCCCTGCTTGTCGCCTGGGAGGGCAGTCGAGGACGGCCAAAAGCTTTGGGACCCTGCACCCGCATGGGAGACCTGGAAGAGGTTCCTGGTTCCCAGCATCGGATTGGCGCGCACCGGCCCGTTGCGGCTCACTTGGGGGGTGGATCATCCGATGGAGGATCTTCCTCTCTGTCTCTCCTCCTCTCTGTATATCCGGCTTTCCAATAAAAATGAATAAATCTTAAAAAAAAAAAAAAGGAATATGCTTCTTTTCCCCATCCTGCTCATCCTGCTGCAGGGCAGCAAGAGGTCTTGTGGCTTCAGCAGCAACAGCCAGGTTATTCTGCACGGACATGTGATTAAGTTGCTATGTAAAAATGGTAAATTCATGTTCATCGGTGATTTTTGAGTTGGGGCAGGAAGCCTGGTGGGGAGGCATGTATACCTCCTCCCACACATACCCTACAGTGAGCCCTGAGGGGAGATATGGCAGTGTGATCTACTCAGGTGGAGGACCCAGAGGTAAATGCCACTGCTCTTCAAAGCAGCAGACTTGTGTGGCTGAGGGGAGCTTCAATTACTCAATACCATGTCAATTAATTCCATAATGATGTATATTGCTGTTGATATTATGTTGGGGATTCTAATTGATCAGGAAGATATTCTGCCAGCTTTACCTTCAGACCAGAGATGGTCCCCCCAAGAAACTGTTGAATTTATCTGAACAATAAGATGCTGGACTCCATGACTGGTATTTGTTTGCAAAGAAACAATCTTGACTGAATTTGTACTGTAATACAGCAACAAAGTGGAAGAATCTACCATTGGGAGAGGGCACGGGGAGGGGTTGGAGGAATCCCAGACCCTATGAAACTGTGTCACATAATGCGATGTAATTAATAATAATAATAATAATAATAATAAAAACTCCTGTGAACCACCATGGGAAAACCTCAGGCATCAATAATCTGGAATGAGAGGAACTGAGGAAACGATTTCACTAATAGTCATGATCATTAACTCCCCTCTTTTGACAAAAGCAGAAATCTACCATGCTCAACCTGGGTGTCACCCTGGAATTTTATCCCATATTTAATCACAGACCACAACGTGCTGCCTAAACCTGGTACACACCTCCAGATATCCACTGAAGGAGCAGTCATTCCACCAAGCCAAAAAGGCATAATTCAAAGATGAGAACTATCAGAGGATTAAAACAAGTACTAGTAGAAATGATTATAGAGACACATGAGAAACATGAACAAGGGAGGCAAGGTGACTCCCACAAAGGAACACACCAACCCTCTAATATTAGACCACGAAGATAAATAGATTGAAGAAAATGAGTTAAAAATAATTAGATTATTCAAAGCAAGAATTAGCAAAGGCAGGTATTAAGAAAATCCATACATGACATCAATGAGACTGAGGATAAAACTGAAATATTAGAAATTAAGATTTTCATATGTCAAATTAAAAAAATACAGGAGAGTGTTAGCAACAGACTTTATGAGGCAGAATAAACCCTCTGAACTAGAGTAACAAGGGGAAGAAAGAAAAACCAAAAATAGTATCCAAGATGTGTCTTGAGTTCATGAATACATAAAAAGAATGGATTAGAAGGCACATTCAGTGAAAGAATAACAGAACCTCCATAATACGGAGAAAGAAAGGGATATCCAAGTACAAGAAGCACAGAATTGTGAATAGCATGATTAGATCTTTACCATAATATATTAGAGTCAAACGTTCTACAGTTAAACATAAAGAAAAGTTTCCAAATGTTCATGAGAGAAATGACAGATTAATCTGAGAGGATCTTCAATTACACTTAGAGCTGATTTCTCATCTGAAACCCTATGGGAGAGGAGAGAATAGAAAGACACATAGTCCAAATACTAAAAGAAACTGCCAACCCAGAATATTATACTCTGCAAAGCTCTCCTTTATGCCTGAAGATAAAGAGATTGAAACAAGAAAATTGAAAGGTTTGCCATCATCTGTCAGTCCTACAAATGATACTTATGCATATGCTACACACAAAAATAGAGAATGACAATCAATATAATGAAAGAACGTGAAGTTGGAAAATTCACTAAAAGCACAAAGAAAACCCAAAAGTAAAAAATGAGAGTACTTGTAAAACATTTTTTACCTTTCAACAATAATCCTGAATGCAAATGACCTAAATTATTCACCAAAGGAGACAGACTGGTTGAATGGACTAAAAACAAGACCCACTGATTTTTGCCTCAAAGAAACACACCTCACCAACAAACACAAAAACTGAAGGTGAAATGATGTAAAAAGATATCACATGTCTTTCCCATGCAAAGGAAAAATGAGCATGTAGCCATTCTAGTTTCAGACAAAAGAGACTTTAATACAAAAAAAATCTTAAAAGAGATGAATAAGGGCATTACATAATGATTAAGGGATCAATTCTACAAGAAGTAACTACAATAAGTGTATATGCAACTGTCGGGGCACCTGGCTGTTTACATCGTTAATAATTGTAAAGGCAAACTAGACTTCAATACATTACCAAATTCAACAACCCACTTTCATCAATACATTCGATAAAATATCAATAAGCAACAGACCTCATCTATGGACCTAACAGATATCTACAGACCATTACATTTCACAGATGCAGAACACATATTCTTTTCATCGGTGCATGGAGGCTACTCTATGGATAAAGTCAACATGTTAGGCCATAAATCAAGCTCAGCAAATTTAAAAGAACTGAAATCATATCCTCTTTTCTACCACCATGGAATGAATCTGGCAATCAATTCACGAAATCAAACATATGCAAGCTTAACTACTGACTGAACAATGGATCATACAGCAAATTTAAACAGAATTCAAAAATTAGTGGAATCAAATGAGATGACAGCGCAATACTTCAAAACTTACAGAATACAGAAAAAGCAGTGTTAGGAGGAAAGTTCAGGGCCTGACACAATGGCTCAATTGGCTAATCCACCATGTAAGTGCCAGGATCCCATATGGGTACTGGTTCATATCCTGGCTACTTCACTTCCAATCCAGCTCCCTGCTGGGCCTTTGAAAACAGCAGAGGATGGTCCAAAGCTTTCTGTATCTGCATGGGACACCTGGAGGGAATTCCTGGCTCCTGGCTTTGAATTGGCTCAGCTCTGGCAACTGTGGCCACTTTTAAGCAAACCAGATAATGTAAGATCTTTCTCTCTGTCTCTCCTTTCTGTAGAACTGCTTTTCCAATAAAAATAAATCTTTTTTTAATGAGGAAAATTCATAGTAACTAGTGCCTATGGCAATAAACAAGAAAGGCATCGAATAAGAGATCTACCAGTGAAGCTCAAGGACCTAGAAAAATAACAAATCAAACACAGTTAGTAGAAAGAAATCATTAAATTGAAGAATAAATATAATTGAAACCAAAAGAGATACATAAAAATATTTGTTACCTTATGAACTGGTGAGCCGTTTTGAAAAAAAAAAAATAACCAATTCACCATAGCCCTACTAACCAAAAAAAGACGACCCAGGCTAATAAAATCAGATGAAAAGGGATATCCAAAGAATCATCAATCTCAATAATTGTTAGTATGTCTGTGTGTGTGTGTGTGTGTATAAAATGTAAAATAGACAGCAAACTTCTCATCTTTTAACCTCAAAAAGGCTGAAGAAATACAGTTTTATCTATGTATATAGTCTTCAAATGGGAAGTAACAAACACATGGCCAAATTTCTGCTCTGCTGAACTTTCCATTCAAAAAGAATATTTCCTTCAGTTTCCTTTAGAATTGAAGGGGTAAAGAAGTAGTTGAAGGAAGAAAATACTATATCTTCATCATAGATTTCAAAGAAAGACCAACGGTATCTGACAATGCATTGTAGATTATTTGACAGCCTATTAAGAAAGAAGAGTGATATTGTATTTAATGGTTCCGAATATGATTAAACCTTTAAAATTTGGTAGTTGGGACGGCCTTGTAGAACAATGAGTTAAGCCCCCACCCACTTGAATCAGAGGAATGCTGGTTTTTGTCCTGGCTGCTATGAATTTTATCCAGCTCCCTTACAATGTGCACAGCACTTGGGACCTTACTACTTACGTAGGCGACTCAGATGGAATTCTGGGCTCCTGCTGGCAACCTGGCCCTAGATGGAAACCTGTGTCTCTCTCTGTAATTATGCCTTTCAAATGGAAATAAATCCTTAAAATTTGCTCTTACTTGAGGCATGGAATACTGTCCTTTATTACTCCTTCACTAGCCACAGTGTTGGTGCTCCCGGAAAGACTCCTTGAAGATGGAAGCTGGGATGAGAGATCTGGAAATGGAGGACTTGTTTCTGGTTCGGGAGTGATAATATCTTCAACATCATACTGAAGTCGTACTTCTAATGACTTTAAAAAAAATCAAATGTTAATCTAAATCATAATAATAATCACAGTAATAAATCTGGTAACTTTTAAGAAATCATTCATTTGCTTTCACTTTAATAAGCTCAATTTTCCATGCTGAATTAAGTAGCAAACTACCTGGGATAGTCAATGTAAATCATTTAAAAATGTAATTTTTTCATTTCTTAGAAGTTAGTGAATTGCTTAGAATATTGAATAATAATCAGAAAAATGTATTTTTTTCATTTGAAAAAACTATAAGAAAAATACCTAGTAGTGGAGTTAAAACTAACATTATAATAAATATTTTCTATTTAACAGAAAGATGTGCACTTTTGAGAATGAAATAGCTTATAAAAATTCTATTATATGGTAGTAAATATAGTAATACTACCAAAATGATAGATTTTTATTATACTCAGAATCTGCTACTAATGAGCATCCCTATAACTTGTACAGAGATATTTACTTTAAGGTCAGAATTAAAACCTAGTTTTATCTGACTTCAAATCCTGGACTTCTAATTAATATATTATAGAAGATTGACATTATTTTTATTTGTTTAGGTACTGGTTAGAAAAGGACAGGTAGGTACTGGATAGAGAACGAAAATTGTCTACAGGCAATTAACTGGGAATTAGTTTATTGCGCAGGGCATTAAGATTTTCAATCTTTAGACTATTCACTGATGTAAAATAAAGATTAGGTAAAATTAAGATTAGGTGATTACTTTTAGCTTATCAAAAATACTACATATGGATAATCATTAAAAATGAATTTAATACAGTTGAGAAATAATCATTTACAAAAACTACTCAACAACACAACTAAGATAAATTAAAAAATATAGAACAAATTCTATATCAATTTGACCTAACTACAAATTAATAACTTTATAAGCAAATTGTACATTTTGTAGCTATCGTTATTTACAAAAACCTCATATTGAAAACAAAATATATTCAATTTTTAATTTGTTGCTATAAAACTTTATAAAATGAATGCTAACATTCTATTATTAATAAGCAAAAGAAATTTATTCATTTTGGTTAGGTAAATGCCATGCCAAAAAGATACAGATTTTGTTTAAAATCAAGGACGAAAATACGACATAATGAATTTTCAACAATTTATAACAAGATTAACACAAAATGTTAAGGTCATTTTCATGCTGAAAGCAAGTACCAACTTCTGACAGAGAATGATTTTTATCATTTTAAGTCAAGCCATTTTAATAGTAATAAGAATAGTTAAATGTCATATGAATTGTATTATGGCCAAATAATACCCACTTGATGGCTTAAATGCTAGATTGAAAAGTAACCACTATGTATGGCAACTACTTTCTTAGGTCGAAGTATGAACATTAAACTTAAATAACTTACCACTATTTCTGTTGTAATTTCATGTCTACTGAATTTATAAATTATGACGTATGCAGAGACTCCTGATACACAGAATATTCTGCTCTCCGGACACCAGTAAATCATCTGCACAGCAAAAGGGTCCTCCTCCACAATTTCTCCTGTTTGTTTTCCTTCTCCTACCTTCTGCTTTTCAAAAACTTTTGAAGTTTTTAGTTTGTAGAGCATTTGTAGAGTTACTGGAAGATAAGCATAGTTAGTTTCTAATGTACTTTAAGCTCTAAAGACTTTCCAATATATTTTATTAAATTGCAATAGCAAAAAAGCAAAATCCAAGCAGATAAAATTAATTACATTTTAACTAGTAAGCATTCAGTGCTCCATGACTACAGTACCTGGAGGGAGGGTACAGAGAAAAAAAGCATTTTTAAAAACATGAATGATTTCCCAAAGATTATGTAGATACTTCCTCATACGATGCTACTTAAATAGCTATGACACATGAAAGTTTACAAAGGCAACATTACATATAATTTTCTTACGGGAGATCCCTCTATCCTTACATGAGAAGTCATTACAGAGGAAATGTAATCCATGGAAAACTTATTCCTTTTTACAGATTACATATTCCTTCAGTTAAGAGCTGAAACTTACCAGCTAGCCTTATTTGAAATGCAGTGATCTATAATTATTGCAGAAAGCAAGTTTTCGGAGTGGCTTTATGTCAACAAAGGGTCAGTTACAAAATCATGACATATTGGATCTGTGTAACATTTTCAAGGATTTAAAATTTGAGAACATGATATTGCTGATTCCCCAATTAAAACAAAACCTTTCCTTACTCTACAAAGGATCTTTGAGAAAAGATTTGAAAATCAGGACTTCCTGTTAGAGTGTTTAATATGAATGCAATCGTTAAATCTAGTAATCAAACTCATACTGAAGGGATTACGACATGGGAAGGAGTGTATGACACCACTAATCCCCCACCTTCCAAAATACAAACAACAAGCCTGAACTCCTAACATTTTAAATGCCAGGAAATAAAGACTGCTTCAGATTTTACAGAATGCTGGACAAGCTGACTAAATCTTACAAATGACCTGAATTTTCTTTTGCTGTAAAGGACAATATGGAAACTGTTGAAATTTGCATAAAATTTGGTTATTAGAAAACAGTGTTTCATCAATGTTAATCTGGTTTTGACAATTCTTAGGTGATGCAAGAGAATTGCTTTGTTCGTAGGAAATGTATACTGAATTATATTTGGTATATGTGATGCTCCAGTTACATTGTCTTACAGCTTACTTAAAATGGTTACCAAAATGCTTTTGTGTTTATGTGCATATATTTATGTACATCTGTGAGAAAAAGAATATAAATAAAAGAGAAGGGACAAAGGATATGGGTGGGAACAAATGTATGTGCTTGAAGCATTAAGCCATCTTTAATTCCAACATTTTAAGAAAATGAAGTCTTCCAAAAATCACATGAGTCTGAAGTACCCTCAGCATCAGGTTAATCTGCAGTCTCAGAAAACAGCATGAATTCAGCTTTGTGAGATCCTTAGCAAAGGTTTTAGCTAAATACAACCTATGACAGGTATAATCTCTCTCCTACGCAAGCTAGGAAATAATGAGTGTTATTTCAAGCTGTTAAACTGTGACAATTTATTACTCAGCAACAGAAAGTTGATATACATAATGAAAGCTCAATTATTAAAATTCACCTCAGTTCCTGTTCTAGGTAACTTTACAAAATTAACAAGAAAAATGACACTTCAGGCACACTCATTATGTTGAAAATATGCTTTTATATTTCATGGCTATAAAACATTAATGTGCAATTTTTGTAATTTATATTCTGAATGTGACAGAAGTTTTGATTTAAAAACAAACTTCTGAAAACGCTATTGTACATACTTCAGAATTTTACGCACTCCAACAATTAAGAATGTTTAGGCATCCTTTTCCCATTTTAGAAACCAAGGAGTAACTTTGAGGAAGTGAGAAAGAAACAATGACTTCATTATGCAATTAATTTTGCACCCGGAAAAAAAATTCAGATTTGCATGAGAGTTCACTAGAAGAGAGCTACTGCCCATTTGAATTGATACCTTACTACTTGTTCCTTACTGTGTGCCTCATAAACCATGAATTGAAATCTTTCAGTCTTTTTCTCTTGCTGATTGTGTATTTGCCTAGCTGCTGAGAGCAATCTGTAATGGGTGATGAGTATCATCAATAGTGAAGTTTCTTGATCTGCTTCTCTATTATTGCTTTCCTATGATGCATTCTCATCTATGGTATTTCATTAAAACACCTTTCTTTGATTCACTTTATCCAAATAAATATATCTCATTTCTTGTAACAGAATTTTGTTGTACATTTGGATTGTCATATTGTTTGTCCTATAGTTAACTGTATTTCTTTGCCTTTTCTAGTGACTATAAGTTTTCCTAAGGATATATATATGTATAATGAAGTCGTACAACTTTTTGTACATCTTTTAACAAAGAGCAGAACAGAATTATTTTTTCCTTTAAGTAATTCTCAATACTTCAAAAATAATTTCCACATTTATCTAGTCACTAGTTCATACCTTCATAAGACTGGGAGGGTACGCAGAGAAGAAAAGTAAAGGACCCAAGGACCAGAAGGTTCAACAGAACAAGGCTATGAGATGAACTCTGTTTAAGGCTGTGAAGCCCCTTAAACAGAGTTCATCCGGTACTTTCCCAAGATAATGTCTATTGTAGATATAATGTGTTGCTGACAAACACTTATTCCTAATGGTTGTACATTAAAAAGAAAAGTACAGCAGAGATTAAACTGTAGATTGTATATATTACATGCATATACATATATCAGATACATCAAATTCCAAACTGAAAACTGGTGAATGGCTATGAGCAAATATTAACCAACTGCTCTCAGCTATACAGGGAGAAATTCAAAACTTACTTGCAGAAGCATCCCAAAATTTTATTGATCCATCTGCATGACTAGATAAAAAATAAATTAGTATTAGCTGAGGCTTAGTAAAAATGAGAATCATAAAAATTTCACATGTACAGAAACTTGAGCTGTTAAAATTTTGCTCCAAAAATACAACTACAATGAAAATTAATGTATGGTAAGCCATTTCTAAGTTCAAAATAATGGTTCATTCTTTAATTACACACTAAAATCTAAAGATTCAAAAAAGAATAATTCCTTATATCTTTCTAATACTTTACATGTAGTAGAGAGTAATAAAAAATGACCTGTTAAATTGGACAATATTTTTAGATAAAACTTTACACTCAATTAAAAATAAACAAATTTTTATATTATTAAAATGCAAATCTCTAAATTTAACTAGAGCTGTATTTTTATGTTAGTAAATACTACAATGTCACATCTATAAAAATGCACTTTGAAAGTAACATAGAACAGAGTAATTTCAAAATCCCTTATGAGGTCAGCATTATCTTAACACCAAAACCAGAAATAAATCACAGTGCAAGAAAATTTAAAACTAATATGCCTCATGAGTATAGGCATAGAGTTATTAGGAAAATACTAGCAAATCAAATCAAAGATTATGTGGATGAATTCATAAGTCATGATTAAGTGGGGTTTATCTTAGGAATACAAGCCCATATTATCCACCATATGGTGATTAATCACAATGACAGATTAAAGAAGAAAAGCCATATGGTCATCTTATTAAATGTGGGAAGCGCACTAGACAAAAATTCATCACTCAGTCATAAAAAGAATCTTTCTGAAAACTGGGCACAGAGGAAATTTCATCACCAGATGAAGCTGCATGTAGGAATGAACTACAGATATGGTCTAACCTAAAATACATAATCATGAGGGATAGAAAGCTTCCCCCTTAGATAGGGAACAAAACAAAAATGGTCTTCTCACCAGTCTCATTCAGTATCTTATTAGAGATGTTAACCACTTAATAAGTGAAGAAAATTAAATAAAAAGCATACAAAGTAAAAGCAAGATGCATCATCTGATAGAACAAAGAAAATCATGAAGATTTTTAAAAATGGGGTATAACTCTTACATTCATTTAGCACAATTATAATACATAATGCCAATGTACAAATACCAATTGTATTTCTATATAATGGGCTCAAACATTTGGAAGTGGACAGTACAAAATGGTACTATTTAAAATCCTATCAACACCACATAAGCCTTAGCTTTAACCTAACACAATGTGGGTTATATCTGTAGACTGAACTACAAACTGCTGATTAAATACAGAATGCCCTGTAAATGCAGGTATAGAGGTCAAAGAAATGGGAAGTCTGAGATTAGAATCATACAAAATAGGAGATGTGTAGTTAGTTGCTAGGCTAGACTACACAACAAAGCAGGTAATAAGGAATGCAGGCCACTTCATGTAGCCAAGAATGCATTCACCAGTTAATCATCAAGGAAATACAGACTTTAGTCCTACAACAGAAAGAAATTGAAAACAGCCAACAATTGAATCAGCTTGGAAGCAGATTTTCTTGTAGAATCTCCAAAAGATAACTTAGATTGACTTCTTAAATTCTGTGTCATGGTATTCCAGCAGAGATTATAATCATACAGTATCAGGCATTTGATCTATGGAATTGTAATGTAATAATTGGGTATATTTTAAGCTGTTTAAGTTTATGGTCATTTGTTATGCAGCAATGGAATACTAATAAATTCATCTCAGAAATATATATTTTAAAATGCTCTTATAGCATACTTTCAATCTACTTTTAAATTTTCTATTTACATGTATTTGATGCATCTTTTGCAATGCTGAAAGCCATTTTTTATTCTGATGGCATTTGTTCTATATTTGGAAAATCCTATTAAATTATATTAAATGCAATTGATATGTTTGGTTTTAAAATTTAAACATGTTACATTCCATTTGTAACTGTTTTGTCTCTGCTATTTCTAGTTATTAATTTCATTTAAAAATTTTTATTTCATTGTTTTTGTGTATTCATTATTTGAATGATTACCACATATATTACAAAAATTTATCTTTAAATAATTAAGAGCACAAATTATTTACTTTCCCAAGGAATGTTAAATATTTTATGACCATTTTTTCTGCCCCATCTTTTTTCCTGTCATTACATTTCTGTTCTTTATTACAATATTTTAAATTATTGGTTGACATATTAATTCTATATATCAAAAATGATGCTGTTATTTCTTAGACTTCCATCAAGTAAATATTTAATATAAATATTATATTATACCACGCCAATATTTATTTCCCATACTTGATCATTACAGATCGGAATTTTATCAAATTAGATTTGCAGAGAACATTTTTGCTATAAAGTGGTTAAAAGTGAGTATGAGTCTTTTACTAAAGATAAATACTTGGGCTTAGAGAAAAATTTTGAAATTTGACAAATGTGGTGAGCATTTCATACAGTGGTAGACTCTGGGATGCTCACAGCCTATATTATAGGTGTTGGGTTCAAATTCTTGCACTACTTCCCATTCCAGCTTCCTGTTAATGTGCAACATCGGAGGCAAGAGTGATGTTTCATCCACATGAGACATGTGGACTGCATTCTTGGCTCCTGGCTCTTCCCTAGATGCTGCGAACAGCTGGGGGTGAAACAGCATATGGGAGATATTCTGTCTCTCTCCCTTTGGGGATCTGCAATGCTATTTTCCATTATATAGGCACCATATACAGTGCGACAGAATCACAATTGATTACAATGTTTGTAGTTCTGTGTTATTTTTGAGAGTTGCTATATTAACGGGCATGAAGTGATATTTCTTTAAATGTTCTCAAATTAGTGATTCTGAGCATTTTTTAATTGTTTGTTGGCCATTTATAATTCTTATTATTTTTTCCTTAAAATCAAACCCTTCATTATGCTCATTAGAAAGCACAGATTTTTAAAAATATATATTTATTTTGCTTATTTATGCTTTAGTTGTAATTTATTTCACTTTGGGTTTAAGTTGTTCTCTTTAATCTCATTAGGTGTAAATTTAAATAGTTGACTTGAGACTTTTTAAAGTAGTCATTTATTACAACATACTTCTAAGATGTGATCTTGTTGTAGTCAGTAAATTTGGCTTATGTTGGTTTATGTTTTTTCCTCACAATTCTTTAAAATTCTCCTCATAATTTCCTCTATTATATATACATCTTTATATCCATTAGAATATATTTTAAAATTTTTGGTCTCAGTTTATAGGCAAATTTGAACAGAAATTTATACTTAATTTGGTTTTAAAATATTTAAAATCCATGCACATGCAAATTTCTTTCATATTACACATTTTTGTGAAGTTTTAGAAAACCATGTAATATTTATATTTTTCCACAGTTCCTAGTGCTATTGACTTCTAGTTTCATTCCATTGTGGTCAGCAAAGATACTTCTATGATTTAGATCTTAAATTTTTAAAGATTTGGGTTTTGTGGCTTATCCTCAGAAATGTCATTAAGTAACAACACATTATTTCTATTCTGGAGAGTATTCTGGGTTGACCTTGAGCTCAATGTATGCTTTCTTTTTGAGAGTTTAATGGTTTAAAACTGCTCATTTCTCATTTTGCTGAAACATAATTTCATGATATTGTTTAGATGTCAATTTGTGCTTTCTTCAAACATTAAATTTCCTTAATGTTATTTTTAACTCTTCATCATTTAATTCAAAGAATTGTGGTTCTTTAAGGTCACTTTTTTGAGGTTCAGCTACTTTGTCCCTTTGATAGGGCCACATTTCCCTGCTTTTTCATGTGCTTTATTTTTACTGTAAGGTTTGCACTTGGACTGACTTTTTTACATGGAAAGTAATAGCCCATGCATTCAGCTGATGCAGAAACCCTGATAGTCCAAGTCTCTTATGGGGTATGTCTCCTTTGGTTTATGTGAGTATTTTCCCAAGGGAGAAGTCTGTCATTACTTTTCCCAGATGTAGGCTGTTAACTCCTGCATATTTCTCTCTATTGCAGGCTGTCTGACAAGCTGCCTACAGGTATGCAAAGTGTGACAGTTCCCATTAGTGTTCTGAATCAAGAAATGTAAACACCAGATCTCTGGGCAGCCTCTGTATGTCCAGACATTGGATTATGTTCTTCTTCTGTTTTCTTCCCAAATGCGAAGACCCAAGTTGTACTTTTCCTCTTGAATTCAACCTTTGCTAACTTGGAAGAGAGGTTTCTGTTCTTACCATTTCAAGGCACTTTTCTCAGCTTTGAATATATTTAGCGTACTGTTACTATGAACTTAATTTCAGGAACTCTCATAACAGTTTTTTTGACTAATATAACACATAAATATATATCATATAACATATATTTTATAAAATGGTAACTATATACTATATTATAAATTATATTATTATAAAATGGTAACTATATAGAATATATCCTGAGGCAAGGTTTGAGGCTTCTTATTCTGCCTCTTGCTGTCATTACTCTACTGAATTTTATTTTTATAATTTTCTTTTACTCAAAATCTGCTGATTGTGTTATATTTGGAGTAAGAGTATTATACACAGCAAATAGATGGGCCATGTTCTAAACCTATTACATAAATATTTGCATTTAGCAAACTTATCTAAACAAGTTTTATTTAATGTAATTATTAATATGTTGGTAATTATGTTAATGTTAGGTGTTATTTGTTAGTTCTTCTCTTGTTTAGTTTTTAGCTTTGTTTTTTTCTGCCATTACTTCAGTTACTTATTTTACTAATTCCATATTGAAGCATCAAATGTAAATGTGTTATTTAGCCGCTAGGCCACGCCGCCGGGCCCCAAATGTGTTCTTAAATACACCTCCTCATCTAATTTTCTCAGTGACTGATTTAGTTACTCTATTGCATATCAATAAATTAACACCATTTACCTGCGGATCTTATTGTAAACCAAGGGAAATAGACACATTGTAGTTCTTCTTCGTGTCAAATATATCCTGTATGTACATTTAAAACCACATCAGTTGCTATAATCTATGTTCCAAACCCAATCATCAAAAATACTTTTAAAAACTAAATAAGGGAAAAGTTATTGGATCTATCCATATCTTTGCTATACTGTTCCTTCCGATTCATGCTCCAAAACTCCTTTGTTTATTTTCTTCTGTGTAGAGAACTTTTTACAGCCATATTTTTGGAATATGTTTGCTATTAACAAATTAACTCCATTCATCAGAGAATGTCTGCATTTCTCTTTAATTCCTAAATGATTTTCACTGGTACATGATTCTGGGATGACAATTCTTTTCTTTTGGTTTATGAAATATAGCTAGGTTTGCTTCTGGCCTTCAGAGTTTCTGATTAGAAACACGTGAGTAAAACTAGTTAAGTACTGCTTGTAAGGTATCTTTAATTGGCGTTCAGTGTTCAGAAGCTTGTGATAAACGTTAATATGGATTTAACTGGGTTTTTCACCTCATGGAATTTGCAGGTTCCTATAATTTACTACATTTAGTGAGTTTTCAGCTAGTTATTTCCATGAAAAATTGTGTAGCCCTCCTTATTCATTATCCTCAGAACTTATGGCTTGTCATTTCTGATAAGAGTGATAGAAATTCTGATACCTCACCTCGTCCCCAAGGACAACACAGTGGAGGAGTTTCACGAAGCAAGACTCGTGTCTTTCCCTCACTAGGTGTTTCTGCACAATCTGAGGAAGTTGGAGCATCTTATTATAATCTCAGAGGGTAAATGTTGGGGTATCCCAGTTAGTTTCTGCTGGAGTTGGTTAAGCTAGGGTCATAGTGGGATGGAACCCGAGTTTTGTGTGTGAATATATGTATGCGAAGGGGTTGTTTAATTGAATTAGAGATAATCATTTTCTGAAATTCATTTATTTTGATAGGCTGCTTCATTTCTCATCTCTTTAGTAAGGACTAATAGATTTTGTTAGGCGTATGTGTGTGTTTGTGTGTCCGTTTGCAGTTCAAGGTTATCAGCACATTACCATTCCTGGGTACTTGAGGAGAAAGAAATCCAAGAATCTCATTATCATGTTGTTCTTTGGATTTGGGCGCTACCAACTGTAACATTTCTCCTATTTTTCCACATCTCTTACGTTTGTCTTCTGAATAAAACCAAAGATTTTTAGTGGTACTTAGTAGAAAAATTGCAAAGGACATTTAGTAATCTATCTTCACATTAACAGAAGCTCCTGCTATTTTTTAAAATTTCAAATTTAGCTTTATCTTTATTTTCATTCCTAATATTACAACATGGAGTGGGTTAATATACAATTTGGAGATATTTCTGGTATTACAGCTTTTAAACATTTTACATAACCATGTGATAGGAACACACACACACACACACACACACACACGATTCTTGGATTAGTAGCAATCACACAGATGTTGGCAATGTCTTCTGATTTTCGCATGAATTCTTTCTTGACTAACTTATGATCTTTCCTTTTGGACTTTCTCTCAGTGATATAATTTATACTTAATTCTTTAAAAAATAGTTCTGTATTTCCAGTGGTTTTATTCTACCATCAATATTATAATCTTTGCATAGAAGCATATCATACTTTTACTTACACTGCTAATACACATACAATTATTAAAAAGTATTGGAACTCAAGAAATATTTTTGTTGTAGTTGATGAATTGATAACTCATACAACACATCTCACTTACCCAGTAATAATGATTTCTGGATATGTTTGTGCTCCAAGGTTCCAAGCTCCTCCACTAATTGGCCATTCCTAAGTGCATTGTGCAGAAAGAATATATACATTTTTCTCTTAGTTTGAATGATGCTCAAACTTATAACACATTTAAAAATAAAGAGCTGTGAAGCAATCAAGGATGAGGTGCATAGTTCTAAACTTTCCAAAGGACAAGTGGCTCTGAAAGCACAATTCTATCTCTACTAATGCAGTTTTTAGCCAATATTAGTGTTCTCATAAAAAAATCAAATATTTAACTCACGCAAATAAGAAGGTACTTCAAAACATTTTGTAGAAATGTATATGATGCAAAAAACTGCATAGGTTTCAAAATTTTTGCACCAGAATAGCTTGCCTTTCATCCCTTTTTTCATGGCCTTTTTGAAGGACTCTTGAATAGTGTTGCTGCATGTGTCAGTTTGCGGACCACCACACTACCATGGTGCAAATTAACACAGAATAATTAGTAAATGATATCTTTCAAAGTTGTCTATCCTGATAGCACTGGGAAAATAAGGTGCTTGATTCACCAGAGGCAGTCTGAATTCATGTTCTGAGAGTTTCAGCTTGGGTTTCAAACATAGGTGTTGGAGGAAATAGTCATAAATATTATTTAATTTATACAGTGAAGAAAAAGATCATACATATCTGGGACAGTTACACTTGGCTTGATATTAGGGTTATTTCAAAGAATTATTAAAATTTGCTCTGATGCAGCCCTGGTTTCTGATTATGTTAGTCTAAGTCAGCTTGAAGGACTGTTTGATGGGTATTTCTTTTTTATTTTTTGACTGACATAATTAAAATATATAAACATATATATGGTATCTAATGTGATGTTTCGATGAATGTATACATTGCATAATGATCAAATTACAGTAATTATGCTGTCACATCATTTACTACTTTTTTGTGGTAAAGATATTGAAAAATCCCATATATTGAAGAACACAGTAAATTACTGTTCATTAGAATCAATATAAAGCACAAACACCACCAAAACTTGTTCCTGTCACCTAATCTAACATTGTACCAGTTGACTAACCTCTTCCCATTCTTTTGCCCTCTTCCACTCCCGAGTCTCTTTGGCAACTTCAATTCTCCTCTCAATTTAATGATATCAACAATTCAGATGCCACATATGAGTGAGAGCAATTACTGATAATTTTAACTCTTACCTTATTACTGTATCCTTGCTTTTTATGCTTGACTCCTATAGAATAGAGCACCAAGATCAAATCCGGAGGGCAATCAGCAAAATATGCAGTGCATGTAACTGGTGATTCATGAATATCCATGGGATACGGATTTTCAAAGATGGGAAAACTGATAAAGACAAAATAGTGCAGGCATTTTACAAAGATAACATATGAAATAATCCTCATAAAGTAAGGCCTAATGTGTTTATAAATATTTACCATAAATTCAAGCTTTTCAAGTAGTATAAAGAATCATAGGAAAAAGAAAGTTCCTTTAAGAGATTTATCTGAAACTATATTGGTAAAATTTTAACAAATAAAAATTGATTTTCCTCCCAGAATTTCAACATTCGGCAGTAAAGTTGCATCCTAATATGGATACAATGAATTATAATAAACTTAACATATTATGAAATAATTAACAATTACTTTTAAATCATATAAACTAGGCATTTTGTAAAAAAAAACTTTTCTAATTGCCTTTTAGTATTAAAATATAGGAACTTCTGACATTTTTAAAAGGGAAGTATCCACACAGGCAAGTTTTCTATTTTTTCCTGCAGGGTATTTAAAGACTAATTTGTAGGTGTGTGTCTGTGATTTTGTTTTATGTGTCATTTATCATGTAAACTACAAATGGATGGAAGGAAAACTTGGAGATAATTTCATATTCTCAAGCTTACTGTAACTTTAGGAAAGATACAGATATAATAAAAATAACAATTTTTACAACCATAATTAAAAATTTCTCGTGTTTTAGACTATTTTCAGGATAAAATGAATCTTATTATATGCTATGTCTGTTTTTGACTTGGTGAATGATCATATTACTTTTGAGATTTTCTCGGGACAATTTTTCAAAATAATTTTCTCCCCAGGTATCAGGAATCTTAAGTTTAGGACTTGAGTTCAACCTCCAACGTATGTGATGTGTATGTATATTTTTGGCGTGTGTGTGTGTCTGTGCTGTGTCTGTGCAATCACATTTGTCTATTTGTAAGGATTCTCTTTCTAGCAATCTGAAGTGTTCCAGCTGATACTCTAGAAAGTCATAACAGTGTACAGAAATGTATAAAGGTATAATTCATGGTTAATAAATATCAGGTGAGTTAAGGTGAATAGAGATTTTCCATTTCAGAGAAGAAATTAACATCACTGAGATCCATGAGTTAGAAGACATATGAGTCAACTTAAAACCAGACCTAGAACTGGGAACTTGATGTTACTACGAAGTAGCAATGACAGGCTTGTAACTAGGTGAATACTACTGTAAAAAATTATTTTGAGAAAAATTATCTGGTATATTGACAAAATGTAGGCAAAATACTGAAGAAATAAATAATAGCTAAAAATTTATAATAAGCACTTAGATGAGGACTTATGAAATGATTGTTGTGGTGATGGTAATGAAGATTGTATCCCAGGATCAAGGGGAGGAAATTGTAATCCTTAGTGCTTACTTTCATTTTGAGAATTCAATGGAAAAACATAAAAGAAAGAGGGAGAAATATGCAAAAGAATCCATTTTCACAATTTGTTTAATATTCAGAAAGTCTGAGATGAACTAAGGAGGGAAAGAAAATATATTCAGCTTTGACAGTTTTTACATCATGTAAATATAACGATATGGGAAATTCAGACTTTTAAAACAGGAAAAGGAAAATAAATAAATAAAAACTTGTAAGCAAAATGTCAACTCACAAAAATTGATAACAAAAAAAGTATACACCTAAATGTATAATGTAGTAACTTTCATGTGATGCACATTTCACAATAAAAACAATTTAAAATATATGTATATGCTGAAAAGTGGCTATTAATAATACAAAGGGCCTTAGAGAATATTACAATTAGCATTTGAGTAACCAAGAAACATCACATAGAACAAAGAGCTGAATATCAATGATATCAGAAAGAATGCGACTTAATAAAACTTATACTACAAATTCTTACACGCAGCAGCGTAAATTATTACATGTGTGAAACTTCAATCATGCTTAGCAGGGCAGCTAGGTAAAATTCACTGCTATAATAATCTTATAGTCCAAATCACAAGTCCCTTCCAAAATAGATACATTGTATAACACAAATTAGCACAAAATAGAATTTTAGCTATTAAGTTTACAAACTGCATGGAAAGTATAATTCAACTACAACGTATGCAACAAAAATTTGCTGAGAATTTATCCCACACATGAGGCCACAGCTTAGTAGTGACATGATCCTTAAATGGAAATTGCATGGTTCACAAAAGCTATGAAAAAGGAATGCAGGAGTAATTTATCAAATTATAGAGGCAATGAAAGATTTATTTTTAAAGAAGTGGTATCTGAGCTGATATTCCTACAGATAAGAGGTTAATAGGAGAATAGAAAGAAGAGATTATTGTAAGCAAAGAAGAGTAAATGCATCAAATTTAGTTTCAGATACAAGGGCTAAGAGTTGGTGGTTCTAGAATTTACACATAATCAGGGAAAATTAATTTCTTGTCTAACATCATTTAAAATGAAAATGTGTAACAGAAAAACTGTGCCCATAAATCCCAGCCTACTTCAACTGTCCATGGCAAGGAATAGAGAATATCGGTGTCACAGCAGTATTCTAGATATTTTTTCAATCATACAACACAATGTAAAAGAAAAAGGAAAGAAGGTCCCATCTTTCCTGATCCTGAGATCTTGCCTTCCTGTATTGTCTGTGTGCAATAATACTTTAACCATGGATCATTTTCCTTTGGTCAATTCTATTCTAGCCAACAGACCTTAGATGATAGTCACCAACTAGACTGCACATGTTTTCCTAACACTGGTTTTAGTTTAAGGAAACAGCAGAGATATATTCCACTCTGTATCCATTGTCTCAAATGCTTTTGTCCAAACCTCAGGTGCTGTTTTCAAAATGTCATAAACCTTTTTCAGCGTCAGCAAAACTTTTCTGGGTTAGTTATTACTCAACAAAATTGTACTTTTGTAATTTTAGCAAAATATTACTCACATAATGATATTTACTATTTAAAGAATGCTAATACCAAAATGTACTTCTGTATTTAATGGCAACAATACATTAAGATATTTTTACATGTACATGGACAACTTACTTGCTTTGTGTCAGATCAACTACAATGAGATCTTTTTCCAGAAGCACCACTACAGCATACGGTTCCTGAAATTCTAAAAGTAAAAATAAAAGTTGTAGCATTTTTATATTGTATATTTAAAAACATAATATCACATTATTTCTCTCTCCTATACAAATGTTAAATGACTTGAAAAGATCAAAATAAAAGTCAAAATAAGACTAAAGGGCACTTTAAAAAAACAGTCTCTCTCAAATTTGCTGTTAGCACAAAGAACAAGAAGAAAGTGAGATATGTATAGAGTTAATTATGTCTTATTCTTGAAGTGAAAGTAGATTATGTGAAATAAATGATGCTGTAACCATTGTTTTACAAACACGTCTATAGTTTAAGTAATTTGGAGTTAACTATATATAAAGAATAACAATTTACGTTGAGCTAAAATAACTCAGTTTTTTTTAATTGTTTATTATTTAACTTCAGTAATTACATTGTATTATGTGACACAATTACATAGATACTTGGGTTCTCCCCACCCCTCCCCAAACCCCCCCACCATGGTGGATTCCTCCACCTTGTTGCATAACCACAGCTCAAGTTCAGTTGAGATTCCCCCATTGCAAGCGTATACCAAACATAGAGTCCAGCATCTTATTGTCCAGTCAAGTTCAACGAAAATAACTCAGTTTGTATATTTTTTGTGCTGAGGAGTGAATTCTGTTTCTCTGGAATATGGCAATATTCGCTACTTTTTGAAAGCAAAATCATGTACACTAAAAAGTTTACTTTCAATTCAATATGATTACACGTACATATAGAGTTTATTATGTGTCTGGCAGTAGATACCTAATAAACACACAGAGTATCAGGAGTGTCTAAGATTCCCAGGTTCCTAAAAGTTAACCTTCCCTCCTGCCCTTTGTTCTTCCCTCCAACATTCTGCAGAAGAACGAATACATGGAGAATCAGACTAAGAGGTCTAATTCTTATTCAGTTTAGGAGTTGCAAATGTTCCAGAAATGTTTACAAACAATGAAAAAATGAACACTATACATTTAAAAAGTGGTATGAACTATAAAAAATAAAATGAATAAAGGCAGAGAAAATGGTTTGTGGTTGTAGATGCTAATTTAGTTTAAAAAGATGTTGTCTTCCACATGAAACAATTAGTAAAAGAATGCTAAAGAATTATTTTCGTTTTGAGGAAAGTACATTTATAAAAACATTTTATGCTCAGTATATCAGAAAGTATTACTACAAATTTCTTTTTTTTTTTTTTTTGAGAAAATCAAGGCCCAGAGAGGTTAAGAGATTGACACAGAAGTATACAACAAGAAGTGAGGGAGCTAAAATCTTCATCTAGATTTTGACCTAAATCCCATCTTGTTTTCATACAATCGTAGTTTCTACCAACTGAGTTTAATCCTAAACTCCAGAATCTATTGGGAGGTTATTTGATTCAGATTAAGGGAAATTAAAATATGGCAATAGATCCCAGATTCTATGTAATTACAACACAATGTAATTAATGAATAAATTTAAAAAAATATGGCAATAGAGGCCTTCATACTCCTTCTATTCCTAAAAATTCAATCTTTTGGCATTTATGTCTAACCCACAAGCATGAGACAACTAAAAACAAAACAAAACAAAACACAAAGGAAAACTTGAGAAAGAACAAGCATGTGCTGGTGTTCAGACATATTTTTATGTTACAGTTGTCATTCTGAATATTCTCTGCTTTTCAAGTGTTCGCACACTGAGATTTAGAAAAAAAAGGTTTATAAAAAGATTTCATTTATTTCATGATGCAGTTCACATAACCTAATGATAGTTCCCACCGTTCCCCCTTTCTTAAGTTTATTTTTGGTAGAACATACTTTCAATTTACTTTATAATCACAAGCTTAATCCTCCACTAAATCAATAATTCTACAAGTAGAAAGACTACTGTTCCTCAACAATACAGACCAGTGCGCTATAATAGCAATCTGATCTCGATATACTAATTTCACTCATATGCATTATCTTTTTTGGTGCTCCATATGTTATCTGCAAAAAATTCATAGAAAACATATCTTTTTGGGTTAGTCTTTTTTCACTAAACATAGTGTTCTCCAATTGTATCCATTTTGTTACAAAAGACAGGATTTTACTCCTTTTTTATGGCTGAGTTCCACTGTACATAACTAACACACTTTATTTATCTATGGATATCTGGGTTGATTCCAACTCTTAACTATTGTAACTTGAGTTGCCACGAACATTGGAAACAGATAACTCTTTCATACGCTGATACAAAATCATATCCTTTAGGTAAATTTCATATACTTTAGGCAAAACTTCTAGGAGTGAAACGGCTGAATCACATGGTATATTAATTTTGTTCTGAGACTTTCTACCTTCTCATTTAGCTCTGAGAATTAAAAAGTTTTTCCCTTTGCTTTTGATATAGATTATATTTTTTGTATTAAAATTGAATCAGTTTTAACATTCTGCCATAGTCAATTCCAAGGCAGATATTAATTGCACATTTACACTTTTTTCTTGAAATAGGGATATTAACGTCACCAAGTGTGGGATGTGTAACAATGAAAATCATGTGGGGGAAAGCATATTGCCATATACCTCATTCAACTCAGTGAAGCAAGAATTGTGTTATTTATGATTGTTTCAACACATCTGGGTGACGTTTTTATTTTTCAGTGTGAAGAAAAGTGGGTTTCCATATGACTAGATTTTTTTTTTCTTTACTCCTCTTTAGAGATATCACCGGTTAGGAAGGAAATGCTACAAAAATACAGAAGTTGAGAAACAGGCATGAAAGAGCTAAAGTTATAACTACATTAATTATAATCTTAGGTAATTGTATCCATTTTAGTCTTGTTGTTCTTTTAAATAACACTAACTGGCAGCAGAGGCCATACCTTTACATTAGTACCTTGTGTATTATAGTTGCTAGTGAATAAAAAGATTTCTTAGGAGTCAAAGAATCAATTTTATGTTATTATTTACTGAAGAAAAAACTTGTTAACTTGTTTATCTAAATTTCTTTCTCACTGAAATGGCACAGTGTAAACAACCTTAGATTATCACAAACACTTAATAAAACAATGTACAGAACATTGTTTAATGCAAAGCAAGGCATTCAACAGGTTACAAATGCACTACTTCCCTTTTTAATCGATTGGTTTATTTCTGAATGGGCTCAACTTTTTTAAGAGTAGCCCTATTGTGGCAAAAATTATGCTATAATTACTCTTCTGGGGGGGGAGTCAGTACATTATTTATGGAGATGTAGAGGAACGAACACATTTAAACCTCAATGTGAAACAAATTTTGATCACAGTCTTTAATTACTCAGGGCAATGCCATCTCAATTAAAAGCACTGAAGCACTGTGCACTTTGAGAAATAAGATGTCATAAAGGTTCAGCAATAAAAAAACATGTTAATAAATTTGTTGCACTTAGCATATGCATAATATTTATCATTATGTGAATGTAGAGGATGAACTTACATATTTACTAACATGAAACTGAATTTATATAGCTGACTGAAAATGCAGAACAGCTTGTTGAAAATGCTATTGTTTAAAAAAAGATTATGCACACATAAATAATTAGATAAACTTATTTATGTGCACAGATTATTTGGGGAAAAATATATAAGAAATTTGGCAGCACTGGTTGCCAATGCAAAGGACCTGAGAAATTTCATTTTATACAGCTGTTTATTGTCAGCTTTTTTCATGATATTTTCACATGTCAACTATGTTAATAGTTAAATCCATTCAATTGGTTAATAATACACATTTGTCTTTTACTGGGCAAAGTTGAACTACTTCTAGCTTCCAACAAGTGAAAAATTTGGTCCTCATTACCATCTCTCTAAAAAACAAATATTTATATGTGTGACTTAGAGATTACTAAGCATGATTTTAAAGTTCATTATGTTTTATTAAACATCAATAGAAATGGTCTGAGTATCTCCAGTGACATGTGGATATTTACATACACAGATATGAAGTATTTTACCTTTGCAACCACACATTCAATTCCTATTACTGTAGTATCTTCCTCAAGGCTCTTTTTTTTATTAATTATTTTGCATTATGTGACAGTTTCATAGGCTCTGGAAATCCCCCCACCCCTCCTCCCTGGTGGATTCCTCCACCTTGATGCAGTATTACAGTTCAAATTTAATCAAGATTCCTTCCTTGCAAACGTATACCAAGCATAGAGTCCAGCTACTTATTATCCAGATGGGTTGAACATTTTCTTGGGGAGACCATTTCTGGTCCGAAGTTAGAGCTGGTAGAATATCATCCCAGTCAATTAAGAGTCCCAATATAACATCAACAGCAATTTGCAACATTATGGAATTAACATGGTTTTTTCCTCAAGGCTCTTAACAGGAAGCAATTTCCTAAGCTCAGCTTGTGTTCATATATTCTTACTTTTTCATTGTCCATTCCCATAACGCCTCAAAACATTTATTTTTTGAATGTTTATAAATACCATAAGCCTTATCTTTCCATTTTCCCAATAAATCAAGTGATAATATCTTTGTCTCTTTTTAAGAATGCTATTATTGCATATGAAATAGTAATTCTGAAATAGTTATCCCATTCCAGAAATTCAGCAAGTTTAATGGGGTGTTTCTCATTCCATTCCTTCAGACAGCAACTTCAGGCCTTGATAAGTTTAAATGCACATTATAAAAATTTTCACTGGAATCTAGGATGTCATATTTCAGGGTTTTCCCTAAAAATCATGGCACTTTTTTGGGGAGGTGTGGGGGAATATCTCAGTAAAGTATTGCTTTAATCTTAGTGTTTCCTCAAAATTCCTCTAACGCTCTACTTCGAAACATATCTAAAAGGTTCCAATTTTTTCTCTAAACTACTCTTAATTTATAAAACCTCACAGTTTCTAAAATGTTACATCAATATCCTTTTCCAATTTTTTCATGAAGCATTTACGTGAGTGCTTTAGTCATTAACTATTAAACTAGACTATATATTGGTATATTACTTATACTGAGATCCATATAACCCAGCATTTAAGGTTTTAGATTATTTAAATTTAACAAATTCCAATAATTTTGTTCATATGATCAGATTTAAATATGATACCAGAAATTTGTTTCATACATGATTTGTATGTTCAATAAGTCTGTTCTGTGATACCATAGGTATGTAATAAATATTAATTGGCAATACAGATGACTTATCTGACACTCATAATTCTGGAAATAAAATGCTATGCTGAATAATATCTACCCAGTTTTTAATATGAAATTAAATAATTTAAAATAATAGATTTAATAATACAACTAAGAACATTTCTATAGTTAATAAAGTATGTTCACTTTCTGATAATCCTGTGTGGTCAAGGTTATTATTTTCTTTCCACAAAAGATTAGAAAATCACAAATGTTAAGTAATCTACTCAAAAGCACATATCTAGTGAGTGGTAAGACTAAATCACAAATTGAGATATCATGACCTCAGATGTAGTGCACTTTCCCCAGTGTCTACAAGCTCCCTAATGAAGATGAGCAACGTGTATTCAAATCACATTCTCTAAATAACAGACTTCTTATTAACTTGTTATATGTTCATTCTCATAGTTTTAAAGAGTTTATTATTAAAGTTTCATGGTCATTAAATTTCGTTATATAGCTTATGCGTTTAGACTGGTTTGCTTTGTTTTTAGCAGTAAGCATGCTAGCAAAATTTAATAAAGGAATATTACTTAATCAATCACATGGGCATCTCAAGAAATAATTGAGGGCAGCATGCATTCAGGTTGGAGTTTGTATGGGTAAGGGTATGAGTGCAACATTTCCCATACTAAATTTTTAAAATGGTCTTTATATTCGGGATGATAAGAAACCACGTAAGCATCTGTCTTCCAGAAGAGCTTTCTGATTATTCTCAAAACTGAAATAAATCACTACCCACACATCAGCAATCCTGGAGTAATCAGAGGTGCTGCAGTTGCATCTGAAGCAAAGCCAGATCTGAAACAGATGCAGCATCACCAGAGTTGCAGATCACTGATATCAGGTAAGTGCTTTAACTTTGATTGGCTTTGGAATGGGATGGGTGGAGCTGGTCTAGGAGAGACTATAAGGAGACCTCAGTTTCCCCAAGCAATTTCACCCCAGACCCCTATCCTTCCCTCCCAGCTCAGCTTCCACCATCCTTATCAAAGTTTAAAGCACTTACCTGAAATTAGAACCTGAAACGCCAGCACTGCCACACTACATCTGTCTTAATTCCAGTTTGTCAAGTAGGTACAATTGCAGACCTGCTCCAGCACCTGTAGCTCAGTGTTGTAGGACAGTGGACATCTGCTGCCAAACTGAAAATATTTCATCTTAATTTTGTTAAGAACTTGTCATTTTAAAAATGATTTCTCAGCAGCAATAGAGTCATTTCATTACTTACCATTTGGATAGGGTGTTTCACATAAAGTTAAAAATTCAACAATAGGATGATCCATTTCAAGCACTGTAATTGCTTTTCCATGCATGATGGTTAAACTTGGTCTTCTGCAAGCTTTGTCATAGGACAGTCCACCAGAGAATATTATGAATGGTTCACTAAACAGGAAAAGAATGTTAATGAGACTGCCAAGTTTCAGATGATAGGAAATCACAGGACTGAACTTTTATGGAATATGCTTGATGGGAATTACATATAATTCAATTTGACACAAATAGGCTTTCCTGGTCTCCAAATCCTCACTCTACAATCATTTCCCTTTTTGTAGATGCACAATCTCACCACTAAAATAATGAATATATCACCCCAATAATGTGAAGCTAGAGGACTCTGGAGGTGCTCATTGCCTCTTTACATAAATTAGTTGGTTCCTAAACTGTCAGGCACTCTAAGTAGAAGATTAGTCTATGTTAGAAAATCAGGTAACTATTTGGTATTTGAGACCCAAATCTGTAAAAGAAAAAAAAGAAATGAAATGTGACAGTGGAAAGTCCAAGAACGTTAGGCAGTGAACACAAAGTTCTAAATACACTTTCTGTGATTATAACTTAAAGATGGCGAAAGCTAGTACAGAAGGCAACAAGAAAGCACCAAAGACAAACATGATCTTGACTGCACTATGACCTGCAATCTCCACTTTTCTTGCTTAATGAACTTCAAACAATTATTTTTGTCTATTAATTTGTAAGACATAATTAGATAGAATTGGGTTGGCATAAATGTAATTTATTACAGTTGTCTTAACATTAATAGCTTTATGATTTTTCTTTTCTCAAGTCATTACCTATATATTTACACTATTTGTACAAAAGAAGTTATTCAGCCTTTTTAAAGAAGCAAATCCCCAGTTAAAAATATTCTTGTGTGAAAAACCTTTTGAGAAAGAATCTTTCAGGCTTAAATTCTTTGAGAATATTATTCCTCTTAGACTTCACTTCCATCCTATCTGCAAAACTGAAGAACATACTTGTCTCAAGGAATTATTCTATATGATTTCCCTTCTTTTTTCTATTTTGCACTGTGCTAATCTTAGTTTACAGAACAATCAAAAAATTCTAAACTTTCTTATCCAAACCCACATTAAACCCACATACAAAACTGAATAATTTTGCCTTTTTAAAATTCTGTCTTAACATTTGGATTTATTTAGATTGTAAGCACAACAAGCTGCCATGTTCTAACTCAGATTTCTTCTGATTTCCTCATTGGCTGATTTTAGCGAGACTCTTGCACCTGTGATTCTGCATGCTAGCAATGATGCCAAAAAAAAAAAAAGGCATACTCTTGGATCTATGATTTGTTTCTACAAACTGTGCATATATAGTAAGACCTTTGCATATTTAAAAACTATTTCTAATGAAATTCTTTATGAAACAGTATGTTTTTATACCATGGCTAGCTGCTTTGAAAACAAGATTATGACTGGAGAATGTAATATCTTTCATAAGTTTTAACTATCTATTGGAATTCACTATTAGTACCTACTATTAATCCATATACAGGACAAAGAGCAATTTTTTTTTTTTTGGTATGTACCTTGGAAAACCTGTCTTCTTTAACACCCTAGGATAGGAAAAGTACAAAACTTCTGTTCTAATGGCTCTGTATCAAAAAAAACATCAGGCCCCAAATTAATTATTAACACACCTTCACTCTGTGAATTACTAAATGATCTGAACAAAAAGTTACTGCCCCAGAAAATTGCTTAAGGAAGTTGTCATGATAACTATATTACATATCCATTGTCATATTTGATCATATGTATTTTTACTTATTAATGAGGGTATACAACAAGCAGCAAAAGCCAAAAGAAAACTGGAATATTTCAGACTCCAGAGTTTATTCCTAACATATATGTCTGGTAATAGAGCTACAATTCACTGCATGTTTGCCATGTAATAGATGTTACATATACCTACAAAATAAACTTTATGTAATTCTCACAACAGCTATAATAAAGACATTATTAGTCCAATTTTATGTTGGAGGAATCTAGGATTACTGCAGGTTAAATAACTTATTCAGGGTCAAGCAGTTGGTGAATGTCAAGACAAAGATTTAAACCAAATGCCAAGGCCTATATGCTTCACTTAATATTTAAATTCTTCAGTAAATTTCATAATTTGTCAAGCACTTCTACATGTTAAAGGTTCTGAAAAATGATAAATGATCTAATTTATCTGATAGTTCATGGCCCCCCTCACCACTCCCACACTTCAGACTGTGATCTTTTTAGTAACGGCAATGCTTTCACCAGTACTCTTTAGCGATCCTCTGGTTTTTAGACTCTGAGCTTTAAGCATCAGAGTTGACTTTTTTTTAATAAAGTAGCAATCACAGGAAACAGACACAATGCACACATACACATGTAAGTAACAGGACAGTAATTATCAATAATCTTACTGTTTCACAGTACAGATCTGAAGAATCACTTCTACACATATTTGGATTATCAATTACCAAATCAAGTTCATATGCTTGTTGAATAATTTTAACAATGCAGGATACCCTAACCCTAATGACAACCCTATTAAATTAACTTCTAGTTATTAAGAAATCCATATGTACCTTTACAAAGTTAGACTACCATATGCCTGGCACATTATTTTATTTAGTATTCATGAGGAACATGCTGAAATAGGTATTGATATGAATCAGAAGTTTAAACAATTAAAATTTTTGATGTCACACAGATGTCTTTTTCAAAAATCAATGGCTTTAAGCATTACACTGCCTTGATTTGTGGTCCTGTTTCCTAAATTAACTTCTTTTGACTTTCAACTTTTCTCCCTTGCCTGGCACGAACTTTGAATTCACTAAGTCCCATATTAAGAATCTCCACTGCTAAGCATTCACTGATCTTTCAGTTCATGGCTCTCCCCACCATTTTCTGTCAACACTAGCCTGTGGTCCTTTTTCTGTGTTCCTTAGCATTATCTCTATAAAACACACTTCACATTTCTTTTGGAAACTACTTGTTTACTTGAACAAAACAAATTCAACACCAAATGCTAATGTCAAGTTCATACACCAAATTATACAGCACATTGCCTACAGTAATAATTTAATAAATAGTTTTAACTGAATTAAGCTGAATATTTACGCAATTCATAAAAGTTTTTATACAGGCAGCTAAGAAAAATGTCATAAAGATTATAGATCATGTATAAAAAATTCACAGAAAAATTAAAATGGTAATTATTTTGCTACAAAAGTCTTAATTCATGCATAGAATTTCCCATTGTGCCTGAGTTTTTCCAAGACCTCCTCATATGTAGTAAAACCACTGGGCCTTCAATGTTAACCTGTTACCCACATTGTATAAAAACTGGCTTTCAAGTTTCTTAGCCTATAGAAAAAAACAATGGACACTAGCAGATCACACACAGGAAATGACAGAAGTCCTGGAAGAGCAAAACTAAAGGAAAAAGTAAAACTTAAAACAAACGTATCAAACCAACACTTCCTAGCAATAGTTAACATAACATTTTGCACCTCAATAATCCTTGAAGTAAAGCACCACATAACAATTGATGTAAATAATAATACAAAGACAAAAAACTTGTGTTTTTGAATTATAAATGGAAGTACCATTTTAAGAATATATGTGATGTATTTTACATTTCCATTATAATTGTATAAAATTGTGGTAATTTCATTTTATCAGTTCATGTATTGTAACAACAGGCAAGGCTAAAATGTATTGACATATTAAACTGCTTAAAATTATTAATTTTATATTATATAAATTTTATATTATAACTTCATAAAAACAGTTATAAACAAACATTAAATAAATCCATGATAGCAAAAAGAATGCCACTGTGAGTATGTAATAAATACAGAATACAGTTTAGCTTAGGTTAATGTTTAGGCACAGGACTATTATTTTAACTTTGGATGGACTAGTCATTAATAACCATTACAGGTGAAAATAACAGTTTATTTATGTTATAGATAGTATATAAGATAAAATACATGGAATACTACTTTTTGTTCAATTTTATATATCTTAGAGCTTAAAACTTTTCTGGGGAATGCACATTGATTAGGCACCACTTAGGATGCCTACATCTGCCTGATTAGAGTCTGGGCTCCTCCATCTTTGATCTAGCTTCTTCATATTGCATGTTCTTGGAGACAATGGGTGATGGTTCTTCTTCATCAGTCCTTGCCACCATATAAAAGATCCAGACTGAATCTCAGGACCCTGCCTTCATCCAGATCCAGCCCTGGCTGTTATGGGAACCTGAGAAAAATAGTAGCTGGAAGATCTCTATTCTCCTCATCTCTAGTCTCTCTCTGCTGCTCTAATAAATCACTAATCCCTTTGGAGAACTTCTAATTAGTTAAAGGGACAAATAGTTAATTAGTTGAAGAGACAAGCACTGTGGCACAGCAGTTTAAATTACCATTTGTGATGCCAACATCCCATGTTAGAGTGCTGGTTCAAGTTCTACCACTACTTCACTTCTGATATGGCTCCCTCTTAATGCTCCCTGTTAATGCTCCTGGCCAAGGAGCTTAACCCAACTGCTTGCTTAAATCCTCCTACCTTTGAGGGAGACAACAGTGGAGTTCCTAGTTCCTGGTTTTAACATCCCTGGCCTAGTTGTGTCTGCTACAGGCATTTGGGGAGAGAACAATGTTACGAAAAATGTGTTTTCCTTCCTTTTAAATAATTAAATCATGAAAAATGTGTTATTTTTCCTTTTAAATAATTAATCTTTAGAATTCCACCAAAAGTTAAATCAATATGTTTATTATATTTTAGTAAATTTACATTATGCTGATACATATAAATTTTTCCTTTTATGCTTGAAAACTTTTATTCATACAAATTTCATGTGTATTTTAAGTAAAACTCTAAGAAGATAGTCATACTTCTTTTCCTCCTTCAATTCCCCTCCTTCAGTCCTTTTTTCTTTAACTTTTGGAAAAACATAATTTCAATCTACATTTTGTCTTTCTAGCTAAATGGAATCTTGCAAACTCAGAATGTAAGTCCCCAATGTATAAATGTGGTTATGTAGCTAATTCTTTCAAAACATTATCAATAGCATATACCTTATGTTTAGTAAACACTGCAACTTGAAGTGTGTATCAGGCCAATAAGTCCTACATTGTTAAAATTAATATATAATACTCATCAAAGTACTTACAAAAACAAAAGAACACATTATAATTGCAATATTCATAATGATCATTGATACGTCTATTAAAAGCTATTATTACTTATGAGAATTCAGCCAGTTAACATAATTATATAAAACATTAGACAATATGGTTGTATAAAATTATATCCATCTTTCTTGTTTATGTTTCTTAAATATATTTCCATATTTCCTAAAAAATGCATACCTGTTTCTGCAGGTCTTGTATTCTACTTTAAGAATTGGTTTACAAGATTCAGATTTTCTTCCTTCTCTTTGACTTTTTCCTAACAAAAAAAGATATTAAGTTTAATTTGAATTATACATCCATGAGAATTTAAAAATAGAGAGTATAAAAACCAATAACATAATTATGTTTTTAATGATAGCATAAACATGCCTATACACTTGATCTTAGCCAAAACGCTGAGAAACGATGATGCCTACATATCTTACTATTTCTAGGGACGTTGTAAATCATTTCAAGAGTGTAAGAACTTGGTTCTAAATGCTATTGATAAAATAATACAAATCTTATTGCTTTACATCCCTTACATATTAATCTAGTTTCATGTAAAATTATTTTAGCTAAGCTTGAAAATAGATATTTATATGTAAAATACAGTGTGCTACCATGAAAATACATACAAGGATCAATATTTGTCTATAATAGCAGCATCTCCATTCATATGCAGAAAGACAGCATTTAAACCATATGACGGATAATCAAAATGATTTCCTTTCCATCTAATTCACTTAAAGGAGAGTATATTGAACAATGAACATAGATTATGTACTTCATGATTTATAAAAATAATTTTATGATATATTTTATTGGCATAAAATAAAAATTCTAGCTACTGGCAGGGAGAGGCTATACAATTTAGATTCCATATGGTGGTTTTGTTTTTAAAGATTTATTTATTTTATTACAAAGTCAGATATACAGAGAGGAGGAGAGACAGAGAGGAAGATCCTCCATCCGATGATTCACTCCCCAAGTGAGCCACAACGGCAGATCTGAAGCCAGGAACCTGGAACCTCTTCCAGGTCTCCCACGCGGGTGCAGGGTCCCAAGGCTTTGGGCCGTCCTCGACTGCTTTCCCAGGCCACAGGCAGGGAGCTGGATGGGAAGTGGAGCTGCCGGGATTAGAACCAGCTCCCATATGGGATCCCAGGGCATTCAAGGCGAGGACTTTAGCCGCTAGGCTACGCCACCGGGCCCGATTCCACATGGTTTTGAATAAAGGATCAGTAAAATATGAAAGTTAAGTCACTAAGACACATAACACACCTCCTTAGTTTAATTCTACATCTCATTTTCATAAACCTGGCATGTTTTCTGAAATATTATGGTTCATGTTTATTTTCAGTAAGTACCTTCATTCTTATGTATTTTCACAGTTGTATGTAGACACACATATCAATTATGTAGAGGTATTTATATACACACATTTACAATTTAGGATAGCTTCAAAGTGGCATAGCCAAATCAAATTAAGATAGTTTTATTCAATTTGTTTAAAAGGGAAGGAATCGACATAAAATAAAACCATGATTTGCTCCATTGCATATTTTCTGAAACTGATGTTTCTATTTTGAATAAAGAAGCATCGATAATGTAAATGTAATAACAGTTATTTGCGTAACAGGTGTATAAGTTTCTGTAACACACATAAAATAGAATTATTGAAATTATATGTGATCAAATAAGACATGCAAAGGTCTTATAAAAAGAAATATTTTCCTCAGGGTTTCACTCTTCACAATTGTTTTAAGATTTATTGGGGGCAGCTCTGTAGCATAACAGGTTAAGCCACAACATGCAATACTGGCACCATATTTGGAGTCAGTATGAGCTCCAGCTTGCTACTTCCTATCCAGATCCTTGCTAAGGCACATCAGAATGCAGTGGATGATGGCCGAGATCCTTGAGCCCTGCAAGCACTTAGGAAGCCAGAAATAAGCTCCTTGTTTCTGGCTTCAGATCAGCCATGCTCAAGTTATTGTAGCCATTTCGAAATGAAGTAGTGGATGGAAGACCCTCTCTCCCTCCTTTATTCTTTGTAACTCTGCCTTTCAAAAAAATAAAAGACACAGGACAGAGACCTATTCCCTACACTTTGTATTTGCTTTTCATCAAAGATTATCTAAACTTCTAAACCATCAGCTGAAGTGAACAATATATTGCTTATATATGGGACCAAATACTTTTTTTCTATATAGTATAAACTAGTCATTAGCTGATTCTGACAGAAAAAATTCACAATTAAATAAACAGTCTGTGTTTTAGTTACTTTTCCAACACCAGCAATTTACTTTGGAGTGAAGGCTTCTGCCCGTCAGTAATTGAAATGTATTTGAATGTGATATTTTATAAACTAACATTATCTACAATTACACTTACTGCTATTTTTATTCAGGATACTATTAAATGATGGGGCACAAAAGACAATCAGACATCAAAAGGGCCCAGAATTCACTAGACTTAACAAAAACACAAAGTCTATGAAATGTCATAAGCAAATAAGTGATAAAGTTTTGTGGAGCTTTAAATTAAAACAAGATGTTATGGGTAGGCAATTTGGCTATATGAAAAGATCCAGGTAGAAATACAGTATGAGTAATGTTCATGAAGCACAAAAGACATGCACAGAGTTGTTACAACCTTGCAAGTTGACAGGTTATATATGTAAC
Source organism: Ochotona princeps (assembly GCF_030435755.1). Lineage (NCBI taxonomy): Eukaryota > Metazoa > Chordata > Mammalia > Lagomorpha > Ochotonidae > Ochotona > Ochotona princeps. The sequence continues at coordinate 86,170,124 of NC_080834.1, read as the reverse complement.
ACTTTAAATTTAAATTACATTTTAAATTTTAGTTAAACATTAAAAAAAAACACTGAAATGGCTTCCCTTATTAGAGCAGTTTGAAGGGAGAAAAAGTTCAAACAGGGAAACATTAAGTTCATTTAATCTTAAATAAGATAAAAAAGAGAAATATACTCTGATATCTTAGTAAAAATCCTAAAAGACAAAATTAAAATCTTTAAAATAGTAAGAAAAAATAGCTGGTTAAATGCTATTTGATGGTCCTAATAGCTCATATGAGTCATATAATTCATTTCATTCTTAGGAATATACACAAAGGAAATGAAATCAACATATTAAAGTTATTTAAACTCCCAATTTACAATAACTAAGATATAGAATCAACTAAGATGTCTATTAACTAAGACCTACATAATGACAATACAAGATGTATACATGACAGAATACTACCTAGCCATGAAAAAGAAAGGAATTCTTTCCTCTAAACAGAGTAGGTGGAAGTTGAACTCATTATACTTAGTGAAATAAGTCAAACCTAAAAAGATAAAAATCAGAAGTTTTCTCTGGGGCCAGGTGCAATGGTTCAATTCACTAATCCTTTCCTTTCAAGTGCCAGCATGTGCACTGGTTCGTGTCTCAGCTATTTCGCTTCCCATTCACGATAGAAATAAAAATTTAAATAACTTTGAATAAATCTAAGTGAGGATATGGAAGCCCTCCATGATGAAAATTATAACATTAAAGAAACACAAAAAGACAGGAAGAGTTTGTCATATCCATGGATTTGGAAGAAATAATATCATTAAAATGTCCATATTACTAAAAGCTATTTATAGATTCAATGTGCTCATAATCCAAATCTGGTAACATTCATCTCAGATCAAGAATAAAATGATATTAAAATACATATGGAAACACAGACAGCATTATATTAAACTACAGGACACACTACAGGACAGTGTTAATCAAAACAGCATAGTACTGGTGCAAAGACACGTAGATTTTTAGAACAGAAAATACACTGCAGAAGTTAATTCATTCATTTACAACTAAGTAACCTCTGACAAATGAGCTAAAATCAGCCCCTGTAGGCATCTCCATGTGCAGAAGTATGATACAAGAATCCTGCCTCACATCGTACACCGGCATAATCACAGAGTTCCTGAGAAAGACCCCTAGATGTGCAGGCGATTAATGCAAAAATGGGAACCTGAGATCATATCAAGCTAAGACACTTGTGGACTGTAAAAGAAACCTTCAACGAAGTATAAAGGCAATGGACAGAACGGGATGAAGTATTTTCAAAATAATCAATTGATAAAGCATTAATATTAAAAAAAAATAAACAGCCCAAGAAACTCTACAACAAAACAATTCAGTTATGAAATGAACAAGCGACATGAAAAGGCAATTTTCAAAGGATTAAATACAAATGATCACTGTATACATGAAAATCCTTAGGATTTCTAAGCATAATGAAATGCAAACAAAAGCTACAATGAGGTTTCACAACACTCCATTTAGGATGGCTATGGTACAGAAACCAGAAAATAAAAAACGCTAGTGAGGATTTGGGGAAAATAGTGTTGGGAAAATTGTTGTTGGGAATGTAGGTAGTGAAACCATTATTGAATATGAAATTACTCATAAATCTGATAATAGATCTAATGTATTACCCACGTATATCACTTCTCAGAATGTACTTAAATAAAATTAACATATCACAAGTTATCTATTCTGCTACATTCATTGCAGCTCATTCACAATAGTGAAGATATGGAATCAATCCAGATGGCCATCAACTTGATGACTGTATAAAGAAAATGTGCTATATGTATATATATATATACACACATACATACATATATATACACACACAGTATGGAATACTGCTCAGCCAAAAAAAGAATGAGGTTCTGTCTTTTGCAACAAAAAATGGGCAAAATTGGAAATCATCATGATTAGTGAAATAAGCCAACCTCAGAAAGACAAATGTCATTTGCTTCCCTTGATCTGCAATAAAATAAATTAAAAAAAAAAAAAAAAACCAACACTGCAGGGAACAAAATAGCAGAATAGGGCAAGGACCTATTAAAATGGATGCAGAAGGATTAGTGGAGGAGAAGCAGAGAGGGTGCAATCCCCAAAAAAGGAGTAGACAAGCTGATGGCAGGAGAACACTTGAAGACGTGTGGACACAGGGAAGCAACAGAGACAGTGAAGCGGTGCTGCAGCATACAGAAATCCCAGCAGCAATCAGAGCTCCACTAGCTGTGAGGGGGATGCAAGGAATGCAGGATGCATCAACTCAGAATTGCAGGTCCTACTCAATTTTCTGATGTGAACACAAGCAAAAGCATAGTGGTGGAACCCTTTCAGACAGGTATGGGAACATGGTGGATTGCATGGCCTAGACCGCCCATCAATGCCACAGTATGGGCCATTTTAAGTTTTGTGCAAAAGCCCCTGGGGAACAAAAGTGAACTGTGCATGTATTGAGCCAGGGAGAACTCATTTATGGCTCAATGCATTGCACTGGTCCCACCAAGAAAATAACACAGATTGGCATCCCATGGGTTCCATCCAAAAGAGGTCCAAGTTGCCCTCAGACCTAATTGCTATCAGGTTCTGGCAAAAAGAAAGAAAAAATCTGTCCTACGGGTGCCACTGACAACACTGTAGATGTAGTTTAAAGATGGGAATCCATCTTTGATCTGGAAGTAGATATTCACGTTGCATTGTATCCTCACATCTGGATTTGACAGTTTACATTACAAAGTTACAAACATGACCTTAAATGAAAAGTCACAAAACAAAATCAACAACCAGAACAACAATTATAAAAAAAATCATTGTAAATCTCCTTAAAAACAAAGAGGAGTACACAAAAATTCAAGGAATTTAAGGAATGTGTTACACAGGAAATAGCAACATAGAAAAAAATCAAACTACCTTACCAAAATAAAGAATACAGAAAATTGAAAATACAAAGGATAGTCTCAATAATAGAATGAGTGACGCAGAAGAAAGAATTGCAGAACTGAAGACTCAACACATGAAAATTCTGAAACAGAGATCTGAAAGAGAAACTGAGTGAAGTCAAAAATTTATTGAAGAATTGATACCATCAAAAGGCCAAACATAAGGATTATGGGTGCTCCTGAAGGCATGGAGGGCAGAGGTGAGTTGAAAGATGTATTTAATGAAATAGTAAATGAGAATTTCCCTAACGTAGAGAAATAAGTGGGAAGCCAAATAGAGGAAGGGCAAAGAACACCAAATAGATTCTACTGGAAGCAATAGTTAGTTACGACACACCATAACCATGCTGTTTAGTTGAACATAAAGAAAAGATAAATAAGCACTCAAGAAACTTCAAATAACTTACAGAGGAATACTAATCAGACTCACAGCTGACCTAATAGTGGAGACCATACAGGCCAGAAGAGGATGTAGTGACAAATTCGAGATACTAAAAGTAACAAGCAAAAAGCTGTCATCCCAGCGTAACACACCCAGCAATCTTTCCTTTGTATTTGAAAATAAAATATTTCCAAAGCAAATAAAAATTGAAAAAGTTTGCCTCTATCAGACTTGCCCTACAAATGTTGCTTAAACAGTTGCTACAGAGAAAAATGACACCCACCCAAACCAAGGCAAACATGGAGAACATATCAACAAAAGTATAAAAGAAAATTTAATCAAACAATAAGAAACTCAACGCTAAAATGATAGAATTAAATCACTGCCTGTCGTACTAATCCTGCATGTAAATGACTAAAACTCATCAATCAAAAGACAGATTAACACACTGGATCAAAGATCAGCACCCATCCATCTGTTGCCTAAAACACACATCTTACCAACAAAGATGTGGAAACTGAAAGTGAAAGGATAGAAAGGATATTCCAGGGTAATGGAAAGGAAAAATGAGACAGTGTAGCCATAATAATATCATATAATATAGACTTTGATGATAAAAGCATTAAAAGAGATGAAAAGGTCATCACATGATTTAAGGATAAATTCAGCAAGAGGCAATTACAATAATAAATGTATGTCCACCAAACACCAGGGCACCTAGCTACCTGAAACAAATATTAATAGATTTAAAGGGACAAAGAGACTCCCATATAATAATAGTGAGGGACCTTAATACCCCATTAACTTCAGTGGACAGATTAACAAACATAAACTCAGCAAGCAAACAACAGAGTTCACCCAGACAACAGAACAAATGAACTTAATTGACATACACAGAACCTTTCATCCTACAGAATACAGCTTTTATGAATCATTACATGGAAACTTCCACAGAACTGATCATGTTATATGCCACAAAACAAGCCTCAGTAAGTTAAAAAAATGAAATCAAACCATTTATGTTCTTTGACTATCATGCAGTGAAACTGCAGACCAACAGGTCAAAATTTAAAAATCAATACATTCAAAAAATGAATGATCAATACATTCAAATGAATGATCAATACATTCACAACTTGTGGGACACATTCAAGCCAGTGCTAAGAGGAAAGATCTTTGAAATTAGTGCCTTTGTTAAGAAGTCATAAAGTGTTCAAGTAAACGGCCTAACTACAATCTGAAGGAACTAGAAAAACAGCAGCAAAATAATCCTACGAGTGACAGAAAAACAAGAAACAAGCAAAATAAGGGAGGAAATGAACCAAATAGACTCCAAGGATCGAAGCATAAGATCAACAAATCAAAGAGCTGGCTCTTTGAGAAAATTAACAAAATAGATTTCCCACTAACCCAACTAACCAAAAAAGAAGGAGCAGATCCAAATCAAAGAATCAGAGAGGAAAGAGGAAAAGTAACAACAGATCCCTCAGATATACACAGAATCATCAGAAACTAAAACAACTATATGCCAACAAATCAGAAGATTTGGAAGCAATGGATAGATTTTGGGACCCACATAGTTTGACAAAACTGAGTATGAGGTAAATAAGAATCTCAATAGATCTACAACCAGGATGGAGACTGATATCAGTAAGTAAATTTCTCCCAACAAAGAAAAACCAGGACCAAAGATGGCTTCACTGCCGAATTCTACCAAATAAATCAAGAACTTACTCCAATGGAGAGAATCATCCCAAACTCTTTCTATGAAGACAACATTACCTTAATACCAAAGCCAGACAGACACATGAAAAGAAAGAGAACTACAGTTTGGTATTCCCGATAAATATAGATACAAAAATCGTCAACAAATACTATTCAATAGAATCCAGTAATATATTAGACAGATCATTCACCCAAACTAAGTGGGATTTACCCCTATAATACAGGAATAGTTTAACATAACATAATGCAATTTAATAAATGTGATGCACCACATCAGCAGCTACCAAAGTCAGTTCTGAGAGTGCCAAGACAAGTTAAAATTGATCTACTCTATAACTTAGCTATCCCACTCCTGGGAATATTTCCAAAGGAAGTGATATCTGCATATGAGAAAGTGACCTGTGCCCATGTATTTATAGCAGCACAATCCACCATAGCAAATCATAGAAATAATCCAGATTCCATCAAGAACATATATGGATAAAGAAGCTCTGCTACATCTACTCTATGAAATACTACTCAGTCACTGAAAACAATGAAATTCTACCATTTGCAACAAAATGTTCCCAACTGGAGACCATTATGCTCAGTGAAATAAGCCAATCACAAAAGGACAGATATCATATATTCTCCCTGATGTAAGGCAACATTCATGCAAAATTCAAATCAAAAAGATATATAGGTAAACACGCACATATATGTATATATATATGTGTCTGTGTATATATGTGCATGTGTGTGTGTGTATATATATGAAATCTTTGGTACAGCATTTAAAAAAAATTTATTTTTATTGGAAAGGCAGATTTACAGAGAAGAAAACAGAAAGATTATCATGTGCAGGCTCACTCCCCAAGTAGCTGCAACAGCAGAGCTGGGTTGATCTGAAGTCAAGAGCCAGGGGCTTCTTTCGGGTCTCCCATGTGCATGGAGGGACCCAAAGCTTTGGGACATCCTCTGTTGCTTTCCTAGGCCACGAGCAGGAAGCTGGATGGGAAGTGGAGCAGTCAGGACTCAAACTGGTGCCCATATGGGTTTCTGGTACTTGCCAGTGGAAGATTAGCTAATTGAGTCATTGAACCGGGCCCAGGACAGCGTTATTATGCAGTGCATAAAGTAAGCTATAGCGTTTTTTTTGTTTTTTTTTTTGTTTTTTTTTTTAAAATCTTTACATAGTTACTTAGGGTAAAAAAGGTTCAAGGGCTATAGGGAAGTGGGTAAGACTATTATTTCCATATTGTTTCCTTCATGTTTACAGGGGGTAATTAAGGGAGAAGGCCCACCCAATTTCCCACCCACCCCAGGTCCCAGATGTAGGGCATGCTCTGAAGTTCTTGCTCAAGTAAGCTATTGCTTTTAATATTGACATCTCATATTGTAACACAATTTCTAACCTAGGCTACATTTCCAAATACAGTTCCATCCTAATGCACCTAGGAAAGCAGTGGAAGATGACCACAGTATATGGACTATTGTGAGAGACTCAGATGAAATTCCTGGTTCCCAGCGTTGGCCTGCTCCTGGGTTGGCTGCCTCAGCCATTCAGTGTATAAACCAACAGATAGAAGCTCTCTGTCTCACTCTCTCTGCCTTTAAAATAAATTCTTTTAAAAGGAAAATGAAAGATTAAGAGGTATACAGAAATAAAAAAATTGCTTAAAATGTTGAAATCTAGACATCTGCAACAAAATGAATGGAATTAGAAATTATGCTAAATTAGGTAATCCAGACACAGAAATCCACATTTCTCACTCAAATTTTCAAGTGTTTTTTTAAATATTGATCTGATGTTATAATAGTGGTTGCCAAATTACCAGGGAGGAGATAAGGTGCAGAGAAGTTGGATGAACCGACACACATAGAAGTAATAGACTCTAGGGTTACACAGCACAGTGGGTGACTATGGATTGTGATCATGCATAATGCAATATATAAGGAATAGGAATTGAGGACTTTTGTGCTCTAAAAATGGAAGAAGGGTGAAGAGATGGAGGTGCCGATAACCTAATTTGACCTGTTTATGTGTATCTGTTGAAATAACACTCTATCCCTCAAAAGTATATTAATAATATGTGTTTTATAATTCTTCATTATTTTTATTTGTCTTGGAAAGGTAGGGATCAAAACAGAGGGAGAAGGACAGATCTTACATCTGCTAATTCACTATCTAACTGCCCCAAACTGTTAGGGCTGGGCTTAATGGAGGAGCCCAGAAATCACTGCAGGTCAAATGTGCGGTGGCATGCAGTCAGCCATCTTCTGCTATCTCCCTTCATGCATATTATCTGGAAGTTAGGTTGGAAACAGAGTAGTTATGTCTAAATGCTGATATGGGTTGTACATTCCATGTGAAAATTTATATGCAATATTTACTCCACTATATGATCAACTTTTAAAACAAATAATTCTCTGTCAGCCCTTCTCTGTAAACCTTTTATTTTTTAAACATTTTTATTGCATTTCTTTTTAAAAATTACATTGCATTATGTGATACATTTTTTTATGCACTGGGATTCCCCCCGCCCCTCCCCAAACCCTCCCCCTCCACGGTGGATTGCTCCACCTTGTTGCATTTCCATAGTTCAAATTCAGTTGAGATTCTTTTTTTTTTTAAACTAAGTATTTTTTTATTATTGTATTTTTGTTGACAATCTTTACATAGTTAATTACAGTAACAAAAAAAAAGGTTCAGGGGGTATAGGAAAGTGGGTAATAGTATTATGTCCATATTGTTTCCATCGTGTATCTGAGGTAAAGGGGGGTATTGACGGAGACACCCCACCCAGTTTCCCACTCACCCCAAGTCCCGGATGTGGGGTATGCTCTGAGATCCTTGCTCAAATGGTTTTAATAGTTCTCCAGTTAATAGTTCTGCCAGTTTCACTCGATGAGGTCGTCCACTGATTGACACAGTCCATCATAGAGTCTTCATTTGCCCAGTATTTCGCTGCCTACATATAGCTAAGATGGTTGATTGACTTGCTCTGTCCTCTGTCTTTTCTTGGCTAGGGTTCTGAGTCCAGCAGTTCGATTGGGGAGATCTCCAAAGAAACTTTGAGGTATTCCCAGACCAGATTCTTGTACATTCTAGCAAGCACAGGGCCCGGCACAGTCCATCTCCACGATCAGCTGGTGGTTTCAATTGCTGGGTTGGTTGTTTTCAGTCCTGATTTCCACTGGAACCAATGGATGTTGCAGTCCAGCCTGGTTCTGCCCAGCACACACTCGGCCCCCGAATCAACCAGTGAGAGCTGCAGCCTAGTCGGGGCGACCCACAATAACCCCCACCAGGCCCGCCCCCTACCCTGGTTTGCCAGTATGTATAGCAGTCTAGTCCAGTCTGTCCCACATCCTATTTGGCTCTTGTACTTGTCAGTGGGTATTAAAGCTTAGTTCCATCTAACCAGCTCAACCATCTAGCCCTCACGGATGTTGTTGAGTGCCTCTCTGTCTAGCCACCCCAGCCCCCGTCTTAGTTTCCATGCCCTCCCGTGGGAGTAGTGACCCAAGAGGGGGGAACCCACTATTTCCCTCCCAGGTCTCTCCCAGTCCTGGTTTATGCACTCTTCGGGTGGTTCTGTGATTTGACTTGACAGAATTAGTCCCCAGTGCCAGCTTCTGCCAGCTGATGTTGTGGCTAGGCCCAAACATCTCTCACCCACTCTAATTTATGCTTGCACCAGCAGGAATAATCCGCCTAGCCTGGCTTTTCCCTGATCTAGTCCACTTGCAGCACACAGGTGTTGCCGCCTTGCTTAGTCTGGTCTGTCCCCATCCCAGCCCAAGCTCTCCAGTGGGAGTAGCTGTTTGGCGAGGGGACCAGCCCCTTAATCCCCATACCGGCTCTGCCCCCTCCCTTCCTGGATCTCGCGCGTGCTGGTTGGGTGCTGCAGTCAAATCCAGTACAGGCAACCTCACACTAGTGTTCCATAGTGTGCACTGGTTTTGTCGCAACCCAACCTGGCTCGACCCACACTCTGTTCTGGTGATCGGATCTGCCAGTGGATGACATGAACTGATTCAGCCTGGACTGCCCCGACCCATGCCAAATGTGTGCCAGTGGGAAACTTTCCATGGCCTATTCTGGGCTGTTTCCTATCATGTTTTTGTGCACTTACCTGCAGGGATTATGTCCTGCCAGAGGAGTTGCCCAGGCTCCTCCATCAGAACCTCTCCCAATGCCAGATTTTGCGCATACCAGTGGGTCCTTGAGCCAGCCCTATTCAGTTCACCTCATGTCCTAGCAGGAACAGTGGCTTTTCCTGCCTGGCTTTCAACCCATTCTGGTTCTTGTTGTTGGATGTTTCAGCCCAGCCATGGCTCATCCATACCCACGTATGGCTCACACATGGCTCAGTGAGGGGTTGAGACCCAGCCTAGTCAGTCCCACATCCACCCTGGTTCTCCAGGACACCAGATGATGTTGGGGTCTGGCCTGGCCTGGTGCATCCAATCCCAGCCCACACTAGTGCCTCGGGAGGTTGCAACTGTTTCCTAGATAGACTGCAACCCCATTCCAGCACACGCGCCCCTTGGTGGGAACCTCAACCCAGTTAAGGTGTCCCCTTACCTCCCCAGCTGGGCCTGTTCCTAGCCGTAGATCATGCGCCTGCCAGTGGTTGCTCTGACTCAGCTTGTCTCAGTCCCTCACTTGTCCTGGCCTCTGCCTTAGACTGTGTGGCTTAGTGTCCTTGACTCAAATAGACCAGTAGGTGCCAGAGCATGGCTCGGCATGACCTGTGCTCCATGCTGGTTTCAAGTTTTGCTTGTAGGCTAAGGTTTGCTCAGTCCTGCCCAGTACATTCTGTTCCGCTACCAATTTCTTCAAAGGAAGAGTTACCGCCATTGGGAATGTTAAGGATTGACTGAGATCCCAGAAGCACAGTGGGATCATCCTGGAGCTACCTAAGCAGCGATTCAGACAACCAATACGCCAGAGTTCCCTGGCCGGGTGGCCAGCAGGCAAAGCCTGGCACCACATGGTGCACTGGCCACCCTGGGGGAGGCCGAGGACTCCTTCACTGTCTTTCGCGTGAGCCCCCAGCATTGGGTCCGACCCGGCAGGAGCTCCCCCCCACAGCCGCCACACTGTGAGGAGCGTCACTTGCCCCAGTCTCCAAGGCCCGCACCCCTCCCAAACTCATCCAGCCACAACATATTAGCAGCTGGGTGGAGCTAGGAATTTTAACCCAGTTCCCAAGTTCCCTCATGGCGCATTTACCCTGAGGAAAGAGCTCTCTTGGGTCCTGGGGGAGGCCGAGGACTCGTTCACTGCCTTGCGGCAGTGTCTTTGGCGTGAGCCCCCAGCATTGGGTCCGACCCGGCAGGGGCACCCCCCACAGCCACCACAGTGTGAGGAGTGTCACTTGCCCCCGTCTCCAAGGCCCGCACCCCTCGAGATTCTTTCATTGGAGATATTTACCAAGCATAAAATCCAGCATCTTATTGTCCTGGTAAGTTCAATGGTTTCTTGGTGAGACCATCTCTGGTCTGAAGGCAGAGCCGGCAGAGTATCATCCCAATCAATTAAGAGCCCCAACATAATATTTCCAACCATTTACAACATTATGGCATTAATTGACATGGTGTTGATTAACCAATGTTAATAGGAAAATGCAGGTTTTCTACCACAACCTGTGACTTCTTCATAGACATTTCAATTTTGGTTGTAACCTGCTTTTCAAACAAAAATAAAATCAGTAAAATAAACCTTTAAAATAATTAAAATCAAAGTAAAAAGAAGTTTTAAAAATCCATTTGACTGACAAACCCAGTAATTTATTAATATAGGTTACATTAAAGATTGGTAGAAAAATTAGTGAGGATATGAATTGATGTAAAACATACTAAAAACCTACTGTTAGAAATTTATTATGAACATAGTCATCCTAAAACCTAGACTAATCATCCATCAATCACAACTAGTTGCATCAGGTGGCTACAACAGTATAAAAAACATGGAACCATGAAAAACAGTGATGTATCTGGCTATGTTAATAAGGATAAATCTCAAAGTTCTAGAGCTTAGATAATAAGGTGTAGAACAATGAAGATAACACATCTACTTTTATGTAAATAAGTATTTGATCATATGAAAAATTACACAATTCATATTCTTCAAATTGTATATTTTCCTGAGCAGCAGGATGAAATCTCATCCCTTCTCATTCAGCTTAGCACATCAATCTTCCCTTGGTAAAGTACATTCAGGCTATAAATAAAACCTTCTCATTAAGTCATTTAACAATTATTGTAGCTACTGATCAACTGTCACAGCACTACAGTCTCTGTGTTAGAGTAACTGTAATTGACTTAACAGTATCCCTAGAGCTATTGCCTTTAATTTATTGCCTATTATAAATTAAATTTTCTCAGGGCAGGCCTTATGACAGGGCAGGTAAAGCCACCATCTGCAATGCCAGGATACCGTATGGGCAGTGGTGTGAATCCTGGCTGCTCTACTTTCAATCCAGTTCCCTGCTAATGTGCATGGGAGAGCAGAGATGTCCCAAGCTCTTGAGCTGCTGCATCCAAGTGGGAACTCTGGAAGAAGTTTCTAGCTTCTGTCTGGCTCAGGTCTTTATACTATGGCCTTTTGGGAACTGAACTAGCAAATGGAAGATTACAACCCCCCCCCCCAACTTTGATTCTCCTTCTCTGTATACTGTGTCTTTTAAAACAATTATTTAAAAACCCTTTTCATACCTACACATGTAAAGGAAACAATTCTATATATAATGTTTAGCACTATCTACCATTTCAAGTATGTTCTAGGGAATCTTGGAAAAGTGTACAAATATCTTTTTGGTTCATTGAACTCCTTTCTTTGAAAGAAGTACAATTTGTAGCATATGGTGATTCTGTTTTCATATTTTGAGAAACCATCATGCTATTCTCCACAATGAGTGTAGCATATTACCTTGTCACAACACTGTGTAAATTTCCAGTTGTATACATCTTGCTAGCAATTGTTTGTTTTTATTTTGGTATTTCTGACAACAGTAAACCTAATGAACATGATGCAGTAAGTACCTTATTGTGTAGTTTTAAAAGATTTGATTAAAAAATAAGACATAAAGTTGTATATATTTAATGGAGTAATATACAGTGTTTCATAGAATATATATACTGTGTAATGCCCAAAAGGGTAAACAGTCATAATTTCAAGCATTTAACATGTCTTTAATATGGAAATTGTCAAAAATAGTATCTTTTAATTTTATAGAGAAACCTACTATGCAGAACCCTGGAAATTCTTATTCCTATATAGCTATAATTTAATAAATCAATCAGCTTTTACTAATCCCTCCATTCCCACTTCTCTCTCCAGTTTCTGGTAAGTATACTTATATTTTTAATGACTAGGGGATAGTTCATTGCTTTAGACTACACATGAATGATATTTGTCTTTCTAGACCTGGCTTATTTTACCTAAGATAATGAGCCTCCCAGTTCCATCCATGTTGTATCAAATGGCAAGTTTTAATCCTTTTATAACAGAATAGTAGTCCATTGGATATATGTACCAAGCTGTCTTTATTCATTCATCAATAGATGGACAGTTGGGTTGTTTATATTTCTTGGCTATTGAAAAATTGTATACAACAAGCAGATGAGTATAAACATCTCCTTGACAAAATAATTTTATTTCCTTTTGATATTTATATTCAGTAGTGAGATTGCTGCATCATATTGTAGTTTTAGTTTTTAGAGACCCCTGTTACTTTTCACATTGGCTGTACTAATTTACATCCCTAGCAATGATGTGCTAGTTTTCTTTTGTCCACAACTTCATAACCACTTACTATTTTTGTCTTTAAAAAAAAACCACTCTAATTAGAAATAATACCTCATTGTGGTTTTTATTTCATTTTACTCAAGGCTAGTTACAATGGGCAATTTTACCATGGCTCTTTATCAATTCTTCCATCAATGGACACCTAGGTTGTTTTCAGATCTTGACTATTACGAAAATCCTGCAGTAGGGGCTGACATGACTGCTCAACTAGTTAATTCTCTACCTTGCAGATGCTGGCATACCATATAGTTTCTGGTTCATGTTCTGGCTGCTCTGTTTCCAATTCAGCTTGCTGCTTACAGTCTGGGAAAGCAATGGTGAATGACCTAAAGCCTTGGGAGCCTGCACCCCTGTGGCAGATTCAGAAGAATCTCCTGGCTTCTGAATGGCTTAGCACTGGCCATTGTGACCATTTGGGGAATCAACCAGCAGATGGAAGATGTTTCTCTTTCTTTCTCTCTTTTTTTCTCTCTCTCTCTTGTTCTCTCTGTAAATCTGCCTTTCCAATAAGAATAAGTAAATCCTTAAAAAAAATACTGTCATGAAAATGGTAGCCCAGATATCTTTAAAAACTACTCAATTTACTTCCATTATGTAAATGCCTAGAAGAAAGATTGCCATGTAGTACGGTAGTTTCAGTATTAATTAATCTCTTTAGGGACTTCCAAACTCCTTTCCATAATGGCAGCAACAATTTAAATTCCCAATTGTGTGCCAAGGTTTCCTTTCCTCAACACCCTTGTCAACATTTGATACTGGCCTTTTGATACTGGCCTTCTGATTAACTCTATGAGCATTTCTTATTGTGGTTTGTCTAATGATTATTTTGAGCACTTTTCCACATTACACATGGAAGGTGTCATAGCTACTTTGAAGAACATCTGCTCAGATCTTTTACTGATTTTGGGTATTAGAATGAGGACATAAGATTAGTGGTTGCCTCGGGCTAGAAGACTAGGAAAGTGCAGATGGAGATAAACATCTAACAGTGTGGAAAATTGAAATGTTCTACCCTACTCCACTGCCGGTGGGACTGCAGATTTGTACAGCCTCTATGGAAATCAGTTTGGCGAATACTCAACAACTGAAAATCAGCATACCATATGATCCAGCAATAGCACTCCTAGGGATATATCCAAAACATCTGCTACACAAGAAACCAACATGCATGCCTATGTTCATAGTAGCACAATCTATAATTGCAAAAACTTGGAAACAACCAAAATGCCCATCAATAGAGGACTGGATAAGAAAGCTATGGTTTATTTATTCTCTGGAATATTATTCAGCTATTAAAAAAACAAAATGCAGTTCTTCGTGGCCACATGGGCCCAACTGGAAGAGAAATCAACCAATCCCAAAAGGTTAAATACCACATGTTTGCCTTAATCTGAGATGAAAAGGTGTCAATCTGGAAGATAGTACCTGTATACTGTAATATCATTGCAATCTCTAACAACCTGTATCCAATGCAAGAAGATAATGCGATGTAATCTATAAATCAACAATTAATGTCAGACTGCTTATGATCTACATCAAAAAACTGTAAAACCTAAAATACCCTCAATACCCTATGTTACTCCGTAATGGGGAGGGAGTGCAGGGAAATCTTCTATAACCATAAAAAGAGTGAGGAAAAAGTACAATATAGCCTATCAAGATTAAATCGGGTAATTCATAGACAACAGACTAAAATTGGCACTAGACAATAGTAAACTACTATACTAAGGCATGAGGGGGGAATCGGGAGCGATCCTGAAAGCCTCTTAACAGGAGGTCATGTGCGTGGAGCAGGGGGTGGTACTACAGAGTGGAGCAGATGGATAGGAGGAGGCTCGGATCCCAACCATGAAGACTCCCAGATCTTCACCACAGACTATTAATACGAACAAGGACTATATCCCAACTGCCAAGGAGGCCACGGGGAATTGGAGTGCCCTTGGAGGCCGAGTACTCTGAGGTCACCCACCCCCAGCCAGAGCCTCCGCAGGGGATGGAAGAAGTCCAAACAGTACCGTGCAGAAACCAACATCATTGGAATGACAACCAGAAGCCCTGAGCGGTTCGCAGAAACAGAAGAACAATAAACGTCCTTCGGGACCAGGGAGGGGAGCTTTCTCTGGTCCTAGGTTGGTTCCGGCTCTGGATCCCCACACTCTCTCGCAATGACCATTGGGATCGCTCCTGAAACCCCTCAAAACAAACAAACATACAAACAAACTAAAAAAAAAACCCTAGAATAAATAGACAAACAACAGAAAGTAAAGCTTAGAATCTGACAGGAAAGAGCTAGCGTGGATTTACTCATACCTCACTAGGTGGGAAACAAAAATTAGTCACTCCTCACCATGGTGTTGAAGATTTCTCTGCACACACCTCCTAAAACAAAATGTTCTGCACCTTAATTGTTGACAAATGTCTTGTTAGAGTTATAAGCCAGTCTAGATTATCCCAAAATCCGCCAAGTTCAGCAAAATTATACTTCAACACAACAAACGGCTAAATACTAAAATGAAAATAGACACGAGACAGCTGAATAGTACCCTATAGCCATTTTAAGGGGTATAGCATATATATATATATAAACTAAAATTGAAATATCAATGAGCTAATCACAGGATGTGGTTAAGAACCTGCATTTTTTTTTTAACATATTGGTTACTCAAAACCATGTCAATTCCATAATGTTGTAAATTGTTGTTGATGTTATGTTGGGACTCCTAATTGATTGGGACGATATTCTGCCAGCTCTACCTTCAGACCAGAAATGGTCTCACCAAGAAACCACTGTTCAACTTTTCTGGACAATAAGATGCTGGACTCTATACTTGGTATATGTTTGCAAAGAAAGAATCTTGATTGAATTTGAACTGTAATACTGCAACAAGGTGGAGGAATCCACCATGGGGGGAGGGAATGGGGAGGGGTTGGGGGAAACCCAGAGCCTATGAAACTGTCACATAATGCAATGTAATTATCTGGACAATAAGTAGCTGGACTCTATGCTTGGTATATGTTTGCAATGAAAGAATCTTGATTGAATTTGAACTGTAATACTGCATCAAGGTGGAGGAATCCACCGGGGGGAGGGGAGGGGGAGGGAGGGGGGGATTCCCAGAGCCTATGAAACTGTCACATAATGCAAAATAATTAACAATAAAAAAAAAAAAAAAACAAAAAAAAATAAATAAATAATGCAATGTAATTAATACAAAAGAAAGAAAGAAAGAAAGAAAGAAAGAAAGATAGATAGATAGATAGATAGATAGATAAAATTCGGGAAGATAAAAAAAAGAAGAAAGAAATTACTAAGCCATTTGATCAATGGTTACAGATACAGAGAATGACAAATATAAGTAACTATTCAGAAATGCATTATAAAAAAGATCATGTCCGTATTTCTCTTTAATGGGTCTTCATGCCTTTAACACTTCAAAACCGTGGCAGGGATCTTCTTTCCAAGATAAATTCCCCTATCTATTTATTTCTTCATGTATTTATTGGGGATCTAACCTTTTGCTACAAGAAATAAATAAGGAGGTTAAGTAGAAAAAAATTGAAATGTTCTAAAATTTATTACTCATCTGTAAAAAGGAAATTTTATTATTGTATGAAAATGGTTGCAAATGGAGGGTATCATGGTGTATGACATAAGCTGGTCGCTGGAAGATAAACACTGCATATTGTTCCGTATTAATGAGATTTAAAAATTGTTTTAAAATTTTCCACTATTAAGTACTCTGATAGGGTTTAATATTTTGTGCATACATATTTGTATGTATGTGAAGGTATATCAACATGCAAAAATGGAACTATGGATAACTTTATTTTTGGTTCAAAAAAGTTGATACTACACTTGATCTTAGCCAAAAGGCCGAGAAGCAATCAAAAAAGTTTGAAATCCATAGAATTTTAAGACCACTATCTCAACAATTTTAGCATTAGACATATTAGTAATATCACAGTGATAAATACCATAAATCATCCTGATCCATCTGATTTTCACAGCTATAAAAGAAAAATGATCAGGATCACCAGGAAAAAATCTATTATAATAGAATTTATTAACTTGCCTCTCTCCTAGATTAAAAATCAAATTAAAAACTTGTGAAGATTTTAACAATACATAATGAAAAATATATATTAAGGCTTGAGCTTTATGTAATAGGAAATACACATTCTTCCCAAGCACCTTAGGAACATTATGGGAATTTATTATGCACTAATTATACAGCAAATCAAATCTCAGTAGAATTATTATAATGCCACCCACTCTGATAATTCAAAAACCTTATTTGAACCTTATTACTTATTTGAAAATCAATCCTTATAGAAAGAGAATAAAAACGTTTAAAAACTTGAAAACACATGTACAAACTCATGCATAAAAAGAGAATTATAAGAATCAGGAAATATCTCAAACTGAATTTTTATGAAAATTATATCATTAAAGAGATTACACATGAAAGTTTAAGATACATTTTTATTGGCAT
The DNA here is from genome assembly GCF_030435755.1 of Ochotona princeps. Taxonomy (NCBI): domain Eukaryota; kingdom Metazoa; phylum Chordata; class Mammalia; order Lagomorpha; family Ochotonidae; genus Ochotona; species Ochotona princeps. Next base: position 86,152,763 of record NC_080834.1, on the reverse strand, counting down.
TTAAAGATTAGTGTTGGTTAATTTGGAAAACAAACATCTTACCATGTGGAACTGTGGTCTGGAAAGGGCGGCTTGGGCTTTTCAAGTTCCATAAGGTCAAGCTACCATCTGAATGGCTGCACATGAACTGTTTGCCCTCATGATGCCAATCAATTGAATGAATAGCCTAATAAGATAACAATTAAAAACAAGTGTGTGGGGGGAAGCAGAAGCATATTTCTACGAAGAATATTCTGATACGATATCATTTTATGGACACAGAGAAACATGATTTTTCTGACCTAATCAGATTCCTTGGTTTCAGCCATATCTAGATGTATAAAAGGTTACTGAAGCTTATAAATCTAATCTGGAAAGCTGGTGTATATACTCATGATGCCTATTCTCTTTTATAATTCAGTTCCCAGTTCTCTTCACTAAAAACATCTAGAGACAGTGACAATTTACTAAAAGCTAGCAGGAAAAGGCACCCTGCACCCACTTCTGCTCTCCAGGGTAACTCTTATCCAAATTTTGAATATGCCAGCTTAGAGCTGATTACCAATGGAATAATACAGCATACAATCTTCTGTGCCTGTCTCAACTTCATCAGATGCAAACATGCCATTGTGTGTGCTTTTCATTCGCTTATTCTCATTACCTGGAGTGCTCCACTGTATGAATATTACACAATACAATTATATAACATTTCTTGCCAGATTATTCTTCACAGTCATGACCAAATATCAGCTATATTATAAAACAATGAATTTCAAAACAACTTAACGTTTTGCCACAGAAAATGAATTTACTAAGGAAGGTATACATTTTCTTTAGTGAACTTAAAGACAATGAGACAAGGCACAAGCATCAACTCTGTGGCAAAGGGAAGGAATTAAGATCAGAGTAAAGATAGAATATCCACATGGGAGAAAATCCCAAAATTGAAACTTGAACAAATGTCAAAAGCCAAGTTTTTGTAATTGGGTCAAAAACAAGGTATCCCATTATAAAACAGTAGAGTACAAAGCTTGAAAACAAAGTCATAAATGACATCTCAAATATTTTGCTAGAAATAACTTACCTCATCATAATAAACTCTCAAATCTGCTCTTTTAGATTTCAAATCCCAGAATACTACAGTTCCATTTTCATATCCTATCAGGAGCTGCAAAAATTTCACAATTTTGAAAATTATTACATTAACTTCAACTTTTGTTCGATACAATTAAGCAAAGTCATACATTATAACAAATCTTCTTTATATTATTTTAGGGGCCAGTGTGTGGCGTAGTGGATAAAGTTGTCTCCTGGGGAGACCAGCATCTTTTAGGGGCACCAGTTCAAGTACTGCTGTTCCACTTCTGATTCAGCTCCTTGCTAATGTACCTGGGAAAGCAGTGGAGGATAGTCCAAGTGTCGGGTCCCATGTAAAGGTAGGAGACATGGAAGAGACTCCTGACCCCTGTGTTTGGACCAACCAAGTCCAACCTTGGGGCCATCTGGGCAGTGAACCAGCGAACTGAATATCTATGTCTCTCCCTCTCTAACTGCCTTTCGAATGAATGAATGAATGGATCTGAAATATTTCAGCATGTGAATGTAGGTTTCTCAAGTTACATAAAAAGATTTAGATTTATCTACTTACTTATTTGAAAATCAATCCTTATAGAAAGAGGAGACAGGGAGATTTTTCACCCACTGATTCATTCCCAGATTGTCTCAATGACCAACCACAGCTGGGCCAAGCCAAAGTCAGCAGCTTCATGTATCTCTCTCACGTGGGTGGCAAGGGCCTAAATATTTGGGTCATCATTTGCTGCTTTTTTTAGGGCACCATCAAGGAGTTGGGTAAGACACACAGCAGCCAGGATACAAACAGGTGCCTTTTTAGGATGCTAGCATCACAGACAGCGGCTTTTGCCAGTTTTCCCAAAATGTAAGCCATTATTCACACTAAAATATAGCCGACTCTTGCAATATAAGAATTTATCAAGAATTTAATATCAGTTCAAGGAAGAATTGTGAGAGTATATAAATAGAAATGCATATGTAAAATATAAATAGAAAAGAAAAATGGATAGAAATTATAATAAACCACGAATATACCAGTCAGACCAATGCACTTGAGAAAAGAAGATACAGATTTTGCTTCAAGTTTCTTTACATCAATCAAATCCTGTTGTTTCTTTAATTTCAACTTTTTAAACTGGTGGTTTATAAACCCCCAGAAATTATAAATATCTTTTAGAGATTTACATCAATAAAATGATTAATTTTAAAACTTTTGGATTAACATGAACTGTACATTTTATGAGATAGTCAAAATTTCCACAATTATGCACAGTAAAAACCAATAATGTCTAGAAACTAGCCTTTCTATTTCTTTTATTACGGTTTAGATTTAGGCTAAAATACCTAAATGCCTATGTGGAATACCAGTACCCATTATCTTTACCTGGCTGTATTTTGGTATTCATTCAAAAATCCCTCTGATTACCCACTCTTTCCAGCTTAAAGTAATCACTACTGATATGATAAATTAAAATTAGATACATATTTACATAAAACTAATATAAAGTTATACCTTGACAGGTTTTACATTCAAATTAATTCTTTTTATATATATATATGAAAAAAATGATGAACCATAAAACCAACTCCTACTGACTTTTGGGCTATGGAAAAGATTGGCTAGACTAAAATTTTTAGAAATTATCACAAAAGTAATGAATAACATGATCCTCCAAATTAAAGGTTAAAGATGCAATAAAAACATTCTAAAACACTATTATATTGTCTTCAAAGTATCTGAAAAACAAAGCTGTTCTGTTGATAAATCACCAGCAAAAGTCCCCAGTCATCATAACATACAGATATTGAGCCATGAAACATAAATTGTTGCAATAAGAGAGACTATATGATAAGAAATACAACATTAGAATCTTATAAACAAATCATGAACACAGAAAGGAGCCTCTAATATTCAGGAGATACCTGAGCAGGTCACTGTGTGACCAGCAAAGATCAAGTGTCCCATTGTAAAAATCAGGGAAAAAGGGAGGAAGGGAGGAAGAAGGGTGGGTAGGGAACACTGACAGATAGGAGAGTAGGAGGGAAGGAAGATCACTGTGCTCTTGAAACTGTACTGCAGTAGAAAAATTTATTCTCTTTACATAATTCTGTATGGGTTGCTGTTATGGGTGGCAGAAGCTCAAGCACTTGCACCACTTCCTGCTGCTTTTCCAGGGTCAAAATCTGGAAAGAAGCTGGATCCAAAGCGAAGCAGCATGCATTGTAACTGGTGCTCACATGGGATGCCAGCATTACCAGAGAGGCTTAAATTACTGTGCCACAATGGGGACTGGGAGGTGGAGAAGGGAATTGAGATCCTTATTTGTGTAGTAATATTCTAAGTATGTAAAGCTATATATTTCTTTGTTACTTATGTTTATCTTAAAGTTGACACTCAGGCATTCTGGGTACATGATCATACAATCTAAAATACAGAATATTTTCAAAATATATACCTCTAATTATATTTAATTACATTATTAACACAGCAATAGTTTATAAAAATAGTACATAAGGTGAGCATCCTCTCTTTTCTCCTAACTTTGTTGTCACTTCTAGTGTTTCCTCATTGAATAACATCCTGGATTTTATAGTGAATTAATGGATGAATAGATACATGTATAGGCACAGATTTAAAGCAGAATGAGTTGATTCATATGTTATGAACTTATTTTATCAGGAACAGATGTTTAAATATTCATTAAAATATCAAGTAAATGAATTATAGATGTGCATTCAATGAATGATGAGGTAAATATTCCAGTGAAACTATTACCTATGACAAGAAATACAATAGAAAAATACAAGATAAAGAATGCATTCCACTGAGATGCCTATTCAGTCAGTATTCTCCTCTACATTCTTCTCCAGCTACTATCAGATTTCCAACCCCAGAGCTATTATTTATTTTTGAATTTTAAGAGGAATTATATTTTTAAGTCTTGCCTCTATTTTTGTTTGGCAGTAATTCCATCAGTTTCACTACTGAAGTTTCACTGTTTGGCTATTACATTACTACAAATTTATTCATATCATGAGCAAACCTGTATGTACTTTAGGTGAATATATTACATGCATATTTCTCAAGTACATATTGATCTATAGAGTATGGATAAATTTCATTGGTATTCCCAAGATGTTTTCTGACGTGGTCTTGCTAGTTTTCAGCCAAACATACAAGAGTTTCAATTTCTTCTCATATTTTCTGATAATTTATAATATAAATACAGCTATTAGCCAAATAGCCAAGTTTGAATTAAAAATTCCCTCCCTCTCCCTAATGTATCAAAGATTTTCTAGTATACCAAAAGCTATAAGAAAGGGAACAAAAATTTTTTGAAGATTTATTTTCATTGCAAAGTCAGATATATACAAAGAGGAGGAGAGACAGAGAGAAAGATCTTCTGTCCAATGATTCACTCCCCAAGTAAATGCAATGGCCGCAATGGCCTGAGCTGAGCTGATCCGAAGCCTGGACCCTAGAGCCTCTTCCGGGTCTCCCACGCAGGTGCAGGGTTCCAAGGCTTTGCGCCATTCTCGACTGCTTTCCTGGGCCACACACAGGGAGCTGGATAGGACATGCAGCTGCCAGGATTAGAACCGGCGCCCATATGGGATCCCGGTGTTTTCAAGGCAAGGGCTTTAGCTGCTAGGTCACAGTACCAGGCCCAGGAACAAAATTTTTTAACACCATCATTCTTTTTTTTTTTTTTTTTTTGAGATTTTTTTATTATTATTGGAAAGCCGGATATACAGAGAGGAGGAGAGGTAGAGAGGAAGATCTTCCATCCAATGTTTCACTCCCCAAGTGAGCCACAACGGGCTGGTGCTGCGCCGATCCGATGCCAGGAACCAGGAACCTCTTCCAGGTCTCCCATGCAGGTGCAGGGTCCCAAAGCCTTGGGCCGTCCTCAACTGCTTTCCCAGGTCACAAGCAGGGAGCTGGATGGGAAGTGGAGCTGCCGGGATTAGAACCGGCGCCCATATGGGATCCTGGGGCTTTCAAGGCGAGAACTTTAGCCACTAGGCCACGCCGCCGGGCCCAACACCATCATTCTTTAATACCATTATATTAGTCAACTTTTCTTTTTCCTCTTCTTATCCCCTTGCCTTTCAGCAAAGAAATTAATTTCAAGGTGTTTCCTATGTAACTATTTTTTTGTCATATCTTTTCTTATTTTTGTTAAAGTGTGAAATACATTGACTTTGAAAAGTTAAACTGTTTCTAAGATGATAGGGACTCAGTGTCTCCTCCATCATCCTTGACCAAAATTGCTAGAAATGCATCAATTTTGTTAGATTTTAGGTTTTAAGACTTTATAGCTGAAAGCAGGCAAGAAGATGGCTAAAGAAGATATTTTAATTGGAGGCAAAATAGAGAGAAGGTAAAGAGAGGGTGGGAGTGAGCCTACTTCGACAAAACAGGGGGTTGAAACTCAACTTCATTCTGTTTGAGCATCTTGCCTGCTAGGCAAAGTGCAGACACCACATGGACCCTGAAAAGGCAGGTGGGTGGGTGATGTATGGAAAGGATCTTTGATGAAGTTTATTGCATCATATTAGTACTTTAGAATGTTCTAGGTGGGAGGAGGGTATCAGAACAATAAGCATTCAACTAGTTATTATCTGTTGTTTCATCAGGCGTTAGAGTTCAGGACCAGTTGCCTAAAATAATTACCAGGCCTCTGTAGCTTAATAGGCTATAGCATCAGTGCTTTCAAAAAAATCAACTTTTGTTTGTTTTCTCTAATGTACTTGAGTTTTTACTTTCTATTCTTTTTAATTTATTCTCACATCTTTGAACTTAGGATTCTCCAGAGAAACAGAAACACAACAGGAGGGATTTCCCTATATAAAGATACATAATGAAGAATTGGCTCACATGGTTAAGAAGGATAATTGTTCCAAGATCTATAGGATTAGTTGGCTTGCTGGATACCCAGCAGAGTCAATGGTGCCCCAGGATGAGAACTAAAAGAATCAATGATAATTGCAGACTCAAGATCAGCAGCCTCAGAACTAGAAAAATATATTTCAACAGGAAAGACCTGATGTCTCAGCTCATAAGCAGAAAACGTTTTCTCCTGCTTTGGTGAGGGTCAGTCTACTCTAACTCTTCAATTGATTGATGTGACCAGCTCATCTTAGGAACACAAAGCACTTTCTCACTCAATAAATTCATATTTCAATCTCATTCAAGAAAATCTGTAAAGAAATATACCAAAAATGCTTTGGTTTATTCAAAATTTCCTGACTTTAAAAGATAGGCAAAGAAAGATCAGAAAGAAAAGAGGGAAGGAGGCAGAGAATTCCAGTCATCTGGTTTATTTTCCAGGCTCACAACATCAAGGGTTAGGCCAGATCAAATCCAGGGTCTAAGAACTCAATTCCATGTTGGTAGCAGAGACCCAGCTTCCCAGAGTACAAACTAGCAGGAAGCACAATAATGTTTAATCAAACATGTAGGAATCCAAGGCTCAATCAATTTGACAAATAAAACTAACCATCACCTCTCACATCTCTATTACCTTTCTTCTACTTTCTTTGAGTTTGACTCTATTGACTCTATTTGTAGTATTTGCCCATTTACTTAGTAAGGCATTAGACTATTGATATTCAGATCTTTGCTTTTTCAAAAACTTCCTATTTGGAAGGTAAAATAATCAAATGAGTTGAGAGAGAGACAGACAGACAGACAAATCTTTCATCCACTGTTTCATTCCCCAAGCAGAAACAACAACCAGATGTAGGTTAGAGTGAAAGGAACCAGGAACTCCATCTGGTCTCCTGTAGGAATAGCTGACATCTGGGCCATTTTCCACTATCTTCCCAGGCTCATTAGTAGCAACCTAGAACAAAAGTGGAGCAGCTGGGACTTAAATGAGCACTCCTAGATGAGATATATTACAGGTACTAGCTGAATGTATTATGCTACACTAATGATCCCTTTTTAAATAAATGCAATGAATGTTATAGACTTCTTTCTAGAAGTAACTTTACTCACATTATATAAATCTCAGAAGTTACATTTCCATTGTCATTTATAATACAATATATTCCTGAGACAAACAATTGTTGTAGTAGTTAAAATGCTGTTTGGGATGCCTACAATCATTTTAGAGTTCTTGGCTTCAAGGCCCAGCTCCATTCCCAATTCCAGTTTGTTGCAAATACCTAGCCTGGGCAAACTGTAGTACATGATTACTCTTACTTTCATTTGACAGAGTGCTAGCTACCTATCTAGCTTCCATTAATTTACTACCAAATACTGTAACAGCTCATGGCTGGGCCAGGGAAAAGTCAGTAGTCAGGGACTGACAACTCAATCCAAGTCTTCCACATGAGTGGCAGAACCAGATCACTAGAGCTATCACTCCTGCCTCCTAGAAATCACATTAATACAAAAGCTGAAATCAGGATCAAGGGCTAGTTTTTGAATCTAGGGACTCCAAAATGGGATGCAGGCATATCAAATAGCATCTTAACTGCTAGAAGAGATGCTATTCCTATTTTTTTTTTAATTTTTGGTGATGTTTAGATAGTTGAGAAGGATGCATGTTCATGTGGACCACTCATTAGGGTGGGAAGGGTCCCTTGACCCTTACAGGAAAGTAGATGAGACTACTGTTTACATTTTTTTTATTCCTGTATCTGGGGGAAAGTGGAAGAGAAGGGGAGAAGCCAAACCCAGCATTCTAACTGTATCAGAAATGGGAAAAAGCCACCCAGTGTCATCCCAGGGTTTCTGATGTGGAGTATGCTCTGAGGGTTCTCACAAATGGTTTTAACAGTTCTGAAATACTGTTGATTTCCTTGCTCCAAGGATGAGGAAATCCTTTCAAGGTCCACTGGCTGACACAGTACACCTTAGAAACTCCATTAGCCCAGACACTTGCTGTCAGTGCTTGGCTGAGGTTGCTGTCCAATTTGCTCTGCCCTCCATCTTCTGTTAGGGTATCAAATGTCCTTTTCAGGCCCAATGGACTGCCGTATCCCCCATATGTATCTGGGTATGACGACCACTGCACTGTATTCAGGAGCTGAGGCCCAGTTCTGACACATGCACATCAGACCACAATCCTGCAATTCTCCCTGTGGTTGGAGTCCTGAGTACAGTGTTTCAGTTGGGTGTGGGGTCCCCAAGCAACCTTGCCTGAGGAAATCCCAGACCTGACTCTTGTATGTGCTAGCTCATATGGGGTCTAGCTCAGTCTGCCACCCACATCAGCCTACACACATTAGGGGTTTCAGTTATTGGATCAGTTCTGTCTCAAACCCCATCTCTTATGCAAATGAATGGATGCTGCAGTCCAGCTCAGCCCTGCCCACCACATACTCGACACTAACAAGTGGGAACTGCAGCCTAGTCAGAGTGACCCCCAAAAACTGCCACCATTCCTGCCCCAAGCCCTGGTTCCTGCACATGATGGTGTGTCCAGTCTTTCTAGCAATCTTATCTATTAATCAGACTGCTCAAGTAACTGTGATGTGACAACATAGGAGGGTTTACTATCTCTCCACTTGACATCTTCAAAGTTTTTGATTTTAGACAGAAAAAACTCAACTCAAAAATTAGATCCCAAGGGTCTAAAATTTAGAATAAAAGTCAACATACTTCCTCTGCAAAAGTCTAGATACTAAATATTCGACATGGTAAGCAAGTAGTCTGTCATAACTGTAAACTCTGCTCTAATAACAAGAAAGCACTCATTTGCAATGTATCTAATCAGCATGGGTGGGGTCCAATATGTCCTTTTACAACCACAGGTATCAGACCAGTTTGGGCTCAGTTTCTAATCCTTAATGTACTACAACTGTGGTAAACATTAATTTAACCAGCATTCTGTAAACAAGGGGAGGGGAAGCCCCTTTCACACAGAAGTAAAATCTCAGGGTTCTAATAAAAGGAAATATAAGGCAAAGAAGCAAAACTAAAATAAGTCACTATCACACTAACTACAAATTTTACGTAGAGAGGAAAGAGCAATATTAAGTCACTTAGCAGGTGTATTGTCAGCATGGACTCACAAAACAGCTCTAGTAGCTTCCAAGAAAAAACCATGTCTCAAAATAATTCAATAACAGGGAGGGAGAATTGATTTTTTTGTCTGACACTGTTCAATGTTTTTATCACTTTCAAGTCATGTCATTTGATCTACGTGATTAAGAAATCAGATCACTTGCCTTTTGTTGTGGCGCATATTGTGAATACAGAATTAATAGCAGGAGTCAAAGATCTGGGCATAGCTAATCAATTTCAGAACATTAACTTTGTGAAAGTACAAAGCTGTTTAACTGTGCCAGACACGAGGTACATCAAGCAGTTCAGAGAATGGGAAGAAGCAATGCTGAGAGTTTCTGAAAATACATATACTCATTTCTCTATTCAGAACAGGTATCTCTCAATTCAAGATCACCCTTGCTTAGTTGGCAGACTAATGCATAGCTTCTTCCTTCTCCAAACAATTGGGGAAAGGACTGTGATACTATCCTGGTTCCATAGGAAAATTAACTTCAGTAATTTGTCCCTTCTTTCACTTTACTGATAAATTCCAAGAAAAGCTTTCCCCTTCCAAGTTGTGTGTATTTATATCAGAAATACAAAAATACTTGAAATTAGCAAATTTGTTGACCTATTTCAAGAATTTATATATGATTGGGGTGTCTTAAAATCCATGGAAAATGGATCCACTACCCAATAAATTACATATATGTACAAAATAAAAGTATACCACTATACTAAACCTATATAAGAATTACATCTAGATTTAAACCTAAATGTGAAATTCAAAGTTTTAGAATTGTTAGAAAATTAATATTGCATCTTCTCTCACAAAAGATATACTAAATAAGCAGGAATCAAATGAAAGCACTAATAAAATTGAATACAGTAAAATTTTAAAAATATTCATGTGTGAAACAACTATTAATGAAAAAACTGATTTTAAAATTAGCATTCAGAATCACATGCTAATAAGGATTAGAGGGACAATTCTAATGCATGTCATGGTTCTTATGCTAACTTTCATTTATTTTGCAAGTCTTTTAATTTTAATTATACAATTAGCACATACTCCATTATTTCATAAAATTCTGAGTAGCACAAGAAAATTTGATGGTTAACATTTTTCCCAAATTCTACTCTCCAGTCTCCCCACATCAGTCCTATTGCTCCATAATCTTAGTATTATTAGTATTATTAATGTTCAGCATTTCCCTAATCTGATTACCAAGAACAACCTATTACATTTGATACATTAGCAATAAAAATTTCAAAGTCTGATTTCCAGAAATGGAGAGACACCCACACCTTCAACTCTTAAACCATGTTTTCTGGTAAATTTATTTTCCAACATATAAATATATCCATGTTGATATCACCTGATCTTAATGTGGGCATTATCTATTGATGTTATTATAAAAGATCAAGACAGTAAGCTTCTAAGAATTATATGTATTCTTCATGTTCATTGTGCCTGTTATGTAACAAATATTGTCTCCAACTTTGTTTTCTATGTGTTACTAGAATTATCTGGGAATGCTTTAGATTCTAAGTCTTAATCCAAAAGTGTCCCTAATACACATCAACAATCACACACTATAATATTTTTAAAATACTTTCTGAATGGTGATTTTTGATGTCTGTATTTTATCTGCAGCATAATTTATTGCTGTAAATGTTATGATGTAAAGGTTGACCATCTTTTCAAAATGGATGGCAAACTGTCCAACATTTTTATTCAACAGTTAATAATGTCCTAAAATACCTTTTGTAAAACACAAAATTCTTTCAACTTCTGGAAACAGCTCATAATATCTATTTGGATTTATGGATCATTTTGTACAATGCCAGGGTCCGTGCAGTAGGTGTGTATGACACAAAGGTGTGAAGAGAACAGCTCCCTGCATGGCAGGGCCCAGGGAGCTTCCAGCTGTTTGGCAGGGCCCGGCGGATTTCTCTCTGACCACCTTGATGCAGTCTCACCACCCTTTTGCATGGACACTCAAGCACCCCACTAAGAATCCTGTAATCTATTGAGGCATTGTTTGCCCCTGTGAGATGGCTTTGGCAAATAATATCAGCTTGAGAGTTAATGTTACTGATAATGTCCTGGTGAGTGGGCCTTTAACTGCACACAGGAGTACAATCAAGCCCATGCTGTTTCCAGACACCTTATTGTGTACCTACCCATTGCCATAAAATCTGCCCTGGACATTTAGCATGCTTTCTGGGAAATGGCTTGATAAGAATTTTACAAACTAATGGAAATGATGGGAGTATGGGTTAAAACTGCCATGACAAAAAATATAGCTACTGGGACCCTAAAAGCTATCTTGTTACTGGGACCCTAAAAGTTATTTTGTTACTGTGACCCTAAAGGTTATCGTGTTACTGGGACCCTAAAGGCTATCCTGCTAAAGCAAAAAAAATATAGTTACTGTGACCTTAAGGGTTAGCCTGTCCTTGTAACTCTTTAGAACATAGAAACTATAGTTGATTTAGCTGCTTTCATAATTTCTAACTAGATGAAATATAGGCTGATTTCACTAACATCACAAAGATGTACTTTTGATTATTGTTTAATCACTTATGAGGTTGTAGAACCTGCAGTTGTAGAGGAACTTAATGTTTGGAACCTTTTGTCTTAGCTCTTTGTTTTTTCTCTTTTGATGTATTTCTCCCATTAAGTAATGGATAAGTTGTAGAATAAGAATTGTAGTAAGAGTGTATTACTGAATACAATATGTTGCCTACTGATAAATTCTTGGCTGCAACGTTGGAATGGATAATGCCCTGTCTTGAGGTGAAACAATTTGTAGAATTGTCTTTGGAAACACTCACTTGTCAATTGCAGAATTGAAACTTAAATGGAGTAAACTTGGCTCATTGCTAATTACAATTCTTTCCGCTGTTATAACTCTTGCTTTACTTGTTCAGATAACAAACTGTGTGAGCTTGCTGACCTAATGGCCTTTAGTGCCAATGGCCCGTAATCCCCATACACCAAGACCCCGGACTTACTAACCCATACATAATTCAAGGTAGGGGCCTGGTTGTCACAGGTGGCGCCAAGGTTAGAGCCCAGACCTGAGGAGAGTGGGTGAAGACTGGCAAACCAAGATAAGCAAGGAATGTGGGATCCTTCCTCAATCATTTCTCAAGAAGTTGTAAATTGTGCCCCCCTGAAGCTATGTCAAAATGCCCCTAAAAGAAAACTTTGTACTGCTTCTGTATAAATAAAGCGGACAGCTTTCTTGCAAGGTCCACAATCATCAAGGAATCCTAGTGGTCCGTCTCTTTTCTTTCTCTCTTCTTCTTTCTACGCCTATCTCACGCACCCTTCCCGAGCTCCGAACTCTCGGCTGGAGCTGGACTCCGGCAGTACAAGCTGATAACAATATTACATTTCTTTTTAAGAATACTGACTATTTAAAATATGATGAATTGGGCCCGGCGGCGTGGCCTAGCGGCTAAAGTCCTCGCCTTCAACGCACCGGGATCCCATACGGGCGCCGATTCTAATCCCGGCAGCTCCACTTCCCATCCAGCTCCCTGCCTGTGGCCTGGGAAAGCAGGAGAGGACGGCCCAAAGCTTTGGGACCCTGCACCCGTGTGGGAGACCCGGAAGAGGTTCCTGGTTCCCTGCATCGACCCGTTGCGGCTCACTTGGGGAGTGAATCATTGGATGGAAGATCTTCCTTTCTGTCTCTCCTCCTCTCTGTATATCTGACTTTGCAATGAAATAAATAAATCTTTAAAAAAAAAAAACATGATGAATTTGCAAATAAGCTTTGGAATTCTCAAAATCTTCAGTGACATTTCATTGGAACAATATTCTATTTATAGACCAGTTTTAAGGAATATAAATTATTCCATCAGTTTCAAATTAATGTTTTTATAGTGCTTAGCAAAAAATATACATTTGAAGATAAATATTATTTATGATGATAGTGATACTTTATATATATATATATATATCAACTTTGTTGCCTCGTTATCAAGAACAAATTATGCTATAATCAAGACAAGAATTTTCTATATAATGAATTTTCCCAATTGGTACATATTTATAAATGTAAGACTGCTATGTTATTACTTAGTATCAAAACTGAGTTAAGAAACACATAATAATTTTGGTAGTCATAACATTGGTTTCAAACAAGATATCTGGAAATCAAAGTTGTTCTATAACTCAGTTTCCTCAAACTTCCACAACTAAATACCAATCAGCTCAATATTTAACTTGGAACTGTAGTTAGAATAAGTTATTCATTCATTCACTCATTCATTCTGCAAATTTCAATTTTTAAATAGCACAAAATTCTGTGAACTTGGATAGATGTTGGGTATAAAATAATAGCAAGAAACACTTTTTTCTTTCAACAAAGAGCCAAACAAAAGCAAGAATAGTATTATAATACTCACTTTCCCTTCATCTCTTGGACTATCACTTAAATGTACAACTGGCCCTGGATGAGTCTTGGTGGACCTGTCAAATCAATTCAAAAGCATTATTAATAATAAAATATTAAAATATCTTACAATAAAAGACTGAAAAAGTTCAGATTATCTTGGAATAAAGTACTAAAATTCTGCATTAAGGTCATTTGAGTGCTCAGTTTACGTTATGCAGTATTTCTTTCCTCCTACTAACACCATTATAGTTGAAATTTTTATGTAAAAAAAAAAACCACAGTTAAAGAAAAAAATGCACTAACACTGCAATTCTTTATTATCTTATGTTTCTTCCCAGATATGAACCTCCGAAATTTTTAATTGAAATTTTCATTTTTATGGAGAAAAGATCACTGCAGCATGAGGTGATGTTGTAAATTTATGCTACTTGTTTAAATCAAACTGCAGAGTACATACCTGATTTATGCTTTTCACAATAGAAAAGACACAACATCAACCTAGATGTCCACCAATGAATGACTAGACAAAATGATAAAAATTTACCAAAACCAGTCAAGTTCAAAGTCTTCTTAGGTATACCCTCTCTGGTCTGAAGACAGAGCTAGCAGAGTATTATCCCAGTCAATTGAAAGCTCCATCATACCATCAGCAAAAATTTACATCATTATGGAATTAATTGACATAGTAATGAGTAACCAACATGTTGAAAGTAAATGCGAGTTCCCAGCCACCTTCTGTGACCACCTCACCTATACTTCAATTTATTTTATACACAACATATAACATTCAAAACATAACATGTTATACATAACATCATATCATCTTAAATTAAGGCAAACATGTGGTATTTAACCTTTTGTGATTGGCTCATTTCCCTTATGTTTGGTGTATGCTTGCAATGGGGGAATCTCAACTGAATTTGAGCTGTGGTTATGCAACAAGGTGGAGGAATCCACCATGGTGGGAGGGTTTGGGGAGGGGTGGGAGAACCCAAGTATCTATGTAACTGTGTCACATAATACAATGTAATTAATGAAGTTAAATAAAAAAAAAAAACTCTAAAAAAAAAAATTTACCAAAACCATAAAGCAATTTTATTAAAAAAATAAAATCCTGACATTTGCAGCAAAACAAAATTAGAGGTCATTACCCCTCTTAAATAAGAAAGATACAAAATAACAAATTCACATTTTCTACCACATGTAGAAGTTAGTATATATAATGCAAAGAGTTGTTTCAATGCCATAATACTTGGTATATACTTGGTATATGTGTTGTCTCCACTGAGTTACACCTCTTATAACAAAATAAAACCTTCTGTCATTATATAACCTTTATCATTCTTGTCATAAATACCCCTGCTATCAAAAAATGTGTATGTATATATTTCCAAATGAAGTGAATATGCCATACTTAATACTTAAGTCTATTTGATCTATTTGTAATCACTGAACTCTATGCTTTATGTAGTGTTCAAAATATTTTACAAAGTCAAATAAGTAATAAAATTAAAGAACAGTACAGATATATCTTTAAAAGAGATCTAATCTGCTGATACTCATCAGTTACGTGAAATTAATCTGGATAGCTAGTGTACTGCTACCAGACAAGTAATAGTCTATTAGCATGCAGTTAAAGGAACCAATACTCTGTCCCTAGTTAAATTTACCTTACTCAAATATTGGCTGTTCCTTTTATAACTCTTAGTTTAACTTTCATCATTATACAATATGATGATGCCATTATTAAAATATGGCCCGATATTATCAGAAGTTTAAGATTTCTATGAATCAACTGAATAGATACAGATTAAGTCTATTATAGTTGCATATTTTGGGTTTCTTTTTTAAAAGATATATTTATTTTTATTAGAAAAGCAGATTTACAGAAAGGAGAGACAACCATCCTCTGGTTCAGTTCTCAGATGGCTGCAATGGCCAGAGCCGAGCCTATCTGAAGCCAGGAGCAGGAGCTTCTTCCAGTTCTCGCATATGGGTGCAGGTGCCCAAGGCATGCAGCATCCTCCTCTGCCTTCCTAGGCAGCTGGTTGGGAAGTGGGACAGCCAGGGCACAAACTGGTGCCCATATTAGATACTGATGTTTACAAGTGGAGGGTTAGCCAATTGCACCATAATGCTGGATCCCTTGAATTTATTTCTTGAACACATGAAAACTATGAAGGATTCTCCACAAAAAAGTAAATATTTAGAGTCTACGTTAAGTTAGAAAAAAATGACAGATTATGCAATTGACACTGAATCCTTAGAGCAACCCTAAGGAATATGTACCAATTTATCAGATTGTGATGAATTTTTCAGTAGATTCATCCTGAATCTTCTCATCTAATAGGTAGCATATACCCTATAGTGTGAGGATTATAAATACTATATATATAAAGCACATAACAGGAAACATTATATATACATTATATATGAATCTATCCACTGTACAGTGTGAGGATTATAAATACCATATATATAACACATAACAGTGAACATTATATGCACACACATATACAAAAACAGTATAATTGAGTGTTATGATGATGTGATATCTGAATATCAGAGTTAGTATCTGATTATGGAATATATAACGGAAGAAAGGAGATCAATAAGGTCTTCATAAAGAGTTTGCAGGGTTTTTTTTGCAGTTCTTTGTATATTCATCTTAAACAAGCTATTTGTACATAAATGTGGTTTTCTGGGGTTGGATTGTGCCAACATTTACCAAAGTATGCTCCCGTGATACACTAGTGAAGATTCAAGAGTGACCGATATTTCAAAAATTTGAGAAACTTGGGCCCAACACAGTAGCCTAGCAGCCAAAGTCCTCACCTTGCATGTGCTGGGATCCCATATAGGCACTGGTTCTAATCCCAGCAGCCCCTCTTCTCATCCAGCTCCCTGTGTGTGGCCCAGGAAAGCAGTCGAGAATGGCCCAAAGCCTTGGGACCCTGTACCTGCGTGGGAGACCCAGAAGAGACTCCTGGCTTCTGCCTTCGGATTGCCTCAGCTCCAGCCATTGTGGCCGCTTAGGGAGTGAATCAATGGGTGCAAGATCTTTCTGTCTCTCCTCTTCTCTATATATGTGACTTTCAAATAAAAATAAAATAAATCTTAAAAAAAAATCTGGGAAGTTAAATATTTTTATAGAACTTCCTAAGCTTGTACTGTGCAAATTAACACTGCAAATATTCAACATATTTCAGCATATATTGGCTCAGTGAATCTTTCTGTTGATGTTGAAGGAATCACTGAAATGTATTTAGAAAACTCCAGCTAGAATATGCATAAATTTCTTTCATTTAGATGCTCAGACTCTACAAAATAAGAGATTAAACATCTTATTTGTAATGAATTTCTCAGGCTATAGGAGAAATACTGTTTTTTTTTTTTTGTTTAAGAAAACTTAGAAACTGGCAATGTGACACAGTGAAATAAGCTATCATCTGAAACTGCCACCTGAAATTTCCACAAGGGAATGGGTTCAAGTCCAGCTGTCCACTCACTCCCTGCCACTGCACCTGGGAAAGCAGCAGAAGATGGCTCAAATACTTGGGTCCCTGTACCCATGTTGGAGAAGTAGATGGAGTTCCAGGATTCTGACATCCGTCTTACCCCAGCCCATTTGCATGGCCATTTGGGGAGTGAACCAGCAGTTGGGACGCTCTGTGACACCCACACACACTCCCTCTGTTTCTTTCTGTAACTCTATAAATACTATTGTAGAAAACTTGGAACATCCCATCAAATGGTACGAGGAAGACACTCTCATATTAATTCCCACTTGGAGATAATGACTGTCAAAATCTGAGTATTTTTCCTTTTTCCTTAGCATTAAATTTCAAAAACTTACAAAATACTTTTGGCAGAACTTATAGTCATGAGAAAATGATCACACACACACACACTCCTTGAATACTGATACTGCTTGATAATTCTGAACTTGAATGTCATCATCTGTTCCCCTCTGGTAAGTAGCAATGGACCAAAACACCCTGAGGAGCCAGGCAGATACCTAATTATGTGTTAATATGCTGAAAAAATAATTGAGACAAACTGTATAGGGCATAATGCACCTACAAAGCAAAGTTGCTACTTGATTCCAATTGATTGCTACCGGGCAGGATTGCTTGACTAGGATATTTTCTCATGGAACTGGTTTTCATGATACATATACTATTTTTTTAATATTAGAGAATAATAATTTGGAATATATTTAAACACTCTGGGAACAGGGATTAAGCCCAGCAGTTAAACTGGAGTGTCTGGGTTCAATTCCCAACTCTGGCTCCTGATAACAGTATTTTTAAAAAATTGTTTTATGATACAGTTCCATAGATTCTGGATTTTCCCAAACCCCTCCCTTCTCTGATTTCCCTTCTAGTATTACAATGGGTGGTCCTTTGTGAACAGTCATAAGTCCATAATCCTGCTATTGAAGCGGTTCCTGACATTGTAGGCATGGACAATTTCAGACAGTCCAGGATCCTAGTGTCAGGATATTTTCAACTGTTTCACTAAGAGTCCATCTTTGGTCTGGATGCAGACAGACATGCTACACTATGTCTCCACATCTGGACACCTACTCCAGCATTTTAGTAATGCTGACCTTGGGAGACAGTGGTGATGCATCAAGTAAAATTTTAAATTTTAATTAGTTCTTAACAGATTCAATATAGCCAGATACAATTCTTAAGAACATAATGATATTCCCTTCCTTTCTCTCTTCCACTTTCTTTTCTACTCCCTTTGTATTTTTTAGTTTTTTAAATGTATTTATTTTTATTTTATAGGCAAAGTCACAGAGAAAGAGGATGAGAGAGAGAGAGAGAATATCTTCCATCTCCTAGTCACTCTCCAAATGGCCACAACAGCTGCAACTGAACCAACACAAAGCCAGGAGCTTCTTCTGGGTTTCCCATGTGATTGCAGGGACCAAAAGTCCTGAACTTTTCTCTTCTGCCTTCTCAAGACATAAGAGGCAGCTGGATGAGAAGCGGAGCAGCTAGGACACGAACTGGTCTGGTGAACATAGGGATGCCAGCGCTGTAGGCAGAAGTTTCACCTCACCAGGCACTGGCCCCAGTTTTTTGTTCATTTGATTTTGTTTTGTTTTGTTTTTTTGAAGTAACATTTGAAATTTATGTCATAGTAAAAAGGTTATTATTTACTAAATACGAAGTTTAAGAATTAGAAAAACAGAAAGACCCTCACTTAGTGGACATATAGCTGACAGCTACATACAAAAATTGAATGGAATAATGACAATTTCACCTAATCACAGATCCTTAACACTATAGTAGTATAACATTCTTAACCATTGGTTTGCCAGAGGTATAAGACAAAGTTTCACAACATTTCATTAGCAATATTGGTACACACAGGCACTCTTTCCTTCCTCCTCCCCCCTTCTTCCTCCCTCTCTCTGCTATCACTTCATTTTTTTCTTCATTTTCCTTTATTTTAGCTACCGTGTTAAAGAAAGAACATGTGATCAATCTGACGATGGACACCTTGATTGATTCCATATTCTGACTATTGTGAAGAGTGCTACTATAAATATGATGATGCAAGTATCTGATTCATTGTGTTCAAGTCTCTCAGAAGGGAAAACGCATTGCCTCTCTCCTCTCTTCCCATCCTCAGAAGAGCACTGGAATAAGTTGGCTGAGAAAGTCATATACCTTATCTATGTTACCCTCCTACCAGGAATAGTCAGTCAGAATCAGTGTAACGTGTAGAGCTAGACTCTTTGCATCCTGCAGTTGGGAGTCTTAGGAATAGGTCCTAGACCCAGGGGCTTCACTTTAACATTGTGGGACTGGCACCAGCAGAAGCCCACAAAAATATCTGGACCCGGCCTTAAGAAGTTCTCTTCATATGCCCTAGTTCAAAGTGCTGGGAGCCCCAGGCACAAAATCCAGCAACACCATTGCATGCCTTGTGAGAACTGGGGTAAGTTTCATTTGTTCTTGTGGAATTAGAACTGTTGATGTTTCTATGAAAAAAAAATCTTTCAGTTTACTTTCACTTGCAATATTGGGAATATTCTATCTGCATTACTCTGCTACTTGCATCAATACCTGATTCTCAACTTCGGGAATTTGAGTAATGACCTCATTATACCCAGCAACACTGGGACTGTAACAATCAGTATTAATTTCTTCAAACCCACTGGAATATAACCAATTGTCCTAGGGAAGAACCTGCCTGCATTCCACCACTTCACACCCATACTGTAGGGAAAAATGTCCTGTACACCTTATAGGACTGAAGCAGAGTTGAGTTTATTCCACCAGTCCTAGAAGTAGGACTGTTGATCATTTTATTTTAAAATATTTTTTATTTTTGTTTTATGACACAGTTCCATAGGCTCTGGGATTTCCCATCCCCCTCCCCAAGTTTCCTTCCTGCCCCACCCCATTGTTTTCCCCTCTAGTAGTGTAATGGGTGGTCCTTCATGAATAGTCATAAGCCCATCATGCTGTTATTGAGGTGTTTTCCAACTTTGTGAGCATGGACAATGTTAGAGTCTAGCATCCTACTATTAGAATATTTTCACTGTTTCCCTGGAATCCATCTGGTCTGGATGCAGAGAGACATACTGCACTTTGTCTTCATATCTGAACATATCAGTCTATGCTACACTTTTGTTATACATCCCCTTAAATACAGAGCCAATGAACACAAGGACTGTTGATCTTATAAGTCCCAGCATGAGTAGCACTCTCCTTGGAGGATCTAAGAAACGGCCCATTCCTATCCCACATGTCTAAACCCACAGCTATTGGTGCCACACACAGTTTCAATTTTAGTTTATACACAACATATAACATACATAACATAACATAACATAACTCTCATGGGACAAGGGAATAGCCCTTTTTGTCTTCTTCAGCAACAAGAATAAGGCCCCAGTTATCACAATCCACGGAGTAAATGACACCTATCTCTCTGGGAACTGAAGAAAATACACATCCTTGGAATCCCACATTCACCTCAAAAAGTCAGACTTCTATGCTAGGATAGCAGAAGAACAGATCATTGTGTCACTTACAGACACAGCTAACATTGGTTAAAGGAAAAAATAACGCAGAGTTTATACTTGTGGGTTTGCTTAGAACCAAAACCAAAGCCATATGTCAAGAGATGCCCTGAATTCCATCCAAAACATTAATTCCTTTTCAATAAAGCATTCTCCATAAAGAAGGAACTATTATACAAGAAGCAGATGGGCCTGGTGGCGTGGCCTAGTGGCTAAAGTCCTCGCCTTGAATGCCCGGGATCCCATATGGGCGCCGGTTCTAATCCCGGCAGCTCCACTTCCCATACAGCTCCCTGCTTGTGGCCTGGGAAAGCAGTCAAGGACGGCCCAAATGCTTTGGGACCCTGCACCCACGTGGGAGACCTGGAAAGAAGTTCCTGGTTCCCAGCTTTCGGATCGGCACAGCACTGACTGTTGCAGCTCACTTGGGGAGTGACTCATCGGACGGAAGATCTTCCTCTCTGTCTCTCAATCTCTCTGTATATCTGACTTTGTAATAAAATAAATAAATCTTTAAAAAAAAAAAGAAGCAGAGATGTTTTTGTAGGGACATGGGAAGCAAACACAAGGGAGTATACACCTCCAAAAGAATGCTTTAGTTTTCCAGAATTAGATACTGATCTAAAAAAAAAAATCTGAAATATCAGAAATTGAATTCAAAATGATGCTTGTAAAGAAATACAATATGGCACACCAGAATTCAGATTAAAGAAATGAGTAACCAGTAAGAGATATGAATGACAAAATCACTAAGAAGATGGAAATCATTAGAAGAACCAAATAGATATTGTGCAGATAAAACTTCCATCAGTGTAATAAGAAATACCATTTGGAGTGTTAATATTATAATTAATCAAGTGAAATAATTTGAGATAAACTAACATGAACTTTTGAAATAACCAAGACAAAATTGAGAGAGAAGAATGGAAGAGAAATGGAAAGAACACAAAAATATGTGATACATTTAAATAACCAAAGAATAAGGATCCTGAAGATAAGCAAAAAGGCAATGAGACCTTGCTAACTGAATGACACCATTGAAATGCAAACAAGAAACTTCTATGAAAACTATATAATAAATTGGAAAACTTCAAAGAAATTTATTCCTGCATTCATATAACTTAACAAGAGTAAATCAAGAAGATAAAGAAAATCTAAATAGAACCATAACAAGTAATGAGATTAAAGTGGTGATTAAGTCTTCCATCTAGTAACAGTACAGGATTCCTGATGGCTTAAATTCTGAATTCAACAGTTAAAAAGGAACTAATTCCAATGTTTATCAAACTATTCCAAATTAATTTCATGGCACTGTCAGTGTGAGAACAAAACTGAACAGACACAACACACATAAATTAACTACCTATCTTCTTGAGGAACATAGATGTAAAAAATATTTTAAAAAATCTGTATCCAAAATTACATTAAAAAAAATCCTACACCACAATCAAGTGGAATTTATCCCAAGAGTCTGTGGATGATTCAACATGTACACATCAATGTAATAAATTATAATAAATACAATAATTAACAAAATAATTATATAATTAACAATATAATAAATTTTGTTAATCAATGATCATGTCAATGGATCAGGTCAATGGATATGGAGCAAGCATTTGCTAAGATTCCACACCCCTTCATGATTAAAACCTTCTGCAAATTAGGAATAGGAACACATCTCAAACCAACAGAGTATCATACTGAACATGAAAGCTGAAATCCTTTCCCCCTAGATCTGTAATAGGACAATTATGTTCACTTTTACCACATAGTACTAGACGTTTATCAAGAGCTACTAGGGCAGAGAAAGAAAGAGAATCGGTATTGGAAATGAGGAAATCAAAATAACTATGTATGGTGATGACATGAGGTTGTATATAGAAAAACAAATATTCCACCAAAAAGAAATAAAAACTGGTAAAGCAAACCAGTCAACTTGCAGGTTACATACAAATAAAAATCTCAGTAGCTTTTTATATGCTAATAAACTCCTTGCAAGAGAAATCATGCAAGACATCCAATTCATAACAGTCACAAAAACAAAGCAAAGTATTTCAAAATAAATTCAGTCAAAGAAGTGAAAGAGTTCTACAATGAAAATTATGAAACACTGATGAAGAAAATCGTGAAGGACACACAAAAAAGTAAAGGCATTCCTCTGCATGGACTGGAAGCCTCAACATCATTAAAATATCTATACTAGCTATAGCAATCTACAGATTCAGTACAATTCCTATCAAAATGCCAATGGCATTCTTCACAGAGTTAGAAAAAAGCAATCCCTGGGCCAGAATACTTACTTAGTGGATTAAGTCACTATTTGCAATGCTAGAATCCCAAATGGGTGCTGGATCGAGTCCTAGTGGTTACCCTTCCATGCTAGCTTTTCTGCTAATGCACCTGGGAAAACAGTGGAAGACATCTATAGCCCTTAGACCCCTGAACTCACTTAGAAGACCTAGATGTAATTCCAGGCTCCTGGCTTTGGACTGGCCTGGTCCCAGCCACCATGGACATTTGGAAAGTGAGTCCGAGGACAGAAAGTTTTTATGTCTGTTTTTATGTCTCCAGCTCTCTGTAACTCTGGCTTGAAGTAATAAAGTAAATGTTCATAAAGAAAAAAAAAATCCTAAATTCCCATGGAATCACTAAAGACTCAGAAAAGCCAAACAATCTTAAACAAATATTTTAAAAAATATAACACGTAGGAGGGATAACAGCTGACTTCAAAGCATTTTACAAAACCATAGAATTCAAAACAATATGATACTGCCAGAAATTTGATGTATAGATTAACAGAACAAAGGGCCCAGAAATGAACCCAGGTATATACAGAAGTCTGATTTTTGACACAGTGCTAAGACCATATGTTTTTTTAAGAATAATCTCAGCAATAAATGATGCTGGCAAAACTGGTCATATGTATACAAAATACAATTAAATCTCACTGCATATAAAACCAATTCAATGTGGATTTATGATCTACATTTAAGACCTGACTATGAAGTAGCTCAAGGAAAATACAGGGAAAATATTTTAATAGATAAATGTGTGTGATGACCTGTTGGCTAAGACTCTCAAAGAACAGGCCACAAAAGTGAAGCCACACAAATAGGATTATATCAAACTCAGAAGCTTCTGCATAGCAAACGAAATAATTGATAGTGAAGAGACATCTAATAGGATGGTTAAATCATCTACAAGTTTCCTGACAAAAAATTAATATCCAAATATTTTACTAACTCAAATATCTAGATGTCAAATCCAAACAAAAATTAACCCATTCAGCTAAGAGATGAGCAAAGGACTTCAAAAGACAGATCTCAAAAGAAGAAAAACAAGTGCTGGAGCAGTAAATTAGCAAGCTAATCCTCCACCTGCAGCACTGGTAGCCCATATGGGTGCCAGTTTGAGTCCCAGTTGCTCCCCTTCTAATCCAGCTCCCAGCCTATAACCTGGCAAAGCAGGGATGATAGCTCAGATCCTTGGGATGTTGAAGCCACATTGGAAATCCAGAAGTTTCAGCTCCTAGCTTTATTTTTGCTTTTGTTTTCTTTTTAATTTTTACTAGAGAAGCAGATCAGATTACAGACAGAAGGAGAGACAGAAAGATCTGTTCACTGGTTCACTCCCCAAGTAGCCACAACAGCTGGAGCTGAGGCAGTCCAAAGCCAGGAGCCATGATTTTCTTCCAGGTCTCCCATGAGAATGCAGAATCCCAAGGCTTTGGACCATTCTCTACTGCTTTCCCAGGGATACAAGCAGGAAGCAGGATGGGAAATGGAGCAGCCAGGCCATGAACCATACAGGATCGTGGCATGTAAAAGACAAGGATTTAGGCACTGAACCATTCCCCCAGGGACCTGGCTTTGTGTTAGTTCAGCTTGGCCACTGCGAATATCTGCAGACAGAACCCGTGAATAAAGAACTTACTGTCTCTTTCTCTTTAGCTCTCTCTCTCCTTTTCTCTCTACAAATGTGCCTCTCAAATAAATAAGTAAATCTTAAAAAAAAAAAAGAAAAAAAATTCAACAAATGTATGAAAAAGCACTCAACATCTCTAGCCGTCCATGAAATGCAAATCAGAAGCATAATGAGGTTATCATCTCACTTCTGCCATAATAGCTGTTATCAAGAACACAAACAGTAGCAAATGCCAATGAGGATGTAAAGAAACGGTAACTCTTACTGTTGGTTAGACTGTATACTAGCACAACCACCAAATGGAAAACAGCATGCAAATTTCTTTAGAAAGTAAAAATATACTTGCAATATGACCTAGCAATCCAACTACTGTTTATATGCCCAAAAGACGTGAACATATTGTATTAAAATTATACTGCATCGCCATGTTTACAGTACTCTTTACAATAACCCAAATTTACAACCAATAAAGGTGTCCATACCCAGACAGATGAATAAAGAAAATGTGATGTGCATACACACACACATATAAAAGGTAACATCATTCAGCCATAGTGAAATGAAATTCTACCATTTTCATCAGAGCAGATTTTTTAAGGAAGACATTATACTAAGTAAATTAAACCAAAGAGAAAAAGACAAACATTGCCTGTTTTTTTCATATATGAGAGCTAAAATTTGAAAAGAAAATGTTAAAAAAGGAATGTCTGGCATATCAGTATGGCAAATGCAGTTTTGTCAAATATTTTCTATCTTCTCAAATCAATGACTAAGAATGATATACTACTACAGTTTTAATGAAGTGTGATTATTTTTAAGTTCATTATATATAAAGGAAATAGTCTTTTTAAATCTAATTATTGTTCACAGCTCTTGACTGTGTTCCCACTGAATCAGGGTCTTTTCAGTTTTCACTTGTTGAACTCTATTTAATGGAGCATTAGCCTTTGATTATAATGTAAATTTAAAATGTTATCTAGCATATAAGAGTATCACTTTATTCCTAGAATCATATGAATGAACTACATGAATCTATTCTATTAACATTAATATCACATTAACATGAAACTTGAAAAGCATGAACCTGTACAAAATAAAAATATATAAATATCTGAGTTATAACTTTTTAGGTGGCTACTAATTTGATATACCTTCTGTGTTTCTAAAAGATTTACTTATTTTTTTAATTGAAAGGCAAAATCAGAGAGAGGGAGAGGCAGAGGGAAAAAGTTCTTCCATCTGCTGGTTCACTCCCCAAATAGCCTAAACAGCCTGAGTTGGGCTGGAATGAAGTCAAGACATTGGAGCGTCTTCCCAGTCTCCCATGTGGATACAAGGACACAAATACTTGGTCCATTTCTCACTGCTTTCCTAGGCACATCAATTGGCAGAGAGCTATATTAGAAGTAAAGGACTTTGGCATTGAATTGGTGCCCATATGAGATGCCAGTGTCACAGGTTACCCACTATGCCATAACACAGGCCACAATTTCTCATTTCCATACTCTTCATACATAATTTAATCTATCCTCATGGTTTCAAAAACTATTCTGATCTCTCTCCCTTGAGGTACATATTTCTCATCTCCTGCCATTCTATCTCAATTCCATTTGATTGTCAAAAACATACAACTGAACAGACCTAAAATTGAACGTATTCTACCCCAACCCTGATCAATCCCTCGATCCCCTGGGTACTTTTACTAAATGGCACAATTACATATTGTTGAAACTAAACCCCTATTGATCATAATTTTCCTATTATTTTTGTTCTTTCATCTTCTAATTATTTCTTAAATCATAGGTTATATCCCTACAGCCATGTTCATTTTACCAAAAATACAATCTTTTCTCTTTCCATTTATACATACTCAGAATAGTCTTCCTAAAATATAAACCTGATCAAATCAAATCTATGCTTAAAACTCTTCAAAATCTAGCTTCCTGTTGATTATAATGAAGTTTCCATTTTCAAATAATTTTACAAGAGCTTCCATTACTTAACCTAATCCCCATCTCCTCACTATCTCTTCCCGTCTTATTTTGCAGTCATTTTAACCAAGTAAAAGTTCCTTTAAATTTCTGAACACAGAAAACTCTCACATTCTTACTTTTGGAAATTCTGTTGTCTCTACATGTAGTACTTTGACCATTCACAAATAGTAACAAAAGCAACTCTTTGTCTCATCATAAATGTAGCTTCTTTTTCAGATACTTGTCTGAGGTACCATGTCTATATTAGATATCCTTCTTACGGAATTGTCACATTACATTCCTACTATACAGGTATTGTAATTACTTTTTCATTTAATCTTCAATCTAGCAGACAAAAAGTCTGAAGAGGATTGAAAAGTTGCAATGACTGTTAAATGAAACTCTAAGCTTATAATTCTGAATTTCATTCTTAATATTTAACTGATTCAGAAGAAAAAATACTTGTATTTTCAGAAATGATAAGACTGCCTACATTTTCCCATTGAAACAAGCTTGCTGTGGCAGCTAGTATAGAGAACCAAGAATATACTGGGTGTGATTCCAATTGACTTCTGAGATTTGATTAAGATTTACTACTCTGTTTATACGCCTGTGGAATAATCGTCTACCTACTTCCTACTTATTTATTCAGTTAAATCTTAAGCATGTGATTTTAATGTAAGTTAAAAGTATGTTATCACAAAAATTAATAAACATAAAGAAAGGAAGGAGCAAGGGAGAAGAATGGGAAGAATAATTATATGCTCACATAGTATACTAGAATATATGAAATCTGCTTTCTTTACACAGATAAAAATTTAAAAAGGAAAAAATTTGTAACTATATTTTCAGTGTTCTCATCACCACAAATGTTAAGTATCTGATGTAATACATGTTAACTAACTGTATTCAGC
Source organism: Ochotona princeps (assembly GCF_030435755.1). NCBI lineage: Eukaryota > Metazoa > Chordata > Mammalia > Lagomorpha > Ochotonidae > Ochotona > Ochotona princeps. Next base: position 86,125,431 of record NC_080834.1, on the reverse strand, counting down.
TATTCTATAATGCAAGTGATTCAAAAATATCAGCTATACGGGCCCGGCGGCATGGCCTAGCAGCTAAAGTCCTCGCCTTGAAAGCCCTGGGATCCCATATGGGCACTGATTCTAATCCCGGCAGCTCCACTTCCCATACAGCTCCCTGCCTTTGGCCTGGGAAAGCAGTTGAGGACGGCCCAAGGCTTTGGGACCCTGCACCCACGTGCGAGACCTGGAAGAGGTTCCTGGTTCCCAGCTTTGGATCTGCGCGCATCAGCCCATTGCTCTCACTTGGGGAGTGACTCATCGGACGGAAGATCTTCCTCTCTGTCTCTCAATCTCTCTGTATATCTGACTTTGTAATAAAATAAAAAAAATATCAGCTCTTTGACATATATATGGTTTTACTACTCAAAGAAATAAACATGTTAAAATTATTGGGCAATAAAAAGGGCAAGATAAAAAAAACACTATATAAACAGCATTGTCTGTATGAAAACCATGTTCTAAATTTTAAATAACCAACATTTATATTATGAAAACACAAACCACTCATTGAAAAAAACACAATGAAAGTATCTAAGAAAAATAAAGAAGAATAAAGTATCTGAGTACTTAAAACAGAACTAATCTTATATTTTAGAGGCAACTGGTGCCTTTATCATTCTAGGAAAATACACTAAAATTCATAGTCCAAAATTACATTATGAAAATATTTCTTAAATGTGTATGTCTAATATTTCATACAACTGACACATAATGGTATGTGTTTTTGTAATGTAGTTCAAACGATAGAAAAAAGCAAGTTCTGGGAGACTGAAATCAGGAAATGACCAATACACATTCAGGAGTTAGTGAAATGTTTTCAACTAATTGAAGATATTTCAAGGATCTTCTCAGAAACATGAATTGTTATCTGTTTAAGACAATAAACTGTCTTCAAAAAATGATGCTTGGAAAATTAGATGCACATGTGCAGAAGTAAGACCCAAGACCTCCTACCTACACCTTATACAAAAATCAATGCAAAATCTATCAAGGATCTTAATACATGACCTGATATAATCAAATTACTAGTAGAAAACTCTTAAGACCTATATGTGGGCAAAGAATTCATGGAAAAACCCCAGAAGCATAAATAAAGCAAAAACAAAGGGGATTAGATCAAGCAAAGAAGCTTTTCTTTGCAAAGAAAACCACCAACAAAAGGAAGAGGCAAATGACAAAATAGGAGAAAATATTTTCAAACTATGAAACTGATACATTAATATCCAGATTCTGTAGAGTGCAAGAAACCTAACAAACAATCCAGTTAAGAAACTGACAAAGACCATGAACAATTTTCAAAGAATAAACACAAATGATCAACAGATACATGAAACAGTGCTCAGGATCATTAGTCACAAGGAAAACACAAATGAAAGCCACAGTGATGTTTCCAGATGATAAACAATAAAAGTCATTGAGGATGTGACAAAAAGGTGACCCAATCCACCATTATGAAGAACAGGTTTGAGATTCCTCAGAGTTCTAAAAACTACCATATGACCCAACCGCTCTAGGAATTCACCCAAAAGAAATTAAATCAGCCTATGAGACTGTTGTTTTTTACATCTGTTTTTACTAATGCTCAATTCACATATCTAACATATGGAATCAACTCATATGTACATCAGTGGATGACTGGATACAGAAAATGTGATAAATATATGGAATACTAACCAGTCATAAAAGAATAACATTTTGTCTTTTGCAACTAAATGTATCCAATTGGAACCATACTGTCAGTCCCCAAAAGACGATTATGGTTTCCCATACCTATGGTAACTAATCCATAGAATACAAAAAAAAATTGGAATCTATATAAGAACAAGACTGATATACTGGATTTTAATTATTTTAAAGTCTTTGTCTATACTCCTGAGGAAATGTTGATTTAAAAAATTCTACTTCCTTGCTGTATGTTGGTATCTTCACCTAGTGGAGTATAAGCATGAGTTGCAAAGTAAAATGAAAATATGCCAGTGTAAAATCTTTGGAAAAAAACAAGAAAACAGGAAAGGTAGATGGGGAACACAAGAGGAGGGAAATAGGGTGGGAAATATCACCATACTCCTAAATATGTATTGGGAAACATAGGAAATTTGTTCACTTTACGTAAATAAGTTGCAAAAAAGATAATATATTCGTCTTAATTACTTCATCAGCTTTGGATCAAACACAAATGTCACATTTGTATACCGGTACCAATAAAGAATTTGTGTAAAAGTTCTATATTCCGATATTTTCTCAAATATGCCTAAATTTGTTATGTTTTTACTAATAACTTAAGATTGCATAAAAGTCATTCAATTTACCCTATTTAATATTTTTACAGGACCTAAGATTGTAGGAGAGAAAGTTTTTCAAATAGCTAAAGTAAAAACTATGTAACTCTTTGGGGACATAGGACTGTCCAGAAGAAAAATGCATTTATTCATACATACATATACATTATGACAATTAAAACACATTATACAAACTGTCATCAAAATATAAATGAACATTTTAAGTCAACAACAGTTTATAAATGCTTATACTAATGCTTCAATGTTATCACTTAGCAGTCATGTTTGGAAGACACTAAAATAAATCAAATACGGAAAAGAACAATTTAAAAATTCTTCGTTGCAGTAGTTTCTAATTTAATGAAGACATAAAAAATATTAATGAGAAACTAAAAAAAGCAAAGTCATGGAGTGATAAGCAAAGGAACACTGTAACAAGTGTTACTATCTTTTCCTCTTTCTGTTCATGAGTAACGAATCAAAGCATACCAAGGCTCTGTGTTGATGTCTCCAACTTTATGATTTTTTTTTTAGCTTTGCTAACATAAGAAAAACTCTTCTAAAAATTGTTGGCTTCCATGAGATAAGGATTGGACCCAGCACGATAGCCTAATGGCTAAAGTCCTTGCCTTGCATGTGCAGAATCCCATACGGGCGCTGGTTCTAATTCCCGCAACCCCAATTCCCACCCAGCTCCCTGCTTGTGGCCTGGGAAAGCAATCAAGAAAGGCCAAAGTTTAAGGACTCTACACCTGCGTGGGAGACCCAGAAGAGCTGGCTCCTGGCTCCGGATCGGCGCAGCTCAGGCTGCTGCAGCCACTTGGGGAGTGAATTAATGCATGGAGGATCATCCTGTCTCTCCCCCTCTTTGTATATCTGACTTCCCAATAAAAATTAAAACAAAATATTAATAATAACAGCAATAATAAAGTATTAATTAATATGAATAATAAAGATAAGTATAAAATCTGTGCATTCTTATACAAATGGCATCATCCTAAAAGTGTGGGTAATGGCTGCAGTGTAGATTAATAAAATCATTTCTCCATTAAGCATCTTATTATCTGTTCAATTAATCCTGACATACTACCATATCAATTTGTACAGCTTTTATGATTGAAAACTATTTCAGGTAAACTTTCCAGTTAAATTAATGACTAATTAGCATCTAATTGCCAAATAACAATTTGGTATATGTGTTACATAAGTTTGAAATATTCAAAACAAAGTGGTATCAAAATTTAAACTTACAGTTCAATGGCCTTGTTCCACATGATAACGTATCCAGAAAGAATGAAAGATTCAATATTTACAATATGTGTATTTCCTCTTTCTGTTCCAACATAGAGCCATTTACTCTGGAAAGGTAGATGACAGTAAGTAATTCTGAAAGAAAGAAAATTACAATTAAAATATCTACTTTTACATGTGTTCAGTATTACATTTTCCATATATATATATTATGTAAGGACAGATGTATAAACAGTGAGATTTACTATATATCCTAGTAACAGTTATTAGTGAATGCTACCATATAAGCAACAGCAGTATATCATTAAAAATAATAATGATAATAACCACAATTTTTAAAGTTCCTATTGAGGTATGAATTTACAATAGTCTTATTTCTGGAAAAATTACTGCCAGGAGATACACATTCATTTTAGAATGAGAACCCTGAGGCAAATTATTTTTATTTTACCTCCTAGCACTGACAGTTAATAAGTGGCAAAACTAAAAATATCTGCTTGTTCACAAAATAATAATCTCTCACTATGCTATATTGTTTCAGTAAGACTTATTTCAAAGATAATGCATACATACATAAAAAACATAAACGTGCAAGCTCACAGAGAGGTGAAAAATGAGAAATCTATTTTTAGTCATATGCTCGACATCTGAATAATAAAGAAAGCAACATGAGAGGTCAGGGATCTATTGTATTCTTCCTTCCTTAAGTTGGTTGTTTCACTGTCATCTTCACTATGAATTCTGACCAGCTCTGAGATCAGATCTGGAGCAGCCATGCCTCTCATGCTTGCAATAGGAGAATTCACCAGAGACTTGTAATCACATCATCATTATTCTCTCTACTTTGTCTTAATAATACTTTTTTCCCTGTAAGTTTCTATTTGTGTTTTGTGTCATGAGAGGTTGTCAGAGAGAAAGAGATATTCCATCTGCTGGTTCTTTTCATCTGTTAGTTCATTCCTTAAATCCCTGCAATAACTGGGAACAACCCAGGTCAAATCTGGTATCTGGGAACTCCATCTTGATCTCTTACTAGGTGGCAGGGACACTGATAATCGAGATGCATCCCAGAATGCACATTAGCAGAGCTAGAATTGGAAACAGAGTAGGGACTCAAACCCAGCTCTCCAATATGAGATGTTGGCATATCATGTAGAGTATTAACTCCTACACCAAAATAACTATCATCATTACACTTTTTAGTCACTGTTAGAATTTGCTAATTAATTTTATCAGTTCCTGGATTTATTTAGAAGATGAGTTAGCAGATTATTGGAGGAGCAGAACCAAATTTTGACACCAGGAAGACACACCAATAACATTAATAAAAGGATCTGGATAATAAATTTCCAACACAATCACATCTTAAACATATTTATATGTTTGAGTATCTAATTTAAAGTTTTAAATTATTTTTGCAGCTTGGTTCACTAATTTTAAGATTTATTTATATCTATTGTAAAGGCAGATTTACAGAGAGAAGGAGACAAACATCTTCCATCCGCTGGTTCCCTTCCCAAATGACTGCATCAGCTGGAGCTGAAATTATCCAAAGTCAGGAGCCAGGGGCTTCCTATTGATTTCCCACATAGGTGCAGGGGCTCATGGCCATGGGCCACCCTCTACCACTTTCCCAGGCCAGAAATAGGGAGTTGGATGGGAAGTAAGCAGGTGGGACACAAAGGGGACCCGTATCGGATTAGCCAGTTGAGCCAATGCACCAGCCCTTGATTCACTGAATATTTCTTCACTCTACCTCTTGGAATCAAACTTCATCTATCCAAAGTATCCTACTGAAATCATCTTGCATTCCATATCCAGAAAAGTAACATCATAGAGAGAAAGGAAGGAATACATGTTAATAATGTAATGTTTTACTCTGGTTGAATCTAATACTAAAAACGCTAAAATGTACAATTTACTTCAATTAACTTTAGGGACTGGGCCAGTGTAATGATTTGGCAAACTAATCTTCACCTTATTTTGTCAGCAACCCATATGGGTGTCAGTTCGAGTCCTGCATGTTCCACTTCCCAACCAGCTTGTGACCTGGGAAAGCATCAGAAGATGGCCCAGACCTTGTATCCTTGCATCTACATGGGAGACCCGGAAGCGGCTTCTGGTTCTCAGGTTCAGACCAGCTCAGCTCTGGTCACTGTGGCCATTTCAGAGATTAACCAGTAGATAAAGGAGCTCTCTGTCTCTTTGCAACTCTAAATTTTAAGCAAAAATAAACATTTAAAAATATATAGGGGCTGTCATTGTGGTACGGACAGTGGGTTGAGCTACTATTTGTGATGTTGGCATTCCATATTAGAATACTGGTTCAAGTCCAAGCTGATCTGCTTCCAGTCCAGCTTCCTACTAAATATTCCATGGAAAGATAGCAAGCGATGGCCCAAATTTTTGGGCCCCTCGCACCCATATGGGAAACCAGGATGGACTTCTTGGTAACTAGCTTGGCCGAGCCCAGACCTGGCTGTTGGGGATATTTGGGCAGTGAACCAGCAAATTTCTCTTTCTCTAACCAACTCTGCTTTTCAAATAAATAGACAAATTCTTAAAAAATATTAAATAAAGGGGTTGAGTATAGAAGGTAGTTACCACAATCAAAAGATGTTAAAAAAATTGATATATTCATTTATTATTTAGTTGACTTTAAAATCTCAGGTCTTGATTTTCATTACCCTAGCCTAGGATAAAATGTTATTGCTGAAATACTGATTTATACTAGAACAAAAAGATTAGATGCTCTCCATTAAAAGATGACATAATGTATATCAATCATATATTTTTCTATTAAAAGAAACTATTAGAATAAACATTACATTACTTCTGACTATTGAGATTATGAAGAGAAAGTAAGTTAATGTAAATTATGCAAAGATATAACGGTATGGTACATTAGGAAATGTTTAAGATGTTCTTACCGTTCTCGGTTAAATTTAAGAGAATGAAGAATAGCTGGCCTTTTTTGTCTAAGGTTCCACAAATGAAGTGTATCATCTGAACTTGCACTGACCAAAGCACCCTAGTATGAAAAGAAGACAGACTATTTATGGAAACAAAACAATACTAATTTTCTGAATTTTCCACTATTGAGATAATTGTATCTTCATAACCTAGAAATAAACAAGGACAAGTGCATATACTTGAATCCAGAGTGTGAAGAACACAGAGTGGGAAAGGGAAATAGCCTACTGCATATAGATGGCCAGGAAGACTACCTTTCAAGAAATACTCATTAATACACAGTAATTATTACAGAATCATTTGGTGTTTTCTTTGAGAAAAAATAAAACTTGATTCTTTTATTTATGTCATTCACACAATACTACAAAGAAACAAGCACTACAGAGAAACATGCACCCAACTCAGTTTTAGAAACTGAATACAGATCATATGAAAAGTTTCCTTCCTAAGAATTTTTGCATAGTTGGAAGTTAATATTCTTCCTAAGCATTAATTTGCTCCTTGAAGTCCAAGAAGCTTCACCTATTATAAAGGAAATCATACTTAATAAAGTATTTCTCAACTAGAATTTGGTATACTATAAAATACCAAGATCTTTTTTATACAGTACTAGCAAACACAAATAAATTGTACTTCAGATACAATAGTTTCTACCTGTGAAGAAGTCATAGAAACATATCTAGTTGCCAGGTATAACTTTATATATATGCTTAAACTGTTTCACTAAGCATGTCAGAACTTTTGCCATAACAATAATTTCTAGCTAAAATTTCTAGTGTTTGACCTAACAGAACTTAAAGCTACTTAATAATACTGAGTGAAAATGTGATCTTACAGAACTATGGTGATCCTAAGAGTCCTAACATGTTATTCACATTCCCCAAGGTACTTAGGAAACTACTTGCACAGACTATGGCTTTGATCACTGACAAAAATGATGATCCCATTTATATGCAAGGAAGAGCTAAACTGAAATTCCTATCATATGTCACCCCATGGACTTTGGGGGAATTTCTTCAGCCTTGCAGCAAGGAGGTCAAGAGCAACTCGGAACTACTGAAAACAGCTTAAACAGTATATTCACAATGTTCCATGTTGGGACACTAGGATGACATCGACTGGCCATCCCACATCCTCAGGTACTGGTGTGTCTAAGCAGCTGGGAGCAGCCCTTTTCTTCCTCTCTCCCTACTTACCCAAGATACAGGAAGGAAAAAAGGAAGATTGGAAGCAGTTGTCTCATCTACTTCCCCCATTCCTTAGCCCTTCCCACCCTAACAGTGGTCCACATGGACATGCATCCTTCTCAACTACATTAAGTCTCATCAAAAATAAGTCTATTGGGCCCGGTGGCGTGGCCTAGCAGCTAAAGTCCTCGCCTTGAAAGCCCCGGGATCCCATATGGACGCCGGTTCTAATCCCGGCAGCTCCACTTCCCATCCAGCTCCCTGCTTGTGGCCTGGGAAAGCAGTTGAGGACGGCCCAAAGCTTTGGGACACTGCACCCATGTGGGAGACCCTGAGGAGGCTCCAGGTTCCCGGCATCGGATCGGCGCGCACCGGCCCGTTGCGGCTCACTTGGGGAGTGAATCATCGGATGGAAGATCTTCCTCTCTGTCTCTCCTCCTCTGTGTATATCTGGCTGTAATAAAATGAATAAATCTTTAAAAAAAAATAAGTCTATTACAAAAAAAAAAAAGAACTAAAAGAGGAAGAATTTAAATTCAGTGCTGTAACAATTCCTAAACAAGAAACGTACATTTATCCTATGACTCTATATGATTATGTACCTATGGTTAATTGATAAACATTTCTAAATGTATCTAAGTTATTTGAACTATATAAATATTAAAAGTATGTTTTATATACCTAAAGATAGTAACTGGCATATGTATTTAACATGAAGTCACATACTTCCAGACCATCCAACAAATTCTACCCTATATATGCCTTCAGAATTTTTGTTTTTACTTGTAAAATAGATTTATACTCCTGTATACAAAGTAGAAAATTATTAGGATTCCTTAGAACCACTTAATGTGATATATGTGTGTGCGTGTATATATATGTGTGTGTGTATATATATAATAGATTTTTTTGAGATATAAGATGCTGATTTGATTTCTCATAGATGTGGAATTAGGATTAGCTCCACATCAGAACATGATATTAAGAAAACATTCTCTACAGTGGATAATTATCTGCTATACAAAGGATACAGCATAGCCAAAGCAATGGAATTAAAAATAAAGCAACATGTATTCAACAATATCTTAAGTAATACCTGAATAAAATTGGCAAGAACCTTAGTGGTACTTCTGTGATAAACTGAGCAAAACCATTGGTATTAGTACCAAGAGGGATCAGACCCAAGCCAAAATGCACCTCAATGGAATGTTGAGGGATAATTTATAAAAACAAAGTGAATCTACAAGTAGCATCATTTATTAATATCTGTGAAAATATTTAAAATTGTGAAAATACCATTTATGGCATCAAAAAACACAAAATGCAAGGGACAAGTATGGAGACTTAGCGTGAGGAGTTTGAAGGTGAAAAGTTCTGAAGAGAAGCTATAAGCAACACAAGTAGACTGAGGACTTGTCTTTATTTATTCTTAGTTAAGTAGTAGAGGGGGACAAACTGGGGAATCTGAAGAAAACTCACAGTATCAAGGGCAGAATGAGCCACATGGAAGCAATTATGCCAACCAGAATACATCCATAAAAAAGACAAAATCTGAGAAACCTAAACTAGAAACTACCCTGCATCATTGAGATCTCACAAAGGCTAGCATTCTAGATAATAATTACTAGCTACTACAATAAACTGTTTCTGGAGAAATATATTTCTGGTACCTTATCAACTCTGTTTTCAAAGTGACTTAAGTTTAGAAGTTAGTAGGATTTCAGAGCACTCTGAGAAATTTTAAATCAAGAAATGTAAACATGTATGTTTGCCAATATGAGAAAATCTTCTTGCCTCAAGCAAATATGACATGAAATTCTTTGAGGCATTTATGTTTTAAATTTGTAGGAAAACATGTAATAGATATACATATGGACATGAAAATTTACACTGGGATTTATAAAAGATTATCTTCATGCTATTAGATCACAGCCCATTTTTTTAGGACACTAAGTTCAACCTTCCAAGTGCCTAAATGTGGTACTGCATGAAGTATTTTTGTGCGGAATGCTTTACTTAAGATACTCCAGCATCTACAGCAAAGAAAAACAAAACAAAAACAAAAACAAAAAAAAACTACCTAGCTTGAGTCAATGAAGTCTACAATCTTTCTGATATTGGCGACTATGTTTTTGTTTGAGTTTTTCATCGTCTTGGTTCATAAACATCAAGGATACAGTAAACAGTTAATTGTTATAATACTGGTAGATTTATACATACAAATACATATATCAATTGTATATGATGGTAAAAGACCATGTGTAAACAGTTGAAACAGCCATAGGCTATTTCACGAAAGACAAAACAAAGGATGAGGGTTAGAATGCATTACAAAATTTAGGCTGGTGGAAGAAAAGTGAATGGAAAAGAATCAATACCTAGTGAAGTTATAAAAGAACTTTCATTTTTTTCTTTAGGTTATTTAAATAAGTAAAGTATACTACATAGCCACAAAACTAGATTTTTGCAAAATTTTCTTTTAAATTTAATAAACCGACAAATACAAAGGTATAGCTTTTAATATGACAAAGAATGAAATTACAAAATTTAAGCATTTAAAATATTTAAAAGATTATATCAACTATAAGTTAAATATCCCTAATATGAAAACCCCAAATCCAAAATACTCCTCCAAAGTTTGAAGCTTTTTTTAGTGCTGACATGACACTGCAGTGAGTCTTCATATTTGATTTCATGTATCAAGTCATAGTAAAAAATGCAGGCACCCTGTAAGTATTGTGTGAGATTACCCCCAGGATATGTGTATAACACATACATGGAATATAAATCAGTTTTGTGTTTGGATTAGTTTTTGTCCCAACACATATCATTAGGCATATGTAATATTCCAAAATATTAAAAGAATACTTCCATTTACAAATATTTTGGATAAGGAATACTCAACCTGAAACACAGGTATGCGTGTGTGTGTGTGTGTTTCAAATAGTAAAAATGTCCTTACCTCGTTGATCAAGAATTGGAGCTGTAGAACAGCTGCACCACTTTCATGTTGGCAATAACAATCAACACCAGGTCTCCCGAGTCTGTTGTAATAAAAGTCAAGGAATCTAACATTTCAAGTACTCCTAATGAGGAAGAAAGCAGCTAATTATGAAGCAACTAATGTTTGTGCTTTACTTAATTTTATTTTTGTAAACAGAGAATTTGGAATTTGTACTTGATGCAAATTAAATTATATCATGTATTACTTATTATATGGGAATTAATGTATTACTTATATTTAAAAATACAACCGTTGGAATAGCAAAATAAAGTAAGGAAATGAAAAGGAGTTGTTTCCTTTCCATACTTTAAAATAAGAATTGGAAATTCAGATATATTTCACTTCATTTAAAATTCACTTACCTGATTAAACACTACTTTTATTTTTTAAAGATTCATTTATTCACTCCCAAATGGCCACAACAGCAGGAGCTAAGCCAATCTAAATCTGGAAGACTCTTCCAGGTCTCCCACATGGGTGCAGGGACCCAAGGACTTTGGCTATCTTCTGCTGCTTTCCCAGGCCATAAGCAGGGAGCTGTGTCGTAAGTGTAGCAGTCAGGACAGGAATCAGTGCTTGCAAGGGAAATATTAGCCAACTGAGCCTTTATGCTGGGCTGAAAACTCTACTTTTAATCAATTAAATTCAAAATGAGTGTAAGAGTTTAAAATTGAAGCATACTAGTAAAAACAGGATTTAGACAAATATGTTGATAATCGTAGCATATACACAATCTTTTATGCTCACACATTATGAGAAAATACTTACATATCTGACCGCATTAAAATAAAAAGTTTTGCATAGAAAAATATCATAAATAAGAGATAAACACCAGGAAATAGTAGAAACATTCTTAAGAGTCATATATAAAATACATACATATATACAAATAGATATGTAATGAAGAAAGCTAAATGACATATAAAGACAACAAATAAGGAAAAATTAGGAAATAGCATGGAATAATATTTAATCATATATTCTGTACGAAATGACACATACAAAGGTACTTCAAAAAGTTCATGGAAAACAAAATGAGAATGTTGATTGTGGTGCAAAAATGCTTCAATTCATGTGCATTTTAGCATGCATTTTCCATGAAAAAGTTTAAGATTCTTTTAATTTATTTGAAAGGCAGAATTACAGAGATATGCACACAGATCTTCCATTCACTGGTTCAGCCCATGTGATAGCAAGAGGGGATTTAGGATGAACCCAGAAGCTACGAGCCAAGAAGCCCCTCCAGGTTTCCTATGCAGGTTTCAGAGTCCAAGTTTTTTGGGGGGTAATCATCTACTGCCTTCCCAGGCATATCAACAAGAAGCCAGATTGGAAATGAACCAGCCAGACTTGCACTCATATGAGATGCTGGAGTTGCAGGCAACAGCACAATATTCTGTACTGCCCCTGCATCAAGATTTTTAAGACTCCTCATATGCATGTTTCAAAAACTTCTGTACCATAATAACCTTTTAATTCCATTTCCCATAAACTTTTTGAAATATTCTTACATGTATTACCATTTAACAGTTCTCCTACCATGAAGATACAAATTACATGAGAACACGCATTTCTAATTATAAGAAATATGAAAAAATAAATATAAGCCAGATCTACCCTCCCAACCTAATATTCCAAAATTTGGAAAAATTTATGTAGCAACAGACTTCAATTATTATATCTCAGGTACAGATGATGATAAACCCCCCAAAAAGAAAATATTAAATGACATGATGATTACTATACCTTATTATCCACAGCAAGTTTCCAGCCTGAAGCACAGGCATGTACTTCACAGAACCATTGCGTTGAGGAGAGCAAACTAACAGGAATGGGAGCTCAAGCACAATCTACCTTGAATCCTTGACTAACGATCAGAAAGTAGGTTTGAGCAAACAACCCAAGACAGGAAAGAAAGAACCCAAAAGTAAATAATATTCTTCCTGAATAAACAACCAAAACAAACAAGCGAACAACTTCAATCTTGAAGAAAAGAGAAAGAACAAAACAAGCACAACGAAGGTTTCATCCTGGCCTACTTGCAGCCAGTTTGAACATCTGGGGAGTAAACCAGCAGATAGAAGATACCTCTTCCTTCCTTTTCCCCTCCTTTCTTCTCATATCCCTGTCAAAAACACATATATATATATGTATGTATATATATGTGTATATATATATGTATGTATATATATGTGTATATATATATGTATATGTATACACATACACACAAATGAGTAAAAAACCTCCATTACCCAAAAAAACAAAATTTAAAAAGTATGATCCTCAGACATTCAGAAAAGAAAAACTACCAAAATATTTATATATTTATTATACTAATTGCATATGCTATATAAGGCAGGCAAAAGATCATGTTAAGTAGATACACGGGAAAATCTTTTGTCCATGTTCTTTAAACAATTTCTGAAGATACTAAAAGTATACTAGAGATTAGATAGCTTGAATTTATGCCAATAGAAATTATTTAAAACAGAGCATAGTAAGAGAAAAATAAACTGAGTGCAAGATAGAAGTCCTTTAATCACCTATTTCCTAGTATTACATAACAGTAGAGCGACAATAGTTCACAATAACCAGTGTAGATGATGAGCAAGCAGAAGAAAAAGCTTCAAGATTCCAACCAGAAAGCAATATTAATGAAGAAAAAAATATTGATTATCCTGTTTTGATTTGTACATATTACATACATGTTTAAGAATGTCATACTGTAGCCCATAAATATGCACACTCATTGTTAGTTTAAAAAAGTCAGTCTTTATAAAACAAATTGATTCATGGTACATCTACTCTATGAAATACTACTCAGGCATTGAGAAGAACATCTGCAACAAAATCATCCCTACTTCAGACAATTATGCTCCAGGAAATAAGCCAACCTCAAAAGGACAAATACCATACTTTCTCTCTGATATAAGGCAACCTTTATGGTAAATACAAGATCTTTGCATATATAGGTAAGAATGCATACACATTTATCTAAAGAAACTATGTAATGGAGGCAAATACACTGTGGTATACATTGCAGCAAGCATTTCTACTTCTGAATCAAAGATGGACTCCTAATGGAAATTCTTAAATATGTCTTGACAAGACGATGCTGGACTTTTTTTTACCATGGTCTATGCATACAATATCATGATACATTTAAATAATAGAATGACTGGACTTGTGACTGTTGTTGAAGGATTATGCTATTGTAATAATGTGGGGGAAATCAATTGGGGGGAGAAGCTAGGGGAGGGAGCAAGTGAAAGGCAAATCCCTGAGCCTAAGGATCTGTACCTTGAAAAATTAAACAAACATTTTAAAAACTGACTTCAAGAAAAATTCTATGTGTATATATAATATTGGCATGTGAAGAAAACATGGAAAAATGTTAAAAAGCATTAACTAATGAATGCTCTTTAAACTACTTTATCTAGAATACTTTAACATGAAAGTGATCACTAACAGAAAAAAACAGAAAATTTACAACATGAAGATACAGAACATGCTACTGAATGACCAATGTGTGACTGAAGGAATGAGATAATCAAAAAGTTTCCTGAAGCAAATGATGCTATTGTGTCACCTGTGAGAAAACAAAACCTTTTTTTTAATGCATAAAAATAAAAAATGCATATATGTTAAAACCTATGAGCTGCAGCAAAAACAGCAATAAAAGGGATATTGATCTCAAATATTGAATGAAGCTTGCCTTAAATCAGAGAGAACATATGATATTTGTCCTTTTGGGATCAACTTGTTTCACTGAGCATTATGGTCTCTAGTTGTGACAATTTTGTTGCAAATGATAGAATGTCATTTCTTAAAATGTCTCAGTATTATTCCATTGAGTAGATGTACCACTCCTCTTTTGATGGGCATTGAGTTGTTTTTATGCCTTTGCCAGTGTAGACTGTGCTGCTGAACATATAGGATTACAGATCCCTTTCTCATATGCAGATTTCATTTCCTTTGGGTGTATTTCCAGAAGTGGGGTAGCTGGGTCATACAGCAGGTCAATCTTCAGTTCTCTTAGCACTCTCCATACTGACTTCCATAATGGTTGCAATAGCCTACACTACCACAAACAGTGAAGAAGTGTACCTTTCTCCACACATCCACACCAGCAGGTGTTGTAAGTTCTGATTGTAAGCCAGTCTCACTGGGATTAGGTGGAGCTTCTATGTGCTTTTGATTTGTATTTCCTGATAGCTAGGGAACCTGAGCACTATTTTCAATGTCTCTTTTGAATTTGTTGATTTATGACTTTTCATTTATGCAGATGCATAGTAACTGTGCATAGAGACTATCACACACAGATGTGAAGATACAATGCAGTGTGCATCTCTACTTCCAAATCAAAGATGATTTCCTGATGAAACTGGTGAATGTATCTTGACAGTAGGATACTGAACTCTGCCAATGTCCATGCCTACACTGTCAGGGTACAGTTAAATAGCAGAATAATAGACTTATGACTGATTGTGAAGGACTATACTACTGTAATGACATGGGAAAAATTAGTTGGGGGTGAATGGGGCAGGAGCCTGGGTAAGGAAGAAGCAAAATCCCAGGGCCTACAGAACTGTAACATAGAACAAAATAAATTTTAAAAATTAAAAAGGATAAAAACAGAGATAAATTGACACTGATCTAAAAAAAAAAAAAAAGAATGAGGGCCGGTGCTGTGGCCTAGAGGCTGAAGTCCTCACATTGAATGCACCAGGATCCCATATGGGCGCCAGTTCTAATCCCGGCAGCCCCACTTCCCATCCAGTTCCCTGCTTGTGGCCTGGGAAAGCAGTTGAGGACGGCCCAATGCATTGGGACCCTGCACCCACGTGGGAGACCCGGAGGAGAACCTGGGCTCCTGGTTTTGGATTGATGCAGCACACGCTGTTGCAGTCACTTGGGCAGTGAATCATCAGACAGAAGATATTTCTCTGTCTCTCCTCTCTGTATATCTGACTTCTCAATAAAAACAAAAAAATGTAAAAACAAAAAGAATGAGAAATTTTAGGATAAACACTACTTGTTTTATCTGACAATTCTCATTCATAGGGTTAATTTTTTGTCTTATAATGATCTTACTCTAAAAAATGAAAATCCTGTCCTGTGCAACCAAATGGATATAATTAGAGACCATTGTATTCAGTGAAATAGCCAGATCCAAAGAGACAAATATTTTCCTAAAATGTGGTAGGTAATGTGTACAATTTTAAAAATAAATGAGTAAAACTGAAATCTTGGAATTTGATAACTCTTTATAGCTCTTAGGTATATTCTTGCTGAACAGTGGTATTCATGTTTTTTACTTCTGAACTCTTTATTTAGAAGAGAATTTGAAGCCTATAATTTAAAGTAAATTACCATATGTATCACAAAAATTTAAAAAATGATGAAGCAGTAAGTACTGTATATTAAAATTGTATCTAAAGGGCCCATCATGGTGGCCCAGTGGCTAAAGTACTTGCCTTGAACATGCCAGCATCCCATATGAGGGCTGGTTCTAATCCTAACAGTCCTACTTCCCATCCAGCTCCCTCTTGCGGCCTGGGAAAGCAGTAAAGGATGGTCCAAAGCCTTCAGAACCTCCCCATGCATGAACGATCTGGAGGTGGTTTCTGGCTCCTGGTTTCAGATTGGCTGAGCTCCAGCCATTGCGGTCACTTGGGGAGTGAATCATTGGACAGAAGATCTTCCTTTCTGTCTCTCCTCCTCTCTGCATATCTGACTTTCCAATCAAAATAAAGAAATCTTTAAAAAATTGTATCTAAGCACTATATCATTATATCTATAAAATTTAAGAATTAAAACCTGAACACATATTCATATATTCTGTAATATGTCAATGGATATCATATTTGTCCTACTTGTAGGGTGGCTTATATATTTAAAAAAAATTATACTGTCCCAACACCTTATTCATAGTACAATATATTTTTTCAGTCAATGCTGAAAGGATATATAAGCTCCAGAAAAGTAAAATAAAAATACGAAGTAACTGTTTAAAGCAAATGAGAATCTATTTATCATTTATAACACATGTGGAATAAAAGGATGTCAACATAAGCACAAACACCACTAGGAGTAGAAATACAAATATACTATTTCAAGTGTTTTCTTTAAACTTTTTTTAAGATTTATTCATTTTTATTGCAAAGTCAGATATACAGAGAGATTGAGAGACAGAGAGGAAATATCTTCCGTCCGATGATTCACTCCCCAAGTGAGCTGCAACAGCTAGTGCGGAGCCAATCCAAAGCCAGGAGCCAGGAGCTCTTCCGGGTCTCCCATGCGGGTGCCAGGTCCCAAGGCTTTGGGCCATCCTCAACTGCTTTCCCAGGCTACAAGCAGGGAGCTGGATGGGAAGTGGTGGGGCTTCCAGGGTTAGAACTGGCGCCCATATGGGATCCTGGCGCGTTCAAGGCGAGGACCTTAACCACTACACTATCGCGCCAGGCGCAGTATTTTTTTTTTTATTATTGAAAAGCACATCTTTAAAAATTCTTAAGCATAAAGGCAGAGAGAGATTTTTCATCCATTGGTTTACTTCCCAATGGCCTGTATCAGCCAAGGCTGGGACAGGCTATGGCCAATAGCCATGAACTCAACCCAGGTGTCCCACATGGGTAACAATAGTCCAGTTACTTGTGCCATCACTGCTGTCTCTTAGGGTGTACATCATCAGGAAGCTGGAGAAAAGTCTCAACCCAGGCACTCCAGATAGCACATGGTTTCTTGAGGAAAATCTGCACCACTGCACTGAAACAGCTGCCTACACTGTAAAATTTTCATAGTATTCTTGCAGTGGTATACTACTATCTGGAGGTATACTCTGTTAATTAAAATATGTTCACTATAAAAATAATGGAAATAACTAAAAATAAAAGTTTTATATAATGTGCCAACAAACAAGACATAATTGAATCAACAAAATTTCACATTGTGGGGGCTGTTATTGTTGCACAAATTAAACCACCTGGGCTGATGGCAAGCCATCTCTGCAAGTGCTCATTTCATCCTGGCTGCTCCATTTGTACTCCAGTTCCCTGTCGGTGTACCCCAGAAGGCAGTGGAACCAAAACACTTGGGATCCTGAGCCCATGTGGGAAACCCAAATGAATGGCCTTATTCCTGCTTTACCCTGGCTAAGCTCCAATCACTGTGACAATGTGGGGAGTGAACCAGCGTTTGGAAGGTATCTCTTTCTGTTTCCCCCTTTCTCTATGTAATTCTATTAAATAAATCATTTTGCAAAATAGAATCTTACATTGCAGACATAACTGCATCATGTTTACAGTAACAGTATTCACAATATCTAGCATATGGAGTTAAATGAGGTATGCATCACCAGCTGAGTAAAGAAAATCTGGAATAGGGCCCAGTGCGATAGCATAGTGGTTAAAGTCCTCGCCTTGTACACGCTGGCATCCCATGTGGGCACCCATTCTAATCCCGGCGGCCCTGCTTCCCATCCAGCTCCCTACTTGTGGCCTGGGAAAGCAGTTGAGGATGACCCAAAGCCTTGGGACCCTGCACCCACCTGGGAGACCTGGAAGAGCTCCTGGCTCCTGGCTTTGGATTGGCTCCGCACTAGCTGTTGCAGCTCACTTGGGGAGCGAATCATCAAATGGAAGATATTTCTGTCTCTCCTCCTTCTCTGTATATCCGCCTTTCCAATTAAAAAAAAAAAAAAGAAAATGTCGTATATACATACATACAATGGAATATTATCCAGCTATGAAAAGAATAAAATTTAAAATCCAATCCTCCACCTACTGCTGCAGCAGGAAGCTTCTGACTTCATAAATCTTGCTTTTGCTAAAAAAAAAAAAGCATAAATTCCACTAGTCACACAGTAAAAGATGTAACAGAAGTATATCATGTAGAATAAGTAAAACCCAGAAAGACAAAGACAGCATGCTCTCCATTATACAGGGGACATAAAATGTTAAACCATCAAAGAAAAAGAAAACAAACGGCAAGCTATATTTATGTTTTTCAGTATTGCTGCACATACTTTTGCCAAATCGTTATTAATAGTACTGTATTTTAATGATCTATGCTTATTTTTTAAAAACTCTACATGGGTGAAATAGATATCTCATTTGATCACAAAAATTTATAGTTTTTACATATATTCCTGAAGAACTATGATCTTTTTACCTTTTACTTGAACTTCTGATTTGTTGGCACATGAAGGTTTTGACTACAATGTAGATTAAAAATGTTACCTCTAAAATTTAAAGGAAGGAAAATGAAGGAAGGAGTGAAGAATGAAGGGAATTAATATATTTAGGCTCCTTATTTGGTAAATATTTGGGTGCAAGAAAGAGTCCAGGTACACAAGGATCAAAGAAAAAAACTGCAGAATTAATTTTTCAAAGAAACAATTAGTGGCATAATTATTATGAAAGGTAAGCTTTATGGCAGTATCTTTGTCCATACCACTAGATCTATGCACTAGGTGGTATTTTGTAGGCTATCAGTTTAAAATAACACCCAAGCATTGTATCCTGGTGAAATTTTAGGAGATATTAAAGCACTTGAATAAATTTTGAAAAGCACATAATGGCATATCACTTTAATAAGAAAGTATTTCAAGATTTCTGAAAGCAATAATTTAATCAGCTTGATTCATGGTTTCACATTATGTTTTATACTTTTTAATGTTTATTTTACATTATTACAAATGCTTGTGAAAACTCAAAGTATAGAATTTTACATGAAATACTATAATTTATCCTTTAGTTATTAAAATAAGTGCATCGGGCCCGGCGGCGTGGCCTAGCGGCTAAAGTCCTCGCCTTGAAAGCCCCGGGATCCCATATGGGCGCCGGTTCTAATCCCGGCAGCTCCACTTCCCAACCAGCTCCCTGCTTGTGGCCTTGGAAAGCAGTTGAGGACGGCCCAATGCATTGGGACACTGCACCCATGTGGGAGACCCAGAAGAGGTTCCAGGTTCCCGGCATCAGATCGGTGCGCACCGGCTCGTTGCAGCTCACATGGGGAGTGAATCATCGGATGGAAGATCTTCCTCTCTGTCTCTCCTCCTCTCTGTATATCTGGCTGTTATAAAATGAATAAATCTAAAAAAAAAAAATAAGTGCATCATATAGAGTAAGTCCAAAATACAGAAAACTTTACACTAAATTAGAAACAAGATTAAAGAATACGTGGTAACTTATGGGTTCAACATCACAAAAATTAAACAAATTATCTGTCAGACAATAGCATCAGCGATAACTATCTAATAGTTAAATTCAAAAATCACTTTCTAGTACATGTCTAACTAAAAACACCATTGCACTATTTTAAGCTCATTTTTTTCTAGATGCACTCTTCTGCCTTTGGTTTCTTGTAATAGACATAAAATAATTCATTTCCTTTCTGGCTGTTAATTTACAGGCCCTTTTGGTAAATTATTTTCTTCTGATTCATAAATATTCCCTGGTGCTACAGTACACTTTTTTTTTCACACATTATACACACATCCTAAGCCCTCTCAGGTTTCAATTGCCACTGTATGTTGATGATTCCCAAATCTGTATCTGTACCTAAAATTTTTTTCTCAAGTTTCAAAAACTTATCTAAATGCCTATTTGCACTTCACACACGACAAAATATTTACCCTTAGTAACAAACTGAAGTTACATTCTCTACCCCTCTGATTGCTACCTCATTGAGTGGCAATAATATCCACTAAGATGGTTGGGTCCAATTGCTCTCCTAGATTTCATTCCAAATATAACATGCTCGTCAATTATAATTTTAAATCTCAAATGCATTGTTTTTATTCTAAATGTTACTATCACTGCTTTCATAATGCAGCTCCTTCATAACATGCATCCTTTGTGAATTTATTTGTAAATTTAGGTAAGCTACAGTAAACAGCTTACAATTAAGCAGAAGTCTAGTTGATACTATGAAGGTATTCTGGAGAAGACCAAAATCATAAAGTTAGAGATGGAAAGGGAAATTTAACAAGGAACACCAGATATACAAAACAAATCATCAGGATTTACAATAAACAGTTATAGGCCAACAAATTGAAAAATAAAGAAGAAATGGATTCATGGAAACATGCAATCTACCTAAATTGAGTAGTGATTTCAAAGAAAACCCAATTAGACCAATAATTAAGAACGAAACTGAATCAACATTACACATTGCCAAAGAAAAGCACAAGATCATAAATTCACTGCTAAATTCTACCAAACTTTTCAGACATCAATGATTCCAATTCTTTAGAAACTATTCAATACAAATGAAAGAGAACATCTCTCTATCTCATTTTATGAGACCACTATCACCTTAAATCCCCTAACAGAAAAAGATACAATGAAGAGAGCTATAAGCCAATATACTTGATAAACATAGACATAAGGTATTTAACAAGATAGTAGCTAATCAAATACAACAACACATCAGAAAGATCATTCAACCCAATCAAGTGGTATTTATCCACGATATGTTGGGATGCTTCAACATATACAAATCAATAAATGTGATATACATCAACAAGCTGAAGAATAAAAATTATACAACCATCTCAACAGATGTTAAAATACAACATCCTTTCATGATTAAAGAAAAGCTTAAACTTTGTATGAAAGGGTCATTCTTCAACACAATAACACAATATATGAAAAACCCAAAACCAGCATATTTAATGGGAAAAAATTTGAGCCATTCCTGTAAGATCCAGAACCAGACAAGCATGACTATTCTCACCACTGTTATTCAAGGTAGTCCTAAAAGTTTTACCCAGAACTATTAGGCAAGAAAAATAAAATGGATACAAATTGAAAAGAGTCAAGCTATCTGTTTGCAGATGTCAATGCTTCTCTATATGAAGGGACCAAAACATTCTACTAAGAGACCACTGGAAGGTGTAAGAGAGTTTGGAAAAGTCAAAGGATATAAAATAAATACACAAATATCAACAGCCTTTGAATGTATGATTCATTTCATGGCTGAGAATAACTTCTAAAGTCTGTTCCATTCACAATCAGTAGCTTTAAAATATATAAATACCTTGGAATAAATCTAACCAAGAATGTGAGAGATCTTTATAATGAAAACTAAAAAATATTAAGGAAAAACATAAGACAACACCAAAGAATGGACAAATCTGACATGTTTGTGGATTAGTAGGATTGATATCATTAAAAAGTTCATATAACCAAAAGTAATTTAGATTCAATGTGATCCTAATCAAAATACCTACTACCTTCTTCTAAGATCTAGAAAATACTAATGTTGATATAAAAACAGAATAACCCCTAATAGATAAAGCAGTTTTAAACACAAAAACAAAACTGGGAGCTGGTACCATGTAGCAGTATGCCAAGCTTCCACCTGCAGAGTTAGAATCACATATGGATGCTGGTTCATGTCCTGGCTGCTCCACTTCCAATCCATCTCCCTGTTCATGGCCTGGGAAAGCAGTATAGGGTGGCTTATGTCCTTTGGAGCCCAGAAGAGGCTTCAGGTTTCAGACTGAATCATCTCCAGCCACTGTGGCCATTTGGAAATGAACCAATAGATCGGAGTCTCTGTCTCTTTCTCTAAATCTGTCAAATAAAACCAAAATAAACATTCCAAAAAAAAAAAAAAAAAAAAGCTGCTGGAATCACAAAAACAGACTTCAAGACATGCTACTGGGTCATTGTAATCAAAACACTCTGGACTGGCACAGAGATATGAAGTTCATGGAACTGAAGAGAAATCCCAGAATTTAGCCAACACATAGTCAACTTATTTCTGAGAAGTGAACTGAAATTGATCTTGAAAGAAGACAGGCTCTTCAACAAATGGGGCTGGAAAAATTGGATCTACATTTGCCAAATTATGAACCAAAGTCCCTCCCTTGAACCTTATATAAAAATCAGCTAAAAATTGATCAAGAATATAACTTACCTTCATGAATACTAGTGCAAATTTGATTCAAATCAAATAGCCCAGTTGAAAATAAGAAAGGTCCATCAAAAGACAAATGACTATGGAACCCATTCATCCTATTACAAGGACTATCAAAAATCAACTAAAAATTAGCAACCAAATAATAGGCTAGAATAGCCTCTTAAAACTATTGTAAATTACTCTCTCAAACAGCATACTTGGGCCTCGCGCTAAGGACTAGTGGCTAAATCCGTGTCTTGCATCTGCTGGGATCCCATAGTCATACCAGTCAGTGTTCTGGCTGCTATATTTCACATTCAGTTCCCTGCTATAGCCTGGGAAAACAGTAAAGGATGGCCCAAAGCCTCAAGATGCTGCACTCGCATGGGAGACCAAGAAGCAGCTCCTGGCTTCAGATTGACTCAGTTCCAGCCATTGCAGTCACTTGGGGAGTAAACTAGTGGATGGAAGATCTTTCTGTCTCTACTTCTCTCTGTAAATCTGCCTTTCCAAAATAAATCCTTAAAAAATAAAACCAGCATACTGTATGGTGTTGGTCTTACCCATCAAGATGAAGAACATTTTGAATCAACCACTTTTATCTGGTGTTGTATATCAGCTGAAATACATGGGTTTCACAAAAAGGGAAAGCAGAAGTGGATTTCTCATACCATCATTCACAGTACCTATTTTTGGAAATCCACATTTCTTGTGCATACAAATTTAGCCTCTGGAGTTCTTGAGATGTAAATTCTAATTCTAGGGTAATGAACATTTCTGCTAGGAAAATAAAAGTTCTTAAGACTATGACTGCAACTAAATTATTTCAAATTTCTTTTGCCGCTAGACCAAGAGGAATTATAATACTGTAAACAGATGTCATCATGAAAATCTAAAGTGGTTGCTTTAAAAACCAGAGAAGTTTCTTGATGTTCACTAGTAAAAACATTTAAACAACTGCAAGAAAGCAGCTTGAAAAGTGAAGCAGAAAATATCCAAGTGAATTACTACAAAACAAGCAAAGGTTGCAGTTAAATTTTAGAATAAATAGTAGAAAAAAGACAATATCTAATCTGATTATAGAATTAACTGTAGAGACTCGCAAGATGGCCGACATAGGAGGACAGCTGTGAAGGAGCTCACAGACAGAGAGGGATAGAACGCGACAAAAGCGTTAAGTGGAGCAGCATAGAACTGCAGGGAGAGGAGCATGAAGTTCCCTGGACAGTGTGGAGGCAAGAAAATCCACACAACTCGGAAGAGCAACCAGGAAAAAAAACAAAACAAAATAAAACAAAAGGCAGGGAAGACGGTGTTCTGCTCCAGACCTGCTGAGTCACGTTTAAGTGAAGCCGCCAGGAGCCACAGCCTCAGCTGCAGGAGACACAGGAGCCACAGAAACCGCTAACAGCTGCCGCACCCACCGCTAACAGCTGCAGCCGCCACACCTGCCGCACCCACTGCACCTGCCGCACCCACTGCACCTGCCAGGAGCCGCACCCGTGGCATAGGTCCTCTCCAGCAGCAGAGGCAAACTGCAAGAACCTGAGGTTTGAGTGAGCTGGGTAGGGGTGGCAGTGGGTCGAGGCTCCCAGAGTTAACCCTCCAGGGGCACGCACAGAGCCTGAACATCCTTGGTGCTCATCTTCCCACCCCTCCGCCCCGGAGATTCCAGCATCTGGGGGCGCAGGACAAGTGCCTTGAAACTGCCAAAACTGTGTCTTGGAGGTGACGCACAGCGGTCCTGTGCACTGAGAAGGGCAGAAGGCGCACTGAATGCTCCCCCATGCCTTGCAGACTGGCACACAGCTGGGTGGTACTGACCCAAAGGAACCCGTGCACGCCTCTGGGCGGTGCAGACCCAGACCCGCCTCTGGGCTGGGCGGTCCCTTGTGAGCACTGGGGTGGGCAGTCCCGTGGGAGCGCTGGGGTGGGTGGTCCCCTTCGAGCGCTGGGGTGGGCGGGCCTGTGCAGGAGGCGCTTCCAGAGAGCACCTGGAACACCTCAGGCCCTATAGTCCCGTGCTTGGGAGACATACCAGGAGGGCACTGCAGACCCGTGTGCAGGAGGTGTTCCCAGAGAGCACCTGGAACCTCCACGCCCTGCAGTCCCTGGCACTGGGGACACACCGAGAAGGCACCTAGAATCCTCCATGCCCTGTGATCCCACACAAAGGGGGCGCACACAGAGGGTGCCTTCATTCCCCCACGCCCTGTGGTCGCATATGTGTAGGGGACGAGCTGAGAGTGCGCTTTGAATCCTCTGGGCCTTGGAAGTGGCGCCCTGAAGTCTAGTGTACTGGAGACACACCAAAAGTGCCTTGAAAATTCCCGCACCCTGCTACTCCATGCCTGCAGGCTCTGATCTCTGCAGGATAGTGCTTGGAGACCCCTCAGCACACTGGTGCCTGGGTCTCTCAGAAAGAAACACTAACACAATGGGAAGAAATACCAGAAAAGGTAATGCTTCAGATGAGAGAGCCAGCACCCCATCAACAAAGGATCAAAGGCCAATGTTTATTTCGGAGATACGAGATGAAGACATGGAAGATCTACCAGACAAGGAATTCAAAAAAATAATGTTAAAATCTGTCAGAGACAATGAGAAGAATTGGGAGGACTTCAAGGAATTCAAGAACCACATAGTCACAGAAATACAACAAATGAAAAGTAAAATCCTTGACTTAGAGCACAAAATTGAGAGCCTAACCAACAGAATAAATACAGCAGAAGAGAGGATCTCTGAAACGGAAGACACGCAAAATGAACATACCCAGCTCATTAAACAGCTAGAGACAAGTCTGAGCAAAGCCAATAAGACCATACAAGAAATGAAAGACAACCTCAGGAAATCAAATATTAGGATTATTGGCCTTCCTGAAGGAGCGGAAAAAGAGTCAGGAATGCAAATGATACTTGATGAAATTATACAGGAAAACTTCCAAAACACTTGGAACATGAACCCAGCCCAAATCCAGGACAGTCAGAGGACTCCCAGCAGATATGACCCAAAGAGATCTTCACCCAGACATATGGTGCTCAAGTTCCACTCCAACGAAGACAAAGAAAGAATCCTGAGACAAGTACGAAGCAGAGAAAAGATCACATACCGGGGAAAACCAATCAGAATCACTGCTGATTTCTCTGAAGAGACCTTACAAGCAAGAAGAGAATGGACAAAGATCTTCCAAATCCTGAATCAGAACAACTGTCAACCAAGAATAATGTACCCAGCAAAGATCTCATTCGTATTTGAGAACGAAATCAGATACTTCCATAGCAAAGAGAAATTAGAAGAATATGCCAGCACAAAACCAGCTCTACAAAAATCTCCTTAGAAATGCACTAAATCCAGAAAAAAAGGAGACGAATCATAAGCAAAGATGGCATACAGGAAGGTCTCCCCACTAAAGTCCACACAAGGAGGGGCAATTACACAGATATCAACACCCCCAAAAACACATACGTATGGCAGGGCAAATTCACAACCTCTCAATTTTAACTCTTAACACAAATGGCCTAAACTCACCAATCAAAAGGCATATATTAACGGAATGGATCATCAAACAGGACCCAAGTATCTGTTGCCTACAAGAGACACATCTAACCAGAAAAGACTCTAAGAAGCTGAAAGTGAAGGGGTGGAAAAAGATATATCATGCCAATGGACGAGAAAAAAAGGCAGGGGTAGCTGTCTTAA
The DNA here is from genome assembly GCF_030435755.1 of Ochotona princeps. NCBI lineage: Eukaryota > Metazoa > Chordata > Mammalia > Lagomorpha > Ochotonidae > Ochotona > Ochotona princeps. Next base: position 86,099,098 of record NC_080834.1, on the reverse strand, counting down.
TTTCAGATGATATAGACTTCAATCTTACAAGCATCAAAAAGGACAGGGAAGGTCATTATATAGTGGTGAAGGGACTGATCCATCAGGAAGTAATTACCATCGAGAACATATATGCACCGAATCCCAACGCGCCTAGCTACGTGAAGCAGTTACTTACAGACTTAAGGGGAGACATAGATATGCACACAATAATTGTGGGTGAGCTTAACACTCCGCTAACAACAATAGACAGATCAACAAAACAAAAACTCAACAAAGAAACAACAGAGCTCATACAAACAATAGAACAACTGGACTTGGTAGACATTTATAGAACATTTTACACTAAGGCCACAGATTATACATTTTTTTCAGCAGTGCATGGCACCTTCTCCAGGATCGACCACATGATAGGGCACAAAGCAAATCTAAATAACTTCAAAAAGATAGGAATCATAAGATGTACCCTCTCAGACCACCACAGAATGAAATTGAAAATCAGCAATTCAAAATGCCCCAGGAAATACAGAAACTCTTGGAGCCTGAACAATATGCTATTAAACGAACAATGGATCAGAGAAGAAATTAAAGATGAGATCAAAAAATTTATGGAAACCAATGAAAACTCTGACACAACATTCCAAAATTTGTGGGACACTGTCAAAGCAGTGCTGTGGGGTAAACTCATCGCAATTGGAGCTCATGTCAAGGCCCAAGAGAGACGCCAAATACAGGAACTAAACACACACCTCCAGGAATTGGAAAAATAACAGCAGAAGAGCCCCACACACAATAGGAAACAAGAAATAATCAAAACAAGGGAGGAAATTAATCAGATAGAAATAAAAAAAAAGATACACAAAATCAATGAATCAAAAAGCTGGTTTTTTGAGAAGATAAACAAAATAGACACCCCACTGGCCCGACTGACAAAGTAAAAACAAGAGAAAGCAAGAATTAACAGCATCAAAGATGAAAAAGGCAACATAACAACAGACACTGCAACCATTAAGAACATAATTACAAATTACTACAAAGCACTGTACTCCAACAAATCAGAAGATCACTAAGAAAAGGAAAAGTTCTTAGACTTCTGCCACCTGCTAAAACTTAGCCCAGAGGCAACAAACGACCTGAATAAACCCATAACTGAAGCAGAGATTGAATCAGTGATTAAAGACCTCCCAACAAAGAAAAGCCCAGGCCCAGACAGCTTCACTGCAGAATTCTACAAAACATTCCGAACAGAGCTAACCCCAAGCATCTACAAACTCTTCAAAACAATAGAAAGGAAGCAACCCTTCCAAACTCATTCTATGAAGCCAACATTACCTTAATCCCAAAACCAGACAGAGAACCAACAGAGAAGGAAAACTACAGACCTATCTCTTTGATGAACATTGATGCTAAGATACTCAACAAAATCCTAGCCAATAGAATTCAAAAACACATCAGACGGATCATTCATCCGGATCAAGTAGGATTCATCTCTGGAATGCAGGGATGGTTCAACATTCGCAAATCCATAAATGTGATACACCACATCCAAAAACTGAAAAACAAGAATCACATGATAGTACCAATAGACGCAGAAAAAGCTTTCAACAACATCCGACACCACTTCCTGCTGAAAACCCTAACCAAAGTAGGCATAGATGGAAAAATCCACAACATAGCAAATATATGAAAACAACAAAGCAATATATGAAAAGCCCAACGCCAGCATCATACTGAATGGAGAAAAACTGGAACCATTCCCACTGAAATCTGGAACAAGACAAGGATTCCGCTTTCTCCACTGCTGTTCAACATAGTCCTACAGGTACTCACTGAGGCCATAAGACAAGAAAAAGAAATCAAAGGAATCCAAATGGGAAACGAAGAAGTCAAGCTTTCACTATACGCAGATGACATGATTCTCTACATAGAAGACCCAAGAGACTCAATACAGAGACTGCTAGATCTTATACGAGAGTTTGGAAGAGTGGCAGGGTACAAAATTAATGAACAAAAATCAACAGCCATAGTGTATGCAAACAGCCCCAAGATGGAAAAAGATCTAACCAGCAAGATACCATTCAAAATAACAGAGAAATGTATGAAGTATCTGGGAATAAATCTAACCAAAAATGTAGGAGACCTATTTGAAGAAAACTACAAACTACTTAAAAAAGAAATCGAACAAGACCTCAATTAACTGTAGCATCAGAGAATTACAGTTTGTGCCACTAAACCTTCCTGCTGTGTTTTATATGTTACTAAATATTATCTGTACTAATAAGGCCATAAATGGATGAAGTAAATTTGAGGAATAGGAATAACCAAGTGACTAAAGGTAAGAACTTGTAACAGATGCTGCCAGTATCTTGACCACATCCCTTCTGTTTTCAGAATTTCTAGGTAAACAGGCACACCTTCAACTACCAGCACTTGAAAGATTTCTCCAGCTGTTCAAGCTCAACCTACACAAGTCAGAAGTGCTGGAGCATAATTTTCCATCCCCGCCCTTTTATCTCCAGCTACCTTCAAGTAATGATGAACCAGTACTGGATATTTTAAACTTCAGAAGTATAATGTTAAGCACACTTATATATGTATTTATGCTATATTTTATGGAATTTCTGACCTTGAGACAAAGAAATTTTAAATAACCCAATCATACAAAAATAGAGAAAATAATTAAGATTGAAGAAAGCCTATGTAAAATAAAAGGCATCAGTAAATGAACAAATACTCATATCATAGGTATTCTGAATAAGAAAAGAAAAAAAGCACAGATAATCTGCTAAATGAAATGATAGTTGAAAACTTCCAAGATCTTGAAAGAGACATGGACATTCAAATATGAGAATTTCATAGAACTCCAGCACCCTCACTCAATTCTGCCAAACTTTTTTAATGAGGCAAACATTACTTTGATACCAAAACAAGCAAACATGACACGACATGAAAACTACGGCCCTACATTTCTAATGAACATATGTGCAAAAATTCTCAACAACACAATAGCAAATCAAACCCAAAACCACATCAAAAAGATCACACATAATGCTCAAGTGAAATTTATCACAGAAATACGTGAATGGTTCAACATTCCTAAATCAGCAAACCTCATAAATCACATTCTATTAAGAATGAACAAAACCATATAAACACCTCAACAGATGTATAATAAAAAGCATTTGGTAAGATTCAACATCCTCTGACGATTTAAAAATCTCTCTACAATTAGATATAGAAGGAACATTCCTCATGATTACAAAGGTTATATGTGACAAACCAACTATAAATAGGTGAAATAGTCAATATTCTACACAGTCATTATTTATACTCATTGTCTGCATTCCTACTAAACTAGGGTCTTTTTGCCCTTCCTAATCCTCATATTGGATGAAATATTGTGCCTTTTCTTATAATACAAATTAAAAATATTACCTCAAAAACTAAAAAAAAATGACAAAGAAATGGAGAAGGTAGGTGGTGGAAAAAAGAAAGAGCATGCAAAGAAAATTTTATTATGTTCTTAGAACTATATCTACAAATTATACTTAATGTATTAAAAAGTAATTGACAAATTTAAAAGATTTAAACAGGAATAATTGCATTTCTTAAAAATTAGCATTTTGTTAAGATAGGTATCCACTGATAATATAAAAAATCAAGAGCATTTTTTAAAGGTAGAGATTAGAACAAAAAAATTTCTCAACTATAAAAAAACAGAAAAAAATACATGTTAAAACTTATCAAAATACTCAGTAACTATTTCAATTTAAAGAATCAAAGAATATTAATAGGGCAGACATTTATTTCATAATCTTAAAAGCATTAATTCATCAGGAGTTAATACTCAAAAATGTAAGACTATAAACTGAGTTTCAAAATACATGAAACAAAACTGATGAAATTGGTAGAATACAAAATTCTATTATACAATGCCATTATCCTTTACAAAGCAGATAGAAAATCAGTACAATATAAAATATGTGAATGCTATCAATTTGACATAAATGACATTTATATAAGAACCTACTCAACAATGACATAAATGACATTTATATAAGAACCTACTCAAAAATGATAGGAACACATTTTACTTAAAATGCATATTTGACATTTATCAAGATAGACCACAGACATAGCTGTAAAAAAAATTTAATTGAAAGAATTCTGATCCCACAAGTATATTTTCTTAACATAATGGAATTACAGTAAAAGTCAATAACAGGTAGATGATAGGAAAAATATACAGTATGTAGACCCTAAATGGTACACATAAATAGACCAGAGGTTAAGAAATATTAACAGAAACTAGAATATAACTTAAATTGAAACACAAGCATTGAAATGTGTGATTTTATAGATCCAGTATTCTTGATATTGGTCTTAAAATATCTGGAGCAATTACAGTCACTTTTATTATCTGCAGAGCTTTTATTATCTGCAGAGGAATATTATCAGTATTCCTCTTGTTCTGTCTGGTGACCACCAATAACATTTTCCCATAAACTCCTGTACCAGTCACACTGTCAGTAGTACCTGAGAAATAACCCACCCACATCTCACAATCACAGATGTACTGCTATTTGTGCTATAAGTGCCATAAACACGCAGTTGCATGAAGGGCCATGGTAATAACCCCTTTCTATCCCTCAGCACCAATAACGAGGCTCTGGCTCTGGCTGTCACAGAACTGGATTGTAAGAGTGACACCCAACTCCGTGGGGACTAAAGACAGACTTGCTGGAAAACCCACTTCCAAATCAAAACTATCCTTCTACTTCCATAAACAGATACAGACTACATAACTGTGACATTGAAACAAAACGGTGACATTGATTAAGAAGAAATTATCCAGCTGTTATGTTTCTGGGCTCACCAAGAACCATACACAAAGGAAGAAGACAAGTATAAACAAAAACTCTCAACAAAACTCACTGATAAAGTGGGAAGAATTATTATACCATATAGGCAAATATCAATGTATAGACACAGAAATATGGAAACGCAAGGAAGCACAACACCGCAAAAAGAACATCAGAATTCTCCAAAAATACATCGTACTCTGATGTAAAACAAGTAAATGACAGATTCAGAATTCAAAATAATGAAACGCAATCTGAGACAAAAGGAATGTGGCTAGTCAGGTAAAGAAGGGAGAAAGCAAAACACAACATGAATGAGAAAAATAATGAGAATGAATTCATTAAAAAGAAATTTTGAAATTCAACACCTCAACTGAAAGCTTCAATAATACAACAGAACAAGAAGGTGAAAGAATTTCTGGTCTGGAGGATAAGATATTTGAAATAACTTGGAAGAAATAAAGACAAAATAACTTTTTTAAATGAAGGAAGCATACAAGAAATATGAAATACAATTAAATCCTTAGATATTCAATTATAAGGATCACCAAAGGAAAAAAGATAACAGCATAGAGATTTTACTACATGAAATAAGTTTTAAAAATTTCCCAATCTTAAAAAAAGATATGAACATAGGATATAGGAACTCAAATGACCTCAAGCTGATTCAAACAAAAAAATAAACCTCCAAAGTATATTTTAGTCAAAATGTTAAAACTCAAGGAAAAAGAGAATCCTAAAGATAGTAAGAGAAAGTGTGAAGTTACATATTTGGAAAACCAATTATACTATCAACAGACTCACCACCAAAATAATCACTGCCCAAAAGACATATGCATGATCTATTCAAGGTCTTCAAGGAAAAAAGTAACCTGCAAACCAGGAATATTGCACCCAGTGAAACTATCCTTTAGAAGTAGAATAATACAGGACAATCAAGATGGCTGAATAGAATAAGGACACAGCTAAATAGACAAAGAAACTTTGGCCAGGGTGAAGCAGAAAGGATACATTCCAGGAGACAGGAGAGGACAGTCTGATGGCAGAGGGGTACCTGCAGAATGATGGACACAGGAAAGCGGTGGAAAAAAAAGGTGTGGTGTTGCAGTGACCAGATGTCATTCAGTGAGCTATAATCTGAACTCCATTTGTGGCTGGAACTCCACCAGCAGCCAGGTGGGAAGCGGAGTTCTCTTGGAGCTCAGGAGGTAAGCGCAAAGAAATGCCCATCCTGCTGGTCTGTTTGACTGGACCAGGAGCAGAGACAGAGCAGCAGATTCCAAAGAGGCAGTGATGGAACAGGGTGAATTTCACAGCCCAGACCTCACTAGCACCAAATCAGGCACCATTTTGTATAGGGAGGACAAGACTATGGGGCAGGATTGAGCATGCACTAAGCTGGGAGCAAACTCATTTTTGGTTCAGTAAATTGCAATTACATGGCATCCTAGAGGTTCCACCAAAGTAGGTCCAGGTAGCCTCAAGACCTAATGGAGAGCAGACCCAGAACTCCACCAGTGGCACACCAGGCACCATATTACAGAGTGTGGAAAAGACTGAGATTGTAGGGAAAGTGAGTGGTACATACACTAACCTGGGAGCTCTCAGTTCCAGCTCATGGCACTGGACTGATACATAGAGAAAAAAATAATGACCTTGGCATCCGATGGGACAAAATAGGTCCAGGTAGCCTTCAGACCTAACAGCCAGCAGGTTCCAGCAAGATCAGCACCAACAAAAACCTAATTATTTAGGACATATAGTGTATCCCTAATCATGGGAAATGCTTAACCAAAAATGGGAGACAGGTTGTGCAGACAACACTGCAAACAGCATGGGATCACAGGAGGTAAAGAATGGTGAACCAGGACTTGGGGTTATAGAGACCATGGTCAAAGCCAAACACGAGAATCCAGACTCGAATCTCACTGGAGGGAGTGGCACAAGTGACTGCAAAGAACCAGGTAGCAAATGAATAGGTAAAATTGAACTGTAGATGTGTAGGTGACACACCTTAGAAACATGTCCTAAGGAGAAGAACCTGCTAACCAGAAGTACAATAGTGAAGAGCAAAAGAAGAGACAGAGACCAAATGAACATTACTGAAGACTTCCCTACAAAAGAACAACAGCCTTCTTTAACTTCAGAGCTAACTGAGGAATGCATTGAGAAAATGGGGGATACAGAATACAAAACACTTGTTATAAAGCTTCTTATCAATGAGAAGCACATACAGGAGAGTTCAAGGAATATGTCACACAGGAAATAGCAACACTGGAACAAAATCAAGCTGAAGTATTAGAAACAAAAGACAATGGAGCAAATTAAAACTTCAATGGAAAGTCTCAATAATAAAATGAAGGAGGCAGAAGAAAATCTCAAAATTAGAACGTATTTCTTGTCAAACAGGGAAATAATCAAACCGCTGGAAGTAGAGCTGGGTCAGCTAAAAAAAAAAAAGTATGCAAGAATCAGGGGATACCACTAAAAGGCCAAATATAAGAGTTATGGGAGTTCTAACAGGTGCAGAAGCAGAGACTGGGTTTAAAAATGTATTCAATGAAATAATAAAGGAAAATTTCCCTAATCTGGAGAAAAAATTAGGAAAACAAATTACCGAATGGGCACAGAACTCCCAACATGGTTGACTTCACCACAACACACATGATAATCGAGATCTCTTCAGTTGAACATAAGGAAAGATCCTTAAATGTGCACATGAAAAAAGAATTGACCTATAGAGGAATGGCAATCAGACTCACAGCTGACCACTCACTGGAAACTCTATAGGCCAGAAAAGCACAGAGCAACATATTCCAGATTCTAAAAGCAAAAAAGTATTGGCTCAGAATAACACACCCAGCAAGGTTTTCCTTTATCTTTGAAAAGGAAATAAAATTTTCCCACAGTAAAAAAAAAGCTCAAAGAATATGCCTCTTCCAAATGATACTTAATGTTCTCTTGACAGAGGAAAGGAATAGCACTCACCAAAACCAAAGGCAAATGAGAAAAACACCCCAGTATAATAACCACAGAAGACTAAATCCAACAATGAACAACTCACTGCTAAAATGACAGAACCAAATTACTACCTATTCATATTAACCCTGAATTTAAAAGGCTAAAACCCTTTAATCAAACATCATCGCTTAGTAGACTGGATTAAGAAAATAAAACCACCTATCTGTTGCCTACAGGAGACACATTCCACCAACAAATATCAGTGGAAACTGTATCTCATTGAGTTTAATGTTTTGTTTTTTTTATTTCATTTAAACAGTTTTCCTCTCATTAAATTCTTCACTGACTCATAGATAATACAATAGCATCATTTTCTTTAAGAAGATTCTTGATTTCCTTTTTCATTTCTTCAGTGACACATTAGTCATTCAGTAATAGCATGCTAGTTAACTTCCTGGCATTGCAAATTCCTGTTTTTCTTCCTGTTGTTGATTTTGTCTTGTGGCTTTTCATTTAAGGGGATGCACAGTGACTGTTTAATTGAGACTATCATATCCACATGTGAGGATACAATGCAGCTGCATCTTTACTTCCAGATCAAAGATGGACTCCCAATGAAACTGTTAACTATATCTTGACAATAGGATGCTGGAATTCTGCCATTGTCCATGCCCGCAATGATGGATTTATGACTGTTTATAAAGAATCATACTATTGTAATATAGTGGAACTAAGGGGGTGGCATGGGACTTGGGGAGGGGAAAGTGGAAAATCTATGGACTGGTATCATAAAATGATAAAAATGAAAACAAAAGTAGTAGAATAGCACATTACCAAACAATGCAAAAATCAAAAAATAAATGGCTTTCAAACTGCCTGACAAAAATTTCTGAAGGGACTCCTCCAGGAAAAGTAAACATCATGAAAAAACTCCACACCACCAAATTCATTAACAGAGCTGATTCAATCTGTAGCCAATCAACATAGCAGCAGGTGTTAGTTCTTATTTAGTAATATTAATCCTGAAGGCAAATGGATTAAATTTCTCAGTTAAAAGGTGTTCAGTTGAATGGATTCTATCTAATTTTGATGATTTAAATGCTTATTAATACAAAGAGAACAGATTTCATGCAACTTACAGGAACAGCTGCAGAAGGATAACCAGACTTCTCTGCTTCCCTCAAATACCGTCCCACATTCCCTTCCTTTTATTCCCTCAATTTCTACAAAGACATAATTCCAATCCATTCTATAATCATAGGCTTAATTCACCATTCACCATCAATCATAAATAGGAAAAGCACAATTCCATGTGACTGAACAAGGGCTAAAATGAGATTATATCATGCCTTTCATTATTGTAACTTTTTAAACTACCATATCAGAAAAAAAAATTTTAAGACTTATTTCTTTATTATTGGGAAGTCAGATATACAGAGTGGAGGAGAGACAGAGGGGAAGATCTTCTGTCTGTTGATTCACTCTGCAAGTGACTGCAACAGCTGGAGCTGTGCCAATCCGAAGCCAAGAGCTTCTTCCAGGTTTCCCACACGGGTGCATGTTCCCAAGGCTTTGGGCCATCCTCAACTGCTTTCCCAGGCCATAAGTAGCGAACTGGATAGGAAGCAGAGCTGCTGGGATTAGAACTGGAGCCCATACGGGATCCCAGCACATGCAAGGTGAGGACTTTAGCTGCAAGGCTACTGTGCTGTGCCCAACAAAACATAGTTTTTTCAGACTAGCACATTCCACCATTCATGATGATATCTAGTGGAATCAATCTGACTGCAAAAGATAGACCTTCAAAGCAGGGTGGAAGAGTTCCCAAAATAGCTGAAGAGAGAAGGAAAAAAACATGTGTGACCAGAAGTTAGCAGATGAAAAGCAAAGGAAGTACATTCCCAAAGACGAAGAATCAGAGAGAAGTTTGCAGCAGAACTACTACAGAAAGAAAAAAAAACCATAGAGTAGCATCAATATTGCAAAAACACAACAGTGAGCAAGAATATTACAAATGACTCCACAGCTAGGTGCTTGAGGGGATGTCAGCTTCTAAGAGTGAGGAGGGAGCAGACTGCAACAGCCAGTGACACAGGCAATACATAGTCAAAAACCTTACTGACCACATTAGCAGCCTACAGCCATGGAGGTAGATGGCTCAATGTAATATTGCATAGACCAAGAGCACATTTCTTTTCCCCAAACTCCCAATAAGTGTGCCTGGATTCCACCCGGAGACTGTAGAAGCCTTGTACTTTGGGGGAATTCTGTGCCTACATGATAGTGCATGGCATATAGGTTGGGTTCTAGGCAATCACTGTGTCTAGTTCCAGAAATTCACAGATCTCTGATACCCTGCAGATTACTTCAGAGTTTTATGCTCACACTGAGAACCCCACAAATCTTTTGGTTGCTTATGTCACAGTGTGGGTAGAGATTATGTCAGTGTGGGAGAAGCCCACATGTTGATCACCTTGGAAGGGAGGAGGTCAGACCATTACAATTGTGATCATAACCCTCGCCTTGATGACAACAGAGGACATTTACCATGCCCAACACGGGTGTCACCATTAAGCACTAACCACAACTCCCTAGCCCTACCCAGCACACACCTCTTTATGTGACCCAAGAAGGAGTCATTGCACTAAGCCACTGACGCATACAGAGAAAAGACAACAAAGACTGTTTCTACAAACTCCTAAAAAGAAATGCAGAAATACAAGAAATAAGAACTAGGGAGACAATATGACTCTCCAAAAGGAACACAACATTTCAACATTAGAATGTGAAGAAGAGATTGAGGAAATGGTTGAGAATGAATAAAAAAAGATCATAAGACTACTCAATTATGAGATAATGAAATCCACAAATGATATGGATTAAAAATTTTTCTGTGAGATTCAAGATGGAGATAAATCAAATTGAAACATTGGAAATGAAGAATTCAATATGTCAAATAGAAAACATACTGGAAAACTTCAACAACAGACTCTGTAAGGTAGGATATACCATATCTGAGCTGGAAGAGAAATTGAAATTTTTCAGACAAAAAAAAATGAAAGAAAGAAAACAGAAAAACTGAAAAACAATGTTTAAAATTTATGAGACACTATCAGGCAACCAAATATATCTTAGGAGTTCCTTAAATTGGGGAAAGAGAATGGATTGGAAGACCTACTCAGTGAAATAACAGCAAAAACCATTCCTAATTTGGATCAAGAACAGGACAACTAAATACAGGAAGCCTGTAGAGCTCTTAATAGGCCCGATTAGAAAATATCTGCACCATGACACATTAGGGTCAAAGTTTCCACAAGAAAGCATAGAGAAAAGATTCTAAAATGGGCATGAGAGAAATGCCAGATTACTTTTGGAGGAACCCCAATTAGACAAATAGGTGATTTTCCATCACAAACCATCTTGGCTAGGAGAAAATGTCTTAAAAGAAACTCGGGCGGGCATCAAGCCGCTATCAGAGGCAGCAGCACATTTTGGTGCTGGTTTGTACCTCAGGAGCCCCAGTTCTTAGCCATTTCCCTGCTAATGTACCTGGAAAAGCAACAGAAGATTGCTCAAGTCCTTGGGCCCCTCCAGCAAAATGGGAAACCAAAAGGAATTTCCTGTCTCAGTTTTGATGTGGCCTGGCCCCAGATGCTGTGGCCACTGGGGAGTGAACCAGCACATGGAAGTTTCTCCTCTCTGCTTCTCTGTGTAACTAGCCTTTAAAACACATAAATCTTCTTTAAAAAAAAAAAACCTAACTCAAAACATTGTACCCAGAAAATCTCTCAGTTATAAATTAAGATGAAATAAAGGCCTTCTAAAACAGAGATTCAAAGAATTTGTCAGCAGTTGTCCAACATTACAAATAATGCTAATGGATATACTATACTCAGAAACAGAAAATGATAATCACCCCGAAAAGAACACAAAGGCATAAATCTTCTAGTAAAACTACAAAGGAAATCTAAAGCAAACAATAGGAATATTTATGGAAAAATCATAGGACCAAGTTGTTACTTACCAATAATAATCTTGAAAGTGAATGCTGTAAATTACCCAAATAAATTAATACAGATTGGCTGAATTAACTACAAAACAAGACCCACCTATTCACTGCTTAGGAGAAATACACCTAACCGATAAAGATACACACAACCTGAAAGTGAAAAGATGGAAAAAAGATATTCCAGTCTAACAGAAAGAAAAATGGGCAGGTGCAGCCATTCTAACATCCGGAAAAACATATTTTAACAAAATGTGTCAAAAGAGATAAAGAGCATTATGTAGATTTAAAATACATCTACTATATGATTCTTATAGTTCATACAATATATTAAAAATTCAAGTCAAAATGGATCAAGGATCTAAATCTGTGACCTGATGCCATGGAAATATTAGAGAAAAACTTCAGAGAAACTCTATATAAGACATTAGCATTGGTATTGGCAAAGACTTCTTGGAACATATCACACAAACATAAACAAAAAAAAATAGACAAATGTGATTACATCAATCTAAGATGGTTCTGCACTAGAAACATCCAACTAAGAAGCAACTGAAAAAATGTGAGAAAATATTTGTAAACTATGAAACTGATAAAAATTAATAAGCAGGATCTATAAATAGCTCAGAAAAATTCAACACCACCACAAACCAGTTGTTAAAAGGGTAAAAGGAGGCCAGGGTGGTAGCATAACAGGCTAATCCTCCACAGTTAATCACATATCGGCCCTGGTTCCAATTCCAGCTGCTCCACTCCTGACCTGCATCTTGATTATGTCCTGGGAAAGCAGGGGAGGAGAGCTCAAGTTCTGGGTCCCTGCACCCATGTGGAGAGACCCAAGCAGCACCTCTTAGTTCCTGGTTTTTAATTGGCTCAGCTCCAGCCATCATGGCCATTTGAGGAGTGAACCAGGAGATGGAAATCTCTGCTTCTCCTTCTCTCAGTAAACCTGCTTTCAAAACAAAAAATATCATTAAAACAATAAATGGGGAAAAAAGCAAAATGGGCAAAAGACATGATCAGGCATTTTTCAGAGAATGGAATACAAATGACCAACAGATGCATGAAAATACACAGAGGATCACTAACCATTAGTGAAGTGCTAACAGAAAGGTTTCACTCCACCTAATTAGAATGGCTATTGTCTAAAACACAAAAACATCAATGAATTCTGGTGAGAATGTGAGGAAAAGATACTGTAATCCACTGTTGGTGGGAATGTAAACTACTATAACCATTGTAGAAGACATTACGGAGAGTCCTCAGAGATCTGAAAACAAACGTAGCATATAACTCAGCCATCCCATTCCTAGGAATTTACCCAAATAAAATGAATCAGCATTTGAAAGAACTATTTGTGCTCCTATTGTCACTGCAGTTCAAATCGCAAACACAAAATATGGAATCAACCCAAATGTGTATCATCTGATGACTGGATTTTTAAAAACATGATGTATATACACTAAGAAACACTACTCAGCTATAAGAATAAAATACTGTCAACAAAATGCACACAAGTGCAAATAATTACCATTAGTGAAAAACACCAGTCTCAAAAACACAAATGTTTTTTCTGATGTGTGGCAGTTAAGACAGAATAAAAAATGCATAAGAATGAAATTGTCATTTTGGGATATGATTACCATTCTGGGCTCTTTTTTCTATTTCTGTGGATATGGATCTTCTGATTACTTTTTCAAAGTTATGACTTGTTATATGGGAAACCTGTGAATATAGAGGATTATGTCTTAGAAAAAACCCCTGAAGAGAGGGTAGTTAGGGAAGGAGACTGGGAGGAAGTGGGTGTGATAGAAGTGGAATTATCTCCTGGTACTATACATATGGAATGCATAAAATCCAAGTTCTGTATTAAAAAATTAAAATTTAAAAGGCACAATAGTAATAGAATAGGGTGGATAGCCAGTAGCAACAGAATTAGAAAATAAGCTAGTCCAGAATCTGGGGATGAGAAAGTATAAGGTTTTCTCTGGCAAGATCAAATTGTTTTAAACTTAAATACCAAGTCTGTGTTTTGAGTGGTTTCATCATGAGAATGTTTAAATGTTTGAGAAGATAGGTATGTTTACACTGCTTAGAAATTAAAGTATATAAATATGTATCAAAATATGGTATGATACTGCATAAACAGTTATTTTTTAAAACATGCAAGTTAGAAACAAATAGAATTATTTCTATCTATAGATTACATATTTATATAAAACAGTTTTCACAAAAACACTATTAAAAGGTAAAAAATGGATTCAGTACAGATACATTTTCTAGGGACTGGCTTTGTAGCATAGTAGCTTAAGCTTCTGTTTGCAGTGCTGGCATCACATAGAGGCACTGGATCCTGTCCAGGCTGTTCCACTTGGAATCCAGCTCCCTGTTTGTGGCAGAAGAGGATGGCTTGGGTCTTCAGGCCCCTACATCAATTTGGGAGACCCAGAAGAAGCCCCTGGCTCCTGGCTTTGGATTATCTCAGCTCTATTCATTGTAGATATTTGGGGAGTGAACCAGTAGATGAAGATCTCTATTTCTCTGCTTCTTTGTCTTTTAAAAAAAAATGCCCTAAGGTTAACACATAGATAGGTTGCTTTTCTGTGTCTCAATAATGAACAATCTGAAAAGGAAATTATGGAATTAATTCCACATACAATATATCAAAGATAATGAAATGCTTAGAATTAATTTAACCAAGGAAGTAAAAGGCATACACAATAAAAATGTAAAATATTTCTAAAAAAAGATATAAACAAATAAAATTGCACTATTTTCATGGATTGGAGTCTTCACATTGTTAGAATGTCATTATGGTTTATAGGCTCTGTGTATAACCCTGAGGAACAGTGATCTTTCTACTTACTATCTACTGAATTCAATAATTTGTAGAAGATCATGCTTGTAAGAAAACTGAAAGCACACGTCATTGCAAAAATTGAAAGAAAAATAAGAAAGGATGAGGGAAGCAGAAGTGAGGGAGGGAAGTGAGGGAACTAGGAATCATCATTTCTTAAAAATGTATATATAAAATACATTAAACCTGTCCATTTACATAATTTTTAATTACAAGATAATAATACTACCCAAAGAGATCTACAAATCTAACATGATTCCTTTTAACATTTTAATAACATAGGATGAATATTTGATGTCACAATTATGATGCCACTTGTGACATCCTCTTCCCATATCAGTATCTGAATTGAAGTTCTGGTTCCAGTTTCCTGCTCATCAACACTCTGGCAGGAAGGAGGCAATGGCTTAAGTAGTGGGCTTCCAGCCACCCACAAGGCAGAATCAGAGCAGTCCTCGCTCCTAGTCCCATGACTACAGGCAGGTGAGAAGCAAGCAAGCAGACAGGAGATCTTTCTCTGCCTTCTTTCTCTTCCTATCCCTACCATCTTCCTTTCCATAAATAAATTAAAATAGGATTCCAATGATATTTTTGCCAAGATACAGATTCATCCTAAAATTCATATGGAATTATACGGGATCTGAAAGCATCAAAACTATCTGAAAATAGGAAAAAAAAAAGTTGGAGAACTTAACAGTTCTTGGTTTCAAAATTACAAGGCTACAATAATAAAAACACTAATTCTGCTATGAAAACACATGCAGAACTCAGAATAAAGATCCCATAAATAAGCCCTCCAATATGTAGTTAATTTTGCCAATAGCATCAAGACCATTCAATGGGGATTCTAAATAAATAGTGCTAGGAAAACTAGATACACATACAAAAAAGGTGTGAAATTAGACCTGTACTTAATATAATCACATCGCAAAATAAACTCAAAACTGATAAAATAATAAAAGTCTTTGTGGATTTTTGTATATGAGCCATTCTTACTGGCGTTAGGTGGTACCTCATTGATGTTTTAATTTGGATTTCCTTTACTGCCAGGGAACTTGAGCATTTTCTCATGTGCTTGTTTGCCATTTGGGTTTGTTCCTTTGTGAAATGTCTGCCCATTTCCCGTGCCATTTTTTTGAGTGGCTTGTTTTGGTGTTTTGGTTGTTCTGGAGATCTTTGTATATTCTGGAGATTAGCCCCCTATCACTTAAGTAATGTGCAAAGATCTTCTCCCATTCTGTGGGTTGGTTTTTTACTTTGTTGATTGTTTCCCTTGCTGTGCAGATGCTTCTTAGTTTGATATAGTCCCATTTGTTTATTTTGGTCTTGATTGCTAGTGCTTTTGGTGTTCTATTGAGAAAGTCAGGGCCTACCCCCAGCTCTTGCAGGGTGTTTCCTACATTTTCTTCCAAAAGTTTGAAGGTTTCTGGGTGCAGGTTTAGGTCTTTTATCCATTTAGATTTGATCTTAGTGTATGGTGAGAGATGTGGGTCTATCTTTTTGTTTCTGCAGGCTATCAACCAGTTGTCCCAACAGTATTTATTGAAGAGACCTTCCCATTTGTATGGGTTGTCGTCTGTTTTTTTGTCAAAGATTATTTGGCGGTATCTGTGTGGGTTCCCATCTGTTGTTTCTATTCTGCTCCATTGGTTCTCTTTATCTCTGTGCCGGTACCAAGCTGTTTTAATAACCACCGCTCTGTAGTATGTCCAGAGATCCGGAACTGATTCCCCCTGTTAACTGCCTATTCTTCAGGATGTTTCTAGCTATCCGTGGTTTTTTGTGTTTCCAGATGAATCTTTGTATCATTTTTTCCAGTTCTATGAAGAATGATTTGGGTAGTTTGATTGGGATTGCGTTGAATGTGTGTATTGCTTTTGGTAGTATGGACATCTTGACGATATTGATTTTCCCTATCCAGGAGCATGGGATGTTTCTCCATCTTTTGAAGTCTTCCTCAATTTCTTTTTTAAGCTTACTGTAATTTTCTTCAAAGAGGTCTCCTACATTTTTGGTGAGGTTTATTCCTAGATACTTCATACTCTTCTCCGTTATTTTGAATGGTATCTTGCTGGTTAGATCTTTTTCCATCTTGGGGCTGTTTGCATACACTATGGCTGTTGTTTTTTGTTCATTAATTTTG
The DNA here is from genome assembly GCF_030435755.1 of Ochotona princeps. Classification (NCBI taxonomy): domain Eukaryota; kingdom Metazoa; phylum Chordata; class Mammalia; order Lagomorpha; family Ochotonidae; genus Ochotona; species Ochotona princeps. The sequence goes on along the minus strand of NC_080834.1, from coordinate 86,082,290 downwards.
TACCCTGCCACTCTACCAAACTCTCGTGTAAGTTCTAGCAGTCTCTATATTGAGTCTCTTGGTTCTTCTATGTAAAGGATCATGTCATCTGCGAACAATGAAAGCTTAACTTCTTCCTTTCCCATTTGAATTCCTTTAATCCACAAACAACACTTGCTGGCAAGGATGTGGAGAAAAGGGAACCCTTCTCCATTGCTGGTGGGGCTGCAGGTTGGTACAGCCTCTATGGAAAACCGTATGGAGAACACTCAAACAACTGAAAATCAACATACCATATGATCCAGCAATAGCACACCTAGGAATATATCCAAAACACCTACTACACAAGAAACCTACATGCACCCCAATGTTCATAGCAGCACAATCAATAATTGCAAAAACTTGGAAGCAACCGAAATGCCCATCAGCAGAAGACTGGATAAGAAAGCTATGGTTCATCTACTCCATGGAATACTCCTCAGCTATTTAAAAAAAAAAAAACGAAATGCAGTTCTTTGTGGCCAAATGGGCCCAACTGGAAACCATCATGCTAAAGGAAATGAGTCAATCCCAAAAGGTTAGATACCACATGTTTGCCTTAATTTAAGTTGAAATGCTGTCAATCTGAAAAATGGTACCTGTAAAATGTAGTATTATTTCAGCCTCTAACAGCCTGTAACACATGCAACAACATATTGTGATGTAATCAATGAACCATCAATCAATGTGAGGCAGACTGCTCATGATCTACATCAAAAAACTGTAAAACCTAACATATTTTAAGACCCTCTCAGTAATGGAGAGCAGAGAGATCTTCCATCTCCTTAGAATGTGTGAGGATTTCTCTGCACACCCCTCCCAACGGTGTTCTATGCCTCAGTGGGTGTCACATGCTTTGCTAAAGGTATAAGCCAGTTTAGACTACCCTAAAAATCTGCCAATTTCAGTAAAAATCATGCTTCAACACAATAAACTGCCAAACAGTAAAATGAAAATAGACATGAGATAGCTGAATGGTATCCTATAGCCAATTTAAGATGGATAGAAACCAGTTGTATACAAACTGTAATTGAAATGTTAATGAAATAGTCTCAGTATGTGGTTAAGAACTAGCATTGTCTAACATATCATTCACTCATTACAATGTTAATTAACCCCATAATGTTGGAAACTGTTGTTGATGTTATGTTATGGCATTTAATGATATTCTGCCAGCTATGTCTTCAGACCAGAGTGGGTCTCCCCAAGAAACTGTTGAACTGAGCTGGACAATAAGACACTGGACTCTATGCGTGGCACATGCTTGCATTAAAAGAAACAAGACTAGATTTGAACTGTATACTGCAATAAGGTGGAGCAATCCACCATGGGGGGAGATTGGGGAGGGGAAAGGGGAACATTAGAGCCTAAGAAACGCTGTTATAAAATGAAATGCAATAAAAATATGTTTATACAAAAAATAATAAAAGTCTTAAAGGAAAATATAGGACAAAAGCTTCATAGCATTAGATTTCTTAGAGATGACATCAAAAACATTGGCCAAAGAAACCCAGATTATCATGAAATTTCTAAAAACATTGTACATCAAAAGACAATCAAAACTGGTGTAAATGTAAAAATGTATAGCCAACATAGAAAACACTACGGTGGTTTTTTAAAAATACAAAGTAAAAGTACTCCAGCAATTCTGCTTCTGGGTACATACACAAATGAACTGAAATGAGAGTCCAGAAGGGATTTTTAAAAATACATATTCATAGTAGCATTTATTTACAACAGATTAAAAACACCAAAACACAAAAGTGACCCAAATGTCCAAGTGGATAAAAAGTGTTGTATATACAAACAATAAAATATTATTCATTCCTTAAAAACAAGGAAATTCTAACATTGCAAAAGCTGATAATTCTTGAAGATACTATGCTAAATGAAATTATTCAGATATGAAAAACGCATGTACTGTATTTCACTTGTGATATGTAGGTTTTTAAAAATGCTCATGAAAATGCTTATTACAAGATAACTGCACACATGCTTACAGCAAAATAAACTTATCTTTTACATTAAATTTTTCAAAAACTTCTGAAGTGCTCTCCTATCATGAATGCATTTAGTAACACTCAGCTACACTTAAGGAAAAACTAAGACACACAACTACCATATGGTCTACCAATCCTGGCTGTTTATACCAGAGAAATAAAAGCTAAACATAATACAAAAACAAAATATACAGATGTTCAAAACTGCTTTATTAAAAATAACCAAATGAGACATGAGCTAAGTATGTTTAAACAAATGAATGGCTAAATTGTGATATATCCATATCGTGAAATATTACTCAGAAATAAAAAGGAACATACAACTGGTGTATTGTCAGCCTGTATTGGATGAATTAAAGACTTTCTGAATTGGATCAAAGGCTAATGCTGTTTCACATTCAAGGGTACAACCATCTATGGATGAAACATAATTGAAAAAAAAATGTGAAACAATACACAACACTACACTCATATGAAATTATGGAAGTGACCATTACTGAAATAAAGAACAGATTAACTGTTGTTAGAGTCAAGGGTGAGAGAAGGGGACTTGCAGAGACAGGCAGTGCATATAAATGGGAAGCAAAGAATATTTTCGGTAATAAAAATGTGATTTCCAAAGTTATTGAGAGGAAATTGGGTTAGAATGACATGGAATTTCACTGTAGTTTCTCTTACACTATGTGTGTGTACGTATATATACATATATACTTGTACATATTATATAGTAAATACCACATATACAATATAATGCAATTATGTCAAAATAAGCTTAATTCAAAAAATTATAATACCAAGGGCACATATTACAAGAAAATAATTCTGTTTCTACCATAAGTCCCTTCAAAAATACTCAAAATCAAAGTAAGAAAAAGGGAAAAACTAGAAGGCAATAACAATGAAATAGAACACAGGAAAATAATATAAATTCGATAAATTCAAGTTTATTTTTCTATGAAAATCAATACAAGTGATAATTTTAGCAATACTGGTTATGAAAAAAGATAAATTAAAAATTGTAAGAATTAAAGAAAGGATACCATTACCGATCTCTAAGAAATTGAAAATATGCCAATGCAATTTACAATGTGAATTTTCACAACAGTCACTCATTTCTAAGGAAACAAATTTTAATTGTTCATATATTTTACTTATGTAAATGCTGAACAAACCACAAATTAAGGATACATTCTTATAGCACCTGATCTTGTTCCAATAGCCAAGATTTTCTGAACTGGATCAAAGGCTAATGCTGTGGGTTGGTACGGAAAGCCATGTCGAACTGTCTGAAAGAGAGAAAACAGTAAAATAACCAATAGGAAAATTAAAATTAAAACTACCATAATACAAAATATCATTATATACCCACAATGACTAATTTTTTAAAAAGAAAAAGAATGTACCCAGGAACATTTAAAGCAGATAGCCACAAAAAATCTGCATAAATATTCTCCTAGCAACTTTATTCACATTTTAAAAAGTTGGAAAGAGTCCAGAAGTTCAACAGTAGAAAAATGGAAAATCTACAGTATAATCATACAACGATCTGCTACTCAAGAATTACAAGATAAATTTTGTTTATAGAGGTAACACAAATGATTCCCTAAAACATTATGCTACCAAAGTGTTTATACAGTTTGACCACATTTATATAAAGTTGCAAGAAAGCAAAAAAAAAAAAAAAAATCACAGCAGTGCTTGCCTAGAGGACTAACTACAAAAAAAGGGGTATTTAAAAAACCTCATTTTCAACAGTGCTTTGGACTACATGCATGTACACATTAGTGAAAACATCAAACAGTACAAAAACACTTTTATGTAGAGTGCACCTAAATAAGTGAGTAAAGAGTATTACAAGCAAGTAGTGATGTCTTGTTCATGTTATATACTCTAAAGTATTAAGGGGTAATATATACCAACATATCCAAATTGAAAAGTCATCAAAAAATAATATAGATAGATGGGAAGAGGAACAGACAGAAACAAAGTGGAGAGCTTATAAAAATGTACCAAAACACAGAATTAAAATATAGTACAAGAAGAGCAGGCATTTATTCTAATGGTTAAGATATCCATGTCTCACATCAGAGCAGGAAGTTTGATTCCAGCTCCAGCTCTTCACACCAATGTCTGCTAATGCATACCCTGTAAGGTAGCAGTGCTATTCCAATTAACTGGACTACCAATTCTCATAAAACAGATTTGGATTATGTTGCTTCATGTTGGTTTCAGCCCCAGTGGCTGTGGCCATCTGAGGAATGCATAAGCAAGCAAGAGATTTTTATTTCTCTAGGTATATCTCAAACTTTTTAAAAAAGATTTATTTTTATTGGAAAGGCGGATATACAGAGAGGAGAAGAGACAAACCATTTGATTACAAAAGGTAGAATTTCATCATATTTTTTATTGGATAAGTAGTATCCCACAGAGCAGATATATTCCACAATTTCCCTATCCACTCCTCTTTTGACAGGCATCTGGGTTGTTTCCACTTCCATGCTATTGTAGATTTTGCTACTATATATGTGTATGTATATGTATGTGTGTGTGTGTATATCTTATAGATCACTTTCTATGTATATTTCATTTCCTTTGATACATTCTCACAAATGGGATAGCTGGGTCATATAATAGGTCAATCTTCAGTTCTCTTAGCACTCTCCATACTGACTTCCACAGTGGTTGCACCAGACAACACTTCCACCAGCAGCAAAGGAGGCTACCTTTCTCTCCACATTCATGCCAGCAGGTTTCTTAGGAGAGTTCCGAATGTAGGCCAATCTCACTGAGGTTAGGTGGAACCTCAATGTGATTTTCATTTATATATCCCTGATAGTTAAGGACCCTGAACATTTTTTTTAAATGTCTATTAGCCATTTGAATTAGTTCATTTTGAAAAATTTCTATTCATTTCCTTTGCCCATTTCTTCACAAGGTTGTTTTGCTGTTGCTAAGTTTCTGAAACTCTTTGTAAATCCTGGATAGTAGTCCTCTATCACCTATGTAGTGTGCAAAAGTTTTCTTCCATTCTGTTGGTTGCTTCTTCACTTTGTTACTTGTTTCCTTTGCTGTACAGAAGCTTTTTAGTTTGATGTAGTCACATTTGTTTATTTTGGCTTTAACTACCTGTGCTTTTGGTAACTTTTCTAAGAAGTCCATCCCAATTCCTGCATCTTGGAGAGTGCTTCCTATGATTCCCTCTGATACTTTGATAGCTTCTGGGTGCAAATTTAGGTCCTTGATCCATTTATAGTGATTTTTTGTAAAAGGTGACAAGTGTGGTCTTGCTTCTTACCTATGAAGCTGCTATTCAATTGTCTCAACAGCATTTGTTTAAAAAGATAGCAGTTTTTTTTCCTGGATTATTTTCAGTTTTCTTGTCAAAGATTAGTTGGCTATACATGTGTGGGCTCCCTTCTGGTGTTTCTATTCTGTTCCACTGATTCTCTTCTGTTTTCGTACTAGTATCAGACTGTTTTGATGACCACTGTCCGACAGTACGTCTTGAGCTCTGTAATTCTAATTCCTCCAGATTGATTCTTATTCTTCAGCATAGCTTTTGCTATTTGTGGTCTCTTTTGTTTCCAGGTAAACTTCTGTATCATCTTTTCTATTTCTGAGAAGAATGTTGAGATTTTGATTGGAATCACACTGAGTCTGTACATCACTATCCGTAATATGGACATTTTGATTGTATTATTCCTGCCAATCCAGGAACATAAGTTTGTCCATCTTTTAATGTCTTCCATTCTGATATTTGGCAACCTTCACACAAAATACAAAAATAGACCTTTCAATACTGTTTTTGCTATATTGCATGGGTTTTGGCAGTTTTCATTTTCATTTCTTAAATTTTTTTTAATTTGTTCACTGTCTCATAGATTATAAAGTAACATCATTTGCTTCAACAAATTTTCTTTCATTGGTCATTTAGTAGCATGTTATTTAGCTTCATGGTGTTATAAATTTTCCTTCTTCCTGTTGTTGATTTTGCTTTATGGATTTTCAGTTAAGGAGATATAGAATAACTGTATGATAGGGATCATCATTCCTAAATGTAAAGACACAACGCTCTGTGGATTTCTACTTCCAAATCAAAGATGGACTGCCAATGAAACTGTTAAATATATCTTGAAAATAGGATGCTGAACTCTCTGCCATTGTCCACACTTTGCAATGTCATGATAGGCTTAAATGGCACAATGATGAGCTTATGACTATTTATGAAGGACTATACTATAGTAACAATATAGGGGAACTCAGTAGGGGGTTAGGAGAGAGGATTTGGAGAGCAAGGAAGTGAAATCCTAGAGTCTATGGAACTGTATCATAAAATAATCTACATTAAAAAACATATATGAGTACTCACAACATAATTCGTTTAATTTGTTAAAGCTTTCATAAAAAACATAAATGAAACATAAAAGAAAAATATAGAGAACTCACAAATTTGTAGAAAAAAAACTAAAGTGGAAAAGAGTAAGCAGCATGAGACAAGATTTCACCAAGAAGTGTACGTACTACTTCAAAGAAAGAGAAGACACAAGTGTGTCAGATTTCTACATCCAATTCAGTTAAGTAATTAGTGTTCCACAGTTTTAAAGTAAACATTTTTATAATAAAATACTACAATTTAAGTTTCCAAAAGCAAACAGATAAACCATGGCAAAAAGTTACTCTAAAACTCATCCCCCTGGGATCTTCCCTTTGCAGTCCTCACTTTCCCTCACTCTAATAATTTTCCCTGTACTATTACAGTAGTATAGTCCTTCAAAAACAGTCACAGGTCCATCATTCTTCTATTTAAGTGTATCCTGATATTATGGAACTGTATCACAAAGTAATAATAATAATAATAATAATGATGAAGCATTAAGAAAAGGGGGAAAGGGTCCCAGTGCAGAAGCCTATCAGCTAAAGTCCTTGCCTTGCATAGGCCAGGATCTCATATGGGCACTGGTTCCAATCCCAGCAGCTCCACTTTCCATCCAGCTTCCTGCTTGTGGCCTGGGAAAGCAGTCAAGGACGGCCTAAGCCTTAAGACACTGCACCCACATGGGAGACCTAGAAGAAGCTCCTAGCTCCTGGCTTCAGATTGGCTCAGCTCCAGTCATTGTGGCCACTTGAGGAGTGAATCATTGGATGAAAGATATTCCTCTCTGCCTCTCCTCCTCTCTGTATATCTGATTTTCCAACAGAAATAAAATAAATCTTAAAAAAAGAAGAAAGGAATAAGATATTCAATCTGCTAAGCATAAGAAATAGAAATGACTCCTTTAAAAAACTCATTTCCTTCAGAAAGCACTGAAAACAGTTCATTTTTTTAAGATGTTTTGGAAAAAATCAAGATGTCAAAATAGGGTAAGGACATATTTATATAGAGAAACGTAAGCAGGGTGAAGTAGAGATGGCAAATTCCAGGAAATAAAAAGGACAGACCTACAGTAGAGGGGCACCTGGAAACAGACACAGGAAAGCAGTAGTTACAACAGCGTGGTGCTGCACTGACAAGTTACCCCCATGACAGTCAGTGAGTGGCAATCTGAGCTCCACTGGCAGCCAAAGCTCTATCAGTATCCAAGTGGGAAGGACAGTTCACTAGGAGCTCAGGAGGTAAACCCAGGCAAAGAACTTTCCGCCCTATTGATGTGTTTGGTTTGACCAGCAGCAGAGACACAGCAGTATACAGTAACAGACAGTTCAGGAACAGGGTGGATTTCAGAACACAGATCCCCCCAGAGCCACATCAGGTGCCATTTTGTGGCAAAGGCTGTGGGATGAGACTGTGCATGCACTAAGGTGGCAGAAAAATTAATTTCCAGCTAAGTGCATTGCACCAACATGGCATTATAGAGGTTCCACTGAAAATAGGTCCAGGTGGCCCCAAGACCTAACAGCCAGCAGGTTCCAGCAAGATCAGCACCAACAAAAACCTAATTATTTAGGACATATAGTGTATCCCTAATCATGGGAAATGCTTAACCAAAAATGGGAGACAGGTTGTGCAGACAACACTGCAAACAGCATGGGATCACAGGAGGTACAGAATGGTGAACCAGGACTTGGGGTTACAGAGACCATGGTCAAAGCCAAACACGAGAATCCAGACTCGAATCTCACTGGAGGGAGTGGCACAAGTGACTGCAAAGAACCAGGTAGCAAATGAATAGGTAAAATTGAACTGTAGATGTGTAGGTGACACACCTTAGAAACATGTCCTAAGGAGAAGGATCTGCTAACCAGAAGTACAATAGTGAAGAGCAAAAGAAGAGACAGAGACCAAATGAACATTACTGAAGACTTCCCTACAAAAGAACAACAGCCTTCTTTAACTTCAGAGCTAACTGAGGAATGCATTGAGAAAATGGGGGATACAGAATACAAAACACTTGTTATAAAGCTTCTTATCAATGAGAAGCACATACAGGAGAGTTCAAGGAATATGTCACACAGGAAATAGCAACACTGGAACAAAATCAAGCTGAAGTATTAGAAACAAAAGACAATGGAGCAAATTAAAACTTCAATGGAAAGTCTCAATAATAAAATGAAGGAGGCAGAAGAAAGAATCTCAAAATTAGAACGTATTTCTTGTCAAACAGGGAAATAATCAAACCGCTGGAAGCAGAGCTGGGTCAGCTAAAAAAAAAAGTATGCAAGAATCAGGGGACACCACTAAAAGGCCAAATATAAGAGTTATGGGAGTTCTAACAGGTGCAGAAGCAGAGACTGGATTTAAAAATGTATTCAATGAAATAATAAAGGAAAATTTCCCTAATCTGGAGAAAAAATTAGGAAAACAAATTACAGAATGGGCACAGAACTCCCAACATGGTTGACTTCACCACAACACACATGATAATCGAGATCTCTTCAGTTGAACATAAGGAAAGATCCTTAAATGTGCACATGAAAAAAGAATTGACCTATAGAGGAATGGCAATCAGACTCACAGCTGACCACTCACTGGAAACTCTATAGGCCAGAAAAGAACAGAGCAACATATTCCAGATTCTAAAAGCAAAAAAGTATTGGCTCAGAATAACACACCCAGCAAGGTTTTCCTTTGTCTTTGAAAAGGAAATAAAATTTTCCCACAGTAAAAAAAAAAGCTCAAAGAATATGCCTCTTCAAATACTTAATGTTCTCTTGACAGAGGAAAGGAATAGCACTCACCAAAACCAAAGGCAAATGAGAAAAACACCCCAGTATAATAACCACAGAAGACTAAATCCAACAATGAACAACTCACTGCTAAAATGACAGAACCAAATTACTACCTATTCATATTAACCCTGAATTTAAAAGGCTAAAACCCATTAATCAAACATCATCGCTTAGTAGACTGGATTAAGAAAATAAAACCACCTATCTGTTGCCTACAGGAGACACATCTCATCATCAAAGATGAGGAGAAATCATATCTCATGGATTTTGATGCTTTGGGTTTCTTTATTCATTCCTTTTAAACAGTTTTTTTTTCTCATTAAATTCTTCACTGACTCATAGATAACACAGTAGCATCATTTTCTTCAAGAAGATTCTTGATTTTCCTTTTTCATTTGTTCAGCAATACATTCACTAGCATGCTAGTTAACTTCTTGGCATTGCAAATTTCTGTTTTTCTTCCTGTTGATTTTTTTTTGTGTGTGTGGCTTTTCATTTAAGGGGATGCATAGTAATTGTGTAATGGTGATTATCATATCCACATGTGAGGATACAATGCAGTATGCATCTCTACTTCCAACAATGGACTCCCGATGAAACATAAATATATCTTGACAGTTGAATGCTGGACTCTCTGCCATTGTCCATGCCCGCAATGATGGGTTATGACTGTTTATTTTTTTTAAGAATTATTTATTTTTATTGGAAAGGCAGATAGACAGGAGGAGAGACAGAGAAAGATCTTCCATCCAATGATTCACACCCCAAGTTACCGCAGCATCCAGTACTTCGCCAATCCGAAGCCAGGAGCCATGAGCTTCTTCCAGTTCTCTCACGTTGGTGCAGGGTCACAAGGCTTTGGAACATCCTTGACTGCTTTCCCAGGCCACAAGCAGGGAGCTGGGTGGGAAGTGGGGCTGCTGGGATATGAACCGGTGCCCATGTGGATCTCAGTGTGTTCAAGGTGAGGACTTTAGCCTCCAGGCCACAGCATCAGGTCCATGACTGTTTATTACGAATTAAATTATTGTAATAGCATAGGGGAAATCAGTGTATGGGAGGAGGGGACTTGAGGAGGAGGCTAAGGGAAATCCCAGAACCTATGGAACTGAATAATAATAATAATAATTATTATTATTATTACTTACAAATAAAGATGTATTCCAATTACGTAAAAGGTAGCATCACAGTGATGGAGAAAGAAGGATGTTCTATTCGCTGGTTCACTCCACAAATGACTGCAATAACTAAGGCTAGGCCAGCCCAAAGCCATGAGGATAGAACATCAACTAGATCTGTCACACAGGTGACTCAAGTGTTTGTACCACTGCCACCTAACGGTGTTTTCCCAGTCTCATTAGCAAGGAGCTAGATTGTGAGCAGAGCAGAGATGATTTGAGTTGGCCTTTTGATATGGGTTGCTGGCTTCATGAGAGAAAGCTTAAACAGCTTCACCACAATGCTATTCCCCTATATGCTCTTCTACAGCATATGTAAACTAAAGATCATACAAAAGCATAAATACACATGCATTTACGTAATGCCCATATAGATCTCTATTTTTTCTCGTCAACATACACATGGAAATACTTTCATGCAATTTTGTATAGATGCATCTACGTATCTGGAGTTTCAACTTGCCAAAATTTTTCAGACCTTATTATGGTAAAAATATGTTACGAGGTTCTTTTTAAAAAAATATATTTCATCAAAAGGCAGATTTTCACTAAGTAGGACAAAGATCTTCTAACCATTGGTTCACTCCCCAAATGGCCATAATGGCTCTAGCTGAGCCCATCTTACACCAGGAGCCAGAAGCCTCATCCAGGTCTCCCATGAATGTACAGGGTCACAAGGCTTCGGGTCATCCTCCACTACTTTGCCAGGCCATAAGCAGGGAGCTGGATGGCAAGTGGACCACTCTGGACATGAATTGGTACCTATTTAGATGCCAGCACTTGGAAGTGCAGGATGAGTCAGTTGAGCCATTGTGTTTTTTATGATATTCTTAAATAACTCCACTGCTGAGGTAGATCGTATGACACGACTATTTGCCAGCTGGGAGTCAGCTCTTTGCAAACCATGACAAAAAAGTTACTGCACACCTTGCAAACCATGCCTTTAGCTGAAGAATTCTAGTCATTGATTTTAACTTCAGCCTGGGGAGCTGACTGTGGTTTGAGCAACTGCTTGGCTCTGAAAAGGAAAGCCACATTGCCTCCCTCCCTGTTCCCTTGTAGAGCACTTAACTAGGCAATGAAGTCACACAGATAATTTCTGCTGTGCTGCCACCACAGGCAGTAAGAGATCCCTTGCTTTCTGCAGCTGTGGGAATCTGGAGCTTAAGCCTCAGAGCTGTGCTGTCAGAGATAAAAAAAAAAAAAAAAAAGCCAACAATAATACCCATACAAGCATAATGAGAACCAGCAGTTGCATGATCTATGCTTTGTGGAATCAGAACTGTTGATTTTGGTATTGTAAACTTTGGACTAATTCACTGTCACAGTCCCTGAAACACTCTATTTCAAATAGTTGGTTACTACTATCCCCAACATCAGGTTCCTACCCTGTGAGACCCAGGTAATGACCCCACTCTACCCTGCAACAAATGAACTGTGACAATCGGCACTAATTCCTTCAATATCACTGGAATCTATCTGGAGAACTTAAAGGAAAATGTACCTGCTAAGGGAAAATCACTTGTATATCTTATATCACACTATAGGGTTGGAGCAGGGCTCCCTGGGACTGGGGGTGTTGGTGTTGTAAGCCCTATCTGCCACAGTACTCTCCTAGCAGGGCACAAGCATAGGTGCCACAAGCCCAAGTATCATTCAGGTTTGCCAGTGTGATGAGAGAACATTGTAGAAATTAAACAACAGGTATTGATGATCAATGGGACATTGAAGAAATTAAAAAGGAAACTAAATACTTTCTTGAAATAAATGATAACAAACAGCATATCTAAACCAGTCAAAGCAGTTTCAAGAGGGAAAGTTCTACCATTTAGTGTTTTAATTAGAGAGAAGAAAAATGTCTCATATAAATGACCTAAGGTTCAAACTCAAAGATTTAGAAATGTTAAGATCAAAAACCCAAAATCAGCTGGAGGCAAGAAATAAGGATCAAACCAGATATAAATAAAATGTAAGCTTTAAAAAATACATAAGATCAACAAATAGCACTTTTTTGAGAAAAATGAGAAAAAAATTTCATAAAATTAGAGATAAAAAAGAATGCAAACAACACATTGAAATACAATAGCTTTGGAAAACTATATACTAACAAACTGGAAACACCTCAAAGAAATCGATAAATTTCCAGATACATATATTTATAACTTACCAAAATAAAATCAAGAACATGTTGATAATCTAAATAGATGTATAACAAGCAACGAAATGTAACTAGTTATTAAGCCTCTCATAAAGCAAAAGTCCAGGACCTGATGGTTTATTAATGAATCCTACAAAACACTTAAAGAGGAATTAACTGCAACATTTTTCAAACTTTACCAAAATATTGAGCAGGCTGAAACTCTGCCAAACACTTTTGAGACCATCATCATTTGATACCAAAACTGAACAAAGTACAACACAAACAGAAAACCACCATGTTCTTTGATAAACACAAATGGAAAAATTCTCAACAAAATGTTGTAAATTGTTGTTGATGTTATGTTGGGGCTTTTAATTGATCGGGATGATATTCTGCCAGCTCTGCCTTCAGACCAGAGATGGTCTCCCCAAGGAGCCGCTGAATGTATCTGAACAATAAGATGCTGGACTCTATGCTTGGTATATGTTTGCAAAGAAAGAATCTTGATTGAATTTGAACTGTAATACTGCAACAAGGTGGAGGAATCCACCAGGGGGGAAGGGCACGGGGAGGGGTTGGGGGAATCCCAGAGCTTATGAAACTGTGTCACATAATGCAACATAATTAATTTTTAAAAATTGGGAAAAAATAGCAAACCAAATCCAAAACTACCTCATAAAGATCATACATCATAAGAGATATTTATCTCAAATATGCAATGATAATTCAACATTCTCAATGTAAAAAAATCATATCAATAGAATTAAGAACAAAAACCATATGGTGATTTCAACACATGGAGACAAAGTATGATAATATTTAACATCCCTTCATCATAAAAATTCTGCAAAAAAAACAGGTATAAAAGGAATATACCTTAAAATTACAAAGGCTACATATGACAAACCAATAGTCTATATCATATTGAGCAAAAAAAAACTGAAATATTTTCCTTTCAGATCTGGAGCAAGACAAACCTTTGAAGAAAGAAATTTTCAAGGCCACAATAAGAATGATATTCCTTGCTCATGGATTGGAAGTATCAATGCCATTAAAGCGTCTGTACGGAGCAGGTGGGCTACAGACCTGAAACCAGGGTCCTCAAGCAGCGAGTGGGCGGGCTGGGGACCTCTCAGGTCCTGGCAAGGCCACACTCATGGCACACTGCCATGCCAGGAACCTCACCTATTCTAGGCAGGCCACAACCATAGCATTCATGGTACTAGTTGAGGGGCCCAAGGCCTGGGTTCTGATATAGGGATGCAGAGAGCATTTTGCAGGCCAGGGGCCTGACATATGAGTACTTTGCCACCAAGACACTGAGGCCAGGAGACTGATGCCACAGTCCTAGGCAGGCCACACCCACAGTGCTCCACCTTGTTGGCCTGTGAGTGGCAGACCATGGGCCTGATGAGTACTAAGCAAGCATAACCTCAGCATGCCACTATGCAAGGCCAGGATTAGGGTTGAGGGTGACTACTGATGGTCTTTAGCAGGCCAGGACTTAGACCCTGTTCGTGGTAAGCCACTACACTGGTCTGGGAGCAGCAGGTCAGGGCCTGACAGATTGCAGATAAGCCACATTTGCAGTACACGACCAAACTAGCCCAGGGCCTTAAGGCAGGGTACTGGCAGACGAGGAAGCCCGTTGAGTGTCTTTACCATTGCCAAGAATCCCAGGCTTTCATGTCTAGTTGGTCTCAGATGCAACAGGATCTCCAATCTCAGAGACCAGAGATCAGGGGTGTGCGTCATGGCATCACAGCACACAGCACATGTTATGTTGCCTCCAATGCCCAAGAGTACAACAACTATGAATCAGCTTGCTCTTGTAAACAAGCTGAGGGCTTTGGATACCTCTTCAAAAGACAAAAAGGTAAGTTGAACATTTGGTTTTGCCATATCAAGGCCACTAAATTTCAAGACATACATGTTTTTTCCTACCTCTTCCCTTGATCCTCTATGGAACTGCTTTAGGTATGGGAGAGCTCCTTGATGAGCTTCTCCCATATATTAATAGTAGATATTGGTGTACTCCATGAATCTAGGTCTGGAAGCCTGACTGCTGACATGCAGAGCAGGGAGGAATCTGTGCAGCAGTTGATAGAATCTGTCACCTTTATGTGAGGATGACATATTCACTCTAGGGGACAATAACAGTCTTTGCACTCAAGCTGAATTTTTTCAATTTGCACAGGAGCAGTCTAATTACTGAGTATTTGGGATACAACAAAGCACAATTTTCCTTTACTGGAGAGCACTCTGCTTGCACTTTTGCCTTCTAAATTTGTACATGCTGACAGACCTTTCTGTTATACAAGCCAATCACTTCTCAGAGTGATGATGATGAGAAAGCCATAGCCATTGGCACTGGCTAGAATTCAACTGGCTCATAAATAATCTTCAACAAGAAAACAGACAACAATCCAGGGAAAAAGGAAGGTCTTTTCAATAAATGCTGTTCAGACAATTGATTGATAGCCTGCAGAAACAAGAAGATAGACCCACATCTTTCACCATACACTAAGATAAAATCTAAATGGATAAAAGACCTAAATCTACATCCAGAAACCTTCAAACTTTTGGAAGAAAATGTTGGAAACACTGCAAGATTTAGGTGTAGGCTCTGACTTCCTAGAAAAATCGTCAAAAGCAAAAGCAATCAAGACCAAAATGAACAAAGGGGGACTACATCAAACTAGGAAGCTTCTGCACAGCAAAGGAAACACTTAATATAGTAAAAAAGCAATCCACAGAATGGGACAAAATGTTTGTACACTACACAGAAGGGGTTAATCTCCAGAACATACAAAGAACTCCAGAATAACCGAAAGAACAAATCAAACAAACCTCTCAAGAAATGGGCATGGGAAATGGGCAGACACTTTACAAAGGAACAAATCTAAACAGCTAACAAGCATCAAAACATGCTCAAGCTCCCTGGTAATATGGGAAATCCAAATAAAAACATCACTGAGGTACTACCTAATGCCAGTAAGAATGGCTCACACACAAAAAACCACCAACAACACATTGCTAGTGAGGATATGGGAAACGGGAACCCTACTCCACTGTCCATAGAGAACACTGTCCATGGAGACCACTCACACAACCGAAAATCTGTATTACCATATGATCCAGCAATACCACTTCTAGGAATGTATCCAAGACACCTGTTACATGAAAAAGCAACATGCACACCTATGCTCATAGCAGCACAATCAATAATTGCAAAAACTTGGAAGCAACTGAAATGCCCATCAACAGAAGACTGGGTAAGGAAACTATGGCTCATCTACTCTATCAAATATTACTTAGCTATTAAAATTAAATAAATAAAATGGAGCTTGGGCCGAGGACGATTTGCTGAGCCTATTAGTGCCCCCCGAGGAGACTCTCACCGCCACTGCCATATCCCGCTACCTGCGCCCCTCCACCTCCACCCCTGCCAACACATCTCTGTTTGTCAGGAACATGGTGGATGACACCAGGTCTGAAGATCTGCGGTGTAAGTTTGGTGGCTATGGTCCTATAGTTGATGTGTATGTTCCACTTGATTTCTACACTTGCCGTCCAAGAGGATTTGCTTATGTTCAATTTGAGGATGTTCAGGATGCTGAAGATGCTTTATATAATCTGGACAGAAAATGGATTTGCAGTCGCCAGACTGAAAACAGTTTGCACTGGGAGACCAGAAGACACCAAATCAAATAAAAGCCAAGCAAGGGAGAAATATGTACAGTTCTTCATCTTACGATGATTATGACAAATATAGACTTTCCAGACGCCGAAGTTATGAAACAAGATCAAGAAGTCGGTCTTTTGATTACAACTATAGAAGATCTTACAGTCCTAGAAACAGTAGACCGACAGAAGGACCTCACCGTAGCAGGAGCCATTCCGACAATGATAGATTCAAACACTGAAATCGATCTTTTTCAAGATCTAAATCCAATTCAAGATCACGGTCCAAGTCCCAGCCCAAGAAAGAAATGAAGGCTAAATCACAGTCTAGGTCTGCATCTCACACCACAAGTAGAGGCACCTCTAAAACAGAGTCCAAAACACATTATAAATCTGGCTCAAAAGATGAATAGGAATCAAGAAAAAAGGAACCACCTAGATCCAAATCTCAGTCATGATCACAGTCTAGGTCCAAATCTAGATCAAGGTCTTGGACTAGTCCTAAGTCCAGTGGCCAATGATAGCATAAACCATGATAATTTTTAGGCATGTATCATTCATTTACTTATAATTTCGGTTTGCTTAAATTATTAGAAATACAATGTTGCAATGATGCTTAAAACCCCTTGTTAATTGTCCCTGTACCAGGCAATGCTGATAATTAAAAAGATATGCTGTTGAGAAGCCACTCATAGGAGTCCAGTTTGTTTAATGTTATGGGCAGCTACCAATTTGTGGTGTCTCTGTATGTTTTTGCAAAGATTCTCATTTTTAATACTTAAAGTATTTGGTAAAAGATGTTGGTTGATCTTAATTTGCAACACTGTGCTATTAAAATGAACTTTGATATCCATATTTGATAGAACAGTTCTAGAGCTATAGCTTGCTAATAAGTTAGAATGATACAGAAGTGAATAGCCACAGTACAGCACTGATTGCTCAGACACAGTAGGGTCAGGGTCGACCTTTGTATCTTGCCGAGATGCCTAGGCCTGACCCCTACTGACAGTTTATTTATGACACAGTTTGAACTAGTTGTTTTGTGAACCCCACTCTGGGGGAATACCCGCCCCCAAGCTGGGTTAAATAGCATTTTCAGGGCAATTTAAGTTTTAGCTAAATAAGGAACCTTCACTGTTTTTTCTCTTGTTTCTAGGTATAGAGCGTACAGACATCAAAAAAACTCACCTTAGAATTTGAGCAGGTCCCTGAGGACAGAAATAATTTCAAGGGGAAAAGAATGTTCTTGTGTAGTTACTCTAAAGTTTAAGTAGCACTGTTGACTTGTATTCTTACTGCTGTTAAAAGCAAGTAAACTGTTTCAAAGTCCATTTGGTTTCTGTGTGTGCCTAGTGTCAGTGTTCACTTACAGCCCTGAACAGGTGCTTTTGTATCCAGATAGACCTCTCTCTTCGTGAGGGAGACTCACCCTTCACACCTCAGTTCTAGCTAAAGTGAGGCATGTTGGAATGAGAAACGACACTTCCCATTTTCTAGATGATTCTGTGGTGCCATCAAATGCAGAATTATTTGGGGAAAGGATTAGTTTTAAGCAGGAGTCATCTCTCAATTTTTAATTATCAGTGTGGTTGACTAAACATGAGGAATACCCTTAACCATTTATATAATTTTTAGTATTTATCTGAAATGTCACTTTAAGGCAATAAAGTGACATGTCCAGTCTCATTTCAGAATAAAGCTGGCATCTTCTTTAAATCTCAGATTGCTTGCATATCTAAGTAATTTGTAGGAAAATGATTCCTTCTAGGAGGAATACTTTTTCCAATTTTGGTTTTAGAAATCTAGGCTTTGTCTGTGAAGAACAAAAGGATGGTTTTTAGACACTATGGAATGTGTTTGAAGGATTGATTCTAGAACCTTTGTATATCTGATAGTACTTTCAACTTTCATTTCTTTACTGTTTGCAGTTAATGTTCATTTCTGCTATGCAATCATTCATATGCACGTTTCTTTGTTTATTTTTCCAGATGTATAGTTTAAACAACAAAGTCTATTTAAAATTGTAGCAGTAGTTTGCAGTTCTAGAACAGAGGAAAGTTCTGGGGTTAAACTTTGTATTTTCTTTCTTATATAATCTTCTAAAATGGTATTTGTATGTGTTCTTTTTAACAAATATTGTATACAACCCTTAAAACACCAATGTTTGGACCAAGATAAGACACAGCTTATTTTCTGCTTGCTGTAAATTAAGCAAACATGCCATAATAAAAACAAAATAAAGGAAATTATGATTAACTGGAATTATTATAATATTAAATATGATTCTAAGTAATGGAAACAGCCTTTTGTAGCTGTAGGGTTTTTTTTTTTAATCAGTGTTGCACTGGGCACAACTCTGGAGATGATATAAATTGCCAGAAAGCTACATCTTTTACATTAAGAGTTAAGAATTCCATATGTAATATCAAAATTTATTTCATGATTTTTCATTTTAACCCCCTTGGGTTAAGTAACTTATAAGGCTTATTTGGTAGTGATAGGTTCACATTCAAATGAAATTGGGTCATCTGATAAGTTTATATTTTATTGGTGGATCAGTAATTCTGTTCTGTCTCTTCCTAAACTACCTGCATTGGGGCTAAAAGCTTAAGGCAAGATTCTAAATCTTTGAATGTTGGTGAGCAGTTAATATGAAGTGATAATTACTTTGGGAAAGTAGCATAGGTGCTTTATGGTTTGATTAAATTATAGGTGATTATCGAGTGTTTATGATGTGCCAGACACTCTTTTGAAAGGCTATGTGTTGACTCATTTCTTGTTCACAAAACTTTTATTTGATCGAAATGATAACTAAGGAAACTTAAGTACAAAGAAGTAAAAGGCAAGAGCCAGGATTTGAGCCCAGACCTGGGCCTTGGGTTTGTTTGGTGTTTTTTGTCTAAAACCATAACAGTGAATTTATTCAGTTGATTGAGGACATGGCCCTCATCAGAACTGTTTTCAATCTCTGAGGAACTAGAAGGCCTGATCCTGGTTTGGTTTTGTTTTGCTTTAACTTGCATTCGGTTTTAAAATTCAGAGTATTTTCTCTAGAGCCTTATATGTTGTTTGTAAAATGATGTACATTTACAGCTTCAGAAGAACTGTTGTGGTTGAGCCATGGTGTTTCCAAGTATCCTAATTCATGAGGTGCCTATAACGCCGTGTTTAAGCTCATTTGGGGTTACACTATTCCAAGATGATGTGTCTGGCAGTGGGCTCAATAGTAAAATAATCCTGTCACCACTCAGGTGAGGGCTGACAGCTGCTCCTCTCTTCTTAAGATTTCTCTGCATTGTTTAAGCCAAGTAAGCAAGAAGGAAAAAAATGAGAGATAATGCTTCAGTGAGAAAGGAAAGGTGCTACATGCAGAGTGTGAGCTATTAAGTTAACCACCTGGGGAAACGCCTGGGGACTGTTGTACTATTCTCTTGAAAAATTGGCTCAGTAAGCTGCTACATCCAGTTCAACTAACAAAATCCTGTACACCACAGAGAAGAAAAAGAGAAAACCAAACTAACAAACATTCTTTTATTTAAGTCCAAACTGCAGCTGGAATACCCACTACAATTCTGCTTACTACACTTCAAGAAATACCTGAAAGCAGAAAAAGGATCAAAGAAGGGCAGTTCAAGAGACTAAAGGTGAGTGAAAGGTGCTGCAGTATGAATACTGTACAAATATTTTGACTCTTGTCTGAAAAGATAAGAATTATGTAAAACTACATGGAATAATTGAAGTCCCTTCAAGTCTGAAAGTAATCAGTTTAGGACAAATAAAAGGAAGTTCAACTTTGTACTTGTGGAAAGTAATCCCTAAACATGAATAGGTTTATACTGATTCATGGGTAACAGGTCTGTAATAAATTATTGGAAACTAGGATGTCGGAATATCAAGGAAGACAGCCATAGTCTATTACAGTGCCTCTGTTGGTCTGTCTCAAACTGAATTGGATGGGAAAAGGTATGATCCAATAAAAACTTTTTTTGGAGTTATCCTTAAAATTCCATTTTTGCCAATATTGGCAAACCATGCCTTTGTTTATTCTGGTGTCAGTGTTTTCTGCTTAATTGTTTGCTTTGTTGGAATCTGAGTATAATTGCTTATATACCAATACAGTTGACTTCTTCAATCACTTTTTCCCACATAGATTCCAATTATACTTGACATCAAGCTGGGAGGGCCCATCTCTTCTCAACTCTTTCCTGATCAGTATGTTCAGTGAATATTTATTGAGCCCTTAACAGTGGGCAAAACTTTGTACTAGATAACTGGGTAGAAAAACAGGTATTTCCCCAGGATGTACTCTCCATCCCGACACTTGTAGATCATATCATGTAACCAGTTCCCTTTTCAGGCTTATGAGAAGCCGAGCAACAGAGAAAAATGCTCTCTTCTTGTGAATATAACATTAAACAAGAAACATCTCTCCTACCTTTCCCCTCCCTACCCACTATCTCTGAATATTGTTCACATGTATATTATTTCTTCACCTTTTAAATAAACTTAGAAAATATCTATACTGACTTAAGCAATCCAAACTCTATGCAATCCTTCTCAAAATATCAATGGCATTCTTAAAAGAATTAACAAAAATATCCTAAAAGTCATACAAAATCACAAAAACCCACTAGCTAAAAGTGATCCTGAACAACAAAAATTCAAGCTGGAGTCATAAAAATGCACCACTTCAAAGCATACTACAAAACAACAGTAATTAACACAGCCAAGGGATTGACATAAATAACTGGCATATAACTCAATGAAACAGTAAAAAGACCCCGAAACTAACCCGTGTACATACAACCAAGTGTTGAAAAAATGACAAGAAAGAATATTTTCAGTAAATGGCACTGGCAAATCTGCTTGTAAGTATGTTGAAGCAGGAAATTAGATCCCTACATTTCTTCAAATATAAAAATCAACTCAGTATGGATCAAAGACCTAAATTTAAGATCTGAAACTAAGTTGCTAAAAACAAAAAGTATGAGAAACCCTTCAAAACATTGGTTTAGGTGACAATTTCTTGTATAAGATTTCCAAAGCATTGGTAATGAAAGCTGAACTAGACAAACGGAATTATATTGAACTCAGATACTTCTGCAATGAAAATAATAAAGAAACATACAAAAGAATGAGAAAACATTTTCAAAATATCTGACAAAGGATTAACATCCAGAAAGAAATCAGCAACTCTGAAAATTCAACAACAGCAACAAAAACAACAACCATCCAGTAAGAAATGGGCAAGTGACCTGAATAGACAGTTCTCAAAAGAAGAAATGCAAATGGTAAAACAAAAAAAAAACCACTCATCAGTAACCATTGTGAAAATGCAAAACCATGGTGTCACCTCATCCTTGTCAGAACAGCTAACAACCAAAAGACAATGAATAACAAAGGCTGGTTAGGACACAGGGAAAGAGGATTCTTCATTTTTTTTTTTGTAAGATGGAATGATGCAAGAACTTTTAGGTCACCTTCCATTACTTTAGCAGACACATTACCAGGGAACTGAATCAGAAATGGAGCAGTTGGAGTCTCAAAGCAGCAGCCATATGAGATGCAAACATTCAAAATTGGGTACTCTTAAATAATGTTAGTGACAATGACTGGCAATGAAAATTAGTGCAGCCACTGTGGAAAACAGTACAGATATTTCTCTAAAAAGCAAAAGTTACTGTAGTGGTAATGTCACCACCTACAATGTTAAAATACCATATGGGTGCAGATTCATGCCCCAGCTGGTCCACAATCCAATTCTCTGCTGGCGGCCTCAATAAAGAACAGTCAAAGATCAACCAGGAATTTGGACACCTGCCCATCCACATGGGAGACTGAGATGAAGCTCCTGGCTCTGGGCTAGCCTACTTGGGGAATGCACCAATAAGACTGAATCAATCTCTCCCTTTCTTCTAATCCTTCTCTCCCTATCTCTTCCTCTCTCTGTTTCAAATAAATAAATTCTTTAACCAAACTAGAAATAGGTGTGCTATATAACCCATAAATGTTATTACTGGGTGTATATCCAAACCAAAAGACATGAAACTGTTTTAACTCCAAGATACTTGCTCCACCATGTTTATAATGGAGCTCTTCATAGAAGCCAAAACATGGGATGAACCAAGCTATACATCATAAGATGAATGGATAAAGCAAATGTGACTTATATATAAAGACTAGAGTAGAAATGAGAAAAATCTGTGAGGTAAAGTAAAATATATATTAGACCTGGTTGTCTCGGCTTAAATTTATCAAACCCACAGAAACTACATGTTGTTCTCAAACATCTGCTGTTCTCTTTTCTCTACTGCAATAGAAATTTTAATTTAGCACATAGAAATCCAATTAGACTCTAATTATCAGATTCACTACAGACTAGCATGATTCTGAACAGAAAAAAATGAGAGCAGAGATTATATATACTTCATCAAAATGCAACTACTTATTTCTCTTCTTTGTATTTTTATTTATTAATATAAACAGAACATAGCTCAAGTATTTTAGATCTAAAAACACTATGATACATTCCTGCTTCCATACTAATTCCTTAGTTTTTTTGTCTCTGACTTTTTTATAACAGTTTCAATTTACTTGATAATCACAGGCTTAATGCTCATCTAAATAATAAGTTTATGAGTAAAAAGATGACAATCAATGTTTTTGCATGAAATATAGACAAGGGCTATAAACAATTATCAATTCACAAGATGTCAATTTTGTTCATACATTAGGCTTTTTTGTACTCTACATATTAGTTCCACAAACCAGGAAAAAAATTCTTTTGGGAATAATTTCTAAGTTTAATGGTTTCTAGCTAGATCCATTTTGTCACAAAGACAGGATTTCATTCATTTTTACAGCTAAGCAGCATTCCATTTTGTGTATACACATTTTCTTTATACAGTCCTCAGTTGGTAGACATTTGAGCTCATTCCATATCTATATTGTGAAATGAACTGCTGTAAGCATGGGGTACCAACAGCTCTTTCATATGCTGATTTAGATACAATGGCAGGAAATGGACCAGCCATCTTGAAATTTGAGATGAAGCCATACATTGAGGATAACCGGGCAACAAAATAGAAAGATCTTGTTCTGTTCTTGAGATAGAGCCATTAAAACATTCTGGGTAACTTATGCTTGGACAGATTCATAAAAGTGTTGTTGGTTTTTTTTGTTTGTTTATCTTTTAAGCCACAGTTATTATCACCTATTACCTTATACTAACTTACATCCTAATATAATCTCCAACCATTTATTTCTAAAACAAAGTAAATATTATTGAACTACCAGGTTAAGATATGAAGAATGCTCCCCAGTATTAATCACAAATCTGAAAATGAAATTAAAATGCTTTTCATTCTTTAGAACTCCAGCTTATAACCATATTCATAGTTCATTCATGTATGGGTATCTATGATATTCAAATTACACTGATATGCTAAAGCTGTCATTTCTATATTTAAACATGGAACTCCTAGAAACAGTGAACTAGGTTTGACTTCATAATTATAGATATTTTCTATATCTGCTAGTTTCCAATAACTAATATTGCAGCTATGTCATAATTTTATTTTATTTCAAAACTCTTCTAGGTAGAATATTTTCCTCTAAATATTTTTTTTTCTGATGTTAGCTCACTCTTCAGTTTGGTCTACAACTGTTATACTCTGGGTAAAGAAAAGGTAAATCACTCTTGACCTTGAATCCAGAAATCAGAAATCAACTGTATTTCTCGAAATGGATAGTATAAGCCTTAAATCCATATAATATGAAATGATAAAACATAAGGATTATACTTCTAAGAGGCATTCATATAAACACAGTATAGTTTTACATTTTGATTGATAATAACCAACTATGCCTGGAATTGTTCTGTAACTTTCATTACTGGAAAATTTAATTTCAGTTCATGTTTCCAGTAACAGTCAAATAATTTAAACCAAGAGATTTCCAAAGACATGAGTATATTTTTGCATTTGTTCCCTATATCTGATATCATTTTGGTCACTGAAAGTATTACTGAATAATGTTCTCTCTTACATGGAAGAAAAGACTGAGTAAGAGAAATCTGGAAGAATATATGATGCCATGGAGTGGCATAATGGTTAAATAAAAAAGTATGAAATAAATAAAAAGCTATGAAAACTTATTGCACTGTGATTAAGAGGATACATTAAATTGTCAGCGGTCACTGGCAATTGAGACTGGTACTATTCATATCTGAGTAGAATTCATAAGTCCCTTGGGAAAAAATGAAAAAAAAAAACTATCATTTTCAAAGCTCCAAAGGCAACTGATACTAAAAAAAAGAAAAAAGAAAAAAGGCAAGCACAAATCCACTCCCACTCCCATTTTACAAGATATCTGATATTTTGAAATTTTGCATCCTTGTTTTGCTCATTTAGTTTCTACCATTGCCTATGCCTACAATGCCATGGTACAGTTAAGTAACAGAATGTTGGAATTGTAACTGTTGCTGACTTTACTATTATAATAATAAGTAGGAGAATGGGAAGGTGGTGTGCAATATCCCTATAGCCACAAAACTGTATCATGGAAAATAATAGGCAATTAAAACTTACAAAAAAGAATACATATTTTAAGACTTTTTTAAGTCAAACTTAAATATCTCCCTCGTCCACCAAAATAACTCTCAATATATTTATCATGTACATATGCAAAGATAAAAGAAATATACTCAGAGACTATTTATACGAAATCTTAATAATTAATAATGACAAAAAGAAAACCAGTGTTTCCTGGGTACAGAGGCATAAAAGAATTGCTCCAAAAGGCTATAACAGAAGAAAATGCTGTTTTGAAGTACATAACATATATTATATCAAGGTTGCTTAAAGTATAAGACTTACAAATATATTCACTAAATGAGTTATTGGTATATACAATCCAGTAATGGATCCAAGCAATCATAAGCCATAACCAAGCTATTTATTCCAGAAATGATGGTATGTTAAATATTTATATCATATTATTTTCTACTAACCTGATTATGTTCTTTCCCTTCCTTTTGCTACTCAAGCCCCAGCCTTCAAATTTTAACTGGGAATATAAAATTGCTTCCAAAATAAACCTTGATAATAATACAAATGTAGAAAAATAGCATTCTTCCTCATATATTTGCTAATGTTATTTCTTTTTTTTAAGATTTATCTTTTTTTTTATTACAAAGTCAGATATACAGAGAGGAGGAGAGACAGAGAGGAAGATCTCCCGTATGATGATTCACTCTCAAGTTGGAGCTGCACCAATTCAAAGTTAGGATCCAGGAACTTCTTCCAGATCTCCCATGTGGGTTAAGGGTCCCAAGGTTTTGGGCCTTCCTCGACTGCTTTCCCAGGTCACAAGCAGGGAGCTGGATAGGAAGCTGGGTTGCTGGGATTAGAGCTGGCGCCCAAATGGAATCCCAACACATAAGATAAGGAGTTTAGCCGCTAGGCCACTGCGCCAGGCCCGCTAAAGTTATTTCTAAAGGACTCTTAGGGGCAGATACTTGGGACAGCATATATCACGTGAAATGCCCCATACCCACATTAGAATACCCAGAAATAAGTGTCAGCTCTGCTCTGGATTTCAGCTCTCTGTTCATGCACACCCTGGAAGGCGGCAGCTGGTTGCTCAATTACCTGAGCTACTCAAGGGAGACCTGTCTTACGTCCTGTTCTCAGGCTGTACTGGCAGAGTCCCAAGGCCAAAGGAGTGAAACAGCAGATGGAAGATCTTTGTCTCTGTTCTTATTTCAAATAAATAATAAATTTAAAAATAAAATTGAATAAAATATTTAATGAAAAGGAATCTCAGAAGACATTCATACTTTACAGAGTGAAGAATTGATTTATATATATTAAATATATATATGTACTGTATATATAAACAAAATCTATATACCACTGATCCAAATAACCAAAGAGAAAGAAAACCCAAACAATAAAATCAGAGATGAAAAGGAAATATACTCAAACTCCACAGATATATAAAATGAATCAACAGGAACTGCTAGAAATAGTTATATGCAAACAAATTGAAAAATCAAGAAGAAATTGATCATTTCTGGGTACATACAATCTACTTAAATTGACTCACACTGACAGAGAAAACCTGTCAAGAAAGGCTAAGACCAGATGACTTCACTGCTGAATTCTGCCAAACTTTCCCAAAAACCTAATTCCAATTCTTCTCAAACTACTCAAGACAACTGAAAAGAAAAATTCTCCAAATTTCTTCTATTTGATCAGCATCACCTTAATTCCAAAATAAAAAAAAAATGATACAAAAAGAAAGAAAACTACAAATCAGTATCTTGATACATATAGATACAAAAGTCTTCAACAAAATACTAGCTAATCAAATTCAGCTACACATCAGAAAGATCAATCACCCTGACCAAGTGATAATTATCCCTGGTATGTTGGGATGGTTCGACATGTGCAAATCAATAAACGTGATACATTAAACAAACTAAAGAAAAAAGCCTTATGGTTACATCAGTAGATGCAGAGAAAGAATTTGACAAAATGCAGCATCCTCTCATGATAAAGAAATTAATACTGAGTATAGAAGTAGAATTTAGAGAGTAAACGAAAAACCCCTAGCCAGCATTATACTGAATGGGAGAAAAGTTGGAGGCATGTTCACTAAGATCCAGAACCAGATAAGGATTCCAACTCTCACCACTAATATTCAATATAGTCCTGGAAGTTTTAACCAGTGATTAGGCAAGAAAAAGAAATCATGAGGATACAAATTATGAAGGAGGAGGTCAAGCTATCCCTGTCTGCAGATGACATGATTCTCTATTGAGCAGAACCACAAGAATCTACTATAAGGCTACTGGAACTCAAAACAATTTGGCAAGGTCAATATAAATATAAAATCAATACAAAAAAATCAACAGCCATCATATACATAAACAATTCCATAGCTGAGAAATAACTTGTAAGATCAGTCCTATTCACAATAGCTTTAAAACTATTTAAATACATTGTAATAAATAAAACTAAGCATGTGAGAGATTTCTACAATGAAAATTATGAAATATTAAAGAAAGGGATAGACATGGAGTCTTTCATGTTCATGGATTAGCAGAATATCATCAAAATGACCATACTACCAAAATAAGTTTATAGATTCAATGTAATCTCAATGAAAATGCTTAAACATTCTTCCTTGACCAAGAAAAGATGCTAAAATTCATATTAAAATACAAGAAACCCAGAATAGCTAAAACAAGCCTAAACAATGCAAATAAAGCTGAAGACATCACAATACCAGACTTTAAAGCATACTATGGAGCAGTTATAATCAAAACTGTCTAGTTCTGCCACAAAAACGGGTACTAAGATCAACAAGACAGAACATATACTACAGCAGCACATCTGCACATCTATAGCCAACTAATCTTTGACAAATGAGTAGAAATCAATCCAGAAACAAGCAATCATCTCTTCAATAAATGGTGATGGGAAAACTGGATCCACATGTGCAGAAGTAACAAGACCCCTACCTCACATCTTATAAAATACCAACTCATCATCTATCAAGGATATAAATCTATGATCTATATCATCAAACTACCAGAAGTAAACATCAGGGACACTCTGCCAACACACAGGCATAGGCAAAGACTTCTTGGAAAACAGGCTATAAAAGCAAAAATAAAGAGCTTACATCAAGCTAATAAGCTTCTGAGCTGTAAAGGGAACCAACAAGAGAGTGAAAAGGCAACCAACAAAATGGGAGAAAATATTTGCAAATTATGTAATTTATAGAGGATCCACATCCAAGATCTGTAATACTCAAGAAACTCCACAGCAATAAAACAAATAATCCAGTTAAGAAACAGGCAAAAGACATGCATATGCAATTTTCAAAGGATGAGACAGATATGTGAGGAAAAGGCAATGAAACATTTTTGGGACCCTGTACCCATGTGGCAGAACCTCAGCTCCAGCCATTGTGGCCATTTGGGGAGTGAATGAGTGATTTGAAGATTTATGTGTCTATATCTCTCTGTGTAACTCTGTTAGGGAAGTGCAAATCAGAATCATAATGAAATATCACTCAACTCTTTTAAAATATCTACCATCAAAAGGAAAGTAGCAAATTATGATATAGGAAAGGGAACTGCTTGCTACACACTTAATGGGATAGGGATGTTAGTGCAGTCCCTATGGCAAATAGTACAGATTCCTTTAAAAACAAGAACAGAACTGGAATATGATCCAGCAATTCCACTGCTGATTATATACACAAAAGGCTAAAATCATTTTATCAAAATGATACCTGCTACATGATATTTATTGCATCACCATTAATAATAGCTAAGATATGGAACCAACCCAGGTAGGTGATTGCTACACACACACGCACTGGAATATCATTTGGCCATAAAAAAAAAAGAATGAAATGCTTTTATTTTCAGTAAAATGGATGAAACCAGAAGAGAGTACTTAAAGTGAAATAGGACACACAAAATCAATGACCACTTTGGTTTTCTCATATTCAGCACAAACGCTCAAATTAAACACAGAACACTGATTACAAGAAGCTGGGAGGTGTAAAAGAACGGATAGAGGGAGTTCAGATAACAGGTACCAGAACTGAGTTAGATCAAAGGATTAAGTTCCTAACAAAGCATAGTTGGTGACTACGGTTCATAATAACCTAGCATACATTTATGAACAGGAGGAGCTACAAGCCTCTATTCAAACAGGAGGAAATACTGATTACCCTAAATTATTCAGTATATATTACATGTGTGAAATAAAACACTGTAGCCTAGAAACATACTTGATTATTGTTTAAAATTTTAAACTAATATCTCTACAAAAATTATTAAATGTTGATCAAACAACTTAGGAAATACACAAAAATAGAAAGATGTTTGATGTTTGTACATCATTAAAAATTCATTTTGTTAATATTTCCATGATAATCTAAGTATTCTACAGGTCCAATACAACATCCATAAAAATACTAATGACATTCTTTACATCAATATAAAAGATTGGAATAAACCTAACTAAAAATGTAGAAGACCTCTTTGAAGAAAACTATAAAATACTTAAAATAGAAATTGAAGACCTCAAAAGATGGAGACACATACCATGCTCCTGGATAGGTAAAATCAATATCATTAAAATGTCTATACTGCCAAAAGCAATATATACATTCAATGCAATCCCAATCAAACTACCCAAAACATTCTTCATAGAACTGGAAAAAATGATACAAAGGTTCATCTGGAAACACAAAAAAACACGAATAGCTAGAAACATTCTGAAGAACAGGAAATTAACATAGGGATCACAATTCCAGACCTCTGGACATACTTTAGGGTGGTGGTTATCAAAACAGCCTGGTACTAGCATAAAGATAGAGAGGAGGATCAATACAGTAGAATAGAAACACCAGAAGGGAACCCACACGGATACAGCCAAATAATCTTTGACATAAAAACAGACGACAATCCAGGGATGGGAAGGTCTCTTCAATAAATGCTGTTGGGACAACTGGTTGATAGCCTGCAGAAACAAGAAGATAGACCCACATCTTTCACCATACACTAAGACCAAATCTAAATAGATAAAAGACCTAAATCTACATCCAGAAACCTTCAAACTTTTGGAAGAAAACGTTGGAAACACCCTGCAAGGTTTAGGTGTAGGCCCTGACTTCCTAAAAAAATCAAAAGCACTAGCAATCAAGACCAAAATAAACAAATGGGACTATATCAAACTAAGAAGCTTCTGCACAGCAAAGAAAACAATCAACAAAGTAAAAAAGCAACCCACAGAATGGGAGCAGATCTTTGCACACTACATACGTGATAGGGGGCTAATCTCCAGAATACACAAATATCTCCAGAACAAGCAAAACACCTAAACAAATAAATTTCTCAAGAAATGGGCACCGGGGGGGACCCGGTGCGACAGCATAGTGGTTTAAGTCCTCGCCTTGCACGTGCTGGAATCCCAAATGGGCGCTGGTTATCATCCCGAAAGCCCCACTTCCCATCCAGCTCCCTACTTGTGGCCTTAGACAGCAGTTGAGGGCGGCCCAAAGCCTTGGGACCCTGCACCGACATGGGATACCCAGAAGAGCTCCTGGCTCCTGGCTTCAGAATGGCTGAGCTCCGGCCATTGTAGCCTCTTGGGGAGTGAATCATTGGATGGAAGATCTTTCTCTTTCTCTCCTCCTCTCTGTATATCCGCCTTTCCAATACAAATAAATAAATCTTTAAAAAAAAAAGAAAGGGGGATGGGAAATGGGCAAACACTTCACAAAGGGACAAACCCAAATGGCACACAAACATATGAAAAAATGCTCAGGCTGTCTGACAGTAAGAGAAATCCAAATTAAAACATCAATGAGGTACCACCTAACGCCAGTAAGAATGGCTCACATACAAAAAATGACCAACAATATTTGCTGGCAAGGATGTGGGGAAAGGGAACCCTACTCCACTGTTGGTGGGGCTGCAGATTGGTGCAGCCTCTATGGAAATCAGTATGGAGAACACTCAGACAACTAAAAATCTGCATACCATATGATCCAGCAATAGCACTTGTAGAAATATATCCAAGACATCCGTTACATGAAAAAGCAACATGCACCCCTATGTTCATAGCAGCACAATCAATAATTGCAAAAACTTGGAAGCAACTGAAATGCCCATCAACAGAAGACTGGATAAGAAAGCTATGGTTCATTTACTCCATGGAATACTACTCAGGTATTAACAACAACAACAACAACAACAACAACAACAAAAACGAAATGCAGTTCTTTGTGGCCAAATGGGCCCAGCTAGAAACCATTTATGCTAAGAGAAATGGGCCAATCCCAAAAGGTTAGATACCACATGTTTGCCTTAATTTAAGATGAAAGGATGTCAATCTGGAAGATAGTACCTGTAAATTGTAATATTACTTCAACCTGAAACAGCCTGTATCACATGCAATAAGATATTGTGATGTAACCAATGAAGCAACAATGAGAGTCAGACTGCTTATGATCTACATCAAAGAACTGTACAACCTAATATGCTTTTAATGCCCAATGTTATTCTGCAATGGGTTGGGAGAGCAGAGAAATCTTCCACCTTCTTAGAATGTGTGATGAAGATATTAAGTATAACCTATCAAGAATATAAAAGGTAACTTATAGACAACAGACTCGAATGTGCATTTGACATTAGCAAAACTATAAAGACATACAGTGGGAATCAAGAGCAATCCTGACAGCCTCCTAACAGGAGGTGACATGCACAAAACGAAGGGGGGACCCCAGAGTGGAGCAGGAAGACAAGAAGAGGCTTGTATCCCAATCCTGGAGACTCCCGGATCCTCACCTAGGACTACCAGTTCGGGCACCAAGGGCTATATCCCAAATGCCAAGGAGACCACTGGGAATTGGACTGCCCTGGTAGGCCAAGAACTCTCAGGTCATATACTTCGTCTTGGACCTCCCACACAGGATGGAAGAAGCCCAGATCCTTCCTCACAGGATCTAATGTCATCGGAACAACAGCCGGGAGCCCTGAGTGGTCTTCAGAAACAGAAGAACAGTAAACTTCCTTCGGGACTCAGGAGAGGCACTTTCTGTGGTACTTATTTAGTTCCAACTCTGGATCCCCACCCTCTCTTGCAAGGACCAGCAGGGTTGCTCTGGAGCCCCCGCCCTCCCAACAAAAAAATTAGACAGAGACCAATAAGGAAAACTTAGGACAGACAGGAAACGGTCAGCTTGGACTCCCATACACTTACTACGTAGGACACAAACATTAGTTACTCCTCACTAAGGTATTCAAGAGTTCTCTGCACACCCCTCCTGAAACTGTTCTGCACCTCAATCATTACCATATGCCTTGTTAGAGTTATAAGCCTGTATGGACTACCCTAAAATTCACCAAGTTCAGTAAAAATCATGCTTCAATACTATAAACTGCTAAATATAAAAATGAAAATAGACACGAGACAGCTGAATAGCACCCTATAACCATTTTAAGGTTTATAGCAGCCAGTTGTGTATAAACTAAAATTCAAAAGTCAATGAAGTAGTCACAGGTGGTTAAGAACTTGCATTTTCTAGCATATTGGTCACTCAATACCATGTCAATTAACTCCATAATGTTGTAAATTGTTGTTGATGTTATGTTGTGGCTTTTCATTGGAGGGGAGGATATTCTGCCAGCTCCACTTTCAGACTAAGGAGTCTCCCAATGAAACTGTTGAATTTATCTGGACAATAAGATGCTGGACTCTATGCATGGTACATGCTCGCAATAAAGGAATCATGACTGGATATGAACTGTAACACTGCAACAATGTAGAGGAATCCAACATGGGGGGAGTGCATGGAGAGGGGTTGGGGGAATCCCAGAGCCTATGAAACTGTCATAAAACCAAATTTTTTTAAAAAGCTACTATAAGAAGATAATAATAAAATATTAAACTAAAAAAGAACATAAATATAAAAAATTCCTAAAATTCAGACAGAACTACAAAAAAACAGAAGAGCCAAAGTAAGACTGAGCCAAAAAAAGTTGGAAGCAACACAAACCCTAACCAACTTCAAGTATACTAAAACATTTAAATCCAATTAGCATATTGATGTAAAAATCAACATAGATTAATAAATTAGAACAGGTAAACCAGAAATTATCCTATACATATACTGCTGATTTTTTTGGCAAATATATCAAGTACATACATTAGAGAAATGACAATCTTTCCAATGATTACTGCTAACAAAATTTGGGGAGGGAGTAGGGAAATCTCAGACCCTATGGAATTGTACCATAAAATTCAAAAGAAAAAAGAAAAAATAGACATACACTAATAACTCAAGATTGATCAAATACCTTAATGTAAGATCTGAAACTACAAAATTACCTAAACAGGGGAAACACTTCAAGACACAGATATTGGCAAAATTATTTTGAAAAGACCCCCAAAAAGCACAGTCAATGAAAATAAAATTAGAAAATTTGGATTAAA
Organism: Ochotona princeps; assembly: GCF_030435755.1. Lineage (NCBI taxonomy): Eukaryota > Metazoa > Chordata > Mammalia > Lagomorpha > Ochotonidae > Ochotona > Ochotona princeps. The sequence continues at coordinate 86,049,079 of NC_080834.1, read as the reverse complement.
TCATACCAGGAAACTTCTGAAAAACAAAGGAAACAATCAAAAGAGGAATAAGGCAGAAAACAGAATGGCAGAAAATATTTGCATGCTATGTAACAAAATATTCATATCTAGCACACATGAAAAAATGTGTAAACCTCAATGACAAAATATTAATCCTGTCCAGAAATGAGCAAAGAATTTGAACAGTCATTTCTCAAAGGAAGAAATACAAATATCCAACACATGCATTAAAAAAACTTTAATATAATCAGCCACCAGGGGATTGCAGATCAAAACCACAATAAGGTATCAATTCTTAATTGTTAAAAGGTTGCCACCAAAAATAAAGTGGCATGTGCTGGTAGGGATTTAAAGACTGAATAATTCTTATATACTATTATATAGTTCAGCAATCCCACTATTGGGAATATATCCAAAAGAAATTAAATCATTGTATCAAAGAGACAGCTGCTCCATACTGTTTATTATAGCACTGATCATTTATACAAGCCATGATGTGAAATCAACCTAGTTATCTATTAATGGATGAATTTATATATATACAATATTTATATTACATACATATTATATTATTCTGCCATAAAAAGGAACAAAATCCCATCATTTGCAAAAAAAAAAAAAAAAATGAAGGGAACTGAAGAACCTTAGCTCACACGAAATAAGACAGCCATAGAGAACCAAATACCACACATTCTTTTTTGCATGCAGATTTTCAAAAAGTTGTTCGGAGATGAAATATTACTTTCTAGAATTTGAGAGGGTTGGGGAACAGCAATGTAAGAAGGTATCAAACCGCATTTAGAAATGAGGAATAAATTCCTAATATCACAACACAACAGGGTGATATTAGAGTTCGCAAACTGTTATATATTTTCTGAGTAAACAGACAAGAGCAGTTCCATGACTCCAATCATAGATCAATGACAAGGAGAGGAAAATGTAATTTTATTTAATCAGTACATATTGTATGCATGTATTGAAACATCACACTGTGCCAAAAAACATACAAAATTGTTGCTAATCCAAAAAAATTGAAAATGCTCTTTTAAGTATAGCAAGCTAAAATATTTGGTTAAAAAAAAAAGAAAAGTTGTAAAAAAAAAAAAGAAAAAGAAAAAGAAAGAAAGAAAAATCTTGTGAGGCAAATTTATACAGACAGAATGATAATTAAGAATACTGTGCCTACAGTCAGGAGACCTGATTCAGGTTGCACATCTGTCACTGCCTATCTAACCTGGATACATTACTTAGCTACTCAGTATCTCCATCTACAAAATAGGAGGGATAACTAAGTAATTTTAACGTTCCTTTCAATCCAGCTATACTCCAAATGCACTAGGAACTAGGGCACACTTGGAGAGAAATTATAGACATCTAATGTTTCTACATTTTTCACAAAGTGCATATTACTGAACAGCAATGAACTTAGACTTAACATTGTTTCCCAATCAAAAATATGTAAGTATGGTATTAGATTATTAAATATAATTTTCTATACATTTAGTCTGATTTCCCATTGGCTATATACTCTCATTTCAATGGTTTGCTAAGATAACCAGTACCATTGTTATTTGTACAAGTATAAATAACTTGTAAATACTTAAGTCACACCTCTCTTCTTTAAAATCTCTTTATGCTTCATTTGCCTTGTCTAATTCACAAGAAAAGCTCTCACTTTATGAGATGTCAATAAAAGAGGTACTTACAAGTTCTGAGCACAGTTCTTGAACAAGAGAAGGCATTTAAATAATATTAGCTATGTTATCATTTATTTCGTTTATTATTTAAATATGATATAAAAATGGTATTTTGAATTATTTTATTTTCTTTGGCTGAATTTGGCACCTAAAATATTTTTACCATATGCATACAATATCTTAATTAGCTATAACCTCCTCCTGACAGACTGATATTCTATTTAAGTTAATTGGGCATGTTTGTGTGCATATGCATTCCCATACACTGATCATGTTAAACAGGCAAAATAATTGACTTTATATCAAGATGATTTATAATTCCATTCAAGTGGACAAATTGGTTTTATAAGAAATTTCTTAAAATTCTGCTCTTAATAATCTTGTGATGGAAGATGAAAAGAGGATAAGAAATACTAGGTTAGCTGAGTTCTAAAACAATAGCAGAAAAATGTGAACCAGTTGACATTGGCAAGAATAGCTTATTTTCTACTTTGACTGTCTTTCCTTAAGCAAGATAAAGCAGATGAGTCAACAATAATTAAGTGCCTACTATAAAACAAATTACTCTTAGAAGTAGAAAAAGAGCCAGTGAAAAAACACCTTTCACTTCTGCTGTAAAAACTTTAGGATGAAGAAAGATCATTTATGTGTTACAAAGAGCACAGAATTACAACTAAAAGACTAAGTTAGCTAAACGTAAATTCCCTGGTTTTGATAATTATGACTTTACATATCTTTAAAGGCCCTTACTTTGTGTAAATGTACATTAGAACTCAAGGACAATCACTAAAAAGTTACTAGAAGGTACAACTGATAAGCTGAAAGGAGAGAAAGCTGCATTATATAAAGTGCTCAATTAAAACCAGAAAAGGCAGAAAAAGCAAGACAAAAAAATCCCAGAGAACAATTGCAAGCAATTTCTGTGTAATAAGTGTTAATCCAACCAATCAGTAACCATTATACATGTCAATGAGTAAACAATAATTATAAGGCATACTCTGTCAAAACAGAATAAAACAAACCTCCAATGATACAGTGTCTACATGAAATCCACCTTAATGTGAAGATAGAGACTGATGAAGAGACTCCATGGTAACACTGATCAGAAGAAAACAGGAGGAGCCATATTAACTTGAAAGTCAAATTCAGAACAAAGAAAATAATCAGGGCTTAAAGATGGCACTGCATAACGATAAAGGATCAATTTCCCAACAATACATAGCAATTCTTTGTTTGTATGCCTAACAACACAAAATCAAATCAGTGAGGCAAACACTAACAGAACTGCAAAGAAAAATGAATCCTCCATTACAGGCAGAGATTTTAATATTCTCTAAGCAAGTGGCATATTTAGCAGGATGAAATCAGTAAGGACATAGTTACCTGGAAAACCCCAACAATTAGATCTAATCAAAATTCATAAGGGTGGGTGTGAGACCTACCAGTTAAAATATTTGCTGGTTCAATCCCACTTCTGGTTTCAATTCCACTTACTGCTAATAAAGATCCTGGGAGCAAGCTGGTGACATTCAAGGAATTAGCTCTTGACACCTAAGGGAGACCTGAATTCAGCATCTGGCTCCCAGCTTCAGTCTGGTGCATTCCTGGCCATGGATTGTAGTGGAAAATGAATTAGCTGTTCTCTTTCTTTCTTCTTTCCTGCCTGTCTGCCTGCCTTCCCTCCTTCTTTCCTTTCATTCCTCTCTTGCAATCTCTCTTCCCCGCCCTCCCTTTTCCTTCTTTCCCTACCTTTTCCTTCCCTGACAAATTTCATCCAACAGCAGAAGACACTTTCTTCTGAAGCTACATGGAAGGGTCACAAAAATAAATTATGCTCTAGGGTACAAAGCACACCTGGCAAATTTTAAAAAATAATAGAAACCATAAAAAGCAACACTTTAAAAAAACAATATAACAGAAGGTTGGAAACATTTATCCAGAGATTAAACAGCATGCCCTAAATAACACATGAGCCAAATAAATCTTAACAGAAATAAGATATTGAAAAAAAGTTAAATGTTTCGACACAATTTAGTGCCAGAAATTATTCTTAATTTAGGAACAAAGAAAAGACTATCATTTGACCCACACAGTTGATACAGTAAAGAGAAAAAAAAAAGAACAAAACCAGGAAATCATGATTTTAAAAGGGAAGAAGAACTGCTTATTAGAACTAACCTGGGTAGAGAAAGAGAAATAAAAACCTAAAATTTTTGTAATGTGAATTTATGAGAAGAAAATTACTGATAGCCCATTTAAAATAAAATTGATGATGTCAGCAAACTAGAGTAATTCCTCTAAAATTCATACAATCACTAAATAAGGACATCTTGGTTAATAGACTTAACTTTTGTATTGATGCATAATGACCCAATAATTTTTAAGCCTGGTTTTCAAGATCAAACTGAGTACATGGTTTCTTGTTCACTATCATAGTTGTCCAGTTTTAACCTGGAATATACTAATCTTTCCCTATACGTGGTCATACTAAAGCAAGTTAATATGTATAAGGGTCTTTTGAAACAGTAGAGATGAGAAATTAGCATTTACGTTGTTTCAATGAAGTATATAGCACAGCTACGGAATAAAATACTAGGTAATCACTAAAACGCATTTTCAAAGGGTACCAATGATGCACAATTTCCCTAAATGCAATGTTACCCATAACAAGCAGAATTTAATATCAATACAACCACATGAAAATCACGGTAACCATGCCCACTCTATTTTCTTACCTAAATCTCAGTAAGGTCCAGCTATATTTGTATGATTCATTCAAATGATTATCCTTGTATCAGTGCTTATTTATTTGAAAGCTATCTTGACAGAGGCAGGAGAAGGATAGGAAAAACAAAGACAGATCTTCTATCTACTGAATCAGTCCCAAGATGGATACAACTGCCAAAAGCAACAAGTTGCTTTCCTTGTAGACCGCAGGAACCCAAGTATTCAAGTCATCATCTACTGCCTTCTCAGCTGCATTAGTATGAGAGAGATCATAAGCAGAGCAGCCAGGAAAACCAGCACTCCAGTGTCCAAAGCAACCACTCAATCCACTGTGCCACAATGCCTGACCCTACAGTGAATTAAAATGTTCAACTTCTTGGAAAATAATTTAGCAAGGAATATAAGAAACAGTTGGAAATCTAGAAATACCAAAACTCTGAATTTGTAATAAGAATGTATCCTCTAGATTGACAGCTATGGAACAGTGATATTTATGTAAAGAAAAATCCATAACCAAATAGAAAAGGTTTTGTATTCAAATACTAATATGAAAAATCATTGCTAAGTAAAATTCAATATAAGACCTATAGCAACACCAAAACGTGACTGAGAAACTGACTAGACAATACAACAGACAATGGCTGGGCCATATAAAATAATGTAACTTTAGCCCACTATTTCTGCGGCAACCAGCTTGGGAAACCAAACAATCCGGTAGTACCCCTTACCAGAAGTCAAAACACAACTTCCCCAGCAATCAGTCCACAACAATCAGGAACTGACTGCGCAGTGACTGCCAGATTGCTACTTTGTGGCAGCTTTCTTCACTCTGCCCTTTCCCTCAAACTTTGGAGAGAAAAATCAAATACATTTCCCAAACCAATTACTTAGGATGCTCCACCCATACTTACCTGCTTCTAATTTTCCATACTTACAATCTCCAAAAGGAGCATATACTGGAGTTTTTTTTTTTTTCACTAAAAATCTCTCTCATTAGGGTGGTATCTATTTCCACATAACAAAAATATAAAACTCCTAAAATAAACTGTATCCAAAAAAGTATGTTTTCGGGCCCGGCAGCGTGGCCTAGCAGCTAAAGTCTTCGCCTTGAAAGCCCCGGGATCCCATATGGGCGCCAGTTCTAATCCCGGCAGCTCCACTTCCCATCCAGCTCCCTGCTTGTGGCCTGGGAAAGCAGTTGAGGACGGCCCAATGCATTGGGACACTGCACCCGCGTGGGAGACCCAGAAGAGGTTCCAGGTTCCCGGCATCGGATCGGCGCGCACCGGCCTGTTGCGGCTCACTTGGGGAGTGAATCATTGGACGGAAGATCTTCCTCTGTGTCTCTCCTCCTCTGTGTATATCTGGCTGTAATAAAAATGAATAAATCTTTAAAAAAAAAACAGTTAATGTGTTCTATTCTAGAATGTTTGGAACATGGATAATTTGGGAGTGTTTTCTCTCTAGCCTACTGTATTTTCTGTAAAGAATTTGTATTTAAAAAAACATGCTCCTCCGATCCTAACAACCTCTTAACAGGATGTTATATGTATAGAGCAGGGGGGTGGGGGGTGGGGGGCCCCAGAGTGGAGCAGGTGGACAGGAAGAGGCTTGTAGTCCAACCCTGGAGACTCCCAGATCCTCACCAAGGACTATCAGTACGAGCACCAAGAACTGCATCCCAACTGCCAAGGAGAACACGGGGAAATGGAGTGCCTTCGGAGGCCAAGAACTCTGAGGTCACCCACCCCCATTTGGATCTACCACATGGGATGGAAGAAGCCCAAATCCTGCCTCACAGGATCCAAGGTCATCGGAACGACAACCAAGAGCACTGAGCGGTCCACAGAAACAGAAGAACATTAAACTTCCTTTGGGACTAGGAAGAGGAGCTTTCTCTGGTCCTTGCCTGGTTCCGACTTTGGGTCCCCACCCTCTCTCGTAATGACCATCAGGATTGCTCCAGAAACCCCTCAAAACAAATGAATAAGCAAAAAAACTAGAATAGATAGAGAACAACAAGGAAAGCTTAGAAACAGACAGAAATGGTCAGCGGGGATGCACTTATAACTCACTGGGTGGGACACAAAGATTAGTTACTCCTCACTGGCGTATTGAAGATTTTTCTGCACACCCCTCCTAAAACTGTTCACCTAAACTGTTGACATATGAGAAAAACAGACTACCTGAAAAACAGCCAGGTTCAGCAAAATCATGCTTCAACACTATAAACTGCTAAATACTAAAATGAGGATAGACACGAGACAGCTGAATAGTAATCTATAGCCATTTTAAGGTGTATAGAACCCAGTTGTATATAAACTAATAATTGAAATGTCAATGTAGAAGTCACAGGATGTGGTTCAGAACTTGCATTCTCTTTTTTCTCTCTGTCTTTTAACATATTGGTTACTCAATACCATGTCAACTAATTCCATAACGTTATAAATTGTTACTGATTTATGTAGGGGCTTTTAATTGATCAGGATAATACTCTGCCAGCTCTACCTTCAGACCAGAGATGGTCTCCCCAAGAAACTGTTGAACTCATCTGGACAATAAGATGCTGGACTTTACGCTTGGTTGATGCTTATAATGAAAGAATCTCAACTGAATTTGAACTGTGGTAATGCCAACAAGGTAGAGGAATCCACCATGGGGTGAGGGGTTTGGGGAGGGGTGAGGGGTTTGGGGAGGGGTGGGGGGGAATCCCAGTGCCTATAAAACTGTGTCACATAATGCAATGTAATCAATTAAAAATATAAAAATCAAAAAATAAATAAATTTCATCTTTCAAAAAAAACATGCTCCTCAATACAATTGTTCAATGGACTAACTACTCATCAGTTAAAAAGGAACACACTGTTGATGGACTCAACAATATCAATCTCAAAAAGTGTGTTGTAGCAAAGACACACTTGGAAAAACTCTTCATTGTGTACAATATTATTTATATGATATCCAAGAACAAGCAAGAGTAGGATATGGTGGTAGAAGTCAGAATTTATTTACCTATGGAAACAAATAGATGTGGGAGACTGATTAGAAAAGTCTAGGAAGAAATTTTAGAAAAATTTGGTATGTTCTATATTTTGTTTTACAAATGGTTATACATACCACACACACATACACGTACGTATGTATACAAAGTACTTGAAAATGTCTAAGGAAAAACAAATATACAAGTTTATTTTGGTGAAAAAACATGAAAGTCAAGCACACTCTTTTTCAAATACACATTTTCTATAAACTTTTTGAAGACTGCTCATATAGCTGAGAAACATTCACTGAACTGAACACTTTAATCCAGAAATTTTATTTTATATTATCTAAAACTCAAATACTTTCCTCTCTAGTGATTATTCTGCCTTCAGCTGACAACTATCAAATTTTCAGCTATCTCCTCAATATGTATCTCTTGGTCAAAGCTTTTTAAATCCATAGTTTTCCACAAAATAAAATACATTGGCCTTCTGAAAATTAAACATTAAATGACACACACCTATACAAATAGTCATGCTTTTTATGAAGACAGAGAATATTGAATATTGAATATTACATATCAGAGAACACAAAGCATGAAGATAATTCTTTGATAACTTCAATGAGAACACCAAGAATGCTTTTTAATTCTTTAAAAAAAAACTGGTGAGCATAAGAGAAATTACTTATCTATTTTGTTATGTTAACAGTCTCAAAAAAAGGATCAGATTTTGTAGGAGAATTAAATTATGGTAAAAATAAGTTTTCAACATTTCTGAAGTTTTCATTTTAGGATAAAGGAAATTTTAGCCAATAGAATATAAATGAAAAACTAATCAGAGAAAAAAGAGAAATATAGTTGTTCATTTATAGAATTATTTAAAAATAATGGAACAATGAAAAGAACAAAGAAATAATTTGAATCATTAAAGGAAGAAGTTTCAAAAAATTCTAAAAATCAAATTAAAATGTACATGACACAAAATCACTTTAATAGTCACAAGCAATAAAGATTCAGATAATAGGTGCATGTTTTGCAAACTCAATCTCAAAAAAAAAAAGATGACCGAACAAAAGTATCAAATAAGAGCTATATGTAAAATAGGTCTCCAATAAATGTCTGCAAAATAAGTAAGTAAAACTGTCAAATAACACCACTGGGCAGCTATGGAAAAGTACAAGCATATTGAATGTTAACTCACACAGAAAATAACTTTGGTCAAGATGGAAATGGAAAAAAGCAAAGAAACAGCAAACAAACTACCGCAGAATGACAGAGTCAGCAAAAAGAACCTTCTGAATTATTAAGTAACAAACTTAAAGGAATCAATAATATGGTGTACAGATTATCTACAAATGGAACTCAATAAATTGAAGTATATTACTTTCTAGTATTATAATCCTCTTCCTATTGCCTTTCAACTTCTTTCTTCAGATATATTCAGCCTAGTAACCTGGATTATGACACAACTTTTAAAAAGTATCATTTAGAAATAAAGCAAGAAAGGCAGCACTATGTTATACTAGACTAAGCCTCCATCTGCAGTGCCAGCAGCCCATATGGGCATCAGTTCCTGTCCCAGCTGTTCCATTTCCAATCCTGCTCCCTACACGTGGCCTGGTAAAGCAGTGGAGGATGTCTCCAGTCCTGGGGCCCCTGCACCCACATAGCTGACCTGGAGGAAGCTCCTGGGTCCTGGCTTTGTTAGCTCAGCAACTGCAGCCATTTGGGGACTAAACCAGCAGAGGAAGACATCTCCCTCTCTCTCTCTCTCCTTTACTCTATGTAAAATCTGCCATTCAAATAAAAGTAAATAAGCCTTTATCTAAACAGAAATAAAAAAAGAATTAGACCAATTCATTTCTGGTATGTTCCTCCTATACAGGTCTGGTCTTAGTACTGGAGAGTGAGTCCTTCATGTTAATTATGTGAGTCCTTCACACTAATTAATTGTCAGTTATTCCTTCACATTAAAGAAAAACCATGTGAAATTGAATGACATATTGCCTATCAATGGTGTATTTTATAAACAAAAATTAATGAGTGAATGACACCTAAAAATTTACCCCAGCTTTATTCACTTCAACCTGTTATACTTTATTTTCTACCATTCTAACTTATATCTAACCCACAAAACATTAGTACATTTTATGTATTCCATTGAAATGTCACATTGTACCTTAAATACTCTGCAAATATTTTACTATCAATTTTTACAACAGTTATTAAAAAATGTTTACTAAAGGAAATGCGATATAAAATATTTTTGACTTTTTACAATTTCTTCTTAAACACACGTAAGTACTCACTTATCAAAAATAACTTTGGATGCAAATGGCCTAAACTTTCCAATTAAAAAACAGACTGGCAAGATGCATTTGATTAAAAAAAAAAAAGCACCGTTCTATTTTCTACCTACAAAAAAACAAAACAAAACAAAACAAAACAAAAAAAAAAGACACCTTTCCAACAAAGATAGATACACACAAACTGAGTGAATGAGAAAACATAGTCCATGGTAACAGAAAACAAAAATTCAGGAGTAGCCATCCTAATATGAAACAAAATAGACTACATGTATATGCACCCAAAGTCAGGATCTCTATTTGAAACAAATGCTAATGGATCTAAAGGCACACACAGACTATAATACCAAAAAAAAACAGGGGAATTCAAAACCCCATTTTCATCAACTGACAGATCAGCTAAACTAAAAATCAGAAAGAAGCAACAGAGTTAACCTTTATTATGAATCCAATCTAACATTTCACCTCACAATATACACTTTGTACATCAATTCATGGAACCTGTTTTAAAGTAGACTATATACTAGGACAGAAAGTTCTTCAAAAAGAAATTGAAATCATAACATGTTATCCTTTCTCATCACAACGGAATGAAGTTGGAATTGATCACTTAATAAACTATAGAAAATAAGTAAACACATGCAGACTGAACCACAGGATCCTGAATTAGCACCAGATTACAGAATAAATCAAAATATACCTGGGAATTAATAAGAGGACAGGAACACATATCAAAAGTTACAGTATATAACAAAAGCAATGTTAAGGGGGAAGTTTACAGTAACTAAAGCCTACATCAAGAAATTGAAAACATATTAAAAATGATCTAAAAGGCCATCTCTGGGATTTATAAAAATCCAAATCCAGAATTAGCAGGAGGAAAGAAAAATTTAGAGAAGAAATAAAGTAAATAAGACTGAGATAAAAAATACAAAAGAATCAGAAATGAAGAGCTGTTTTTTTGGAAACAATATAATTGATACACTAGACTAGTGGCCCAGCTGACCACGAAAAAAACAGAAGACCCAAACTAAGAAAACTAGAGATTAAAAGGAGGATGTTACAACAGACACAAAAGAAATAAAAAGAATCATCAACAATTAATAGACTTTTATATGCAAACAATTAAAATCAAAAATAAATGGACAGATTTTTGGACACATAAAATATACCAAAATCGAGTCAGGAAAAGATAGAAAACCTAAAATTGACCAATAACCAAGACAGAAATTGAATCACTAATAAAGAATTCTCAACAACGAAAAGTCTGGGACCACATGGCTTCAAAGCACAATTCCACTAACTCTTAAAGAAGAACTAATTTCTATTCTTTTAAAATTATTCAAAACAATTGAAAAGGAGACTATTCTCCCAAACTCCTTCTATGAAGCCAGCATTACTTCAACTCCAAAACCAGAAAAATACATAATGAAGAAAGAACTATATGCCAACATCCCTTATGAACAAAGATGCAAAAATCCTCAACAAAATATTAGCTAATTAAATCCAACAACACCACAGAAAGATCATTCACCTGGAGAAAGTGGGATTTACCCTGGGTACGAAGGGATGGCTCAACATATACAAATCAATAAATGTGATACATCACATTCACAAATTAAAGAAGACCAAATGATTATCACAACAGAAGCAGAAAAAGAATTTGATAAAATATACTTTTGTGATAAAAAAAACAATCAAATTAGGTCTAAAAGGAAAATTCTTTAAAACAATCATGGTAGTATGACAATCCACAGTTAGCATAATATAGAATGGGAAAAAGTTTGATATAGTTGCAGGATATAAAATAAGCACATGGAAAATTAGCCTTCATATACACAAACAAATCCATGAATGAGAAAAAACGTAAAAGGTCAGAACCATTCACAATACCTACAAAAACATTTAAATACCCTGATATTAATCTAACCAATGATGTGAAGGATCCCTCTAATGACAAATATAAAACATTAAACAAAGACACTAAACAACATTAAACAAAAACATTAAAAGAAGACATCAAATGGATGAATTTTCCTTTCTGCTAGACTGGAAAATTTGATGTTACCAAAATATACATACTATCCAATGCAATTTACAAATTCAATGTCATCTCAATCCAAATACCAACATTTTTCTCAGATCTATAAAAGATGATGTTAGAATCCATAATGGAAACACAAGAGCCAAGAACAGCTAAAACAATCTTTACAATTTTTTTCAAAAGCCAGAAACATCACAATTCTAGATTTCAAGACGTAATACACGGAAATAACTATCAAAACAGCCTGGTACTGATACCAAAAAATGGACATGTAGTCCGGTGTAGCATAGTAGAAACCCAGAAATCAATCCTTCCATCTACAATCAACTAAATCTTTGACAAACAAATTAAAATTGGTCCTGGAAAGACAATATTCTTCAACAAATGCTTCTGGAATACTGAATCTCCACAGGCAGAAGTCTGAAAAAAGACCATTGTCTTACACCTTACGGAAAAAAATCAGCCCAAAATGGATCACACATCAAAATGTAAGACCTGATACAATCAAACAACTAGAGGAGAACATTGGGGAAACTCTGCAAGACACTGACATAAGTGGAGACTTTTTGAGAAAAAAAAAAGAGAAAGGAACAAGAAATTAGACAAAAATTGACAGATGGGATTACATCAAGCTAAAAAGCTTGACTGCAAAGAAAACTGCCAACAAAGTAATAAGATAGTCAACATAATGGAAGAAAACATTTACAAGCTACGCATTTAATAAAGTACTAATATCCAGAATATATAAAGAGCTCCAGAATACAACACAAACAATCCAGTAAAGAAATGGGCAAAGGACATGAACAAGAATTTTTCAAATGATGAAATTCAAACAATCCACAGACATTTGAAAAAAGAAATACTCAGCATCACTAGACATTAGGAAAATGCAAATTAAACATGAGGTTTCACCTATTCCAGTTAAAATTACTGTCATACAGAAAGCATAAAAAAGTAAAATTGGCACGCTTATAAGAAAAATCGTACCTTAATCCACTGTTGATGAGAATGTAAACTGGGGAACCATTATGAAAGACTACTAAACTGATCTACCATTCCTGGGAATTTACCCAAATGAAATTAAGTCAACATTGGAGTTAACTATGATCAAGAGTTATCAATTCACAATAGCCAACATATGTAATTAAGCAGATGCTCACCAACTGATGACTGGATAAAGAAAATGTGGTGGTAAATATACACTATGGAATACTATTCAGCCATAAAAAGAATGAAATCCCATCTTTTGCAACAAAACAGAAGTGGAAAATGATTATGTTCAGTGAAATAAGCCAGTCCCAGAAAGACAAATGTCATCCCTGATTTGTAGTAACTAATTCAGAGTACAAAAAATGTAATCTATGAGTGAAATTACTATTTTTGAGATTTGATTATTGTTTGCAACCTTTTTTCTATACTTAGCAAACACTGGTTTTAAATCTTGTTCTACTTACTATCTTTTAAATTTTTTATTATATGGAGTGTTAAGGCTGTGGTTGTAAAGGGAACTGGAAACAAGTTATTTACAACAAATTTTAATGAAATCAAAACGGGGTGAGTCTTTTTTCCTACTAAATCTTGATTATGAAATCTGCTTACCTTAAATAACTGTTAGAAATGGTGTATAAAAGAGCAAACTAAAAAAGTAGAGTTGCTCAGATTGACTTAAAGTTATTCTTAAGAAAATTTTTTAAAGGATGCTACCATATGTAGAAAACACCTTTCAAAAGTCCTTTACTTGACATCTTGTGGTACACAGAGCAACCCACCCACATCTCACATACTGCAATCCAGTTCAGAAAGGGCTTTGTTTTTATTATTATTGTTTCATTTTATGACAGTTTCATAGACTCTGGGATTCTCCTCACCCCTCCCCAAACACTCCCCCCATATTTAATTCCTCCATATTGTTACAGTAGTACAGTTCATAACCAGTCATGATTCCTTAACTGCGAGCAAGGACCATGCATAGAGTCCAGCATCTTATTGTCCAGATAAATTCAACAGTTTCATTGGAAGACCTTCCTTGGTCTGAAAGTAGAGCTGACAGAGTATCATCCCCTCCAATGAAAAGCCACTACACAACTTCACCAACAGGAAGAAACATGGAAATTCACAACATCATGAATTTAATTGACATGGTATTGAGTGACCAATATGTTAGAAAATGCAAGTTCTTAACCACCTCCTGTAACTATTTCATTGACATTTCAATTTTAGTTTATACACAACTGGCTGCTATAAACCTTAAAATGTTTATAGGGTGCTATTCAGCTGTCTCGTGTCTTTTCATTTTTATATTTAGTAGCTTATAATATTCAAGCATGATTTTTACTGAACTTCAAGAGTTTTAGGATAGTCCATACAGGCTTATAACTCTAACACGCCATATGTTAACAATTGAGGAGCAGAACAGCTTCAGGAGGGGTGTGCAGAGAACTCTTGAATACCTTAGTGAGGAGTAATTAATCTTTGTGTCCTACCTAGTAAGGTTTATGGGAGTCCAAGCTGACTTTTTCCTGTCTGTTCTAAGCCAGAAAGGGCTTATTTTCATCATCCACTAAAACACAATATGATCAATCTTATCAAAGTCTCTAACTTTACACATATTCATTAGCAAAAATTTCAAGTCATGTGAAAATGCAATGTGGATCTTATTTGCTTCCAATTCTAAACAAATCAACCACAAGAAAAAAAAAAACATTTAAATTTGCTCAGTTGCCCCACATTAACTAGACATTTGATTGTTGAGAAATTCTGATTTTCTAATTTTATTTATTATCATTTTACGATACAGTTCCATAGGCCCTGGGATTTCCCTTACTCTTCCCAAGTTCCCTCCCCCACTCCACTGAGTTCCTCTCTATTATTACTATAGTATAGATCTTCATACACAGTCATATGTCCATCATTACAGGCATGGACAATGGCAGAGTTCCAGCATCCTAATGTCAAGATATAGTGAACAGTTTCATTAGGAGCCCATCTTTGCCTGGAAGTAGAGATGCATACTGCATTGTATCCTCACATCTGTATATGATAGTCTCTATTACAGTTACTATACATCCCCTTAAATGAAAAGCCACAATACAAAATCAACAGAAAGACAAAATTTACAATGTCATGAAGTTAAATAACATACTACTAGATATGATATTCTCCATCACACAGTTACTATATATCCCCTTAAATGAAAAGCCACAAAACAAAATCAACAGGAAGAAAAAAATTAATGCCTTGACGCTAAATAATGTTACTGAATGACTAATGTGTCACTGAAGAAATGAAAAAGGAAATCAAGAACCTTCTTGAAGAAAATGCTACTGTATGATCTTTCAGTCTTTGAAGAATTTAATGAGAAAGTGTTTTGAAGAGATGAGACTGAAAAAAAAATCAAAATCCGTGAGATATAGTTTCCGCTGATCTTTGTTGGTGAGCTATGTCTCCTGTATGCAACAAATAGATGGGTTTTATTTTTTTAAACCGGTCTACTGATCTATGACCTTTTTTGTTGATTTTTATAGATGTGATGATATTGTTGTAAAAAAAAACATGGAATTTTATTTGATCTCTGAAATTCTTCAGATAAGAGGACATAATGTCTGAAATAGTAAGAGTACTAAGACAGAAAACATAAATAAGCAATATTTATCAAAGTTTTTCATTGTTGAATCTGGGTTTATTATTCAATTATCTGTTCTAGTATCAAATTTTCCATAAAACTGAAAAAGAAAAATAGGTGAGAATGATGCCTATCTTTTTGGTGGTTAGAATAACAGTGCCCAAAAAACCTGGAACAAATTATATAGCCAAGGGGAATTCAGGTACCAAAAAGAAGGAAAGTTCCCAATCAGTTTGTCCTTGACACCAGATGATTAACCTAGATACCCTCATGGTCCCAATTTAATCATCAACATCCTTATATATGGAAGAGGAAGGCAGGCAAGTTAGTGTCAAAGTGATAACACATGAGCTAAATCAATGTCCCTGCTGGCTTTCCAAATGGAAGTCAGCTGCCAACGAGGGAACTAGAAGCAGGTTCTAACTTGCAGCTTCTAAAAACTAAGAAAAAAAAATCTCTCCTGGAGCCTCCAGAAAGGAACGCAGCCACACACACCTTGACTCGTGCCTGATGACACCCACCACACTTCTGTCCTCCAAAATAAAACATTGTAAAATTTTGTTGCTTTGTGTCAAAGCCACTAGGTTTTTTGATGATTGTTGAAACTGTAAAAGGAAGCTAATAATAATCTTCTAGTGGAATCATATTTCTATACTTGAAAGGGGATAAGGCACAGGCTTTATTGAGATTTTCAAGTGAAATACATATTTTCATCCAAATAAAGAAAAATTCCAAATCAGGTATTCTACTACCTTTTTCAAGGCAAAGTTTATTTCTCTTCCCTAGCCTATCCTTCCTTTGCAGGTGATTCAATTGCAGTTAACGTAGTTAGCTGCATTACCACCCAACAATGTTTAAAATGATATCTGAATTTACCATCTTTGCTACTTTATCACCACTTCTCTCTTAATAGTCAATTCCTTACACATCTATCAAGTCTACTCTCAATTAGTGTGACGTCCACCTGGCTGGAAATATTTTTACCCTAAATCAGCTTCCTCTTGATCTAATTCAATTGTGTCTTTGCTCAGTTTTCTGTAATCTACACTAATTTTACCTTTTCCATACGATACACATGCTTACAAGTGTATAAGCATTTGCTCTCCACCCAATCGAACACCTCAGTTTACTGTACTATTAATGATTTTCAAACATTTTGGTTTTGAGATTTTAAGGATTATAGAAAATTTTCAATGAAACAACTGGGGAACATGAAGCAATCCATCCAAATATCTTGACAGTAAAATTAATTTTACTGCATTCATTTTTGTAGTTAATTTAGCAATAGAACTGAGATTTATAATAAACCAGAAAATGTAAGAATTATAATTTTTCTCTACCTACCAATTCTTAATTTCTAATAATTTTATTTCTAATGAATTCTGATATTATTAAATCTGCATTTTAAATGTTATAGATGTTAATTTATATTGTCAATTCAAAAGGTATTTATTGAATCCATATAATTCTATTGTAAAATTCTAACATTAACTATATTTCCAATTTCAAATTCATTATTTCGATTAAGTACCATATATCGTTACATTAAAATCATTAAAGTTACCATCAATATCAACTGGTAATTTTGGGCCTCCAAGTGAACCAAAAATTATAGTCTTCTAATATTTTACATAATTTGAGAAAATAGGCAGAGTGGTTTTGCTGATTTGCAAGTCAAATAGCTTTATTTCATTCATTATAGTCAGTTGGTTGAGAATGGCTTATGTTCTAATCATTTTAAAAATCAAACAATTTTTTGAATAAACATGTGAAAATACCTTTTCACTGTATTCCTTCAATAATTGTGATGCCTCATTTATCCAAGCCTCTCCTTAAGTATCAAAGTGGGCCTAGTGTGCATTTTAGTTGTTTTATTCCTTAGAAAAGCAGACAGAGATCTCCTATCCATTGGCTCTTGTATTTACCCTTTGGAGGTCTTCTGTTCCATCTTTCACCACTACCTTCTCTAAATCATTTAAAGTACTAGCTCTATTTCTGGCTGTCTAAACTTAATTGTAGTTTCTGTGAGTATTTACAAAACCATTTCAGCATTACCAAAAGTGAGCAATGATTCTCCAGTAGTCTGAATGTTTTTCAATGAAAACATCATTGTCTGACATGCTAAAATATTAGCCTCTGTAATTCTACAGTTATATGTAAGTACTTTGTGGTAGCTATTTTATATTTTATTTATATTTATTTGAAAGACAGTGTAAGAGATTTATTTATTTAAAATACAGAGAGTGAGACTGAGAGAGATTAATCTTTCACCCACTGGTTCACTACCTAAATGCTTGTAGGAGTTGGAACTGAGCCAGGCCTAAGTTAGAAACAAGGCACTCTATTCAAATCTCTCGAGTGAAAGGCAGAGACCAGTACTTGAACCCAAACCTGCTACCTCTCCCAGTGTCCATTGGCAGAAAGATAGGATTGGGGCTGGACCTGGAACCCTGGCCCTCTGATATGGGATGCAGGCATCCCAAACAATGTTTTAACTCTTCTGTCATAATCTCTACCCCAGATTAACTTTGTAAATATTAAAGATAGTTTTTAAGCTTAACTTCTTTAGAAAAAACAAGAATTATCATTACAAACAAAGCCTTTACAAAGACCATTATTTTGACATATATTAAGGAGCTCAATTCTCCATGATAGGAGAAAAAACTCTTAATTACAAACTTAAAAGCAGGGCTTCTACTTGAGATTTTTCACGGATGTGGTGAGAATTACTATTGTGAAAACAATGTTTTATACAAACCATGGAATTTAACTCTGATTTTCACAAACAGCTTTACCTAAGGAAAAAGGATGTGTACACCATACATCAATATTGAAGAGATAGAAACATAATCACCGGTAGTAATCCTATAAATAAACACATTTGGAAAATATGTAAGGTTTTAAATTGCTTCTATATTGAGAAACAAAGTATAGCAGCACTATTTGCTTATAAGAACTTTAGAAATGTCATACTAAATGAGACTAACTCAATTTGCTAATGACATATGAGCACCAAGAGGCTTTTCATAGAAAAAATGATTGTTCTTTATGGTATTCATGGATGATGGTATTCATGATTATCTGAACAATTAATCTTCTTTTTCATACACCCAGGATACTAGAGAGCCCAACTCTATACTGTATACATTTTTTATTTTATATCTATCACTTATGAAGGTCTGATAATATATCTGGTGTGAAAATCCATTTCCCTGAAGAAGTTACATGTTCACTTTGAAATCACGGCCAATTATAATAACAGCTCACAAATCATAATGAATAGTGAGTTGGCTAATTTCAGAATATAGTCAGAACTTTAAAGGTTATGCAATCTGGTTCTGATGACATATTTATTTTTGCCTATTTTGTGAACCGAGTCCAGAACACCCCATGTGCTTGTCACTGTCGATCTAATCATTCTAATCCATTCCTTTGAAAAGATCATTTGGAAACAAGAATGTTCCTAATGTCTTCCTCAATTTAAAATGGAAATAAATTTAATTCTTTCTACAATCTTTTACAAATTTTTTTGAAAATTATGTTTTTAAAATAATGTCATGTTTTAACTCTATAGTTTCTTTCTCTTTATATAATACAAAATTTATTTCACAAAAGCTCTTTTCTAGAAGCTGTTCTCTTAACTCACCAGTGTCCTTACTCCTTTTTCACACATTAATTCAACAAATATTTTAGTCGTCAATGAGGTAGGCACTGTTCTGAATATCAGGTCTATTTGATGAATGAGATCAGGAAATGAGAGATTTCTCACTCTCCACTTTTAACCTAAACACATACATCTAAAGCTAAATGCAGTTTATAAGAATATATGAAAGAAAAGTTAAAAATAAAATCTTATCAGTAACTAGATGACATAGAACTTTATCAGAATAATAGAATTTACCATTTTATTTTTTAAGAGAAACAGCCACTTGAAAGTTTTCAACATAAAGGATTCTTTCACCTATTTTAAGACTCCAGGGCCCAGCACAATGGCTCATTGGCTAAATCCTCACCTTGCAACATGTGGGATTCCAAAGGGCATCAGTTCAGGTCTCGGCTGTTCCACTTCCCATCCAGCTCCCTGCTTGTAGCTGGGAAAGTAGTAGAGGATGGCCCAAAGCTTTGAGACCCTGTACCCACGTTGGAGACCTGGAACAAGTTCCTGGCTCCTGGCTTCTGATCAACTCGGTGCTGGCCATAGCAGCCAGTTGGGGGAGTAAACCAGCAGGCAAAAGAGCTGTTCCTCTCTCTGCAAATCTGCCTTTCCAATAAAAATAGTTAATTATTTAAAAAAAAAAAAAGAAACTAGTGATGGATACCTTCATAAAAGCACAAGGAACATTTCCAAGGTTATATAGGTGGATCAGCCCAAGTAAGAAATGCTAGAGACTTGGATTAGGGTAAATAATGTCAGAAAGAAAGAAATATGATCAGACTTGATATTTACTTTGAAGGAACAGTCAATATAGTAGTGTTTATCTTATCAAGGTCTCAATCTTTCCCTGGAAATGTAATTTATTGCCTTTCTAGGAAGTCAGTAAAAAGAGTACTGAATGTGAAAATTGAAAAGCAAAGTGTTGAACATCCTTTGTCTCTTACCAACTTGGAGACCTAGGGCTACCAATGACATTCTGTAGTTTTAGATGTATTATGAGTATAACAAAAATATTAACACTGTATTTTCCTTACATGACTATCACTACCACGCAGATCAAATGCAGCTCAACATCATTCTACAGATGAAGTTCTCTAAGTAAAAGCACTCATTATAACTCTCCACTTTATTTGTACAAGAGATGGACACTTTCATTGGATGTTTGAAATTTATACTCTTTAGCTAAAATATTTGCATTTTCCTACTCCGTTTGCTTATTAGCTATATGTCAACTAAGATACATGTACAGAAAGGTGGATTATGCATATATTGTAGATATATGACAGATTGATATCTTCATCTCCCCAGTTGCTAGGCACACAACTATATGGATTAATATGCTATAAATATTTTATAAACTATAATATATTCTAGATTATATATCTGATGGTCTGAATATGTGAAATGGTGCTAAATTTTCACTATCAATCTGTTCCAGGTCCACAGATGGTACAGAGATGAGAAGACTATGGTCAGAGATGGTCTCATGGAGATAGTAGTAGAACTGTCAAGTAAATGATAACTCAGAGTTCTCAACTTTATTGCAGGTAGAAGAGTGATTCCAGACAACAGGAATAGAATGAGAAGAGGCAGTGAGAGATGAGATAACATGATACACTCAGTAAACACGGCATACACCCAGGGAACCAAGAAAATGAGGGTGCAAAGGTAAACAATAACCACTTCTGACAGGAACTACATATAATTAAGTAGTTTGAAATTTATTACATAGAGACAGGATTTAGTCGTGTTTAATAGGATACAAGTTCAGGAAAGGTGAGCAAGTGTTTTAAAAATAATCTGAACAACTCACACAAACATACATAAACTGAACTTCAAACAAATGGCAGTAGGGGGCCCAGCTCAATGGTTCAATTAGCTAATCCTCCATCTGCAAGCGCCAGCATCCCATACAGGCACCAATTTCTGTTCTGATTGTTCCACTTCCCATCCAGCTCCCTGCCTGAGAAAGCAGCAAAGGATGGCCCAAAGCCTTGGGATCCTGCACGTGCAAGGGAGACTCAAAAAAGCTCTTGGCTCCTGGCGTCAGATTGATACAGCTCCAGCCATACCAGCCATTTCAGCCATTTGGGGAGTGAACCAGCAGATGGAAGATATTTCTGCCTCACCTCTCTGTAAATCTGCCTTTCCAATAAAAAATAAATAAATCTTTTTTTAAAAATTATGCAAAATCAAAGCATTAAATTGCTTTGTTTGTTTGTTTGATGACCTTGAACCAAAGCTGCTTCAGCCATTTCTGGTTTTGAATTTCTTACAGACACGTCATTGATTATGAGCCTTAAATATTTACTTACTTGAGACTACTAAAGGAAAGGCCCTACTATCCATCCATGCATATGAGGAATATAAATTTTACCAATTGTGGATATAACATTATAATTTATAAAACAAGTGAATGCCAATGAAGTACCACATTTGTTTTTAAAAGATCTCATTTACTGCAGTTTCTCAGAAAAAAAAATTCTTAAGGAATATCACTGTTCTAAAATCAGACATTTTAGCAGGGAATAAGATTAACATTGTGTTTCAGAAATAATCACCTTCATAACAAGAAGCGAAGTGGTCATTTAGAAACTGACACAACCAATGAGATATCATGAACAATACTAGTGATGGAGAAAATGGCATAAATACCACTAAAATAAAAGAGACAGGCCTTGATGACTAATCAGACGGTTAGAGGGAATGGTTTTCAAAGGAGGAGTCTAGGTTTATACTCTAATTTTGGGGTTGAAAACGTAGAAGTACCCAGAAGGTGTCAACTTGTTAAAACTCAGAATAGAATGTTTTAAGCACATTCCATCAGAAAATTGAAATGACTTCATTTAGACAATGGTTCTAACTTTAGTAAGCAAGCATTTTTATATATTTATTATCACTGACAATGTAACCTGCAGTAGTCAGATCCTATTCCTTTCCGAAGATGCTATGACAGTTTCTCCATTTAGTAAGGATTCAGAAGTACCAAAACACAACTCATACAGTGATGTATTCTTTAGCTTCCTTGAAAATTGTTACCTAAAATTACAACTAGTTAAAATCATCCTACTGCGAACAGGATGGTTTTTAAAGCTTCAGAATATAAGTATTTTGTTATTTTTCCCATGTATGCATTGCTATCATCTTACTAACTTATCTGTTCTTCCGATTTGTTTTAACCCCTCTTTTAGGTGAGAAAAAATTTATTCCCCTAATAAAATACAGAAATCAAAGCTTAAGGAAGATAAATGGCTTGCCCAGAACCTTCACATGAAACACAAATTTCGGGTTTCTAAATTGGTCCTCTTCCTATTGTGTCATATGTTTGAAATGGCAAAATATTTAACTTTTGTCACTTCCGATTATCACCTTTTGTCCGAATAAATAGAAAGACAGTTACATATTCCATTCCCCTTTCTCACATTTATACCTTTCCCTGAAATTTTGCATTTAAAACCTTCCCCACCAGCTTTATAACCTCTAAGCCCAACATCACGTTCCAGAAGTTTTCTACAAATTTTGCCTCCACTAAAAACTTTCCACATCACTACCAAATCCATGAACTCAGAAAATTTGGAAATATTTTCAGAATCCGTAAAAGGAAACAGTAACATGTCAAAGCTTAGAGAATCAGTGAATAATTCCTCTGCCTATGAATTTCACCTGAAGGCCTCTTGGGATTTATCTTATGATCACAGTCCCTCCCACAATAACAAGTATCTATTATTCCACATTGAGGGGAAAATCCACTACTATACATAATTTTTACAGGCTAGGTTAAAACTGTTTACCCAATATAAGAAAATTTGTTTTATGTACATTAACAACTGTATTTCTAATGTTTTGTATTGACCAGTCTATAAATAGAAGCTGAAGTAATGACTAAAATTTACTGTAGCTTATTTCTTTACTATAAATGTAGTAATTATAAAAAACTTTAAGTATCAATAAGTTGATATTTAATTTCTATATTTTCAAAAATTCATTATTTCTGCCTATGTAGTACATATTCATGAAACTATAATAGCTTTATCATATGAGTGACTTAGTAGCTTTTTTTTTTTTACTGCTTACAGGTTAAAAGCACATTCCAAGTCAGAAAAAGGATAATGAACTACTTTATGTCATAAATTCTCATTTTATCCTCTTATAAAAATATGCATATGCATTAGAACTTCATCAAGTTATAGTTACTTGACATGTTTTCTTACTGAAGCCAAACACTAGCAATTTTTTGAGTTCTTACAAGTATTACTAGTTCTTACATTATTAATCCTGTGGTATTCATCCCTTATTTTGAAGAGTTTAAAAATCTAGAAGTATGTTCATTCAAGACTTAACAACAAAACCACTGGACCCTTTAAATTTATGTAGCCATATCTGTTTAATTCTAATACATTAGTAATTTTATTCATTTCTAAGTGAAACAACATTCTCTAAACAACAAAGGAAATCATACTACTATGTTCTTGCCTCGTTGATTACCTACATTAGAAACGTCACTCACTATTGGGCCTTGCCATTATCTCACAAATTCCTTTCACATGTACTTACTTGCCCTCTAAACCATCACTGCATATTCAGCTGATGCCTGAATTATCTTGATTAATTCAACCTGACCTACCCAGAGAGTTCTCTGCAATGGACCTTCCTTGAAGCTGGCATCTCAACAGCTTTTAGTCCCAGGAGTATTCTGTTTCCCTCATATCCTCACAAGAGTCAGATAAACAAGTAAAAGGCCTTCAGCCAATTCCAAACTTACCTTGCAGATCTGGAAATAGTCTGAAGTCAGGGTTTCTTGAATCTCCTCTCTGAGGGCCCCTGCAGTCCCCCCTGGATGCAGGGAACCACTGCCAGCTCCACCACCGCTGTTAATGCCACTGCTGCTACCACTGCCTGGGGAGGAGGCAGTTAAGCCATCCAAAACTTTCCGGAAATTAAACTTCTTCATTTTAAAATCTGTTGAGAAATCCAAAGGAAAAGGAAAAAAAGGGTGACAATACATAAAATCATGCCTGAGTAAAAGCCTTTATATCTTTCTTAGTCAAGGCAACAACAGTAGCCAATCCATATTTCATCAGAAACATGGGCTATGTAACTAGAGGGGTGAAAGTCTTCTTTTTGCCAAATTCTAATTCTGAGAAGCACATCCTTAAATAAATAAAACACAACTCCGAAAGCAACAGTATTCCCTCTTCACTCATCAGATTTCTCAAGGGCTTCATCCCCAGCTGTAGCTATGCTTTATCAGCACTGGGGTAAAAATAAAAGGCAGTGTCATCATCGTCATTAGCATTATATCATCATTATTATACAATCAAACGAGAGTCGGGTAGACCTAGACCCTCTGCCTCTCTCTTGACGACGGGCTTTCCTTTTCAAGCGTCAGCTCTAAATATTTCATTTTCAGAAAGAAAAAAAAAAAACGATGCTGTGGAGAGGAGGTGTGGGAGGCAAAGTGATATTTACTCTCACCGCCACCTCCCGGGCTCTCCCCTCATCCTTTTCAATGTTCCCTTGGCCTTAGTAGGAAAACGGGGAGGCCTTTTTCCATCTGTCACCCCTACAAATCCCGAACCTCAAAACATCTGCGGGTGACCGCAGCCACAGCCACCGTGAGGGGCTGCCCCCGCTGCCCCCGGCTCACTCCCGCCCGGGCTCAGGGCCCCCCTCCGGCAGCCGCACTCGCTGGCCCGCCGTCCGCTCTCCCCGCAGCCTTCGGCGGCCGCTCTGGGGGGACGTGAGGCAGCGGCGGTGGCGATGTCGGCTGCGGCCCGAGTCCCGCCTCAGCCCTCTGGGCGCGCAGAGCCGCCGCTCCCGCTGTGCCTGCCCCCGGGGCCGAGCGCCGAGGCGCGGGGCTGCTGTCGCCCGCGGGCGCGCCAACACACAAACACGCTCACACAGACACTGGCGCGCCAGGCCGGGGCACACGCACCTACAGCCGCCACACGGACACTCGTGCCGGGCGTGCACACGCACTCCCACACGCGCACACACCACACCGCACCGCACACCACACAGGTGTGAGGGAGCCGCGGCTGGACGGCGGCGGCGTCCCACAGGGATGACTCTCGGACCCCAGACTTGAGGCACCTTCCTCAGACGCCACTAGCTGCCTGCCAGCCTGAGAAGCTGCGGGCGCAGAGAGAGGCGGGCTCGCAGGCGTCTGTCCGGCCCGGCTCCGGCCGCCTCTCCAGTCCCTCTGGTCGCGGCGCCGGGCGCTCTCCGAGGTCCTAAGCGAGCAGGCGGCTCCAGCGCAGGCTCCGCCCTCCCGCCGTGGGAGGCAGGCTCCGCCCCCGAGCCGGCCCCGCCCCCGGGCCGCGCGGGGCGGCGGAGAGGGAGGGGAGCGCTCCTGGACGTCAAAGGGCTGGAAGAGCTCGACACCAATCCTAGGCTCCACAGAGCCCGGTTCCACGGTCTCCAGGCGCGGAAGACATCTGGGGATAGGCCCAAGGAAAAAGCCAAAGAGAGAGGGAGGGGGAGAGGAATTTAGAAAAGTAGACGTGCGCATTTGACGGACAGCGACGTTGGCCAGTCTCCTGCGGAGTCGTGTGTTGGGGGCTGTAATTGGCGCTACCTGTTGAAGGACGCGAGTGTGAATCAATAGAAAGCCTGCAGGCGTGCGAACTTGGGTGCCCGTAGTCCAGGGCTGCAGGGAGAGTTACCTTGGTCTGATTGGACAAGTGTTTTGCAACCAGCTCTGTGAGCCTCCAGGTGTGTCTACTTGCCTCCCTTCGCAGCCCTGCCACCTGCACACAACTTTTGGGATTAACTCCCACTAGCTGTTACCTAATAATTACTTGTTATGCATCAGCCGTGCTGGAAGGCATTCTATTTCTGTAATTTTGGAATCTACTCTTTATATTGTATCTGTAGCCTTCCAGATCCCGCTAATAAGTAGAACTACTTTCCCTTCGTACATAAATGTGTACAAAGCTCCTCAATGTTTTAATGAAATATTGTATTGCATTAAATAAATCGTGTCTACAATATAGTTTAAGCTTTTCTCGTGACTAACAATAATGATATTGAAAGACGCATCATTTGGTGCGAGGAGGGGTGAAGTGGGAGAGAATTGTATCGGGATGGGGAGATTTTGTTCTCAATCTGAAATGTAACTGAATTGTTACATTTATTCAGCTGAGAAAATGAAGGGTGTTCAGGTGGACATAGTTAACTATCGAAAATAATTTAGGCAACAAAACAGAGCTCAGTAATAATCACCCCAAACATTGTCTTCAGTTTTACTGTGCTAGAATGATTTTGTCACCTCCTACTTCCTTCTTTCCTTTCTACCCCCAATACAAGGCAGAACAGGGAATACTTGAAAAGAGAAATCACTTGCCCGAAGACATTGCAAGGAAATGATGCTGGTGACATAAAGCTATTTTTACATCTTCAGCTCAACACTCCTCTTTTCTAGGCTTTAGGTACTTCATGTCTATCTTACTTTCTTTTTTTACCTACCCCATACGGTCTTGCAGTCCCATTGACACAGATGGACAGTCATTCTCTTAAAGGTAGGCACAGTACTATGTATTTCTCCTATTTGGATTAGCACCTCTCACAATATTTTATTTATTTATTCTAGGTACTTGACAATTTTGAACAGTTGATTTACTAATCACTATTAAATACTGATAAGAAAGTATACAAGTCTATCAGGTTTGGCAGCATTAAAAATGAAGGAGGAACAAAAACAGTTTGTGGGGCCCAGCGTAGTGGCCTAACAGCTAAAATCTTCGCCTTCAACACGCCAGGATCCCATACAGGTGCTGGTTCTAATCCCAGCGGCCTTGCTTCACATCCAACACTCTGCTTGTAGCCTGGGAAAGCAGTCAAGGACGTCCCAAAGTCTTGGGTTCCTGAACCCATGTGGGAGACCTGGAAGAAGTTCCTGGCTCCTGGCTTCGGATCAGCTGAGTTGTCACTTGGGGAGTGAAACATTGGTCGGAACATCTTCCTCCACATCTTTCCTCCTCTCTGTATGTCTGACATTCCCAATTAAAAAAATAAATAAATCTTAAAAAAAAGGTGTGATGTAAACTAGGTCTTGATAAGGTTTCAAATTATATAATGAATTCCCAACAATATATGAGGTTGTCTAAAAAGTGTGCTTTTTCTTTTTTATCTCAGACTTGTCTTTTGAAGCATCTAAATCAGCAGGTCCATCCATAATTCCTTAACTATCAAATAAAAGAAAATAACGCTATGCTTATAGAAACTGGTTTGATATTTTGATGACAGGGAAGACAAAAAGCTCAACAAAGTGACATGTGATGTTACAAAAGAAGCTTCTTAAATCACCGAATACTATAATCATGTTACATCAAACTAAGTGACTTTTTAACTTAAAAAATGGGGAATAGCATAGGAAAAAAGTACATACATGATTTATAAAGATCCTTCTTCAGGATCCAGGAGAGAATTTGATGAGTTAAAAAGAGGTGACAGAATAAATATTCCTTCAGATGGGGCAGCATGTATGGGAAATAGAAGAAAAGCCAAGTTCAAGTATATGAATGCTTCCAAAGAAATATTAGAAGCCTAAAAAACAAATATGGGCCAGGAGAATACTTATATTATAGATTCTTTGGAATTCTTCTAAATATTTTTGTTCTTCTACAGTAGCCAGCATAAAATCATATTTATATATATGACATAAAACATCAGTTGATACTAATTTGAATATAGGACAACAAGTAGAAAGTTCAGTGTAACTGCAATCTCAGAGACAAGGAGGGAAACAACAGGATTTTTGATATTATTTCACAAACTACATAAAGGACAGAAATAAGCAAAAGGAATGTCTTGTGCGTATGAATAGACAGCATTAACAATTGTAGCCTAAAATTCCTTCTAGTTGGGCAAAGTATAATGAAATATCTATGGGAGCAAATTTCATTCCAAACTGATTAAAAAGAAATAAGGTGTAAGGAATGAAACAAGACCATAAAACACATCTTTAAATACTTACTGGAAATTTTAGAGTTGGATCAAGTAATAATAATTAGAAGCTTTCATTAACTTCCCTGAACAGTGGAAAGATCAACTCATGGAGAAGAATTAGTAGGGTACAGTTTCTGACTAAGTCTAAAGTTATTTCTAAAATCATGAGAGAGAAGAACTGAAAGAAAAATAGTCTGATCACTTAAATCTATCAGAAGAATTTTTAGGATATACATTGAGAGTGTATTTATAAAGCACAAAAAGGGTTTGTTTACTTGGAATCAAACCAGCAATTTAACTGATCATCTTTTCTGCACTCCCGAAAAGTAATCAAATAACTATAGGAAGTAGATATATGTGTAGCACTTAACACTGAGAAGGAAATTTGTTAGACTGGCTATACATGTAAATGATCCATTCTACATGAAGATAAAAATGTATGCCAGTTACTTAGCAGTTATAGTGTAAACACTACACTAGGACTTTACAACCATCTCTGAATTTCATTATTATAACTCTGTAAGATAAGTATTTTATAGATGAGGAAATCTGAGACTCAAAATCACTGAGGAAATTAACCCAAGGTCACTTAAGTGAATAATTCATTCTTTAAATCCAAGACTATCTGTCTTCTAAAATCATGCTCTTAGCCACTAATCTAGTAAAAGATTAAATAGTAAAAGTGGAGAGTGGGGTCAATTCCTCTGAATTAATGAATATACGAGGAGCTCCAAAAGTTCAAGAAAAAAGCCAGCGTGTGCAAGCACCAGCCTCCCATATGGGTACCAAATCAAGTTCCAACTGCTGTACTTCCAATCCAGTTCTATGCTTATGGTCTGGGAAAGCAGCAGTGGATGGCTCCCAAGACCTGGACCCCCTGCACCCACATGGGAAGCCAGGAAGAACCTCTGGCTCCCAACTTCAGATCAGCTCAACTCTGGCCCTTGTAACCGTTTGAGAGTGAACCAGTAGATGGAAGATATCTCTGCCTTTCCTCTCTCTGTAAAACCTGACTTTCAATAAAAATAAATCTTCCAAAATAAAGTTCAAGGAAAATTCACATTCAAATTTCATTCATTTCATCTTCCCCCATAAATTCTTTGAAATTCCCTCTTAGGTGTATTAATTTCCCAGAGACAACATAATAAACTACTACTGCAGGGTAAAATGCACAGTTGAAACATGTTTTCCCGGTTTTGGAGTCAATCAGTAGGTTTGGTTTATTCTAAGCCCTCTCTCAATGGCTTGCAGGTGGCATGGCATAATCTTTTTCCCATGGGCATCCATTTGCTGTGTCATATATATATATATATATATATATATATATATATATATATCCTCTTCTTATAAGAGTGCCAATCAAATTGGATAAGAATCTGAGATATTCACTTCAACATAATAGCCTCTTTAAAGGTTTTATCATATTACATGGGTATATCCTGAGATACTGATGGTTAAAACTTCAAAAAGAGAGGCCCTCAAAAAACTCATGAAAAAATGTTTTCTGTGAAAAAAACTATGCATAAACTTCAAGGAAGTTTTGCACCAAAATAAACTTGTACTAACATAACACTTCTAATAGGATCTAAGTGAGGCATTAAGAAGGACAAGTCATCCATTTGAATAGAATATTTATCAGAGATGAATTCTGCTAATACTGGAGCAAAAACATCAAATTGATGATAAAGTTGGAGTGGAAAAACGATAAAATCATTGGTGTTTTATATTAAATTGATGGGGAAAATTATCAAAGAAAGCAATTTGCAAATGTATAATTCATTTCATTTCAATAAGGGACGAAGCAGATATTTAAGAGGAAAGCCCCAGAGGGCGACCATTTACCTCCATACGTAAAGAAAAATCAATCTAGCTCATACCCTAAATGGAAAGGACCAATGATTAACAGCAGAAACAACAGTAAGCATAATACAAATCTCGATTAGCTCAAAATGGAAAATAACAAATGCAACAAACATTCTATTTGATGAGGGTCAAAACTCTTTCGCCCAAATTAACTTAATAGTAGCACTTTATAATTTAACTATTGCTAACAGGTTGTCATATTCACTTTAGAAGTAATTACTATATATACAGTATTATATATAATTAATATATATACAGTAGTATAATATATAATATACAGTTTGACATAATATATAGTTTAATATATATAGGGTCAAGATCCTGAAGCAATTCCTTGAAGAATTGAAATAAGCAGTGAAATATGACCTTACCAGCATAATCTTAAAGAAAAAGTACAATCAAAGCAGTGGCTACCTAAAGGAAGAACTGGTCTAGCTAAAGTAAAAATGAACGGTAGAGAGCAAAGGGCATGGCGTGTTTACTAAGATGCTTAAGGCGCTTTGCTTGTTGACTTTCTGGAGGGCCAAACAATAACATCTGCTTATTGGGAGAGTATTTCAAGAAAGTCATTCAAAGCTTTAACAGAAAAACACTTGTAAAGCTTTATCGGAAAGTCCTCCTTCTCTATGACAAGCTCCTGATTTTCCTCTCATCAAACAGGATAATTTTGACAGTTATACTAAATATTTATCTATTTTGTCTGAAAGTCAAGTGTTATAGAGAGGGAGAGACATACAAAGAGATCTTTGATGTGCTAATTCACTCCCTAAATGACTGCTAGTCAATAGCCAGGAGCTTCTTCTGGGTACACCACATGGGTGCAAGGTCTCAAAGTCTTAGTCTGTCCTCTGCCACTTTACCAGATTGTCAGCAGGAAGCTGAGTAGAACAGCTGAAATAGAACAGCCAGGACTTGATCCGACACCCACATGGATTATCTGCAGCATTAGCTTGCTACACCTGGTCATATTTTGGTACAGTTTTAATAGGAACCTATTAGGCATTCACCTTACAGTCTTGATCTAGTTGCTCCTGACTTTTATTTCTTCCATAATCTTAAATTCTATTTAAAGTGTATCCATTTTCATCTGTTGACTCCATAGAAAAGACTACACTGATTTGGTTGAATTCTCAAGAACTTCAGTTTTTTGGGAATAGACTAAATAACTGGTATAATTGTTTAGAAAAGAATCAAGAAATTTACACTTCTTAAAATGTTAACCTTTTCATTTCTTTTCCCACAAACTTTTTGAACTCTGCTCACAATTCAGGGACACAATTCAATCTACATCAATATGGTCTTCAAACTCTGCATAACTTCAGATGAAATGGTGGGAAAACTGTTTCTTATTTAATATCCACAAAAATCATGCATGGTAACAATTGACATATGTACGTGGTAAGTCTTAAAACAGAAATTTGAATTCTTATAAATAATATTACAAAGTCATTACCTTATGATAATTTTCTAAAAAAAAATGAAATTTCATTACATAGATACTTGATACTAGAAAGCAATGGGCAAAATTCAAGTGTTAGGATAAGACAGCAGAAGAATTAAAAACAAATGACCAGTAGCTTGGGTACTACAGAATAAAAAACTTTGGGGGTTATATGCACCAAGTATCAGAAGTAGGAGACTTAATGGATTACAAGAAAATGACCAAATTCTTATTTCACAACAAATCTCAGTAAACAGAGTCACAAAAGGGCACTCCAGGAAAATAGAAGAAAATTAGTGAATCAGTAGTTTATTAGGTGTAGCAAGGAAGTACTAATTTGCTCAGAGAGACTGTAGTCGCAATGAATAACAGAACAGCTCAAAAGAGAATTTGGGTGGATAGTGATGGCACAAAACTTACCACAAGCTAGTGCGCAAATTATTTGTATGAGAAATATGAAATTTTCCAATCTGCCGGATGTGAGGTATTAAGTCTTGCACTAAGAAACAGTATTTCACCACTTCTGACTCCTCAACAAAGTTCCAACACCATCCATATTGCTTATCAGGCTTAAAATAATGTAGTGCAATGCAATGTAATTAAAATAATAATAATAATAATAATGTAGTATAAAATAAGGTGCTACCTATACCCTTTCTGGCAAATTTTCCAGGAAGATTAATAGTTGCATTTCTTTTCTATGTGTTAATCTGACTTCTCTCTGACTCTGTTATCTATCCATCAGGCAGCGTACCAATTGATAGTTGTCTGACAAATTTCCATCAGCATGGCAGAAAATAGTGACCAGTCCTTATTCAGCGCAGTGCAAGCCCATAAAAGGGGAAATTACAGGGATAACTAAACAGTGTCACAGCCTCATGGGGTTCAGATAAGCAAGTAGAGGTCTTTAGGATAGAATCAAAACATACAAAGTATGGCTCAGCACACAATCAATAACAGAACTGCAAACAGAACTCATGCCTTCAAGGGCAAAACTCAAATATTTGCTATTAAACAATTACAATTAGCTCTTTGTGCATATTCTAAAACAGATTTTCATGTATCTATCCATCACATTGTGATGTGGTAGGAGAAGGGGATTTAGTCTTACAACAAGTCCTAAGCTTACTAATCATAGCACTAACACACCCGTTTAATCTCTGTGCCTCCTTTTCCCTTTTTATATCAGAGCAAATATAGACCATGATAATAAATAGATGCAATTACATAAGGAAAAGTGGTTTGTAGAATGTAGTGAAATAATTTACAGAATTAGTGTTAGATTGAATTTCTTTTCTAATTATTATCAATGGAACAGTCCTTTGCTTGCATTAGTAGGTTGACTAAAACTGAAACAGAGAATGAGGGTTTGGGTTACATTACCTTCCCCCACCCCCATTTGATTTATTTAATCAAGGTTCACCAAACTTTGTTTGTAAACACTACAAAGTCTCATTGATAAGGTAACTAAAGGGACAACAATGATAGACACTGGTCAATAGAAGTGAAATGTAGATTATAGTAGGAATAAAACACACACACATTTTCAAAAGTATGCTTACACAAATCACAGTTTCTTAGAGATATATTTTTCTCATGTTTTACCAATAATTCCATTATATGTGTCCAATTATAAAAGTAAGGTATGGGCCCAGAGCAATAGCCTAGCAGCTAAAGTTCTTACCTTGAACGTGCTGGGATCCCATATGAATGCTGGTTCCAATCCCGGCAGCCCCGCTTCCCATTCAGCTCCCTGCCTGGAAAGATGGCCGACTGCAGAGAGCTGGTATAGGGTGGAGTAGGGAAAGAGGGGAACCGATCCAGCAGAGAAACAGGCCAGGAAACACAAAATTGTAGGGAGAAGAGCGGGAAGGCCATTGGAGTTCACTAAAGCAAGATCTACACAGTGTGAAGGAACAGCCGCAAAAAGTGGGAAAGAAAATACAGCAGGCTGCGAGAAACTTGGTGAGTCACAATCCCAGGCGGGGGAAGGCGGCAAGTCTCAACCGTCCCAGGGAAAACAGAGGCGGCTGGAAGGATAGGCACCCACACTGACAGGGGCACCAGTCCACTGGAGGGCAGGAGCCCCAAGAGGAGGCTACTGGACTGATCATAGGGGACATCATCCCCTGCAGAAGTGGAGGACAAGCAGGGGAGATTTCCCAGAAGCGTGCCTCCCAACTGCTCAGCAGCTCTGAGAGAGTGCAGAGGGAACTGGAGCGGCGCTGTGGGACTGGGGATCAGAAACCCCCATATCAGCTCCAAACAGTGGACTGGCTGCTAAAGAATCCAGTGGATCCTATTGCTGGGCTCAGCCTGAGCTCCAGAGGCTGGGCAACACTCGGCAGAACCTCACGACCTGGGCAGAAGAGCAAACTAGTAGGGGCACGGCTGCGTGCCCCTCACAGCTCTGTGCCTCTCAGGGCTCCGCTTCCAACGTTGAGAAAGTGCAACTAAGAAGTAGCTTCGTATAGGGGCCAGGGCTGTGAATTCAAAGCAGAGAACAACCACTGCCTCAGGCAGAATCCCCTGCTGGGCTCAGCTGGAGAGGCCAAACCAGAGCCGGCTCAGCGGAATCGGAATCGGCCAGACAGGTTCTCCCAGTGGGAGCCCGCTCAGAAAAGCCTGCCTGCCCGGGTGGCGGGAGGCGATGTTGCGCCTCTCAGTGGAGCAGCACTTCTGAGTGGGAATTCCAGAGAGCAGAGTTCGGGGCTGAGGCCCGCAGAAATTTGCAAACCAGCCCAGGGTTGGGGATTTCAAGCTTCAAGCAGCAGAGGCCCTTGCAGTGCTAACCTCAAGCCCTGAAGGAGTGCATCGGCTCGGCACTGAGGTGGAAGTCCCCATTGTGCCAGGCTTGTGACCCAGAGCCGAGGCGCAGCTCGGCAGAGTGAATCTCAGTGGGGCAATGCCTTTGAGAGGGAGCCGCTGGGGAAGGGGCCTGGCACTAGAGCTGGCCCACAAAGCCTCCTGATCCAGCTCAGGGCTGTAGATTACAAACTCTGAGCAGCAAGCAGCTGGTGACTCAGGCAGCACCCCTTGCTCTACTCAGCTGTAGCCTCAGAGGTGCTGGCACCACCCAACAGATCTGCTGAGCCAAGAAGAAGCACAGGCAAGCCCACCGCAGTGTGCTTCCCAACAAGGCAAAACATTTGTGAGGGTTAGGCTGGGTGTAGAACCGCAAGCTATACAACTACCCAGAGCAAAGACAAGAAGCCCAAGGTTACAAATTCTATCATCTACACTCTACCCCTATTGGCACACGTAGGACAACTCCCAACCAACTGGCTGCAACGGAGCCAGGTGGCAGAAATATAAACCCAGGCACAAACAAAGCAACCTAACAACAACCCCACCATCACCTGCTGTACCCAATAGAGTAAGAAATATAACGCTTATGCCAGCACCCCATACAGCAGCAGCTAGATCACACCTCCTACAGATTACAGCACTGAGGGTAACGGCTGTGGACAAGCAAGTCAGACGCTAAAATCCCAAAACAACAAGAAGCAAAAACACAATGAGGAGAAGTATCAGAAAAAGCACTGACCCAGAAGAAAGATCAAGCACTCCCTCCCAATACAACCAAAAACTAATCTCAATATCTGAGATGCAAGATGAAGACATAGAGGAAATACCAGATAAGGAATTTAAGAAACTAGTGATGAAATTCATCAGAGACAGTGAGAAGCGCTGGGAAGAGTCCAAGGTATTTGAAAACCATGTCACTGCAGAAATAAATCAAGTCAAAAAGGGAATCCTCGATATAGAGCACAAAATTGAAAGCCTAACCAACAGAATGAACACAGAAGAGGACAGAATATCAGAATTGGAAGCTCCCTGCCTGTGGCCTGGGGAAGCAGTCGGGGATGGCCCAATGCCTTGGGACCCTGCACCTGCACGGGAGACCTAGAAGAGGCTCCCGGCTCCTGGCTTCGGATCAGCGCAGCTCCAGCCATTGCAGTCACTTGGGGAGTGAATCATCAGATAGAAGAGCTTCCTCTCTGTCTCTCCTCCTCTCTGTATATTTCCAATAAAAATAAAATTAAAATCTTTTTTAAAAAGTGATGCGTGCTTACTATAGACATTCTGAAAAATACAAGCACATATTCCTATTTCTTTATAAGACACTGGTAAAACACATTGGAAATTTTTTAAATTTTTTGTTTTATTTTTAATTTTTTATTTTTTAATATTGTTAATACAATTGAGAGGGCCATGTGGGCCTCCAGGTAGGACAAGGAAGGTTGAGGTATGGAGGAAGCTGGGTGGGACATATGTTTAAGTTCTGTTTTTGTTTTTTCACCTGTGTCTGCTTTGGGGGAAGAAGAGGAGTCCCCTCCTTGCTGCCAAACTATGTCAGAATCCAGGCATGAAAGGTGGTCATTTGATAATACCTTAGAGATCCCAACATGTGGAAGAATGTTCTGAGGGTGCTACTTGAGTGGTTTTGCCCTCAGTCTTAGCCTTTGCATGTGCCAGACCTTTTCCCCCCAGGCAATCCCAGTCAAGTGGTGGTACATGGTGTGCCTAGTGACAGGGGAGACATATTCCAGCCCAGTGTCCCTTGAATTCCGCTGTGTTCAGAATTCCTCACATATTGAACAATAACAACAACAATAATAATAAATAGAGTAGATAACTATGCTGACACACTGGTATGGTAAATAGATATTTGGCATTAACCAGGCCAAGAATGCCTGGTTTTCTGGCTGCTTTTCTTCCAGCAGTATAACCTGTGCCTGGGTACAAGCCAACCTAGGCAGCAGTCTAACAGCTAGAAAAATTGGAAACTTTGATTACTGTTTTCAGCTAAACATTTTGTTGGGCACATCCCCCATTTAGTTAAAATATGTTCAGTCACAACCAATTTTGAATATCAATGTTATATTAAATCATCTGAATAGTCTGAAACTAATTTAATTATCTCCATATTATGAATATTTTGTTTCTAACCTTATATTATTATATCTGCAAATGGAAAGAATATTTTTATGCTGCCTATTTGATAAAGTTCTAGATTGTTAGGGTATGTTAGTGTGTCAACATTTTATGTCTTCATACTTCATGCAGAATCTACACTTTAGTTTTAAAAGTTTTCAAAAATTTATATTTTCATTAAGAACTTAGATATATGTGGAGAACCCTTGTAAAAGGAAATCGGATACAGTCTGCACTAACTTTTTAAAAACTGAATGTTGAGAAAGCTTGTAAAGAGTTTTAAAGATTCATAGGAATAATAAACTAAACAAAACAGAGAAGTGTGGCCAAAAATGTAATTGATTATGGCTTATTTTTTAAAGATTTATTTATTTTTATTAGAAAGGCAGATCAGATTTATGGAAGAGAGACACAGAGAAAGATTTTTTCATCCACTGGTTTACTTCCATGTTGGCCACAAAGCCCAGAGCTGAGCAGATCCAAAGCCCAGAAGTCAGGAGCTTTTCCCATGTGGATGCAGGCTCCCAGGCTTTGGACTTTTCTCCGCTGGGAATGTCTAGGCCACAAGCAGGCAATTAGGAGGGAAGCGGAGCAGCTGGAACACAAACTGGCACCCATATGGGAGCCCGGCGCTTGAAAGATGAGGAGTTAGCTGATTGAGCTACCACACTGAGGCCACGGTTTCAGTTTAGATGGAGTATCTATATACATTTTCACAGAACTTTTTACTGTACATTTTTTTTTTTTACATTGATTCTTTTTTTTTTTTTTTTTTGCTTTTTATTTTATTTTATTTTTTTTAATTATTTATTGTTTAACTTCAGTAATTACATTGTATTATGTGACACAATTACATAGATACTTGGGTTCTCCCCACCCCTCCCCAAACCCTCCATTTTTAAAAAAGAATCACCAAAGCAGAACAGTGATGAGTGATTTCCTGGCTGCCCAACCTCAGACTCAAGAAGTCCTTTGAGTGGAGCTTCTCCAGTCAGCTTCTTGCTAGCTTTGCTTGAAAAAGCATATTGTTCTCTTAACCTTTGCCAAGCTGAGGAACTTTATAAGGTTTTCTGTTTTGGGGGGTTTTTGGTTGGTTGGTTGGTTTTTGTTTCTTTTTACAGGAACAGCCCGAGTGATATACAGTTTCTCCTCCGTCCATCTCTCTTCACTTAGAAAAACAAATTTTATTTTCAGCCTAGTTCCTTGACTCTCCTATCATTCCAAGTTCTCTGCTGTCTTTAGCCACTGTCCCGTCTTTAATGCAAATACTATTTTGTTTGTTCAACCTTGGAAGTGCCTCTGTGTCTAGCATGCTTTAATTAGAGAAACCAAATATCTTAAATTTTCTGGAACAGCTCCTATTTAAAATATTCTGTGCCATTTTCTCCTAAACCATCAAAAAAAAAAAAAAAAGAAAAGAAAAGAAAGTCCAGTTTCCCCACAAATGCCACTGTTTTCCATAATGCTGTTTTTACATTCGAATGGCAAAGCATATGGGAGCGACAGATACACAATGGTGTATTTTTAAAAGCAGCTAACTGTGGTTTTACACAGACCTAAGTCTACCACTTACCCAGTGTGTGATGTTGGACAAGTTATCTATGTCTTTGTATTTCAGTTTTCTTACTTATAAAATGAAAAATTATCAACCTCACAAGATTGCTGTGAAGATTAAGTGAAAGATTTCATGCCAACATTTAACTCACTGGCTGGCACATAAGAAGCACTCTAATGGCTAACTACTATTAATTTTTAGCACTACAGTCTTACATGAATACTGATAATCATAAAAGAATGAGGCTAAAAATGTTCATCTCACCATACAAAATTGAAGAACTTAACTTGAAAATGATCAAACTGCCACTTATTATGATCTGGAGTAGCCAGGCCTTTGTAGTTTAATAACTATACAATCAATTTAAAAGCCATTTATAAAAACCATAAACCTCGGGCCCGGCAGCGTGGCCTAGCAGCTAAAGTCCTCGCCTTGAAAGCCCCGGGATCCCATATGGGCGCCAGTTCTAATCCCGGCAGCTCCACTTCCCATCCAGCTCCCTGCTTGTGGCCTGGGAAAGCAGTTGAGGACGGCCCAAAGCTTTGGGACCCTGCACCCGCGTGGGAGACCTGGAAGAGGTTCCAGGTTCCCGGCATCGGATCGGTGCATACCGGCCCGTTGAAGCTCACTTGGGGAGTGAAACATCAGATGGAAGATCTTCCTCTCTGTCTCTACTCGTCTCTGTATATCTGGCTGTAATAAAATGAATAAATCTTAAAAAAAAAAAAAAAAAAAAAAAAAAAACATAAGCCTGGTTGAAGATGGGGAAACTCAGAATGGCAAACCTTGGAAAATAGGCAATGAATCTACTAGTGTTATCTGAGGAACACTATAGTCCTAAGCTAGTTCCTCACAAGAACTTACCAGCAAAACAAGACAAAAGGGAATGTGACTATAGATCAAAAATGGCTGACTATCTTTGTTTTTAACATGGAAATATCACTCTTCCAGACAGAAAGAAATTATGTAAACCTCATCTCCCTGGCTCTGATCAAACCCCAGGATTGAAGGGAATTGTGACTGTTTGCTTGGTTTATGGGCTGTTGAGGGTTTTGTTATTTTGTTTTGTTTATTTAAGTAATGACTTTCAGAGATGAAAATAACTATTGATACTCATTGGCACTGTAAAATCTTTGCTGATATCCCACATGAAGGACTGAGAGACCTGCCAAGAAGTTAAGGGGAAAAAAATAAGGGAAAGAATAAACAATCATTAAGCAAGCTGAGTTCTTCAAACAAGTGTGAGAGTAATAACCTGCCATAATTTCTATAGCAGATGATGAAAATGTCAATGCAAATATTGTATTAAATAATATTAACAGCTTGGCTGAATTTTTTCTCTTCATATAATTTTTCCATAATGAAGTTTATTCATTATATGTATGATTACATTTGATTTAAATTTTATACTACTGTAAGAAGTTGGCAGAAAAAAATACTTGGTAAAAAATAGACCTTTTGTAAGATATGTACTCTGATATGTAAATTTAAAAATCTTTACTGGGCCCAGCACGATGGCCTAGTGGTTAAAGTTCTCGCCTTGAACACGCCAGGATCCCTTATAGGTGTCGGTTCTAATCCCAGCAGCCCCACTTTCCATCCAGTTCCCTACCTGTGGCCTGGGAAAGCAGTCCAGGACGGCCCAAAGCCTTGGGTTCCTGCACTCGCATGGGAGACCTAGAGGAAGTTCCTGGCTCCTGGCTTCGGGTGGGTGCAGCACCAGCCATTGCATTCACTTGGGGAGTGATTCATCAGATGGAAGATCTTCCTCTTGGTCTCTCCTCCTCTCTGTGTATCTGACTTTGTAATAAAAATAAATAAATCATTTTAAAAATGTGTTTACTAAGATGAGCGTTCAGTGTAGTGGTATGCCTGCATTCTATTTCAGGGCACTTGGGTTGGAGTCCTGGCTCCTGCTATAAATTCCAACTTCTTTTTAATGCACACCCAGGGAGACAACACACGATGGCTCAGCAATGTGGGTCTCTTCCACACACATAGGAGACCTAGACTGAGCTCCCAGTTCCGATCTTCAGCCTGGCTCACTTCTGAATGTTGTGGGCTGTTGGAGAATGAATCAGTAGATGGGAGATCTCTGCGTGTTTCTCTCTATATTTCAAAAAAGTAATTTAAAAAGAACTTGAATTTTTAGATAAAGAATAAAGAAATCAAAATCTGCTTACCATATTTTAATTCATCAACACTTACACAAATTTCTACACTCCAAGAAAGAAAGAAAGCTGGGTGGATGGAGATCAGTAACGATGTGTTTTATGAGATGTGAGAAACAGTGGAAACCATAAAGAAGGAGCCTGTTGACTTTACGTAGATAAAGCTTAATGAAAGCTTCAGCGGCTGATAGTGCAGGATAGGCAGAGAAAATGCTAAGAGTACACAGAAGAGTCAATTTATGATTTGTAAAATGACTTGCAAAAAAAATCCATTTTTCTTGCCTTATTATCCAGTACATACAATTGTGTCTGTTACACGATACGCATTCAGTACATATTAACCAAAATAAATGAATATTAGTAGATACACATTTTTTCTTGCTAGATTTTCAGGTCAAGTCTGAGTTTCAAAATGTAATTAACCCACAATCTAGATAAAATGCTTACCTATTCAACAAATACATTTTCCGTGTTTTGTTGGGGATATAATTTTATATATTACAGGAAATAAAAAACAACAACAAAAAAAGAAATAATACTAATTTGAAGAAATAGTAATAGAGGTACTGTCAGACATGCAAACACATAAGTATAGAGCACTGCTATGAAAGTAATGATGTAAATTAGCCCTGCGTTTGTATTGTAGGAATAATGAGCTATTCCTTCCAATCATCTCACTAAAGAAGAGATGAGGGAATTGAGAAGAATGGTCTTGGCTGTTATTGAACTGTATTCTCTATTTAGCCTCTTCAACCTGGTTAATTTTTTTCGTAAGTCATTGAGGGCTCTCTCTTCTCCTTCACAGTCATCTTCCTTTCCCTAATCTCTAAGGATTTAGGAAGCAAATGAAATGAGTGCAAAAATTGGTAACCACCATAAATCAGTATTTCAATGAGTTTGCAGTAAAGGAAAATGTAAAGCAAAAAAAAAAAAAAAATGAAAAAAGAGCAAAGGAAAAGGCCCGAGGAGATAGAAGTTAATTCGAGAATTTACAATTTGAGAGGCAAAGAGGTAGAACTACAAAAAACCCAACAGATTCCAAAGTGAAATAAGACAACTGATGAAACAAGGTTAGAGCCTACAGCATCTATTCACAACCTTTCTCCTTCCCAACGTGCAATTTTCGTTCTTCCACCATAACCCCTGCTAATGACATTGCACTGAGTAGATAAAACAGAAGCCATTCAATAAGCCATTCCTCCTACCATTAAGTCTTTTCAACAAAACCTGCATTTCTGGTTACCTATATTTGCCTTACCCAATTGTCAATTAAGAAGGATTTCTCCTCCTGGCCCAGGCTATGAGCTCTGGATCTAATCCTCCAAGTTTTTTTTTTTTTTAGATTTGTTAATTTTTTTATTACAAAGCCAGATATACAGAGAGGAGAGACAGAGAGGAAGATCTTCCATCCAATGATTCACTCCCCAAGTGAGCGCAACAGCTGGTGCTGCGCCGATCCGAAGCCAGGACCAGAAACTTCTTCCGGGTCTCCAACGCGGGTGCAGGAACCCAAGGCTTTGGGCTGTCCTCAACTGCTTTCCCAGGCACCAGCCCGTTGCGGCTCACTTGGGGAGTGAAACATCAGATTGAAGATCTTCCTCCCTGTCTCTCCTTCTCTCTTTGTATATCCGGCTATCCAATAATAATAAAAATCTTTAAAAAAAACAATTTGCTTTACTTCATATTTCCTTTCAGCCATCATGCTCTCTCTACTCTCCTTAGCAGTCAAATAAGTTATCTCAAAGTTGTTCAAGCTTCCTGAATTCCCTTTTGCTATCTGATTGCTCTGGCTAAGGTTACTCTGCTCTGCTAAGGTTACTCATGTCAAACATTTAAAAATAAGGGAGACCTTTCAATTTCCTTCATGTCTGATTTCTCAACATAGTTAAATCTCTCTTTTTATAATATTCCTTCCTCTTAGTTTCTGTGGTTCATTCTTTTTGTTATCCTACTTCTCTGTTCACTCCTTTCTGGAGTTGAATTGGCTCATACTTTATTTCCTTTACCCTTTACATTCTATTTCCTGGATCCTATGAGGTGTCTAGTCCCATGGCTTTAAATATCATCTATATGTTAATAATCCACAACTTGAGAACTTGAGCCTGTATCTCTTTTCAGAGGTCCAAATATCTCTAGTCAACTGTCTACTTGTTATTTTCATTATGATGTTTTTTAAGAAATCTTCAAAACACATATTCCAAACTAAAGTACTCCTGTTCCATGTTTCAGTTAGGATACATCATTCAAGTAGATTGCACATACCAGAAGTCTTTCTCCATTCTCCTTTACTTGGTGATAGCCGATCTATGACCAAGTCCTGAGTTCTATGTTCTGTCTACATCCTATTCTGCACTTACGTTATTATTGGACAGCAGGAGAAATGAACATACTAACTGTTTCTTACTTATCAGGTCACCAAAAGAAAGAGATATCTAGGATCAGACCAGAGAGGTTGACACAGTGCATAATACTCACAACTGAATAGTAACTTTAGAAATGTTATCTTCCCGTTTATCTAACAGCTCCTGTCTTCCAGTTTGTTCCTACCTTCTCCTATTCAATCTCATTCTCCAACTTCTATTAAACTGTATATAGGTCAGTCTGTCAGTATGACCGTTAAGAATCCTTAGGAACTACTTACATTTACAATGCCCACAGTCATAATTCTGATTCTTCATACCATGGTTGAATTTTGGGCAAATACATACATGAGGGAAAGCCCAACACAGGTCTAAGCATTAGATTTGTTTTTCCATCCTACAATAGAAGTGATGAAGATAAAATGAAGGAAAGGTTTTACTTCTTTTCCCACACTGGAGAGCATGTTTTATTGAGAGG
Organism: Ochotona princeps; assembly: GCF_030435755.1. Classification (NCBI taxonomy): domain Eukaryota; kingdom Metazoa; phylum Chordata; class Mammalia; order Lagomorpha; family Ochotonidae; genus Ochotona; species Ochotona princeps. Next base: position 86,006,290 of record NC_080834.1, on the reverse strand, counting down.
AAGGAAAGACTTTGAAGATTCCTACCTACCAGAGTGATTATAAGGTTTTATTCAAGTCCAGTAAGAATAATTATAAGTTTCCTTGGCATAATATTTGAGAATTTGTAATTTTTTAATCCTGAAATAAGATTAACTGCTTTAGAATTGGCATGTTGTTCTTATTTTTCAGATAAAAATAAATAGAAGCCCAGTCTTCCTCTCCCTTTGGCATTTAGAATTTTTTAATATGACAAAAAAGCAAGCATTGCCTCCTGGGTGTAAGGAGAGCTTCTAGCTGTAAGAGTCAATCAATCGGGAAGGGCATTTGTGGGTAGGAGTTGTGAAAAATTGCTGGCTTGACCTTGAAAGTGAGAAAAATAATTGAGACTAGTGGCAATGAGCATTTATTTCCCATGTGTTGCTGTCTCGCTCACATTTTTAATTTGGTTTAAATTTCTATCCCCTACCACCTACTCAGGCACAGTTCATATCTGCTATTAACATCATAATGTATATTAATGAGCCCTCACAGCTGGTTAAAAAGCTTCTTCTAGCAGACTAATAACATCACTTTGACTCAATGATGCTTTGCACAATGTAACCTAATAAAACTGTGTCATATGCACTGAAAAGCAGTTCAGAATAAAATAACAGTTCACCAACTCAAAGAGATAGCAACTAGGAATATAGCAACACTGCAAAGATATCCTGATTTATGTATCTCAGTAAAAACTGTGTCCTTGATTTATTTTTTTGATTCCATAGGCATGTATTGTGGTGGATAGTAATAAAATGATAGCATTTCAAGTTTGAAAAAGTTATATAGGTCATGAACTCTAGTTAGCTGTTCAATGTTTAAATGATATCAACAATATTTTCTGTTGGTAGTCTTCACCATACACCGAAGAACTATCCCCAACTAACCTCTTCCCTCATTTTTCCCAGTGATAGAAAGAATAAATACCTCTAGAGAAGAGATTGTTAACTTTGACTGCACAATGGAAAACTATTGTGAGCTTTCAGTTATCTCTACCTATAGTGCAAATCAACTGAAGCAAAATCTCTGAGGGTGGGATCCAGGATTATGTTTAAAAAAAAAAAAAAAACCCTTCCAAAGTGATTTCAAATGCACCCTATATGGATAACAATTGCTTTACAAATATCATGTTTTGAAAAATTATAAAATTGATTTTATAAAAAGTCAAAATATGACCCTGCAACTATAATGCATTGACCCTAAAAAGAATATAGCTGAAGCTCCACGGGAAATCTTCTTTTCCTTGTTAAGTCAGCAACTAGGTTATTTACTATGAAAGATCAGTGAAAGGTTTAGAGTGATGAGTGAAAGACATCACATAAAACTCTTGTTTTTCAGCCTTGAGGGAAAGATCCCTTTCTTTAAACTTTTACATACCTGGGAGGCATGGGGGAAGAGGGAAAGACTTCATCTTAAGAGAATTAGTAAAAAATTCATCTAAAATGTGATTTTCTTGGGACAGATTTTAGTCTCTACTTTTCTATCTAAGAGATGCCTGCCCATCTCCTTCTCACATGAGATTTGGTAACAACCAAGTAAGCTTTCATTTTAGAATAATGAAGCCATGGGTTGCCTCTTTACTCTAGAGGGATATTAAAAAGCAACAACCATGCAAAAGTCCTTAGGACGTACAAAAATATATTACTATTGTAATGCACCTCCAGACATTGTTCCCTTGGCATATATAATCTTAGAAACTAAATAGCCTAAGTCTTATAGTACCATATTCTTCCAGTGGCTGATTCTCAAGTCCTCCATTCTCATTAGGAAGTATAGTCACATTTCCAATGGTTAAGCTCAAGTAGCATAGGTAGTCTAAGTGTGGTAAACATTCTTTCACATGCAACTCTAGAAATATATATACCAGATACAGCTTTTCCTTCTACTTCTTTCTGTAAGTTAAATGTGTCTTTAATTTCTCTATTCCTCATGAAACATGATTATTTTCTCTAAATATCTTGGTCATTTCCTCTTAATACCCTCCAGATATCTGAAGCCCTTTTAAATTGTGATTCCAAAAAATGTTAGGATTACATTCTTAATCCAAATAACATAAGATAGAATTTCTCTGACTTGAACTATTGTGATAATTAATCAGTAATTGAAAAATAATCTACTGATATTAAGAATCATTGATTAAGAGATAATCAGTTAATACAAACTGGTACTGAAAGTTTACAGCCTCAGGCTTGGACAATTAAAAGAATGTGGTTTCCACTCACTACTTAAGGGAAGACTTAGCAAGCAAACAGTTTGGGAAGGGTAGACCAGGACTTTTGAAACAACTAATCATATTTTAGTGCCTGAAAGTTGGAAACTGGATAGTGAAGGTGGGCATCCAAAGGCAAACTCTGAGTTTTACATATTAGAAAGATAAATTCATTAATCACCTCAGTGGATAAGACAGAGCAGTGGATGGCATGACCAGATGCACATGGAAGATATGGTAGTCTGTTGGGACCTGCAGAGGACATTTAGTGCTACAGCAGAGGAAGGAGGGAAGAACAAATTAGAGAACTGCAATAGCCAAAAATTGACAGCAAATATCTGAGTGAATGGAGACTATAAAGTAGACTATGTCAGCAAATGGACCTTGGAAGTTTTTTCTCATCCTTGAATCAGCAAGATTGACAGCATTTCAGAACTATTGAAACCATTTAAGCAGAACCCTCATTACATGCTCCACATCAGGAAATCTGGGATGCTATTTGGTGGCTATTTCCCATCCCTGGGTGCTGATGTGGTTGGAAGGCTGAGTGCTGCTTCTCCCCTTTCTTGCTCCTTACCCCAGAAACAGGAGGAATAAAAATAAAATTTGGAAACAATGCTCTCACCCACGTTCCCCTAATCCTTGATTCTTCCCATCCTAATCAACTATGTAAACATCATTTAAAATATATATATATATATATATGAGTCATTACTGTTGGATAAGATCAAGATATTAGATCTGGTCAAGAGAATGAGTACAGCTGGAAAAAAGAACTACATAGAATGAACCTTAGACATTCCAACAAGAATGGAGAGTGCTCAGCTGTGTCAAATGCTACTGAGAGTCTAGTAAGATGAGGACTTAAGGCCATGGATGATATTGACAGGAGTGATTGTGGTGGAGCGGCAAGAGTAAAAGCTTATTTAGAGTGCATTCAAGGACAGGAAGGGTAGAATTGGACAGCAAGTGTACAAATACCTTTTTATTAGGATTTTACTATAAACGAAGAAAAGAAATGGCTCATGAGCTAGAAGACAAGTAAGATAGGGTTGATATTTTTAAAATTTAATAAAAATATTATGCTTATTATTAGGAAAGGCCCATTAGCAGGAAATCAATAATTCATGAGAAATGGGAAGACCAGTTAGGGGACATTATTTGAAAAAAGAGAAAGATTGAAGGCATAACTTAAGGATCTGGTTTCGTCTAGAAGTGCAAAAATATTTCCATAACAAGAGAAAACTCAGTGTATAAGATCATAAATGTTTCAGGTATTGCCTTTGGATATTCTATGAGCATTACTTCTATTTCTTGGGAAAAGAAACAAAATAATGAGGAAGGGAATATTGGAGTTCAGGGAGGAAAACAGCATAAGGGGGTGGTGACAGAGCTGGTTAAGTTGCCAGATGAGATTCCTGCATCCCATATAGAGTCCCAACTGTTCTGCTTCCAGTCCAGTTCCCTATTAATGTACTTGGGAAGCAGCAGCTGATGACTCAAGTACTTAAATTCCTGCCACTCATTTTGGAGACCCAGAGAAATTTCCTCAATTTGGCCTGTCCCAACCCTGGCTATTTTGGCATTTGGGGAGTGAAACAGCCAATGGAAGATCATTTTTCAGCTCTTTCTCTTTCCCTCCACCCCTCCCTCCCTTTCCTCTCTTCTCTCTCCTTTTGCTTTTCAACTAACTACATAAATAAACATGATTCTTTAAAAAAAATTAGAAGAGGAGAAAGGGAAAAACTGGAATAACTCAATAGCTTGGGAGTATAGTTGCCATGCAGCTTCAAGAGCCCACTATAGTTAATGATCATGGCTATAAAAACAGACCAGTCAGCACTGTTTTTTTTTTCTCTAGCTGTGTCAACTGAATAGGTCTAAGCATGCAATATGTTTAAAATTATATTCAAGCATAATTGAAGACAAATGGAAACAATATAGGGAGAGGGGGAAAAGAGACTGAAGATGCAGACAAGGGAATTTGTATGACTGACCTCAGAATTCAGGCTACATCACAAAAGAAGTGACTACATGAACAATTAGAAAAATGGTAGTAAGATGGATATTTTATTGTTCCTGCTAAACTTGAAGGATTGTTGAAAGTGAGGCACTGAATACATGAGCTAGAAGAAGTAGTTCTCAGAGTGGAAATTTGAAAGTATGAAGAGATTCAGTCACTGCCAAGCACAACATTTAAGATAGGACCTATGGAGTGATTCTTTCACCATAATGTGGGAAACAAAGTTATTAGAGGAAACTAAAGAGGTAAAAAAAAAACTATTGAAAGATCATCTGCGTATATTTAAAACAACAGCAAAAGTCAGGAACACCTGTTCATTAGAGAGGGGAATAGACAGGAGAAATGAGCCTCGGAGTCAACACGTGACTATGAGAAGAAGTAATGCACAGAAAAGGTATCAGGAAAACAAACAGACAATCATTATCCAGGGTAAGGCAGAGAGGGCACATTCCAGGAAATAGGAGAGGACAGGCTGATGGCACAAGGGCACCTGGAGACTGACAGACATGAGAGCAGTGGAAACAATGGTGTGGTGTTGCAGTGACCAGATGCTCCACTGGTTACAGTGGGCAGTAATTCGAGCTCCACCAGCAGTCAGAGCTCCACCAGCACCAGGTGGGAAGGAGAGTTCACTGGGAGCTCAGGAGGTGAACCCAGGCAAAGAACTGCCTGTTCCACTGACTGTTTTATTTGCCCAGAAGTAGAGAAAGCAGCAGATCCAAAACAGGTTGGGTGGTAACAGAGTGGATTTCATAGTCCACACCCACACCAGAACCAAATCAGGCACAAAGGCTTTGGGAAGGGACTGTGTATGTACTAAGCTGGGAACAAACTCATTTCTGGTTCAGCAAATTGCAATGACATGGCATCCTACAGGTTCTATCAAAACAGGTCCAGGTAGCCCCCAGAACTGATGGCAAACAGATCCAGAACTCAACAAGTGTCACAGTGCCATTTTGTACAGTGTGGCAAAGGCTTTGAAACTGCAAGGACAACAGTGAGCTGTGCATGTACTAAGCTGGACGTGAACTCACAGTTCAGTACATTGCACTGGTCCCATAGAGAAAATAATACCAACTTTGGCATCCAACGGGACAAAATAAGTCCAGATGACCTCCAGACCTTACAGCCAGCAAGTTTCAGCAAGATCAGCATCAACAACAACCTAGTTATTTAGGACACATGTGTCCCCCTAATCCTGATACCTGCTTGAAAAGAAAGAAAGGTTGTGTAGACAACAGTGTAGCCTCGGCATGGGATCAGAGGAGGTGGAAAGTGGTGAGCTGGAGCTGGGGTTATGAAGACCATGGTGGAAACTTAACACAAGAATCCAGACCTGAAACTCACTGGATGGAATGGCACAAATGACTGCAAATAAAGAACTGGGTAACAACCACAATAAGTAAAATTGAACTCTAGATCTGTGGGTGACACAACTTAGAAATCTGTCTTAAGGAGAAGAATCTGCTAACCAGAAGCACAATGGCGAAGAGCAAAAGAAGAGACAGAGACACAAGGAATGTTACTGGAGACTCCCCTGCAAAGGAACAAAAACCTTCTTTAACCTCAGAGTTAACTGAGGAATACATTGAGAAAATGGGCGATTTAGAGAACTCATTATAAATCTTCTTATCAACAATGAGAAGAACATACAGGAGTTCAAGAAATACGTCAAACAGGAAATAGCAACACTGAAATAAAATTAAGCTGAAGTATTAGAAATGAAGGACAACGGAGCAAATTAAAATTTCAGTGGAAAATCTCAATACTAGAATGAAGGAGGTAGAACAAAGAAACTAAGAATTGAAAGATCTCTCTTGTCAGAATGGGGAAACAAACAGCTGAAAGCAGAGCTGGGTCAAGCTTAAAAAGTATTCAAGAATCAGGCGACACCATTAAAAGGCCAAATATAAAAGTTATGGGAGTTCTACAAGGTGCAGAAAGAGAAGCTTGGTTTAAAAATGTGTTCAATGAAATAATAAAGGAAAATTCCCTAATCTGGAGAAAGAATTGGGAAACAGAATACAGGATGGGCACAGAACTCCCATCAGGGTTGACCAAAGGTGATCTTCACTAAGACACATGATAATCAAGCTCTCTTTAATTGAACATAAGGAAAAGATCCTTAAATATGCATGTGAAAAAAAATCAATTGATCTACAGAGGAAAGGCAATGCGACTCATAGCTGACCTCTCACAGGAAGCACTGCAGGCCAGAAAGGATTAGAGTGACATATTCCAGATTCTAAAAGCAAAAAATAATGTCCAACAATAATGTACCCAGCAAGGGTTTCTTTTGTCTTTGAAAAGGAAATGAAATTCTTCCACAGTAAAGAAAAGCTGAAAGAATACAACTCCTAGGCCTAACATCTCCCATCCTGAAATCCTCAGAAGTTAATTGCTGATCTCTTGATCACAGCTTGAAAAATTGGCACTTATCCTGCCTACTGTCATGCTACTTGGTTGAAATCTTCCTCTATGATTCCATTGTCTTGTGTAATCATTGCCTCTTGGAAAGGTTTAACAACAATCATTACTAAATAGTTCATTGAATTGTGAGAATAGATGGTGACGATTTATTAGAGCAAGATCTTGTGGGAAAGAAATGACGGCATTTCTTTATGTCTGCAACCTGGAGAACGTCTCAGAAAATTATTTGACTGGGGATATAGGCTCAAGCTCTAGAGAGGTCCTGAACAGAAGTATTAGTATTCTGGTTGGATAAAGGACCAACGGCAAACATTTTTATAGTAAGAATAGGAACAAAAAATGCTCGTTCTCATTCAACACTTGCAGCATCTGATCTTTGAAATTTGGCTACTATTGAGTTCTTCATAAGTACCACCTGTTTTCCTACTTTGGAGAATCAGTTACAAATAAAATGAGTTATTAATACTTGGCAATGTAGCTCCAAACACTGAAGAGAAAGTTTTTCTGACTTCTCTGCTGAGTCCTCGAAGACAGATGGGCCAGGCATGTGTGCCTAATGTGAAAAGGCAGCAGTTTGCAATGAAGGACCAGAATCATTCTGTCCACCCTGCCCTGCTCCCCATCCCCCAAACACACACTTGCTTCTGTAGGCTGAGTTCTCTGGATAACTGGACAGTGCCCTGCATGTGTGAGAAAAAGACAAAGTACAAGTCTTATGAGTCTGAATTTAGTGATTTTCATCCTATTTGTATTATTTATTTTTAAAAATGAAACTGGTACCTGCAGCAGGAAGCATTTTATAATAAACCAATTCTCTTAGTGTGCTCTCTCACTGGGCACAAATTAACCAATATAGATGCTACATTTATTGTCTCAGGCTATGAGAAACTGCCACTTTGCAGGATGGCCTAAATACAGAAACAAAAACAAAGATAAGGAAATGGGCTCACATGCCAATTGCTAACAAATTGCCATTTCAATTCCTTAAATGAATTCCTGGTGGTCTGGGAGTTGACATAGATTCTAAACTCCAAACTTCCAGACAGTAGCTTAGAGGCTAGTAAAAATATTGATAAATAATTTAAAAGATTGAAGATAACACTAGATATAATCAATGGTAGAGAGTTTAGTAACTTGTTGTCAAACTCTATACCTGTAAAACTGTATAATGGAAAATAAGAATAAAAGATTGAAGATCATTTTTTAAAGATTTATTTATTTTTATTACAAAGTCAGATATACAGAGAGAAGGAGAGAGATAGAGAGGAAGATCTTCCGTCCAATGATTCACTCCCCAAGTGAGAGCAACGGCCGGTGCTGCGCCAATCCGGAGCCAGGAGCCAGGAACTTCCTCCAGGTCTCCCACGCAAGTGCAGGAACCCAAGGCTTTGGGCAGTCCTCGACTGCCTTCCCAGGCCATAAGCAGGGAGCCGGATGGGAAGTGAAGCTGCCGTGATTAGAACCGGCGCCTACATGGGATCCTGGCGCATTCAAGGCGAGGACTTTAGCCGCTAGGCCATGGCGCCAGGCCTTGAAGATCATTTTTGGAAAAAAAAAAAAACATTCATAACTACATTTATCTCTCAGGCTGAGGAATTAGTCAATTTTTATTGGAGGCAAGCTGGGATGCAATGATTCTGTAATTTCTCTTTTCCTTTTTGTAGGTTTATTTATTTTTATTTGAGAGAAAGTTACAGGGAGAAGGATAGATAGACGGAGGTTTTCTGTCTGCTAGTTCACTTCCAAAACGATCAAAATAGCTGACGCTGAACTGATCCAAAACCAGGAGTTAAAAACTTCTTTCTGGCGCGAGGGCCTAAGGACTTGAGCCATTTTTCACTGATTTCCCAGGTCTTTGATGAGAATTGTATTAGAAATGAAGCAGCCAGGACACAAGTCAGCACCTATACGGGATGCGAGAGTTGTAGGTGGAGGCTTACTACACGGCACCAGTCCCAGTTCTGTAGTTTTAAAGGATAATCCCAAGAACAGACTAAGAAGTATGTTATACAGAATGCTAGAGTGGATTGAGGCAACCACAGAGTAATTTGAAGGGCAACTGTATATACACGGAGTAGAAACTGGATTTAAACTTATACCTAATTATGTCATTCCCCTGATGAAAATACTCCAGGGCTTTCCACTGAAAACAGAGTGAAGTCTAAGATCTATGACAAACACAAAACATTCTGTTTGATCTGTCTGTTGCCTCCCAGCTGAACCTGGGCTCTGGCTAACCTGTTCCAGAGCCATACTAACCTTCTTTCGTTTCTTACAATATCCCACACTTCTTCCTACCTCTAGCATCTTTCAAATATTCATCCTTTTAAATGGGATACTCATTCCCCATTTGTTTACGAGTGCCTCCCTCTTATACATCTTATTGCCCTATATTCACCTTCCTTAGTTTTCCCTAATTCTTAACTCCCTTATTATATTGTCTCTCTTTTCTATTTCTCCCTGTTTAATACTGTCCATTTTATTGTTTATTTCCATAACCCATATTTATAAACAGAGGGGTTCATCCCCCTCTCATTCCTCCTACTCTATAATCCCCAGCTATTATAATAATTTGAGGACAAGTACTACCCATTTATAGAACTCAATAGAATCACAATCAATTATTGGTGTGGTCAACTGTTTAGTAATTTGTCTTCCCCACCACAGCTACAAGCTTTCTAATGTAAATAATCTCATCTATTTTACTCATTTGTATTCCAAAACTTAGTCTGCTGCCTAATACATGCTGGTATTCAACAAATAACTGTGAATTATTTATTTAAGCTCAGTATTGTAGTTTGGGACTCTCAATTTTAACTCAGCATTACTTCTTCCTATCCACAATCAAAAGATAACAAAACCTGAGGGTTTATAAATTAATTATGGGCAGTAGTTTATAATAATTATAGGGCAAGATATTTTTCAAAATGAAAAGTCGGTTGTTTCCAAATTTTAACGTGTGTGTGTGTGTGTGTGTGTGTGTGTATGTAAATATTTTCAGTGTGGAGTGTTTCTCAGCTGTTAATTCAGAATGATTGATCAAAAAGTATATTTAAGTGTGATGCTCTCACTTCTATTTCAGCAACTTTTAGTCACAATTTATAACATTATTTATTTGGAAAAAGACATTGAAGAGTGTATGTAAAGACATCCTGAATAAATTTATCCTGTTTTAGCAGCTTTTCCTTGACACTCTCCCTCCAGAGGGGACAGAAGTGACCAAAGAACCTAGGGAAGAAGAGGTGGGGCAGCTATAGGAGTTCTGAAAGTTACCTTTGTTCCTTCCTGTTAGCCCCAGCCTCTGTTTAAAAAAGATTCATCTATTTTTATTGGAAAGGCAGATACACAGAGCGAAGGCAGTGTCCCAAGGATTTGGGCCATCCTCAGCTGTTTTCCCAGGCCACAGGCAGGGAAGTAGAGCAGCTGGAACACCCATATGGGATCTTGGCATGTGAAAGGGGAGGATTTAGTGACTAGGTTATCATGGGGGTGGGGGGGCTTAACCCCAGCATTTTATCCCCTGTGTTCTCATATGACCCACAATAGTAGAGCAAATAGCAAGGATATTGTCATGGGAAGAATGATATGTGGGCAGGACTGTGATTTCTGAGAGAAAACACTCGAAAGTTATCAATCATTTTGTAAGTCAGATTTTTATAGGAAGTACTTATCTTCATGTCTATTAGTTAACACAGTCTTCTCAAAATAACAGTTAAAGATTATTGTCAAACATGGAGCAAAAGAGAATGTATTTGAATAATTTATGTGTAAACAAGATGACTTATACATTTTGTCCAGAGAATACCACAGAATACCACTAGCAGTGGATAGAATTCTTCACACAATGCCTTTTTCCCCTTGAATGCAGCTAGTTAAAGACTAATCGTTTATTTTGTCTTTCTCCTTTCTTAATATTTCTTGATTTGTCCACATGCTTCAAGCCATTACAATTTTATCTCCCAATATGATATCCAAAGTTAGAGTTCATCTTTCATCACCACATTTTAGATTGGTTTACTGAAGAGAAGTTAGGGAAGCAGATATCTTCATTTCACCAACAACATTTTTCGTAAATCATATTTAATGTAGGTCTCCACTGTGAAATTGTTTTTTCAAATTGTGCTATCTACTATGTGTCAACTTCTGGGCATTACCTTTAAACCCAAAGGGAGAGCTTATATTGGGGAATCCTTTGATATTTATCTTCTTCCTAAATTTTCCTGATCTCATTTTTTCACAGTCATTGCCTGAGTCTAGATGAAACTACGTGTAAATCTAGAAAGAGAAGAGGCTGATGACTGATGGAGTGTTTAGGGGTGAAGAGCGAGCAGATGAAATTTCTTTAGAAGAGAGATGTAGAGGTAGCAAAGTGATAAATGAGGAAGGAGACTTCTCTTAAAGCTGAGATCAAGAAATAGGTATACTGTGAGCTGTTTTTTCCAGGCTCCATGTTTACGTGAGGGTGACTTCAGAATGGGTTTAGACATTTTGATTAATATTTTTATTTTGCCACTTGATAGTATTGACACAGGTCAAGATATTTCATAAGGAGCATCAGCAGTCCAGGAATGATAACAAATACCAACTGACATTGGTTTTAATCTCCAAGAGGAAAAAATGTGATAAAAACATGGAAACAATGGGGAATGCCCATCTAAAAGAGGTAGCTGCTCCTGGGTTCAAAAGCAGTACTGCCCTGTAAAAATGTGGCACTGTGTCATCACGAGTGTTGCTTTTCATTTATCTGAAGAAATCAGAAATGTAGACTTTTATTTGAGTTCTCCCAATTTTTTTTTTTTTCTGTTTTGGCTCGAGCTAACACTTTCTGTGGCTTTGCAAGGCAGTATGTCTTTTTTTTTTTTTTAGGAGACATTAACATCCGTTCTAGTTCAACTGACTCATTTGGTGGGAACAAGAAGTCCACATGCCAATACGAATAAAGAGAGGAGTTCATGAAGACAGAAGGCTTAGGAGATACATTGCATAATGTAAAAAATAATGAGGCTCAGTGATTATTACTATAAAATAAATAAATAACATCTATTCTAATAAAGTGGAATTTTGAGGCATTTGGAATACACTCAATAATGAGAAACAATTTTAAAAAGAGTTTTTAGGGGCTAGCATTTTGGTATAACAAATAAAGTCACCACCTGTAACACCAGCACCCCATATGAGGGCCAGTTAGAGTCGCAGCTGCTCTAGTTCTGATCCCACCCCTGGGACTGGCCTGGGGAAAAGCAGCAGTAGATGGCCCAAGTGTTTGGGCCCCTGCCACTCACCTAGGAGACCTAGATAAAATTCTTGATTCCTGGCTATCGCCTAGTCCAGCCCTAGCCATTGCAACCATATGGGGAGTGAATCAGGGGATGGAAGATTTCTCTATCTCCCCATACCTTCCTATCTCTGTGTACCTCTGGCTTTCAAAATAAACAATTAAATCTTTCGATTTAAAAAATTATTAACAAGATACAGAAAAGGAATATTGGACTGAAGAACTGTGACAAATTTAGCAAGATTTTCTCTTCAAAGAATTGATGTTGCTTAATAGCTAAATCACAGAGAATTGGTTGTATCACATGCAACAAAATTCAAGATACTGGTTACCTGCAAAAATCCATGACTCTGCCAGGATTGCCAATGGGATTTAGTTATATTGTTCGTGTTTCTCAAGATGAGTGATAATCATGTGAATTTTCATTACAAACTGCTGGAAGTTTTTCTATCTCTGAACTACTTCATAAGAAATACATTCTAGAAAAGTAAATGTTAGGCCTTTGTCAAAGCTGTGAACAGTTGGTTTTTCTGCCAAATGAATTTCTCTTCAAGGCCAAGAGAGGAGAAAGCGTTTAGATTTTTACTCTTACACTGAGTATCTCTCCAATTCTGACAGAAGATGACAGGCATGTTTAAGCTGAAAAGCACACCTTGGGTTGGCAGGAACATTGAGGGTTCACTAGACATGTGCTGGCTGAGAGCAACTGCCTCAACTCCAGCAACTGAATCTGATATTTCTGTTTGCTCCTTGAGCTCAGGCAGGGTTGTTTATGAAATGTCAGTGCTGAAGAGGAGTCACATGTGATTTTTAGAAGGAAGTAAGACAGAGGCATTATTATTTCCTGGATTGTATCAGGTAAAACGCTAGCCTGAATTCCCATTATGATCGTCACCATCATAGCAATTTACATTCATATCATATTTGACTGTATATGGGGGTGCTGCAAAATATTTGTGGAATACAGAATTGAAAGATATAGTTATTTTATTACAAATATTTTTTTGAAATCAAGGTATGGTTTCATCCCACATATTTTCCATGAACTTGCTGAGGCCCTCTCATAGGCATTGAGACTAATATTGGGATGATATTTGATAAAGCATTTCTGAGATTGCAACCATCCAAAAAATGAAGATGTAATCGAATATTTCTAATCCCCATAATAGGTTGATAGTGATACACATTTTCTTGACTGTTTCACAGCTCTTTAGATAATTATTCACTAGTAACTTAACCTTCTCTATTCCCACAGCCATGTCTTACCTATTTGGCTTGGATTACGGATTTAGTCATCTCCAGACTTGATGGCCAATCCTGTTTTTTTTTTTTTTTTTTCCTGCGGCTGCCGACCCGGAGGCCTTTCCCAACCCCAAGCCCCCGGCCCCGCGCCACGCACAGGGGATGCCTGCACAGAAGAACCCACCTCCGACCCGCCCGGCCCCGGCCACTGTTACCAATCCTGTTCTTAGCCATTAATAATTTTGTAAAAATCCTACTGTGAAAATACCTCAGTTTTGTAAAGTGAAATGAAAGTATACCATTGTAAAAATTCGTGAAAGAAAGAAATTGGGAAGAAGAGGGATGGATGGGGAAGATGGGCAGGAGAGAGAATGAAGCGTAAATTACAACTATGCTCCTAAATCTGTATTGTGAAACATGTGAAATTTATTACATTATATAAAGAAGGCATTAAAAAAAAGTCAATCAATCTTTAGGCTACTAGTCTTCTCTAATGTAGTATATATTCTGTTGTAGCTCTGCTTTGTCTTTGGGATGTCTTGAAAAACTCTTTTCGTAGTAACCAACAACAGCATTTCTTTTTTTTTTTTTTTTAAAGATTTTATTGTTATTGGAAAGCCGGATATACAGAGAGGAGGAGAGACAGAGAGGAAGATCTTCCATCCGATGTTTCACTCCCCAAGTGAGCTGCAACGGGCCGGTACGTGCCAATCCGATGCCGGGACCTGGAACCTCTTCCGGGTCTCCCACGCGGGTGCAGGGTCCCAAAGCTTTGGGCCGTCCTCGACTGCTTTCCCAGGCCACAAGCAGGGAGCTGGATGGGAAGTGGAGCTGCCGGGATTAGAACCGGCGCCCATATGGGATCCCGGGGCTTTCAAGGCGAGGACTTTAGCTGCTAGGCCACGGCGCCGGGCCCAACAACAGCATTTCTTAACTAATTGTTGTGTACTTATGGTCACCATTGTCATGGTTCTACCATTAAACTAATTCCCAGGAAACCGGCACTGTTGCACAGCAAGTTGCATCTCCAGCATCCTATAGCGCTGGTTCAATTCTGGTGGCTGTGCCTCTTGTGGCCATCTGGGGAGTGAACCAACAAATGGAACATCTCCTCTCTTCTATGACTCACTCTCTATATGTCATTTTACCCTTCAATTAAATAAAGATAAATCTTTAAAAAAAATCCTCAATGCCCAAATACATATAAGCCTGTATCCCAGGCGAATTTGGCTAAGAGGTAATGAAAGATATACATTGGAATGTAGTATGAGTTTTAAATATGTTTCAAAATGTGTTCTACTATTTTCTAAGTATGCGTCAAGTTTTTGAGGGTTTCTGAAAATCTGATTAATGAAGGCTTACAAATAGTGGTTTATTTTTCATATATAACAGAAACCTGGAGATAATTGTTTAATTAGTTGATCTGTCCAATAATACCAAGGACCTAAACTCTTCCTGTTTTTTAGCCCTATCATTAAAGAAAATTGGATTTTATTCTCAACTCACTGCTGAGGAATTGTTCTTTCTGAAGCCTTGTAAATATGTATTCAAAGCAGAATAGAGTAGATTAAGGAGGAGTAGAGTAATGCCAGCTATATATATATATATATATATACACACACACACACACATATATATATACACACATATATACACATATGTATATTCCTTTTTTATCAGGAGAACTGTTTGCCTCAGAACCTCCATCAGCACATCCAATCTTAGTGCTCACTAATCTTAGAACTAGATCACATGACCACCTCAGAATGGCAAGAGGAAAAGGAAAGAAAGGTGTAAAAATCCTCGTTCTGGGCCTGGCGTGGTGGCCTAGCGGCTAAAGTTCTCACCTCGCACATGCCTGAGTCCCACAGGGGCGCCAGTTCGTATCCTGGCAGCTTTGTTTCCCGTCCAGTTCCCTGTTTGTAGTCTGGGAAAGCAGTCAAAGATGGCCCAAAGCCTTGGGACACTGCACCCATAAGGAAAACCAGGAAGAGGATCCAGGCTGCTGGCTTCAGATGGGCTCAGCTCTGGCTGTTGCAGTCATTTGGCGAGTGAATCTGTGGAAGATCTTCCTCTGTCTCTTCTCCTCTCTATATCTGACTTTCCAATAAAAATAAATTGATCTTTAAAAATATCGTTCTGATCATGCTTCATCATTTGTAGGGGAACACAAAGTCATACTTCTGCACTCTGAAAGAAGCAGGTTATGGATTTAAAGCAGTCAATCAGTTGTGTTTTTCTTTAATCAGCATAAAACAATATTTTCTGAATTCTTTTCATAGACAGGTTGTGCATAAATCCAATAATTTTCATAAATAAAGCAATAATGAATTATGAATACCACTTTTACCTTGTGCTCTCTGATTCATGGCATAATTAGTTTTGTGAAAAGTCAACAGTGTAACTTCTAGTTGAGGGGGATCCATGAAATATGAAAACCTTAGGCTCTCTATTCATAGGAGAGAATATTCTAGTGTATTTTTCCTCTTTCTCTGTCTCTGTCTCTCTCTCATAACCACTTCATATACAAAAAGATCTTAGGCAAAGGCAGAGTTTCAGGTTATTCAAATATTATAAATTACTTCATGCTAATATTAAAGGGATGACAAGTTGCTTTCTCTTGTTAATATTTTTTTTTCTCAAAAGACTGTTACTTTGTAGCCTAATAATGAAGTGTT
This sequence comes from Ochotona princeps, assembly GCF_030435755.1. Taxonomy (NCBI): domain Eukaryota; kingdom Metazoa; phylum Chordata; class Mammalia; order Lagomorpha; family Ochotonidae; genus Ochotona; species Ochotona princeps. Next base: position 85,990,417 of record NC_080834.1, on the reverse strand, counting down.
CCACCCGTTATTAGACACGTGTCAACTGATACTAGCACAGATTTGAACTGCCTGGAATTCTAAAAGTCAAAGGACAATCAAGGCCCATCTCAGGTTTTGAAAAGCTTCCTGACACTCCAGATGTCAGATATTGTTATCATGGCTTTCTCTTCTAGGTAAAATCAAAGAGCAGGCAGGCTTGAACCCAGAAGTGAGAAGTAAATCTCACTCTATACCAGTTTTTTTTAATCTAAAAATACTAATTTATTCTTCTAAACTATTTGTTTGCTTAGATGTAAGATTTTCCCATTTTTACATAATTTCTACTCTCTCCAAAAAAGAAACTAAACATACTTTCAATTCTAATCTATATGTTTATCCTCTGAACACTCAAATATGAATTCTCTAAGCTTCAATAAAAAGCTCACCTATTTAGTATTCAACAGATGTTTTGGGGTGTAGAGACACTGCGGGCAGATGCTATAATAAGAACTAAAGATAAAAACAGTGAATGAGATAACACTCCTTGTCCTTACAGAATTCACAGTAGAGAAGACAGATGTGGTTTGTCCAAATACGGTGTCCCAGAAAAATTTGCAAGTAATCTAAGGCCTTGTGTTACTTGTCGAAAGTAAATCCAACTGTTGAAACAAATTCTAATTTCTCTGCAGCTCCACACACTAATGCTTTATTTTCTGCTTACGTTATAATCAGATGAAAGTTCCAGGAATCTTTATCTTGGACATTTCTCCCCCACAAAGTCCTCTGGGTCTTCCCCAGTCAGATGATACATGGAAAGACAGAACTCAGTAGGTTGGTGGTGGCAGATTTCTTAAGGGAAAGCCCAGAAAGTGGCACAACAGTTCCACTCACATTTCATCACATGGTCACATCTCAATGCAAGGAAAGCTAGGAAGTACAGTCTTCTCTGGTGCCAAAGATAAAGAGGGGAAGATGAACACTGGCGAGGCCAGCCTTTAAGTCTGAGTAAAAGTCAATCTGAAATTAGAACAAGTAGGGAATCAGTCAGGTGGAAAGTTACAGTCAGAGAGAACATCAGTGGAAAGTCCAGAGGTCAGAAATCATGGCATTTGGAGTCTCACGTTGCTAGTGGCACTGGGCTGTGGAAGGCGATTTGGAGAAGGAAAGAGAAACATCTTATGAACATCTTTGTAGACCATTTTGAGGAATACCGATTCTATATCAGGAAAAGCGAAGCACCATTAAAGATTTTAATCAGGAAAATGAAGTGATTTCTAATCTTGGGTAGGTTAGAAAACAATAATCAACCAAACAATAATTACCGTGGTGTGGAAAGGAAATTGGAATAAATGAAGGTGAGTAGAACTGGAAGCCAATTACAAAGTTGTTACAAAAGTAATGTCATAGAAAGATTCACAAGTGAAAAGCCAAAAGTGAGTTGTGAGACATTTAGTGAAAAGGATTAAAATAATGCAGTTTCTAATAAGCTGAACAAGCAAAAACTCTTAGATCATTTCCCAGTTCATCTGTCCATCTTTGCAGAAGTTCCAGCATTCTCAACCCAAAGAGAAAGATATCATACCAGCATATTTTGTTTGGTATTATAAATGCAGTCTAAAACTTGGACTCTTTGTCCAAGGCCACTAGCCAGAAATCGTTACATAAATCAATAACCGAGATGAATTAGGAAGTTCCCGATTGACTCTAGGCATCTGATTATCTTGTTTTTTTCCCCATTTCACAGGTTTCTAAAATTTACCAAATGAAACCAACTTTCTTTGCCCCAGTCATTAATCAGGATATGTCTTGGTGTGGAGTGTGTGTTAAATTTTGTCACTGGCTAAATACATGAGGAACATCTTCGTCAGACAAGAAGAAAATATGCCAAAAGCCTTGCTGTGCAAAGATCTTGCCATCATATTTCTGGACATATTTGTTTGGCAGAATCCTAGCCTGTGTTCTGGGACCTACCAACTGAAGACATTCTGTTTTTATAGTATCAAATCACAAGGATACTGTTTGCCAAGACTCATACTGTTGTCCACCTGGCCAGCCCTGGCCACTTTAGGAATTGAAAATAACAGACAGAAGGTCCTGGCTGACATTGTGAAAATTAGGCCATGCGCACAAGTTCATCATTAGAAGGAACTGCCTGCTGGATTCTGCAGCTCCATGGTGTGCCTCCTCCTCTGCACCTGTGCCGTGATCCTGAGTGAATTCACACTGTTTCTGGTTCCATTTATACATTTCTATCTTCTTTGCACTTAACCAGCCCTTTCTACTTTGCCATAAATCCTTTCCTTGTGTGCCACATGAATTCTGCAGCCTCGTGTTGTACTTCTCTGAATCTGAACTGTTTCCTCCCCAGGAGGGACACAGGTATGCCTTGCGGGTGCTTTACTTCCATGCCAGTGTGAAACTGCTCCCACCATCCTGAAAGCCTGCCTTATAGTTGCTGGTTTGACCTCACCACTTGCCACCACTGTTGTACTTTGCCACTATTATTACCAGTTCAAATCGCACCTTCCCTACAAGCTCTGATAATCATGTTGGCATCCTAGAAGATACAGTCATAGAGCTAACCTTGTGTATTTTTCATTTTAAAATAGCAGATTTAAGAAATTTGCAGCAGCAGCAGTTCCACAAAAACTATCTTGTACCTTAGTAAGAGCCTTTTACATTTTTGTTTTTGGCTCATAGAATGAAAAAATACATGTTGTGCCTCAAAATATAATTTAAAATAGTCTTATCCCAATCATTTAGTTGATAAATTTCTGACAAAACTCTATTATGGATCAAGATGCAATGATGGCTAATTGCCATGAATTCAAAATACTATCACATTTATAGTTCTGTGGCTAAACTCAGAAAGTATTGCCTTAAATGCTGTGCCGCTACTGTCCTGCTACAGCAAGATCCCCAACAGCTATTACTATTTCAAGAGTTTTGTTTTGAATCTCAAAGGAAATTTCTACTTCAATCTATTAGCTTTTAGTACAATGTTTTAGTGTCACTTTTTCATTGTTTGTATCCTTATTCTGCTTTCGATTCTTTTTTTTTCTTTTTTTATTTATTTTTTTTGGAAAGGCAGATATACAGAGAGGTGGAGAGACAGAGAGCAAGATCTTCCATCTGATGGTGGTTCACTCCCCAAGTAATCGCAACAGCTGGAGCTCAGCCATTCCGAAGCCAGGAACCCAGAGTCTCGTCCAGGTCTCCTACACGGGTGCAGGGTCCCAAGGCCTCGGGCTGTCCTGGACTGCTTTCCCAGGCCAGAAGCAGGAAGCTGGAGGGGAAGTGGGGCCGCTGGGATTAGACCCGGCAAACATGTGGGATCCCGGCGCGCGCAAAGTGAGGACTTTAATCACTATGCTATCGCGCCAGGTCCCTGATTCTGTATTTAAATACAGGCAATTTTTTAAAACAAAGTTCATAATATACTTTAAAATATGAGTGACTTTCCAGTGTTTTATAATTTGGTTTTCTGAATTATCTTTTTTTGTGGTTTTTCAACTCTAAGATGACGTTATGAAGCAGATTTAGGCCATGGGATGCAATGCTTTCTGAAGAAAAAGAAGAGATGCATATGATCTCTCAAACAGCTTTCAAGTTTGTTAAACTATTCTTCAACCAAGCAAGTATCTTTTCTTTATCTAATGTAGGGAAGCACATTGTTCACGATTAATTCAGTCTGCTGAGCATTATCTTCTTATGCTTCGGGGTGTCTACTCCAAGAAAAAATATCACGAGGTATAAATTTGACAGTTTTATTTTTTCTTATCCCTGAATGTTTATCCATACACCAGTAAGTACCATTAAGATACAATGGCTCACTGATTTTTCCTTTCAAAATTCCATTACTTGTTTACATACTGAATCCAAAATGAGCCTTGTTTAAAAATAGCATGTGGTGGGAAAATGAAATGATGAGCTTAAGAATTCAAAATACTTTAGGTCAAGCACTTGATGCCACAGTTAAGAAACCACTTAGGACATTGGCATCCTATATTAGAGTCCCTGGTTTCAAGTTCCATTTCTACTTTCCAGCTCAGCTTCCTGTTACTGTGTACCTTGGGAGAAGACAACTGATAGCTCAAATACTTGGGTCTCCTGTCACCCATGTGGAAGAAACATACTGATTTCTGGATTGCTAGCTTTGACCTGACCAACCCTGGGCCATTGAAGCTATTTGGGGAAGAACCAGCAAATGGGAAATTCTCTTTGTCGCTCTCACTCTCTTTTAAATAATAATGAAAAAATTTTTTGAGCTTTAAAAGTTATTTAAAATTCCTTAATCATAGCTACAACTTACTGTATGCCTAAAAAGTACAATGCAGCATATTAGGTGCATTTACAGACTTTATCATCAATCTTTACAATAAGCAAATTTGTAGACAAGGGAGAGGTTACTAAAAAGTTTCAGACCCAAATTTTGCTGTCAAATTTGGTTCTAGTGTCTATCAAACCCTAGTATACCATGCTGCTTCTAATGCATGTTAATTCTCAGGATGAAGCGCTGATAGAATGAACTAATAGGAGCAACCCCAGGGCTAGGGAAACAGGAAGACCTGATAGGGTAGACCTAATGCTTAAGTGTAAACAATAGGGCACATATAGGAATTTTTTATCCAAAGGTTAACTAGTTATGTATTGCTGTCTTAATAAATTATCATAAATTTAATGGCTTAAAACAATTCAAGTATATTTTAATTTTATAGTTCAGAAACACAGTATTGGCTTCAAAGGGCCAAAATAAAGATGCTAGCAGAGCTGTGTTGCTTTTTAAAAGTTGTAGGAGAGAGATCTCTTTTAAAGCTGTTAGAAGTCACCTGTATTCCTTGGCTCCCAGCCACCTCTTCCACCTTCAAAGTCAGAAACATAGCATCTTTTTGGCCCTGTTTCCATGGTTACATCTTTCTCCAAATGTCTTATTTTTCCTTCTTTCATTTGCAAAGACTTTGTAATTACATTTGTTCCCCCCCCAAAAAAAAACCCAGGTTAATTTTCCTATCAAAATCAGTTGATAAACAGCTTTAACTTCATCTGAAACCTTAATTCCTCTTTTTCATGGAACCCAACATATTCATAAGCTCTGGAGATAAGACATGAATAAAAACGGGGAACTGTTATTCAGCCTATCACATACAAGTAGGCATATGGGACACAATTCCCAATATAGATATGGACTTAGCATATTTGTGTCCTAAAAAATGAGAAGATCATACCTTCAGGTGATATTTAGATCAAAACCAAGACATATATCAAAGAAAAAGCAACAGAAAGTAAGAAAGTAAGCCACCTGCATGCCATTGACAGACATCAAGCAATGTAGCATTTGGAAATTAAGCTAGGAGTTATAAACTATTATGGTTTAAGTTGTATTCTCCAAAAATTGATGTGTTGAGGTCCTAACCACCAGTATCTCAGAAGTAACCTTATTCAGAAATAGTGCCTTTGCAGATGTAATTAGTGAAGATAGTGTCCAAGTAAGTAGATTGGGCCCCTCATCCAGTATGACTAGTGTCCTTAAGAAAAGAACGCTGTGTGCAAAGACAGGGACAAAAGGAAATACCAGATACCCCAAGATAAGAGTAATGGCTCTGCCAAAGAATGTCACAACTTACCAGATCCTCTTCCACAATCTTCTGAAGAAACCAACTGGAAACATCTTAATCTTGGACTTCTGACCCCAGGATGGGGAGAGAATCAATATTGTGGTGCCTTGTTATAGCAGCCCTGGCAAACTAATACGCTTCAGACAACATGAGATCTGGATAAACTGGCAGAAAGCCCAGTTCATAATGTAAGTAGAGGGTAGGAAATGAACCCAATCAAGAACAAACAACGGGATAGCAGGATTAGAGGTAGGCTAACAACAAATTTGACTTGATCACAAATTAACAAATTGTCTAGGACTTATCCTAAGACCCTGGGAGAAAGCAGAGACTAGATTTGTGAAGAAGGTGCCACCTGGATGAGAGGAAATCCAGAAACAAACAAGCAAAAAAATCAGTTGCATCGTCACTGAGCAATATAGTCCTGTGACAAATAACTTGTTACTAGTGATTGGTCAGTTTATTTATTGATGCTCTATGGTTGCCTGGCCTACAAATGAAAGCCACTGAAAGGTTTTGTGTATTCAAATGATTTAAATAGTTGGTGACTCAAGAAAGGTAATTGGCTACCTCTGTTGATTTTGTAGGAACAGCAACAAGATAATAGCTAGTGAGAAGAAAAGTAGTAAAATCAGCTTGTTCTTGTTGTTCTTTTATGTGGTTTCTCTCTTTTTTCCGAGAAGGATTTCTTTTTTAAAAAATAAATAAATGAAGTACACTTCTCAAATGTAAAACTGTGTTTGATCATTCTGGTAGCATGGGAATTTTATGTTTTCTTGAACAGACTACAAGAATTCTTTTTTCCTCATTAGCATCGTATTCCTTCTTGGGATTACACATACAAGAAATGAATTTCACCATTCAGCTGTAGGGGAGACAAAGAAAACCACAGATAATTGGGTGGTTTGCATATAAATACCAACCTACAGCATGTACCAATGTAGAGATGGGTTCCCACAGGGTGAAATATAAACAAATTTTTAGTGGAACAAGCTTCATTTCACTGCCAAGGTCAAGCAGGTGATTATGCAACAACACCAGCTAAATAAAACTTCAATGACAATTTATTTAGACTAAGAAAATTTGCTAATGTTGAGTTATTACCTAGTTTTATTGTCCAAATATACTTAAATTCCTACCTGTCAATGATGATTTCTCTATTTCTGTGTGGATCAGAAATGCCGTGTTTTAAATTGTTGCATATTTATATGAATTTACTTTCTTTTTTTTTTCTTTCTCCTTCTCTTTCACTATGGTATTTAAAGAATTAGGGCAATGTACTTCTTGATTCCAGTCTCTCGGGGGACAGATGTGCGTTGCAACCACTATTTACCTTCAGGCTTCAAAGCCTAATCAGCAGAACTGGAAAGCTTCCAAACTTGTAAATCACAAGTCTATAAGCAAATAAATCTCTTAATTCTTTCTTCTCCTTGACTTGGAAAAATGGAAGGGAAAAAAATGAAATTTATTTTCATTTTTGTGTTTGAAGAACTATACTGTGGTGCTTGTCAGCGGACACTGTGCTGTTTTATATAAAATTATCCCTTAGGATACCAGAAGGCCATAGAGAAAATGTCATTCTAGGTATTTTACTAATCTTTTGAGCACTTTAATTTTCAATTCCATAACTTTAGGGTCAGTGTTAGGAAAACAATTAATGCTTAATTTTTCCTTCCTCCTACTTCACCCTGAGCCATTTCTCCTAAAACTCCTGTGACCTTTCTTAGAAATGTTCTTTAAAAGATAAATAAGTAAATAAATAATTTTTTAAATTAAAAAAAGAAATGTTCTTTTTAGAAATGTTTGCTTCCTTTCAGAGGAAAAACATACACAGAAGTAAATGGCCACGTTTAATTCACTTTTTCACATGTGAAACTGCCTGTAAAATCCAGACCCTTAAACTCAGCAAATATTTAATATTCCTTATGGATGAAAAAACTTCTGGATATTTTCAAGTTGTATTCTTATGTACCATAAACATTGCAGTTATTAGGATCATATCTTGTCAAACTTACATTTTCTAGAATCTCCTCTAAAACACCACTTATGAGGCTCTCCATGGGCCCATTGCACCATTCCATCTGCATTTATTAGTTATTGTGATCAATTGTTCCTGTAGTTCTGAATTTTGGGGCAACTACTACCTTGTTTAACTCATTTGTTTGCATGATATCTATCAATTACATCTAGAACTGAATTATCAGTCCAGTCCATAGTGCACCAGCTTCTACATCTCTCTACGTGGTCTCTGTAGGTGTTTCTAATGGAGTACCATATTGGTTTTCCTTCAGTGAATCTTTGACATTATACTGCAAACTAGATGCTCTCAAATTTTGGCTTGCATCAGAATCACCTGGAAGACTTTACTGAAGGAGAAATCACCTCAGAGTTTCTGAGGTTTTGATTGAGGTCCAATAATTTGCATTTATAACATGTTCCTACCAGTGTAGATGTTAGGGGTCAGTCTACACTCTGAGAATCAGTACTTCAGTCAGCAATGACTGTCATTAAACACAGTTGGCCCATAAGATGGGACCTGTTTTCTATGGCCATGGGGTTTGAGGAAACAAATAATAGCCATTCATCCTGGATAAGAACCTTTAAGCACTCGTATTTTCAAATGTCCTATATAAACTCACCACCTTTTGATTCAGAAAACTTATAATTTCTTCTTCCTACCATGTATCCTCCATCACAAATTCTTCGTTTTACATTAATCTCAGTGTTTTAGGCCTAATGTTATAGACTATCACATTAATTTCCAACCCTACCCTTTTTAAGGAGAAGCACGTGAAGAAGCTCCTGAGTCCTTTAGAAGATAATTTGGACAGGAATCATGAGACCTTCTAATGGGACAACAGTAATACAAACAGAACTAAAATTGATTAAGAAAAGTTGCACTAGCCATTCTGGCCTCTGTGCTATGAAACATTCAGTGTGGGAAACAAACTCAATAATAAAAAATTAGAAAAGCAAATGTGTCACTCTTGGGTGAAAGAAAGAAGTGATGGAAACTAATCAAAATGACATGGGAATATAAAGAAGCAATTCAAGTATCCTCTTGGGTAAGTCACAGATATTTAAAAGCTTTTAACTTTGCTTACATGTACACATGTGCCTTGAAGTACACCCACCCACATAATAATATGTACCCAAAGGCCATTTTTTTGTTTTTCAAAAATAAGCTATATTCAACACACATTATACACATGGAGCAACAAACACCTATTGGGTACCCACTTTGTGCCAGACAATTAAACAGTTACACTAGTGTCAAGACAAACATATATGACAACTCACTTGCTAAATCGTTGTAAACATCTATTAAATACAATTAAACAGTCACCCAGTGGTTAACATTTAGCATCATTTGGTAGCCAAATCTCACTCACAACACAATGCAGAGATGACTCAACAACATTCAATATTTAGCAGCATTTTTTATTAAGCTCTGAGAGTTGAAAAGCAACTGTGTACAAGACAAAAAAGAAAAATAAATAAAATGCTGCCACATGGCACTTACACAAAAATACTCCAAAAAGACTGAAAAAATGGAATTTAAAGATACATTTAGGAGCCAGTACTTTCATATAGCATGTAAGGTAATCATCTACAGCATTGGCAGCACATTCGGGTGCTAGTTCAAGACCCAGTTATTCCACTTCTGATCCAGCTCCCTGATAATGTGCCTAAAACAGCAGCAGAGGCTCGCCCAGGTGCTTTGACCCCTGTATCATATAGGAGAACCAGAAGAAGCTCCTGGCTCCTGGCTCCTGGCTCCTGGCTCCTGGCTTCAGCCTGGCCCAGTCCCAGCAATTGAAGCCATTTGGGGAGCAAATCAATGAACTGGCACACAGAGGAGGCTCTGTGTGTGTGTGTCTGTCTTTCCTATCTCTCTCTCTTTTTCTCTCTCTAAATTTTCCTTTCAAATAAATAAATCTTTAAAAAGAAAAATGTTTTACTACAAAAAATCTTGAAATCCAAACATGATGTTTTTACAATATGCAGTTTCTGTGAATGATTTGATGATATATTATAGGCATGGATTTTTAAAAATTTACACCAAAATATGTTTTAAATTCCATTTTCCGTGAGTTTTTCAGAGAACACTTGCATTCTAGCTGAAGAAGATAACAAGCAAGAAATGCAATAAATAAAAAGTTGTATGGCAATTTTAGAAGGCATATAAGTCAACCTTGTCACTCTAACAATATACCTGATCTTTATATGGAAAATGTCTTATTTGGGCTTGCTGTTTTGCAGACTCACAGTCCAAAATTGGGTAGACCTCATTGGGTCAGCTTCTACTGAAAGAGTTCTTACCCTTAGAATTTAGCAGTGGCACAGAACATCACAAGGTTATGCCTATGTCTATATGGTCTTTTAGATGCTCTAGGATTAATCACAAGGGCTGCACTCTAGTAATTCAATTCAATCACATTCCAAAGACTGTATTTGCCAGCATCATAACTGAATTAAGTTTGTGTTCATTTAATATAGAATAAGCACGAGGATAAGACTTTGGGTACCGAGACCCAAAGTGGAGGTGGTGGGTGAGATGGAGAAAAGAAAATATATATTACAAGGCATGGGAAACCAGAAACTCTGGGTATTAGAAAAAAGTTGCAGCTATAAAATAATAGGTCCTGGAAAGATAAGAGTAAAGATAAGTTGGGGGCAGGCAACTGGGCTCAGCAGGTGAATATACCACTTGTGATGCCTGCATCCTGTATCACAGTGTTGATTTGAGTCCAAGCACCTGTTTCTGATCCAGACTCGTGTTCATGCATCCTGGGAAGCAGCCAACAATGGTTCAAGGACTTGAGCTTCTGCCATCAAGGTGGGAGACCCACACATGGTTCTGACGTCTTGGCTTTGGCCTGGGCCAGCCCTGGCAGCGTCTGAGGTGTGTACCAGTAGATGGAAGATCTTTGTCTGTTTCTCTCTTTCTCCTTCCTCCCTCCCCCCTCCACACTCTTTCCCTTCTTCTCTCTATCACTCTGCCTTTCAAGTGAGTGAAAATACATATTTAATAATATTTGAAATCCCTGCATAATTTTTCATAGTCCATACTTTGCATGATCCCTTGTATGTACTAAATTCAAAAATTTCTACATGAAAATGAACATTGCTTCATTTCATTTTTGCACAATGTTTGAAATAAACTACTAAGTCATGGGTACATCTCATTGAGAGAAAGCCATTTAAGCCAAGATTTGAAAGAGAATCTCCAGTACTGGTAATTTCCTCAGGTGACTTCCACCCTCTTCACTCTATATAAGCCAGGTGGAATTTACTGTTGTCACATTTATTCTCTGCTGAACAAGAGGGCATTTTGGTAGCTCACCATAGATAACAGCAAGCTGTTTTAAATACATACAAGCTCTAGGTAGAACCAGTTCTAATTTGTGTTATAAGTGAAACAATTTTTGTTTCTCCATCCAGACTTTTAAGTTCCCAAATACCATTTCTTTAAAAATACATATGTATATTTTCCATTTGAGGTTTATATTTACAGATAGGAGAGACAAAATGAGAGACCTTCATCCTCCAGTTCATTCCCCAAATGGCTGATCAGAAGCCAGGAGCTTCTTTAAGGTTTTCCAAGTGGGTGCAGAGGCACAAGCACTTGAACCATCCTCCCCTACTTTCCCATGCCATAAACAGGGAACATGATTGACCTTGAAGCAGCCGGAACTTGAGCCAGTGCACATATGGTAACCAGTACCAGAGGTGAAGAATCAGTTTCCTTTGCTATCACACCAGCACTTAACCGTCATTTCGCTAAACTACTGACTGTTGCTGGCTTGATATGTTTTTTTGCATATTATTATTATAAAATAATAGCAAGAATCAAAATTTATTGGACCTCAATTGAACCAAGTTTAGCACTAAACATTCTGTACATATATCTCATTTAATTCTCACAACCATTGCATGAGGCAAGGGACATTATGACTTTGTTCTTGTAGATTAGAAAACTGAGGCTCAGGGAGGTGAAACAGTTTACTCAGGGTCACAAAGCAAGTAATCTCTAGAGACAGGATGTTCTTAGCAGCTGTGATTTCAGAGTCCCTTTAGGCCTTCAATTTAGTTCTAAATTAAATATATTTCTTAACAGAAACTAGAAAATATATGTGAGTTATCACATGTTTGCTAGGTTTTTTTTTTTAAGACATTGCTTCAACCATCTTGGATAATTCACAATGACAAAGACTATGATATTTGTTCTCACAATGCTTCTGATTGGTCAGTGTTATGGTTTTTCCAGATTTTATTTAGCAGCAAAATCCTTTACTAAACAAAATCTTGTAATAGACAACTCAATCAGCTAGAGGCCTAGCCCAGCAAAATCAAACACAAACGGAAAGTTCAAGAAGGGTGAGTGAAAGTTTTCAGTGAAGGGATTATTCACAAAAGTCTGGACAAGGTAAAGGAAAATCATCCCAGGAAAGTGAAAGTGTCTGAAGGGCTGGAGATGGTCTTGGCACTTCAGATGTGAAGGTGCGTAAGAGAGCAAGCTGAGTGGTTACCAAATCTGGTAAGAACTATAGCTACAGGGGCCCGGTGCGATAGCCTAACAGCTGAAGTTCTCACCTTGCACATGCTGGGATCCCATAAGGGTGCCCATTCGAATCCCTGCTTCCATCCAGCTCCCTGCTTGTGGCCTGGGAAAGCAGTCGAGGATGGTCCAAAGCCTTGGGACCTCACACCCACGTAGGAGACCTGAAAGAGGCTCCTGGCTTCAGACTGGCTCAGCTCCAGCTGTTGCAACCGCTTGGGGAGTGAATCATTGGACAAAAGATATTCCTCTCTGTCTCTCCTCCTCTCTGTATATCTGCCTTTTCAATAAAAATAAATAAATCTTTTTTAAAAAAAGAACTATAGCTACAGGAGAGGATCAGCAAGTAGGAGATACAGGCTGCAGTACATGCGTGCGACTACTGCCAACCCATAGCCTAGGAAGGAGGATGTCAGCAGAATAAATAGCCCTGCTTCTGTTTCCTTTCGTCCCTCAGTCTCTCCTGCTTCTCCCATTGGTTGATTCCAGCAGAACACTAAAGGGCAAAAGAGCCCAGTTCTGTAGTCCACAGAAGAAGTCAGACTTCTGGGGACAAAGAAGACAGGAAAGAGTGCACTGTTTTCTCTCTGCTCTCAATCACTTTCACACAGCAGTCTCTTAGACAACTTTGTTGAACTCTAGTGGTCTGGTCTAGTCCTTATGTTATAAATATCTCAATCAGCAATGGGTCTGTGTGCTGTGCAAACTCTCATTTTGCAAAAACCCTATGTGCATGTATGGAAAATAACCTGGACTTATCATAGAACACCAGACTTGTCCCTGAAGGTTCAGAATTCCAGCATCTGAAAAGTTCAATCTGATGGCACACAAGATCGCATGGAGGGTCCCCTGGTCTAGGAAACTCAGGGCTGAAGGGAACATATGTGGGATATAGAAATCAGCCAAAGTCTCTCTCTCTTGTCCCCCTGGACAGGCATTGAGTAGCCTCATTTGTCATTTAGTGAGACTCTCCCAAAATGATTCATAATTTTTATGTGTTCCTTAGATTAGCAAGAGGAATTTCTATCTGAAACATTGCAATGTGAACTTATTCATGAGGGTTAAAAAGAAGATGAATGAAAAGGGAAATAGGGGGGAAAGGTAGGCTAGTTGGGAAAAGGGTTAGGTAGGCAGGAACACTGAATAATGAGAAAAGCGACCACAGAGTATGCATGGTTACTAAATACAAAGTGTAACATTGCTGCTCCTGGCAGCTGAGGCACAGTACCCTCCAAATGTGCTCTGAAGTCTGAATCACAGCCTGGCTGCCTCTGCGGGGGCTGCTGCAATCCCATCAGTCATTGGGCAGAACTCTCCCAGCACACCCTCTGCTGCTAGGCAGAGAAGTCTGAGGAGGCAAGCCAAAGCTAGGACAGGGATGGGCAGGGATGGAGAGGAGCCAGCACAGAGGAGTCAGCCAGCCAGAGCTTCTGTCATTGGAGCTGCTATGTAAATCTCTCAGTTCACTAGAGAGGTGTGTGGTTAGGTGAAGGATTTATTTTTTAACTCAAGCAGCTAGAGTGGCCTTCCCAGAGAACAAAAATAAGCTGAACAAAGGAGAAAGGTACAGCTCTTCTTGGCTTTCTTTGGAGTTCTCTGAAGCTCTAAGATGTGTGAGTGCTGCTCCCCAGCTCGAGGAGCACAGGCTAACTCTGTGCCACAGGCAGGTGGAGCATAAGTGAGAGGCAGCCCATATCTATTCTCTCACGCTCATGCCCTCTTCCTGCCCCTACTGCTGATCTCCCCTCTAGGTTGGCAAGTTTTATACATTAATAACATAAAACTTTTGTCACATGGAAGTTAGAAACAAGTCACTTTATGTGTATTATCATATTGAATTCTTGAAGCGACATTATGAGGTGTGGACTATGGTTGCCATGTGTCTATTCAGATAGGGGAATTAAGGACTGGGAGAAGTCAGGAAAGTGAATAAACCAAGAAGTCTGGGCTCCAGGAGACTCTCCTCGGGACCTACGAGCGCAAATACTAAGCTACCCTGTCTTATCTGCACGTGCCATGTCTCACTTAATTGCTTTGCTTCCTCTGCTTTTGAATCACACTCGTCTCCATGTTCCTGATGCTGGACTGGTCACCTGATCTATGCCTTGGCACAGGTGCCAAAAGGAGAAGGCAAGATCTCCTTTGCCTGACTTCCTGGTCCCTTAGTGAAAGTCTATGAGAGTCAGGTGGACTTAGGACCCTAGTTTCATGTCTAATATTGAACACAGAACTCTGCCAAGAAATACAGCTCCAGTGAATCTAGAGAGCTTCCCCAAACCTTGCATATCCTCCTCCAAGAAAAGAGGGAGCTGACTCATGAAATGTGAGTCTATGACAATATCCATAGAGTGCAATGTTGATCTGACAGAAGTCAGTCAGAGAGAAGAGGTTATTACATCATACTTGCAATTCACCTTAATGGGTGTTTTTGGAGAATAAAGAATGACTCAAATCTATACATACAGGAATTTGATGGCAATTTAGAAAGCTACTGAAGTCTTTCTACTTTCAAAATCTACAGGTTTAGGTTGGTCTTTCAGTTGGTTATTCATAACACTTGAAAGAGCCAAAGAAAATGGAAAATTTAGGCATCTATTTCTAGTTCTTTAAAAAAACAAAGAAAATATTTGCATTTCATGTGTCTGTTTTAAATACTTGTATTATGGGGTGAATTTTAAGTTGTTTGCTTTCTATGAGGAGCTTAGAATGCCAGGCTTTAATTCCATATCCTCCACCTTCTTTCTTAAGTAATTCTCAACCCAATCTTGTTATACTTGTCAGATGGATACATTCTTACAGGCACACTCATTCATATTTAATGAGAGGATTATCTTGACAAAATGCAAAACTAAGTTTACCTTTTGTTTTTGCTTCTCTACCCTACTCCTCCCTCACTTTGTGCTACAGATTTTGTCCTCTTCAGCTAAAGAATTAAATAACATCTGGAAGTGCACGTATTTTGGGACTTATCCGTTATTATTCACGGTTTTAGTCTCCCAAGCTTAACATCAGCCTTAAAATTCACTCAATTTCTGTTAGGTTTGCAAAGAAGGGAAATGTACTTGAAATGATTCAAGTAAAGATGATGTGTGGGTGGGCAGGGGGTGTTTACATGTCTCCTATGAACGAAGAACCCTCAGAAGAACCAACCAAAGCAGGAGATACTGGCTGTACCAATTCCTTGGTTCTCTTTGGGCCAGATGACCATCCCCAGGACGACCTAGCCAAACAAAGTTGGTCAGCGTGATGCGCTACTTGCAGAGGGCTCAGAGTTGTCCTGGAGATTCTCTCTGTAGGTTTTACATGTAAGTATATGTAAGTGCATGAATGGGGTTGAACAGAGGAAGGAAAATGATGACACATACAAGTTTGTGATACATGCATTCAGGGAAAATGTGAAATCAATGAAAAATACCAAAGTTTTTGAAGGTTTCCTATTCTTCATCCAAACTATAATTTTAATGTGGGGACATTTCTAGAATTTCCTTAGAATTTAGTTAAAGAATGTATTGAAAGGTCTGCTCCATAGTCCATAAACTACACCAAGCTTTAGGGGCATAAGCAATGAGAAACAATACTAAGAGCAGTCTACAGCTTCACTATTGAGTATGTCCTGAGACTTTCTTGGTGGACTAGTTTTCTAGGACAGCCATAAGAAAGGGTCACAGACTAGGTGGCTTCAACAATAAAAATCTATTTTCTTACCTGTCTGGAGTCTAGAAGTCCAAGATCAAGCAACAGGGGTAGATTCTCATGTCCTTTCTTCCCACTTGCATATGTCTGTACACTCCCTGTATTTTCACACGGTGTTCCCTGTTATGGGGGTGTTTGCATGTGTGTGCCCAGGGTTTTATTATATGGAAACCAGTCATGTCATATTAGAAAAAAATACATAAACTATCCTCATTTTAATCTTTTTACCTTCTTAATAGCCTTCTTGCAAATGAATTAGAAGGTACTGGTATTAAGACTTCAACATATTAAGTTTTAGTTTTTGTGATAAAATTGGTGATCTCATTATTTGGAACAAGATACAGAAAATACATTTATCCGTCTCTCACTTCCTCCTGGTCTCCCCACATTATCACACTATGACAAATATGCCAAAAACCAGGGGGTGGTACTTTTCTAGGCCACTTAATGATGAATCTGATTTTGTCACTTCCTGTTTAGAAAACTCTTCTAGCTCTATAAACTTCAAATCCAAACTCCTCCTGTTAGTCTACACAGCTTCTCACCATAACTTTCAGCCAATCATTCTAACTGTACCTCTTGCCAGCTTTATGCCCCATACACATGCCGCTCCAAGGGCCTGGGCCACTGACTAGCCCAGTTTTGGGAAATATGAAATTTCTGCATTACGTATTTAATGTTTGTCTGCATTTATTATTTAAAGACATTTCATAGCACTTTAAAGACAGTAACTTTCACATTATTACCTTCTATCATTCATTAGTTGTATATGTATTTCAATTGCATTTTACAAGTTGAACAGGATTTTGGACTACCCTCTAGGAACTTAACCTCTTTCTTATGATTGGTTTCATAAATATTTGTTAGGCACTTAATGTATGTCAAACACTCTAAAATTTTATTCCATAAAGATGAAAAGTGAAGTCTCTGATTTACATAAGTTCACAATCTAGCTGGGAAAGGAGACAGGCATGCAAACAAATAGCTTTAATACAATGTGACAGAAGAGGGTACAGCGATATGCATGTAATACTCTAGGAATGAAAGATAGATCGATTTTGCCTGAGGTGGTAAGGAACACTTCAGAGAAGTGAGGTGTGATTGGAGTTGGAAACAGTAAGAAGAAAATTTCAGGCACAAAAGAAGCAAAAGCAAAACTAGGAGTTGTATACAACATCTGCCAGGACTTCAGGGGACCTTTTCTCTCTCTGAGGAATCACGACTGATGGCCGGGTACTGTCACAACATGAGGCATCTAATTACATCCTGTCTTCTCTAGCAACTGTTGAGTTCACACTCCAGGAGCTCCTCTCACACTCGTCCTTGTGAGAGAAAACCACCTCCCAATTTCAAAGGAATTTCCCTTCGGAAGGAGTGCCCTTCAATGTCACCTGTAGTACCTGGTTTTCAGAACAGTGCTTTTCAGGCCTCTCTGTGAGTTTAGATTTACTTAGGCTAACTTTAAACTGTCCAGTGCTCAGTCAGCACCCCAGACCGATTAAATCAGAATTTCTGAGAACAGTACCCCACTAGTCAGTATTTTAGAATTCTCCACAGATGGTTTTTATGTAACGCCAGGGTTGAAAGTCACTGATTCAGAATTTATACAATTTATCCTTAATATAGACATTCATAATTCTTGAGCTTCTCTGATAGTATTATTCCATGGTTCAGAAATGGAATGCACAAACACTGCTTATGTTAATTCCCATGTGAAATGTGTGTATTCCTGTTTTGGTTTATATTGGTCACATAATCTCTCTGGTTTCTCTTGATATTCCTTTCGCTGATGTGCATCTATTTTTCTCGCAGACTCATGGTCTCATGTTAAGAGTGAGGTTTTGGCTAAGTGGGTCTAAGAGAAGGCCCTGCAGCCTGCCCCACCTTTGTAGCTATGAGGTTTCCCTAGTTTACAGGTGGAGAGTCCTGTGTCTTCCCTCAATTCAAGAATATTCTCTAGGACTAGATTTCTATAGTGCATTCTTTATTTCTGACCTAGTCTCTGTCCTTGGTCCATACACAAGATCAGAATCGTTGTTTCCTTTCCCATTGCCCAAAACTTCCACCTTGCTGCCAAAGGAAGAAAATGGGGAACTGAGACATACTGAGCTTACAGGGGAAAGGACAACTCTGGTTGAAAGAAAATGTTCAATCAATTCTCATCCTGAGACATGAGGCCTGGTCTCTACTGCTCTTTTCCCCTGATTTGAGGAGAGAGATGTTGAGAAGGCATAATGCCAAAAGCGTTAAGCAAAGTCTAGAAGAACAGGTTAATTAACCAGCCAACCAGAAAGCAGACATAAGAGTAAAGTATGAAAGAATTCAGAGACCCAAGCAATCATAGAAATGTTGATGGGAAAATGAAGCTTGAGCCAGGCAAAATTGCTGGTGAGGCAGTGCATTGACTCAGAACTGATTTTTCATCGAATTAACCAGCCAATGTCTGTGGATGAAGCATCCCACACAAGTGTTGGCTCTAACCACACTGTTCATTTGTCAGCATTGAGGTAACATCATGTAAATTCACAGGCAGTTGCCAAACTTGATGAAAACTCATGATTCACTTGGGAGTCTGTTGGGATACACATAGCTGACTGGATGACCTCCAAGGCCCCTTCTGGGTTTTTAATTCTAAGTTTCTGTGATTCAAAGTGACTGCCGTGAACTTGGCCTGTTCCAGAGAATGCACTTGGGAAAATTTCCAAGGAGCTTTGTGTCCAGGTTCCAGTGCATTGTATGTAAGAAATGGAGGACTCCCCATGCCAAGGAGAAAACTGCCTCTTGGCAATTATCAACAGAGGAACAGCTGCTTCTGGGTGCCCAGTTTTCCTAAGCAGTCTTCTCAATAGCTTATAAACACAAGATCAGTGTAATCAGTTCCTACCCAGGCAGAGAGTTGCATCTGGCAGAGATGTTACCCTTTGTTCTTCCTGATTGCCTACAGTTGGGATTCCCTTAGGACCCTAGTATAGAAGCCATACCCTCCACCCTTTGCTATGAGCAATCTGTCCACCCTTCTGTGGCTTTCTAAGCTTCCTTATTCAAAGGCGCAGTGGGGGGTTGGGTCTTTATTTCTGATCCCTCCAGGTAGTAAATAATGTGCCAATTTCCTCTGGCCAGAGAACTCAAGTCAGCAGAGAACCCAGTGGAAACAGGGACTCTGCGAGGATGGAAACAGACCATGTGATCCCCTTGACTGCATAACAGGTCCCTCCTCTCCTGCTGGGGTAGCAGCTGCAGAGTCGCACCCTGGCCCCGCCAGACCTATGCCTCATTCTCTTCTTTGATCACTTATTCTGGCTGTGCTTCTCCTTGCCAGCCACAATTCGTAGCGATTTCACACATAATGCTCATCTCATCAGTATAAATAGTGAAACTATGATAAAAGGGATAAACAGAAAATAATGTTTATAAAATCCTTTGGTTGAGTGTGAAAATCTGTGGAAAGACTTAACACATTTTCCTTCCATTCATGAGTTGGAAACACTGAAGGATAATTTGGATTAAAGTCACTTGTCCTTGTTTTTTTTTTTTTAAGCATTTCCTTCTTCTTAAAGCTTTTAATTATGTTTTTAAAAATCTCTGTTACAGGAGTCCCAGCTATCGAGGAGAGACTTGCTTGAGCATGTTTTTTATGGCTCTATATTTTTAGAAGAAGAAAATAATAAAAATAAAGAAACGCTATTAATTTTTTAAAGACTAACTCTAAAGTATATACTGAGGTCAATAGTGAATGGGCGTGAGCTTATAAAAGTTCAACATCTGCAATAACAGATGATGCATAATCAGCAAAAAAAGTCATTTGTCCAATAAAATACTCAAAACAATCTTTTTGCATGTCTTCAAATTGTCCAAACTTGTGAAAATCAATAACCTTAATCAAAAGAGGAGCACATTAGCTACTTTCGTGATTTGGGGGGATAAGGCATGTCCCTCAGATGAGAAATCTTGGATAAATATGAGAACTCAGAGAATTCTGGGAGTTTTGAACCAGAAAACAAGAAATGTATTCTGAGAGGGGTCAAGCAGGACAGTTAGACCAATCCCTGGAAAATAAGATACAATTAAGCCTCCACCTTCCACATAGCCACAGGGAGAGTGCAGTTTGAAGAAAGAAGGTAGGAAAGATCTGTGCAGTATCACGGCTTCAGACTTACATACATCTGTTCTTAAATAAGGAGATGTAAGATCCATGTTGTTTTGCTATCTTTACTAGAATCTTTAGAATCAAAAGTGTACATGTATACATACATCATATTGTAAAGATTGAGTGATTACAAAAGTCTTTATGCTCTTTCCTATATTTCTGTACTATTAAGTTACAGAGTTCTCTTCATTAGAAAACTTGTATAACATAATTTCTAAAGGACAACTCTTGCGTCTTGATACCCATCGCTTTAACTGTGCTTTCCTTTTTCAGGATTGTACCAATAAAGCCATGCTTCAGCCCCTGTTTCATTTATTTTTAACAATTCACATTCATATATGCTTTAGATCCATTATATTGTTTGGTTTTTTTTTTTTTTTTGAAAATTTCTATGGAAAGCCCTGATCTTGTCTACAACATATATAGGAAGTTTTGGCACCTAATTAATTGGAAAGTCTGTTCAACTTAAATCTTTTTGTCCAATTGAATTAGTTAAATCAATGGAGATGTCCATGGTGTTGATATCATTTCTGATGTTAATTGTTGGTCCTTCTCAATTGGGACATGAAGATAATTCTTTTCTTTGAAAATTAAGGAGAATGGCCAAACATTGTAGAAATTAGCTTCAACATTTTTTTCTCTCATTAAAAATGAGTTGTTCAGCAGTTCACATTGTGGCTCAGCAGCTTAAACCACCACTTGCAGTACGAGCATCCTATATCAGAGTTCTGACTTGAGTCCTGACAGCTGCGCGTCTGATTCACTTTCATGCTAATACATTTGAGAATCATCACAAAACACCCAAGTGTTTGGTTCACTGTTACCCACATGGGAGACCAGAATGGAGTTCTTGGGTCCTGACTGAGCCCTGCCAACCCCGTGGTATTGTAACAATTTAGAAAGTGAACCAAAAGGGAACCCTACTCCACTGCTGGTGGGACTGTAGACTTGTACAGCCTCTATGGAAATCAGTTTGGCGAATACTTAAACAACTGAAAATCAGCATACCATATGATCCAGCAATAGCACTCCTAGGGATATATCCAAAACATCTCCTACACAAGAAACCAACATGCATGCCTTTGTTCATAGCAGCACAATCTATAATTGCAAAAACTTGGAAACAACCAAAATGCCCATCAACAGAAGACTGGATAAGAAAGCTATGGTTCATCTACTCCATGGGATACTACTCAGCTATTAAAAAAACGAAATGCAGTTCTTCATGGCCAAATGGGCCCAACTGGAATCCATTACGCTAAGAGAAATGAACCAATCCAAAAAGGTTAAATACCACATGTTTGCCTTAATCTGAGATGAAAAGGTGTCAATCTGGAAGATAGTACCTGTATTCTGTAATGTCATTGCAATCTCTAACAGCCTGTATCCAATGCAACAAGATAATGCGATGTAATCTATAAATCAACAATTAATGTCAGACTGCTTATGATCTACATCGAAAAACTGTAAAACCCAAAACACCCTCAATACCCTATGTTACTCCGTAATGGGGAGGGAATGCAGGGAAATCTTCCATAACCATAAAAAGAGTGAGGAAAAAGTACAATGTAGCCTATCAAGATCAAACCGGGTAATTCATAGACAACAGACTCAAATAACCACTAGACAATAGTAAGCTACTATACTAAGGCATGAGGGGGGAATCGGGAGCGATCCTGAAAGCCTCTTAACAGGAGGTCACGTGCGTGGAGCAAGGGGTACTACAGAGTAGAGCAGGTGGACAGGAGGAGGCTTGGATCCCAACCCTGAAGACTCCCAGATCTTCACCACAGACTATTAATACGAACAACAAAGACTATATCCCAATTGCCAAGGAGGCCACGGGGAATTGGAGTGCCCTCGGAGGCCGAGAACTCTGAGGTCACCCACCCCCAGCCAGAGCCTCCTCAGGGGATGGAAGAAGTCCAAACACTACTATGCAGAAACCAACATCATCGGAACAACAACCAGAATCCCAGAGCGGTCCGCAGAAACAGAGGAACAATAAACGTCCTTCGGGACCAGGGAGGGGAGCTTTCTCTGATCCTAGGTTGGTTCTGGCTCTGGATCCCCACCCTCTCTCGCAATGACCATCGGGATCGCTACTGAAACCCCTCAAAACAAACATACATACAAACAAACAAAAAAAAAACCTAGAATAAATAGACAAACAACAGAAAGTAAAGCTTAGAATCTGACAGGAAAGAGCTAGCGTGGATTTACTCATACCTCACTAGGTGGGACACAGATTAGTCACTCCTCACCATGGTGTTGAAGATTTCTCTGCACACACCTCCAAAAACAAAATGTTCTACACCTTAATTGTTGACAAATGTCTTGTTAGAGTTATAAGCCAGTCTAGATTATCCCAAAATCCGCCAAGTTCAGCAAAATTATACTTCAACACAACAAACGGCTAAATACTAAAATGAAAATAGACACGAGACAGCTGAATAGTACCCTATATCCATTTTAAGGGGTATAGCAGCCGGTTCTGTATATAAACTAAAATTGAAATATCAATGAGCTAATCATAGGATGTGGTTAAGAACTTGCATTTATTTTTTAAGATACTGGTTACTCAAAACCATGTCAATTCCATAATGTTGTAAATTGTTGTTGATGTTACGTTGGGACTCTTAATTGATTGGGACGATACTCTGCCAGCTCTACCTTCAGACCAGAAATGGTCTCACCAAGAAACTGTTCAACTTACCTGGACAGTAAGATGCTGGACTCTATACTTGGTATATGTTTGCAAAGAATCTTGATTGAATTTGAACTGTAATACTGCAACAAGGTGGAAGAATCCACCATTGGGGAAGGGCATGGGGAGGGGTTGGGGGAAACCCAGAGCCTATGAAACTGTCACATAAAGCAATGTAATTAATAAAATTAAAAAGAAAAAAGAAAATGAACCAGCACTGCCCTCGGACCAGAAAGGGTCTCCCCAAGAAGCCATTGAACTTGACTGGAGTATAAGATGCTGGACTCTATGTTTAGTTTATGCTTGCAATGAGGGAATCTCAACTGAACTTGAACTGTGGAGTAATCCACCATGGGGGGAGGTTTTGGGGAGGGGTGGGGAGAATCCCAGTACCTATGAAACTGTATCACATAACACAATGTAATCAATGAATTAAAAAAAAAAAGAAAAGAAAGTGAACCAGCAGTGGCTAAAAGAGAACCCCTGATTAAAAAAAAAAAATGATCACCATACACTAAGATCAGATCTAAATGGATAACAGATCTAAACCTACACCCAGAAACCTTCAAACTTTTGGAAGAAAATGTTGGAAACACACTGCAACACTTAGGGGTAGGCCCTCACTTCCTAAAAAAGACTCCAAAAGCAGTAGAAATCGAGACCAAAATAAACAATTGGGACCTCATCAAACTAAGAAGCTTCTGTACAGCTAGAGAAACAATCAACAAAGTAAAAAGGCAACCCACAGAATGGGAGAAGATCTTCGCACACGACATAGGTGATAGAGGGCTGATCTCCAGAATACACAAAGAGCTACAAAACAACCAAAATGTCAAAACAAACAAGCCACTCAAGAAATGGTCACGGGAAATGGGCAAACGCTTCACAAAGGAACAAACCCAAATGGCAAACAAGCACATGAAAAAATGCTCAAGTTCCCTGGCAATAAGGGAAATCCAAATTAAAACATCAATGAGGTACCACCTGATGCCAGTAAGACTGGCCCACATGAATAAAAGCACCAACAACAACACTTGTTGGCGAGGTTGCGGGGAAAAGGGAACCCTACTCCACTGCTGGTGGGGCTGCAGGCTGGTACAGCCTCTATGGAAATCAGTATGGAGAATATTCAAACAACTCAAATTCAACATACCGTATGATCCAGCAATAGCACTCCTAGGGATATATCCAGAACAATTGTTTTATGAGAAACAACATGCACTCCTATGTTCATAGCAGCACAATCAGTAATTGCAAAAGCATGGAAGCAGCCAAAATGCCCATCAGCAGAGGATTGGATAAGAAAGCTATGGTTCATCTACTCCATGGAATACTACTCAGCTATTAAAAAAAACAAAATGCAGTTCTTTGTGGCCAAATGGGCCAAACTGGAAACCATAATGCTAAGGGAAATGAGCCAATCCCAAAAGGTTAAATACCACATGTTTGCCTTAATTTAAGATGATATGATGTTATGTATAACATGTTATGTTATGTATGTTATATGTTGTGTATAAACTAAATTGAAATGTCAATGAGGTGGTCACAGAAGGTGGCTAGGAACTCACATTTACTTTTAACATATTGGTTACTCATTGCTATGTCAATTAATTCCATAATGATGTAAATTTTTGCTGATGGTATGTTGGAGCTTTTAATTGACTGGGATGATACTCTGCTGGCTCTGTCTTCAGACCAGAAAGGGTATACCTAAGAAGTCGTTGAACTTGACTGGACAATAAGATGCTGGACTCTATGTTTGGTATACGCTTACAATGGGGGAATCTCAACTGAACTTGAGCTGTGGTTATGCAACAAGGTGGAGGAATCCACCATGGTGGGAGGGTTTGGGGAGGGGTGGGGAGAATCCAAGTACCTATGAAACTGTGTCACATAATACAATGTAATTAATGAATTAAAAATAATAAATAATTTAAAAATGATCATAAAATGTAATAGAAGGCTTGGAGGACAAATATGTGTAAAGCTCTCCAATGTAAAACAAATGATATACAGAAGAATAACACAAGAGAAAGGATAAAAAACAGGGCGCTTATCTTATTTTTTTTTCTAAAATTCTACACTCATAGTTTCCTTTGGAACACTTCTTAGTGTATTTCTAGGACTTCTAAACATGATAAACTTGCCTGATTATACAGCAACCCAAAGTGATGGCAAACCTTCTCTTGGAGCTGAAATTGCCATGCAAATGTTCTTTGAAAATCTGAGATTTCATGGGGGATATTTCAAAAAGTTAGTAGAAATTGGAATTAAAATAAAGTGCATTTTGGTATTTAAAAAAAAACATTGAAATCCAGTTTTTTCATAATAGACATTAGAACTCTCGACATTTGAACTTTTTCAATTACCTTATTTGTTTAATTGGGATAATTTGAGAATCAGTGTTGATTGAGATGACTATCTTAGCTCATCTAAATTGCCACTTGATACTAATTTTTGCTTTTTCATAAATCCATCCCTGTCTGACCTCACCTTACACCTCTATTCCTTGATTCTCCTGTGTATACCATCATCTGTAATTTGGGGCACTTAGTTGAATGCTGTTTTACCTAGATGAAGTCATTCTATATCTTCTAAACCAATTGTGGTGATATTTAAGTACAGGTGTTAAGTTTCCATGTTTTTGTGTGTGTAGTCCCCTGGCATCTTATGCGTACCTTATTCAAGAAATTCTTGATGACTGTGGAGTGAGGTAGCTCAACAAATGGGGAAGAGTAAATAAATATGTGAGCAATCCTTAGGAAAAAAATTCGTTGTGGATGGGAATACACAGCAGACCCCTTTAAAAGAGAAGCGATATCTGCAAAGAGTAAGGAAAGAACCAAGGCCGACAGAGAGCAGCAACAGGAATTTGCCTAGAGAGGCTGCACCAATGAGTGGGAAGTTGTGTAATCAGCGAAATGGACACAGGTCTCCTACAGGGGAAGCTTTGCCTTGCAATAAGCCTAGGGCTGGCAAGAATCACCATGACTATTATTACTTAGATCCTTGCAATGTGCCCATCACTGAGCCCTGAGGCACATGAACAGAAACAAACACATGTTTCAATATTTACTCTCCAGGGCCTGAATCCATGGTAGTGCAGTTGTCAATCCTCCCACAGCCATCAAGCAAATGCGTGACTACACAGATGGCCTCACCAGAATTTTTTCACTTGGGTAGGAGGTTGGAGGCTTACACAGCCAGCATTCTTTTCAGTATGTCTTCTTGGTTTTATACTCTCAAGAGTCTACATTAGAAACACTACGCTGAGTAAGAAGAGCAGTGAATAGGAAATGAGGGGGAAAGAAGGATATCATCCAAGATATAACTTTTTTTTTTAAGCATCCCTTGCAGGATTTTTGAAATCAAAAATTTTGTTTCAAGTTCTTTCTTGCTGCAAAATTGTTGCGAGAT
This sequence comes from Ochotona princeps, assembly GCF_030435755.1. Taxonomy (NCBI): domain Eukaryota; kingdom Metazoa; phylum Chordata; class Mammalia; order Lagomorpha; family Ochotonidae; genus Ochotona; species Ochotona princeps. The sequence goes on along the minus strand of NC_080834.1, from coordinate 85,964,315 downwards.
TGTGCAAATATTTCTTCATTTGCCTTAACTTCAGTTTCCTTATCTTTGAAACGGTAATGCTTCTCTTGACTAATTCTCACATTTGTGTAAAGCTCAAGAAAGCTTGTATCAAAAAAATTTGTATCAAAGTAGTAAGCTCTAAAGCACTACATTCTCATCATATGCTAGTGTCTGGGATAATTCTTTGAAACCTTAGTTTTACCAAAGGAGAAAAACAAATGCTTTTATTTTTGGATCTTATAAAAATTTGCTTACTAGAGCAACTGTTAGGCACAGCATGAAGCCATTGCTTGTGGAACCCAGCTCTCAAGTACCCAGAGGGCCTGGGTTCAAGCTCTACCACTGCTCCCGCTTCCAGCTTTCTGTTCATGCTCTTCCTGGGAGATAGCAAGTGATGGCCCAGAATCCTCGTCACCCAGGTTGCAGCCAAGCTGGAGCTGGGAGCCAAGGAATCCATCTGGATCTCCCATGTAGGTGTTAGGGGCCCAAACACTCCGGCCATCTTCTGCTACTCTCCCAGGCAGATTAGTAGTGAACTGAATCAGGAGTAGAACAGCCAGGACATGAACTGGTACTCAGAAGGGATGATGACATCACAGCCAACAGCTTCATCCACTGTGCCACAATGCCAGCCTGAAAAAAGGGTATCTTTCATGGCAGACAAGATGAAACACAGAAAAATTATTCTAGGTGGGACATATTTTACCAAGAAGGTTGGGGGCCACTGATTCTAGAATCCGTACTCCCAGTTGAATTATAATAATTATCTAATATTTAGAATTTAATAAAATAGTTTGAACTTCGGTGCCTGGACTCCAGTAACTAACCAGCTGTATATTATTTAATGAGTCCTATCTTTTCATCTATAAAAAATGAGAAATTAACATGGAGTGAGAAAAGGAACTCCTTCCACCCTGGACTCTAGACCACACACTTCTTTTGACTGCTGAGTTTATTTTTCAGGTTATTGCAAAGCAGTGACAATGCCTATGTTTATGTTTCATTTCCAGATGAACATACTTTATCAAGTTGTTTCTGAATGCAGGGTTTTATATAAATTTTAAAAAACCCAGTGGCCTTTTTCACATAGAAGTTATTATAGAGTCATCTCAGAAAAAGATACAAGCCATCACAAATCAATACTATCTGGACTTCAGATATTTGATACTGTCTTTTTATTCTGTGGCTAAGCTCACCGAGCCAAGGCAGCTCCTAGCCACTCTGAAGGGTTTTCTCAGAAAATAATTTTTAGGGGCAGGCATTTGGCAGAGCAGATAAGACCACACACAGAATTCCCACATTGTATATCAGGGTGCTTGAGTTCAAGCCATAACTTCACTCCAAATTCCAACTTCTTGTGATGCACACTTTGATAGACAGTAAGTGATGGCTCGAGGGTTGAGTCCTTGCCATTCATGGGAGAAACTTGAATTCATTTCCAAATTTTTTACTTTGGTAAAGATCAAGCTTGTTGCAAGCATTTGAGGAGTTAACCAGCAAGTGAAAGGTTTCTCTCTCTATCCCTCTCTCTCTCTCTCTCTCTCTGCCTCCCTCCCTCAAATAAAATGACAGTAATCATTTATAATGAGCAATAGTTTTTACTTTTATCCCACATAGGTCATTGAAACTTTCTCTGAACAAATGCAATTCACTTACATAAATGTTTGAAAAATGGTCCCAATTGGAGACCATTATGCTCAGTGAAATAAACCTATCCAAAAAGGACGAATATCATATGTTCTCTCTGATATAAGGCAACTTTCATGTAAAATACAAAACAAGTAGATATATAGGGAAACAAGTATATACATATTTCTCATAGATAAACTGTATAATGGAGACTAGTCTACTGGAAAAGGAAGATAACATTACAGTAGGCATCTATACTCCCAAATAAATGGAGGACTCAAAATAAAACAGTTAAACGTACCTTGAAAGTCTCATACTAGGCTTTCTATCTTTGTCTATAGTTACAATGCCATGACACACTTAAATAGCAGAATGTTAAACCTGTAACTGTTATTAAGGGCTATACTACTATAATATGGAAGAAACGGTAAAATGGGAAAATGTGGATGGGGAAAGGGCAGGGAAAGGACAGAGAGGAATCCCTAGATCTATAAAGTTCTATCATGAAAATAATAATATTTTTAAATGTTTGAAATACATTAAAAATAAAAATGTGTACATGGTATTGAAGAAGAAAGTGCTCTCACTTGAATTCAAGAATAAGTGGAGAACATTTATCTAGTGAAACTTATTTGATTTGAAAACTCTTAAGTGTTTCCCAAAACAGCCACTGAATAGTTAAATGACAGGAAAATAAAAAAATATGTTCAAGTCAGTTTGCTGGCGGTGATTGACAAAGAGCCTCACTGAAGCTGTCTCCCAGCTCTTCCTTTACCCCTTTGTGCTCGCTCTCTCTTGCTCCAGGCAGCCACGTCTGCTGGCAGAGTTGTGACTGCGGAGCTTGGCTCTCCGCACGCTCACCGAGGTGAGGCAGAGGCTGAGTGAGTGAGAAGGTCTAACAAGTGTCAGGACAAGGAAGAGAAAACGAACTGACACTGGCTGACAATGTTTCTTTTGTCTTTTTCTTCTCCTACTTCTGTTTTTTAAATTATTTTTCTTCCTTTTTTTTTTTTTACCGATATGCTTGACTTTATTCTGTTTCATGTACATGCATACATGCATACATACAAACATACACATACACACATACATAGGTACAAACAGTGGGGACCACAAGGATTAAATGATGGAGGTAAATAAAAAGTACAGAAGTTGTCATGCATGACCTTGGCTGCCTTTCTTAGGATGTCCCATTTACGCACTGCATGATGCTTAAGTAGAACTCTGAACTATTGGATTTCCCTTAAAGCAAATCAGACCTCTCCAAACTGTATGCACATACGTTTTCTCCAAAAATTTAGAAATCCACCTGCTTAATTTAGTTGACCTTTCATGTAGTGATTTCTACAGATGAAGGCTTAATGTACTTTAGGTTGTCGATGTTTTCTTAAAAAGTTGTATGAAAATGCAATTATTATAAATTGGATATTAAAATGACTGAACAAAGGGAACATTATATTTAAAATTCATTTTTAAAGTTATTTTCAATGTGAACAATAAACCCTCATTGTTATTTTATACTTTTACATAAGTAAAAATGAAGTATAAAATTATGATCATACCATAACAATGGCTAAGGGTAGGATTTTCATGGATACATGTATAATAGAATTTTTTTTTCCTTTTTTTTTTTATTGTTAATTATTTTGCATTATGTGACAGTTTCATAGGCTCTGGGTATCCCCCCCTCCCTCCCCCTCCCCTCCCCCCAGTGGATTCCTCCACCTTGATGCAGTATTACAGTTCAAATTCAATCAAGATTCTTTCATTGCAAACATCAACCAAGCATAGAGTCCAGCTACTTATTGTCCAGATTGGTTGAACAGTTTCTTGGGGAGACCTTTTCTGGTCTGAAGTTTGAGCTGGCAGAATATCATCACAGTCAATTAAGAGTCCCAGTATAACATCAACAGCAATTTGCAATGTTATGGAGTTGACATGGTTTTGAGTAACCAGTGTATTAAAAAGAAAATAAATAAATAAATAAATAAATAAATAAAAAGGAAAACAAGTCCTAGCCACAACCTATGATTAGCTCATTGACATTTCAATTTAGTTCATATACAGGACCGGCTGCTCTATACCTTAAAATGGCCATAAGGCACCATTCAGCTGTTTCGTGTCCATTTCATCTTAGTATTTAGCCAGTTGTTGTGTTGAAGTAAAATTTTGCTGATCTTGGCAGATTTTAGGATAATCCAGACTGGCTTGTAACTCTAACAAGATATATGTCAACATTTTAGGTGCAGAACATTTTTTTTTTTGGGGGGGGGGTGTGCAGGAAAATCCTCAACACCATGGTGAGGAGTAAAACTAATCTTTGTGACCCACCCAGTGAGGCATGAGCCAATCCATGCCAGCTCTTTCCTGTCAGATTTCAAGTTCTACTTTCTGTTGTTTATTTATTTTAGGTTTTTTTTTGTTTTTTTGATATACCAATGCATGAGGGGGGAATCGGGTGCGATCCTGACAACCTCTTAACAGGAGGTCATGTGCGTGGAGCAGGGGAGCACTCCAGAGTGGAGCAGGTGGTAAGGAGGAAGCTTGGATCCCAACCATGAAGACTCCCAGACCTTCACCACAAACTATTAATACGAGCAACAAGGACTATATCCCAACTGCCAAGGAGGCCACAGGGAATTGGATGCCCTCGGAGGCCGAGTACTCTGAGGTCACCCACCCCCAACCGGAGCTTCCACAGGGGATGGAAGAAGTCCAAACACTATCGTGCAGAAACCAACGTCATCGGAAAGACAACCAGAAGCCCTGAGTGGTCTGCAGAAACAGAAGAACAATAAACGTCCTTCGGGACCAGGGAGGAGAGCTTTCTCTGGTCCGAGCCTGGCTCCACCTCTGGACCCCCCCCCCCCCCCTCGCAATGACCATCGGGATCGCTTCGAAAACCCCTCACAGCAAACAAACAATCATACAAACTTAAAAAAAAAAAAAAAACAAAAAAAACAAAAACAAAAAAAAACCTTCCTTTTTTTTTAAGATTTATTTATTTTATTACAAAGTCAGATATACAGAGACGAGGAGAGACAGAGAGGAAGATCTTCTGTCTGATGATTCACTCCCCAAGTGAGCCGCAACGGGCCGGTACACGCCGATCTGAAGCCAGGAACCTGGAACCTCTTCCAGGTCTCCCACACAGGTGCAGGGTCCCAAAGCTTTGGGCCATCCTCGACTACTTTCCCAGGCCACAAGCAGGGAGCTGGATGGGAAGTGGAGCAGCCGGGATTAGAACCGGCGCCCATATAGGATCCCGGGGCGTTCAAGGCGAGGACTTTTAGCCACTAGGCTACACTGCCGGGCCCCTCTTCCTTCTTTTTAACTTGCTTTCTCACTGTTTTCATTTGCGTTTAACTGTTCAAACTACTACTTGCTGTTTCTCTAAAAAGTTTCAACATTGTGGGGCTAGCATTGTGTTTTGTAGGTTAAGCCTCTACCTGTGATGCTGATATCTCGTATGAGGGCTGGTTCAAGGCCCAGTTGCTTGATTTCCAATCCAATTCCCTGCTAAAGCACCTGGGAATTGTTGAATACGGTTCAAGTAGCTGGGCACCAACCACCCAGTGGGAGATCCAGATGAAGCTCCTGACTCCTGGCTTTGACCTGGTCCAACCCTGGAGTGAACTAGAAAATGGTGGATCTCTCTCTGTCTCTCTTCCTCTTTCCTTTTTCCTTCCTTCTATCTCTAACTCCATCTTTTAAATGAATATTGCATCTTTTTAAAATTTTTTTTCAAGATAATGAAAAAGTATAAAGGCAAAAAGAAACTAAGAATTTGATATTTAGGAAAATGGGGAATTCTAGCCTCAAAGAATTATAATACACACACACACACACGTGTGTGTGTGCTCAGATTTCAAAATATTTTGGTGCCAAAATAAACTTTACTTTTAATTCCATTTTCCATGAACTTTTTTTTAATGATTTTTTTTTTATTGGAAAGGCATATATGCAGAGGGAAGGAGATACAGAGATAGATCTTTCATCCACTGGTTCACTCCCCAAGTGGATGCAGTGGTTAGAGCTGAGCCAATTCAAAGCCAGGAGCAAGGATCTGTTCCAAGTCTCCCTTGTGGGTCTTGGACCATCCTCTACTAAAACAGTAGAGGTCACAGACAGGAAACTGGATGGGAAGTAGAGCAGCCAGAATACAAACTGGTGGATGCAGAGCAAGGATTTAACCACGAGCTATCACAACAGACCCTAATTTGCTTTTTATTTTAAAGATTTATTTATTTATTATGGGAAAGGCAGATTTGTAGAGAGGAGAGACAAAACTCTTCCATCTGCTGGGTCACTCCCCAAACAGCCGCAACAGCTGCAGCTCAGCTGATCCGCAGCCAAGAAGATGCTAGCTGAGCTAGGAGCTTCTTCTGGATGCAAGTCAAGGGTTTAGCTACTAGGATACCGTGTCAGGCCCTTCCACAAATTTTGGAAGTGTTCTCATCTCATAAACACACCACTTGATGAATTTCACAAATAGAATACTGTACTTTAGCAATTCTCAGATCAAGGAGTGAAATAGTAGAGCATTCCAGAAGTCCCAACCTGCAGTACTCTTTCTGGTCCTTGTGTCTCTCCTCCAGGTGAGCCAAGATTCTCATTTGTAATAGCATAGTTTTGCCTGTGCTCATATTTTATACCCCTTGAATCATATTCTACATACTCTCCATTTTCCTTTTCTTAATATAATGTTTCTGAAATTTCTCTCCATATTGTTGTGTGATTAATTTTAATTTTAGCTTTAGATCTTAATTGCCTATGTTAGGATAATATTTCAAAGTGTAATTATACTGCAGTTTGTTTCTCGCTTGTGTTGCTGTTGGACATTTGGGTAGTTTCCAGTTTGAAATTGCTACAAACTGTGCTTCTGTACACATTGAAGTGCATGTTTTGATGAACATGTGTACTTTCACTTATATATGTAGAAATGAAATTGCTGGATCATAATGTGTGCATAGATTAGATTAATTCTGCCAGGCACTATTGGAGGCCTAGAGGATTTCCCATTCCAAAAGAACTCAGTTTTCACTGTGCATACAAACAATGATTTCCCTCTTTTTCCTCACTTACATCTACCTATAGTCATTTATACCTTATTATTTTGCGTAAGTTTAATAAAGTGTTGAACCAGAATAAAATGTCCTAATTCTACCCCTATATGTCAAAACTGGGTTTGACCCAAAGAGAACTCTGTGTGTTGTGAACTACAACCTAGCTTGATGATCCAGGAGGTTGGAATCTAACCCAAGAGCTATGCTCTTAAAACTAGCATCTAGGCCTCAGCGATTACAGTAGCCAAACCCTCAGCCAATTCCAAGTTGAAAACTTAATTAACACAACAGACTGTACTCAAACAACCCTATGTGTCATTTCCTCTCTTTCTGGTTATTAAAGTAGCTCACTACATAGAAAAGGAGTAGGCATTTGGAATCATCTTTAATCTGGAATGCTGCCTGGATCTAGAGACTTTTTCTTATTTAAGCAAACTTTGTTAAATTGAATAGGTCCCAGTTTTTTTTCTCAATAAAATGTATTAGTCTATATATAATGCAGCCTTCTGAGAACAAAAAAATCCATATGAAAGCCTTCATTATGCTCACAATTGTGACAGAAGATTATCTTAATTATCTTTAGTGCTATTTTCGGGAAGATTTAATCATAAGCTTAATTTCATAAAACCACACAGTATTCCATTCCCGGATCACATCAGATTGTACTGCTGACTCACCTGTTGAACCTCACATCTGTTTTTTCAATTATATTTTATGAAAAAGAAAAATCCACAGGTAGTAAATCTTTCAGTCATACATTAGAGTTAACTTAAGGGAAGAGAATAAAAGGAGACCTGTGATCTTGCAAGGGGCAGTGTAAGAGGATGTGAATGCATTACATCAGCATTGTAAACCATTCGAATCAGGAGACACCATTAATCTTTTGTCCATTAATCCAATAATTAATCAACTTTCATGGCCTCAGGAGGCATTTCAGCAAAAACTAGGTCAGAGAGCCAACTGCAGTTGATTGTTGATTAGCCTTGAAATCTATTGGGAATTACAGAACTCAACATGACATCAGCCAACTGTGCTTTCATTCCCAATTACAATGTCTATATATAGACATACATATATAGTATATGTATTCTGTATACTATATATAGTGTAGATACAACATTTTTGGTCCAGTCCCAGGACACTCTCCATTGCACAATGTTGTTAAGTTGATGCTGTCATGTGTATCTCCTGTCAAGATTACATTCATTTGAAACATCTTTTACGAAATACTACACCACACATAGCATGTTTATTTGTATCTATATATTGCTCATCATAATTTCAAACTAACCAAATATAATTCATGTGTACTTTTAGAAGGTATAGCCTAGTGAAGTAAATTTAAAAATAAATGTAATTAATACATAAACAAATATAAGCACAACCTGTTATTATTCTAGAAAAAAATAAACTAAGCAAGAACCATGTAGCAGGAATTTGAAAGCTTATTAAAGAGGATCAGGGTATTTGGAGGGTGATGTTTGAGACATAAATTTGGCCCAAAATGATAGCTCAACTGGCTAATCATCTACCACCAAGCACTGGAATCCCACATGAGCACCAGTTTGTGCCCAACTGGTCCACTTCCCATCCAGCTCCCTCCATGTGACCTGGGAAAGCAGTGGAGGATGGCCCAAAGCCTTGAGACCCTGCACTCATGTGGGAGACCTGGAAGAGCTTCTGGCTTCTGGCTTTGGATCAGCTCAGTTGCGGCCATTTTGGCCACTTACGGAATGAACCAGTAGATGAAAGATCTCTCTCTCTCTGTCTCTCCTTCTTCCTGTAAGTCTGCATTTCCAATAAAAATAAATAAATCTTTAAATAATTAAATAAATAAAACGACACACAAATTATGGGGAAGAACCAATCATTCAAAAAAAATGGAAGGATATGTGTTAGATGGGAATGGTATATGCTAAGGGGACAGTACAACCAGCAAACAGTGGGCCAATTTTTAAAAATTATAAATAAAAATTACACATACCTTACAGAATATTTTAGATTACATGTAAATATTGCATGCATGTTGCATGATATTTTGATGTGTATATTAAGTTGTGGAATTGCTAAATCAAGCTATTTAATGTATATGTTACTTTATGTACTTATTTCTAGTGTATGAATACTTAAAATCTACTTCTTAGCTTTTAAAGTATACAATACATAATAGTCACCATGACATAAAAAGATTTTCCGTCCCCATCCCCTCTAACTGAAATTTTGTGTTGTTTAACTGATGTCTCCCCAATGTCCCTATTCCTCAGATTCTGGTAACCATCATTTTACCATCTGTTTCTGTAAGTTCAATTTAAGATTCCATACATAAGGGAGATTATGTAATGTAACATTTGTCTTTCTGTGCCTGGCTTATTTCACTCAACATAATATCCTCCATGTTGTTGCAAATGATAGGGTTTCCTTCACTTTTTAAGGCTAAATTATGTTCTATTATATGTATATGACATATTTTCTTTGTCTATTCATCTTTTGATGGGGACGTAGGGCAAATTTTAAGGAAATTAATGTTCTTCAACTTATTTTGCCTCTATAAGATAGGATTCAGATTTTTTGAACTCTTTTAAAAGTCAGCAAAGTCAGTTCATTAACAATAAATCTTGTACAAATGTGAGATGATCCAATGTCTCTATACCAAATACTTGTTGTTTGGCAGCAACTCTGTGGATTAAAATTTGAAAATGGAGCTATGAACGGGGATTGGAAATTAAACAGTGAAAATAGCCAATTCAAGGCATATTTAGGCAGTTGACAAAGACATAATGCCAACATAGCCAAGGTCTAGAGTTCTAGTTAGGAGCCAAAACTACAGGCAATGAAAGAAAGCCCAATATCACTGGCAGAATCAACAGTTAGATGAGGCCAGTGTGGTGGTATAGCGGTCTAATGCCCCACCTGTGGCAGCAACGTACCACATAGGCAACATTTTGTGTTCTGGCATCTCCACTTTCAATCCACCTGGGTCCTGGTTTCAGATCAGCTCAGCTCTGGTCATAGCAGACATTTGGGGAGTGAACCAGTGGATGGAGAATTTCTCTGTCTGCACCTCTCTCTCTAATTCTGATTTTCAAGCAAAATAAATAAATCCTTAAACAAATAAGTAAACATAACATTATCATTAAAACACCAGCATTTCCAGGAACCAGCAATGTAAAGTAGCATTTTAAGCCATCGCCTGTAATGTCAGCATCCACTATGAGCTCCAGTTCAAGTCCTGTCCACACCACTTCTAATCCAGCTCCCTGCTAATGCACCTGTGAAAGCAGCAATTGCCTTCATAGACCCCTGAGACTCCTATGGGAGACTCAAATACAGTATTTAGCTGCTGGCTTTGACCTGACCCAACCCTTGCTGTTGTGACCATCTGAGTGATGGTCACATGAGATGAAAGATTTTTCTCTCTTTTTCATTTTAGATTTATTTTCTTTTATTTGAAAGGCATATTTTACAGAGGGAAGAAAAGATGAAGAGAGAAAAGATGGATGGAAGATTTAGTGGTTCATTCCCCAAATGACCACAATGGCCAGAAAAGAGCTGATCCAAAGCTATGTATATAATTGAGTCAGGCAAACATTATACACACACACACACACACACACGCACACATATATATATGCATATATATGCACATACACACATATATATGTGTTTATATATATGTGTATATATATATATATAATTATTATTGGAAAGGCAGATTTACAGAATGAAAAAAAGCCAGAGAGAGAAAGGTCTTTCATCTGTTGGTTCACTCCTCAAATGGTTGAACAGGCTAAAGGTGAGCTGATTTGAAGCTTGGAGCCAGGAGCTTCTTCTGGGTCTCCCATGTGGCTACAAGGGCCAAGGACTTGGGTCATCCTCTGCTGGTTTCCCAGGCCATAAGCAGAGATCTGGGTAGGAACTGGTACATCAGGGACATGAACCAGTGCCCATATGGGATGTCAGCCAGCATTGCAAAGCTGAGGATTAGCCAGTTGAGCTATTGCACCAGGCTCAAAATGTAACATATTTGAATAAGGAGGCTCGTGTGGATGTAACACAGGGAAAACCTGCAAAAAAAAGAGAGCCTTCAGATCTTCCAGAATCACTTGTTTATGGTGGGAAGTTCTTAGAAATACTTGTTAGAATCCCACATCTCCTCAGCTATATGTTGGCAGCGAAATATGGGGCAAATGGAGACCTTATGATGGACCATATCAATCAGTGGACAACCTCATCGAGCGAAACTGGCAACGATTCATAACTGGAGAACTATTAAAACCACTTGAGCTTTTTTTCGAAGATGGCAGAACACAGAGAGCTGGTGTAGGGCAGAGTGGGGACAGAGGGGAACCGATCCAGCAGAGAAACAAACCAGGAGACACAGAATTGTGGGGATAGGTGTAGGAAGGTCACTGGAGTTCATTGAAGTAAGAAGATCTACACAGCGTGGACAGACAACCATAAAAAGGAAAAAAGAGGAGACAGCACGCTGCGAGAAATTTGGTGAGTCACGATCCCAGCCAGGGGGAAGGCGGCGGAATCTCAGCCATTCCTGGGAGGACAAAGGCAGTTGGAATGACAGGCATCCACACCCACAGGGGCATCGACCACTGGAGTGCAGGAGACCCTAAAGGAGGCTACTGGATTGAACAAAGGGGGCATCAACCCACAAAGATAAGCGGGGGGGTGCCCAGAAACGTGCCTCCCAACTGGTCAGCAGCTTTGAGAGAGTGCAGAGGGGACTGGAGCTGCGCTCTGGGACCGGGTCACAGTAATCCCCAACTCAGCTCCGAATGGTTGACTAGCTGCAAGAGGCTCCAGTGGAAACTGTTGCTGGGCTCAGCCTGAGCACTAGGAGTGGGGCAACACTCGGCAGAGCCTCCCTGGACAGAGGTGCAGGCTGGTGGGAGCACGGCTACATGACTCCCTTGGCTCTGCTCCCAATGGCAGAACACCTTTGAGAAAGTGCAAAGAAAGAAAGAAAGGCCTTGTAAAGGGGGCAGCAGGAGACCCTGAAGCAAAGCCGATTCGGCAGAACCACGGGGCAAGTTCTCCCAGCGGTTAGAAGCTGGAGGCTGCTAAACAAAGCCTGCTGACCTGGCAACAGAGTCGCAGCAGTACATCTCCCAGTGGACAACTCTTTTGAGTGGGAATTCCGGGGAGAAGAACTTGGCGGAACTTTCCAACCCAGCCTAGGGTGTAGATTCCAAACCACAGGAGGCAGGGGCCCAGGACAGAGACTCCTGCAGTGTGCAGCACGGGCCCCCAGACCAAGAGGCAAGACACGGCTGGGCAGGCCTGTGGCCCGAGGTGGTGCAGAGGCCCCTACTACACGTGGCCCCAGCCCCCACCCCTAGCCCAAAAGGCAAGACACGGCTCTGCAGACCTGTGGCCTGAGGTGGCACAGGGACCCCAGCTACACGCGGCTCCTGCCCCCCAGCCCAAGAAGCAAGATGCAGCTCTGCAGACCTGTGGCCTGAGGTGGCGCAGAGGCCCTGAGCACAAGAGGCAAGACATGGCTCTGCAGACCTGTGGCCTGAGGTGGCGCAGAGGCCCCTGCTACACACGGCCCAGCCCCGAACCCAAGAGGCAAGATGCAGCTCTGCAGACCTGTGGCCTGAGGTGGCACAGAGGCCCTGAGCCCAAGAGGCAAGACACAGCTCGGCAGCGTCAACTAACCCGGACGGAGGCGTGGAGCAGTGTGTCTCCCAGTGGGGCAACGACTTTGAGTGGGAGCTGCAGGGGTAAAGGCCTGGCACTAGGGCTGGAACATAGAGCCTTTTGACCCAGCTTGGGGCTGTGGACCACAAACTCTGAGCAACGAGCAGCTGGAGTCTCAGGCAGAACCCCCTGCTGTGCTTAGCTAGAGCCCCAGAGTCAGTGGCGCCACCCAACAGATCTCCTGAACCGGGAAGAAACACAGGCAAGCAGGGCCACAGCAGGGGGTTTCCCAACAGGGGAATACATCTTTGATGGTATAGTTGGGTGTGGAACAGCAAGCTCTACATCTACCCAGAGCGAAGAGAAGAAGCCCAAGGATACAAACTCTATCATTTACACCTTATCCACATTGGCACACACAGGACAACACCCAACCAATTAGCTACAATGGAGACAGGTTGCAGAGATATAAACCCAGGCGCAAACGAAGCGAATCAACACCCACCTCACCATCATCTGCTGTCCCCAATAGAGTAAGAAGAAGTATACTTATGCCAACACTCCATACAACAGTTGCTGTGTCACACTTCCTATAAGCTACAGCACTGAGGGCAACGGCTCTGGACAAGCAAGTCAGAGGCTAAAATCCCAAAATGGCAAGAAACAACAACACAATGAGGAGAAGTATCAGAAAAAGTAATGACTCAGAAGAAAGATCAAGCATTTCCCCCCAAAACAACCAAAAACTAATCTCAATATCTGAGATGCAAGATGATGACATAGAGGAATTACAAGATAAGGAATTTAAGAAACTAGTGATGAGATTCATCAGAGACAGCGAGAAGTGCTGGGCAGAGTCCAAGGACTTCAAAAACCATGTCATTGCAGAAATAAATCAAGTCAAAAAGGGAATCCTCGATCTAGAACACAAAATTGAAAGCCTAACCAACAGATTGAACACAGCAGAGGACAGAATATCAGAACTGGAAGACATTCAGAATGAAAGGCAGCAGTTCATCAAACAGTTGGAGACAAATCTGGAGAAAGCCAATAGGTCCATACAGGAAATGAAAGACAACCTCAAAAAATCAAATATTAGAATAATAGGCCTTCCAGAAGGAGTAGAAAAGGAGATACACTTGCAACAGGTGCTCAATGAGATAATACAGGAGAACTTCCAGAATACCGGAAATATAAATCCAGCACAAATCCAGGAAGGACAGAGAACCCCAAATAGATTCGACCCAAAGTGATCCTCACCCAGACATGTGGTCCTCAAACTGCCTTCAAGCGAATACAAGAAAACAATTCTAAGAAAAAAAGGACAAGATTACTTTCAGAGGAAGGCAAATCAGAATCACAGCAGACCTCTCAGAAGAAACACTCCAGGCAAGAAGAGAATGGGGTAAAACCTTTCAAATCCTGAAACAAAACAACTGCCAACCGAGAATAATGTACCCGGCAAAACTCTCATTTGTATTTGAGAATGAAATTAAATATTTCAACAGCAAAGAGAAACTAGAATACACCAGCACAAAACCAGGTCAAGACAACCTCCTCAGGAAGGTGCTAAACAAAATGCTAATAAACGAACAATGGGTCAGAGAAGAAATTAAAGATGAGATCAAAAAATTTATGGAAACCAATGAAAACTCTGACACAACATTCCAAAACTTACGGGACACGGCCAAAATATTGCTGCGGGGTAAATTCATCGCAATTGGAGCCCATGTCAAGGTCCAAGAGAGGCGTCAAATACGGAAACTAAACACACACTTCCAGGATTTGGAAAAACAGCAACAGAAGAGCCCCACACACAACAGGAAACAAGAAATCATCAAAACAAGGAAGGAAATTAATCAGATAGAAATTGAAACAAACTATACACAAAATCAATGAATCAAAAAGCTGGTTTTTTGCAAAGATAAACAAAATAGACACCTCACTGGCCCGACTGACAAAGAAAAAACAAGAGAAAGCAAGAATTAACAGCATCAAACATGAAAAAGGCAACATAACAACAAACACCGTATCCATTAAGAACATAATTAGAAATTACAAAAAGCACTATACTCCAACAAATCAGAAGACCACCAAGAAATGGAAACATTCTTAGACTTCTACCACCTGCCAAAACTTAGCCCAGAGGCAACAGAAGACCTGAACAAACCCATAACTGAAGCAGAGATTGAATCAGTGATTAAAGATCTCCCAACAAAGAAAAGCCCAGGCCCAGACGGCTTCACTGCAGAATTCTACAAAACATTCCGAACAGAACTGACCCCAATCCTCTACAAACTCTTCAATACAATAGAAAAAAAGGCAACTCTTCCAAACTCATTCTATGAAGCCAACATCACCTTAATCCCAAAACCAGACAGAGAACCAACTGACAAGGAAAACTACAGACCTATTTCTCTGATGAACATTGATGCTAAGATTCTCAACAAAATCCTAGCCAATAGAATTCAAAAAATCATCCGACAGATCATTCATCCAGATCAAGTAGGATTCATCCCTGGAATGCAGGGATGGTTCAACATTTGGAATCCATAAATGTGATACACCACATCCAAAAACTGAAAAACAAGAACCACATGATAGTATCAATAGATGCAGAAAAAGCTTTCGACAAAATCCAACACCACTTCCTACTAAAAACCCTAACCAAGGTAGGCATAGATGGAAAAATCCACAACATAATTAAAGCAATATATGAAAAACCCAATGCCAGCATCATACTGAATGGAGAAAAACTGGAACCATTCCCACTGAAATCTGGAACAAGACAAGGATTCTGCTTTCTCCACTGCTATTCAACATAGTCCTAGAGGTACTCGCTGAGGCCATAAGACAAGAAAAAGAAATCAAAGGAATCCAAATGGGAACTGAAGAAGTCAAGCTTTAACTATACGCAGATGACATGATTCCCTACATAGAAGACCCAAGAGACTCAATACAGAGACTGCTAGATCTTATACGAGAGTTTGGAAGAGTGGCAGGATACAAAATTAGTGAACTAAAATCAACAGCCATAGTTTATGCAAATAGCCCCAAGATGGAAAAAGACCTAACCAGCAAGATACCATTCAAAATAAGAGAAAAGTATGAAGTATCTGGGAATAAATCTAACCAAAAATGTAGGAGACCTATTTGAAGAAAACTACAAACTGCTTAAAAAAGAAATTGAACAGGACCTCAAAAGATGGAATAACATCCCATGCTCCTGGATAGGTAAAATCAATATCATTAAAATGTCTATACTGCCAAAAGCAATATACACATTCAACTTCATGGAAGTGGAAACAATGATTCAAAGGTTCATCTGGAAACACAAAAAAGCACGAATAGCTAGAACCATTCTCAAGAACAGGAAGTTAGCAGGGGGAATCACAGTTCCGGACCTCTGGACATACTATAGGGCAGTGGTTATCAAAACAGCCTGGTACTGGCAAAAAATAGAGAAGAAGATCAATGGAGTAGAATGGAAACACCAGATGGGAACCCACACAAATACAGCCAAATAATCTTTGACAAAAAGACAAACGACAATCCAGGCAAATGGGAAGGTCTCTTCAATAAATGCTGTTGGGACAACTGGTTGATAGCCTGCAGAAACAAAAAGATAGACCCACATCTCTCACCATACACTAAGATCAAATCTAAATGGATAAAAGATCTAAACCTACATCCAGAAACCTTCAAACTTTTGGAAGAAAATGTAGGAAACACCATGCAAGAGCTGGGGGTGGGTCCTGACTTCCTAAAAAGGACTCCAAAAGCATTAGCAATTAAAACCAGAATAAACAAATGGGACCTCATCAAACTAAGAAGCTTCTGTACAGCAAAGGAAACAATCAACAAAGTAAAAAAGCAACCCACAGAATGGGAGATCTTCGCTTACTACATAGGTGACAGAGGGCTAATTTCCAGAATATACAAAGAACTACAAAACAACCAAAATGTCAAAACAAACAAGCCACTCAAGAAATGGGCAAAGGAAATGGGCAAACACTTCACAAAGGAACAAACCCAAACGGCAAATAAACATATGAAAAAATGCTCAAGTTCCCTGGCAATAAGGGAAATCCAAATTAAAACATCAATGAGGTACCACCTGACACCAGTAAGACTGGCCCACATGAATAAAAGCACCACCAACAACACTTGTTGGCGAGGTTGCGGGGAAAAGGGAACCCTACTCCACTGCTGGTGGGGCTGCAGGCTGGTACAGCCTCTATGGAAATCAGTATGGAGAACATTCAAACAACTCAAAATCGACATACCATATGATCCAGCAATAGCACTCCTAGGAATATACCCAAAACACCTGTTTTATGAGAAGCCAACATGCACCCCTATGCTCACAGCAGCACAATCAGTAATTGCAAAAACATGGAGGCAACCAAAATGCCCATGAGCAGAAGACTGGATAAGAAAGCGATGGTTCATGTACTCCATGGAATACTACTCAGCTATTAAAAAAAAAACAAAATTCAGTTCTTTGTGGCCAAATGGGCCAAACTGGAAACCATACTGCTAAGGGAAATGAGCCAATCCCAAAAGGTCAGATACCACATGTTTGCGTTAATTTAAGAGGATATGATGTTATGTAAAACATGTTATTTTATGTATATTATATGTTGTGTATAAACTAAAACTGAATTGACAATGAGGTGATCACAGAAGATGGTTAAGAAATTGCAATTGTTTTTAACATATTGGTTACTCAATACTATAATTATTAGTTACACAACGAAGTTAATTGTTGCAGAGGGTATGTCGGAGCCTTTAATTGATAGGGTTGATAATCTGATGGTTCTGCCCTCGTACTGGACAGGGTCTCCCCAAGAAGCTGAGGAACTAGACTGGACTATAAGATGTTTGACTCTATGTTTAGTTTATGCTTGCAAAGAGGGAATCTCAACTGTACTTTAACAGTGGATATGCAACAAGGTGGAATATTCCACATGGGGGGAAGGCGGGGGGAGGGGTGGAATGATTCCCAGTTCCAACGAAACTGTATCACATAATACAATGTAATCAATGAATAAAAAAAAACACTTCAGCAAATATCTCAGAGCATGCCCCACATCCGGGACTTGGGATGGGCGAGAAACCGGGTGGGGCTTCTCCCTCAATATCCCCCTTTACCTCAGATACATGATGGAAACAATATGGACATAATAGTATTACCCACTTCCCTGTACCCCCTGAACCTTTTTTTTTAACCGTGATTAACTATGTAAAGATTGTCAACAATAATACAATAAAAATAAATTTTAAAAAAAAGAAAAATATTTAAAAAAAAAAAAGAATCCCACATCTCAGCCTAGACCTACTGAATTACAGAATCTGCATCTTTATCTGAGCCCTAGGTGACTTCTATGCAGCAAACAGTCTGAGCAACATTGATTTAAGACACGCCTGGGAAATCCAAAAAAGAATTGTAGACCATATAAGGAGGGGGCCAAACTGTGGCATTAGAGGTAAATGATGAGTTACCATTTGAAGCAATGCTAGAATGAGGCACGTCTTGACATTCCAGTGATAAGAAGAATTTCTTGGCCTATAAAGAAGGTAACAATGGGGAAAAGAAGAAGAGGAAGAGGAGAGAGAGAAAGCAAGAAAGAATAAGAAAGGAAAGTGGGGAGGAGGGAAGAAAAGAGGAGGAAGAGATATGGATAAAGAAAAACTAAAGGTAGCTCTAAGGACCTTCTCAGGAAGAAGTCCCAAACATGTTGCTTTGGCCTAGAGACACACATCTGGGGGGTTTCTTAGCCATAAAGAGCCAGAGGGAAATTGGTGAGAGATTCAGTTACCAGCACAAAAAGAGAAACAGAAATGCGGAGTTCAAAGAAGGCAATGGCAGCATTCCATCAGTCTCGGAAGCCAGCCCAGCTCACGCCCAAAACAAGTCCAAATATGCAGAACAAAGGGATCTCTTTGTTCTTGTTCTTCTTAACAGAATCCTTGCAAAACATCCCTGTGAAGACATACAACTTAATAAATGCACATTAAGGGGAAATTTTTACAGAAGTCACAAACCGTGTAGATATGTGACTTCCTCCAGTCCAGGCAATCTTGTATTTTACTAGACTTCACTCCACATTTTATAGCCAGCAATATTAAAGTGTGTTTTGATCAGGAATTTTCCATGTGCTATACTACATAAAAGAGACACCATGTGGTAGCTGGTAAAAAAAAAAAAAAAAGTTTGTGACACTTCTTAAGAATCCTAAATTATTTTGGAGGACTGTGAAAAAAAACAATTATTTCAGATTTTTTATTGTTGGATTTATTGGGAGGAGGGGGCTCAGCAAGTAGAAACAGAACTGAAGAAACAGTTTCATGATACTTTTTTTTAAAGATTTATTTATTTTTATTGGAAAGTCAGATATACAGAGGAGGAGAGACAGAGAAGGAGATCTTTCATTCATTGATTCACTCCCCATGTGGTCACAATGGCCAGAGCTGAGCCGATCCAAAGCCAGGAGCTCTTCTGGGTCTCCCACACAGGTGCAGGGTCCCAAGGCTTTGGGCCATCCTCGACTGCTTTCCCAGGCCACAAGCAGGGAGCTGGATGGGAAGTGGAACAGCCAGGATTAGAACCAGCACCCATATCGGATCCTGGCATGTTCAAGGTGAGGATTTTAGCCACTAGGCCACAGCACCAGGACCTCAAGATGAGTTTTGTATCCTGAACTTTGCCCTCAGGCAAGGATACCTAGGTAACCTAGCTTATGGTGGCAATCATATTTGTTGCCATTGTTTGTT
This sequence comes from Ochotona princeps, assembly GCF_030435755.1. NCBI lineage: Eukaryota > Metazoa > Chordata > Mammalia > Lagomorpha > Ochotonidae > Ochotona > Ochotona princeps. Next base: position 85,945,185 of record NC_080834.1, on the reverse strand, counting down.
TGCATGACTACTAATTGTTTCTCTGTCTCTATAGCACTCAGAACCATTCCTGACAGAAAAGTTATTCAATTCCTATCATGTGGAGAAATAAATGCAAGAGTTTCCTTAGCCCAGAGGCTCACACAAGCACTACATAAGGACAAGGGTCAGTCTCCAATTTGGTCTAAACTGCTACAGTAAAACAAATCAACAATCAGAAAACCGTTCTTGGAGTAAAGAGTGAGCAGTCCTCGTGCTTATGCAGGCCTTGGCCACTTGATGTGCAAACCATCATGATACCCTCTGGTGTCTGGTCTTCAGTCCTGCCCGGCGCAGTTTTCAACAACTGAATGACTCTCAGCTGACCCCATCAATTCATGGTTAGTGAATGCAGACTTGTTGTGATTGACTTCTGGCTTCCTTAATTAGATACAGTTCACACAAATGATCACCTTGATTTTCATTTTCATTAGAGAGGTAGACCTAAATATATATGTACATATGTATGTGTGCATTTATGAAGCTATTTTTATAAATATTAGTTGTATTATTGTCTAGACTATTTTACAGAAAATGAAGAAACTTTACCTTCTTGATATTTAATCAATATGAAGTTTGACTGTGCATAGACTAGATTATTACCAATTATGCTTGGAGAAGTAAATGAATAATTTTGCTATAAAATACCAATTAACCGCTAATTTTTCATGAAAAGGCAATCATCCATTTACTTTTTGATGAATGGACAACTTGATCACTACTCACTAACATACCATTGATGGAATTTTTGCTTTGTTTTGAGCCTTGAAATGAACCCAGAGATTCCAAAATGAACAAGACATTGTCACTAAATTTGAGGAACTCACAACCCAATGAAGGAGACTGAAGAAACTGGATTGACTTATAAGCATTCTACATCTTTATTGAGGCAATTATTCTCCAAAGCAATGAAGCAATGCAGGAAGAATTTTATGTGTGTGTCCTACAAGAAAGACCAAAGAAATTAGATTGACTGACTTGCCAATGGTGGGGACACTGGTCAAAAAAAGCCTAGAAGAGTACCTGAACAAAGTCTTCTCTCCATTGTTCTCAAAGAAAATTACTCTGGATAAAAGAGCCCAACCTGAGTTGTTTTAAATTGGGTTGTGGGGGATTTCTAAGCCTACTACATCAGATTATCTGTGTTTAAATATAACTCAGGAAACCTAGGAATCATTTTATTTCTCATATGTTCTATCTGAACCTCTTCCCTGCTACTGCATGATGTATGACTCTACTATCCGGGTTTTCAGTTACTTGCTTCTTGATAATCAATCCCTGCTTTTTGTTCTTGTACTCCTGTGATCTTCAGAGGAGTCTGGTTTCTCTTGGTTTCTTACAGAATATTTATTTTAGCAGTGCTATGGTTTATGGCACAGATTCAAGTAAAGGTCACATAGCCTATGACATTGATAAATGAGAAGATAACAGAATGAAATTCAATACAGAAAATTTAAGGTAATTGATTTATAGACAAAGTCACAAAAAATACAAATAACAGGGTAGGCAACAATACTGTGCAGCTCTGTAGGGCTTTGTGGATAATACCATGATTTAGGATATGGAAGAAGAGAGGAATGAATTGCATTCAACTGCTTATACACTTAAAAAATTTTAAGAGGTAAGTTCCCAACTATTTTTCTTCATGCAAAAAAATGGAAGGAAGCAAGAATCAACATGGCAGAATAGAGTAAGGCCACGTTTAAACAGAAGGAGAAATACTAACCAGTGTGAAGCAGAGAGGATACATTCCAGAAAACAGGAGAGGACAGAACAACAGCAGAGGGAAACCTGGAGACTGACAGACACAGGAAAGCAACAAAAATAACGGTGTTCTATGCAGTGTTCTGTGTTCAGTTGCAGTGACTGATACCACAGGGCCATTCAGCAAACAGCGATCTGAACTCCACCAGCAGCCAGAACTACACCAGCAACAAGGTGGGAAGGGATGTTCACTGGGAGCTTGCGAGGTGAACTCAGACAAAGAACTGCCTGTCCTGATGTTCTGTTTCATTTTGTCAAGAGCAGAGACACAGCAGCAGGTCCCAGCGAGGGGATACAGGACCAGGGTGGATTTCACAGCCCAGTCCACCTCCTATAGCCAAATTAGGTACCATTTTGTTTAAGGAGGCAAGGACTATGAACAGTACTGTACATGCACTGAGCTGGGAGTGAACTCGTTTCTGGCTCAGGGAACTGCAACAATGCAGCATCCTACAGGTTCCACCCAAGACAGGTCCGGGTAGCTCTCAGACCTGATGGCCAGCAGATTAAGAGCTCCAGTATTGGCACATCAGGCACCATTTCGTACAGTGTGGCAGGGGCTTTAAGACTGCAGGGAAACAGCCCAGAATAGGCCATGGAAAATTTCCCACGGGCATACATCTGGCACAGGACAGGGGCAGACCAGGCTGAATCAGTGCATGTCGTCCACTGGCAAATCCAAATACCAGAACAGAGTGTGGGTTGGGCCGGGTTTGGTTGCGACAAAACCAGCATACAATGTGGAATGTCAGGGCAAGGTTACCGGTACTAGCTTTGACTGCAGCGCCCAACCAGCACACATGAGAACCAGGAGGGGCAGAGCCGGCATGGGAATTTAGGGGCTGGTCCCCTCACCAGACAGCTACTCCCACTGGAGAGCGTGGGCTGGTTAGGGGACAGACCACACTAAGCAGGGCTACAACACCTGTGTGCCGCATGGGAACTGGACCAGGGAAAAGCCAGACCGAGCAAATTATGCCCTACTGGGGCAAGCATAAATTAGAATGGATGAGGGGTGTAAGGACTTAGCCGCTACACCAGCTGGCAGAAGCTGGCTCTGAGGACTAATTCTGTTTAAGTCAAATCGCAGAACCACCCGAAAAGTGCATAAACCGGGACAGTGAACGACCCAGGAGGGAAACAATGGGTTCCCCCTCCTGGGTCACTGCTCCCACAGGAGGACATGAGAACTAGGATGGGGGCTGGGGTGGCTAGACAGAGAGGAACTCAACAACATCTGTGGGGGCTGGATGGCCGAGCTGGTTAGTTAGAACTCAGCTTTAAAATCCAGGGACAAATACAAGAGCTAAATGGGATGTGGGACAGACTGGACTAGTCTGCTATACACAAAGGCAAACCAGGATAGGGGGCAGGCCTAGTGGGGGTTATTGTGGGTCGCCCCGACTAGGCTGCAGCCCCCACTGGTTGACGCAAGTGCCGAGCACGTGCTAGGCAGAACCAACCTAGTCTGCAACACCCACTGGTTCCAGAGCAACTCCAGTCCGAAAACAAACCAGCCCAGGAATTGCACCTACAAGCTGATTGTGGTGATGACCAGCTGGACTCAGAACCCTAGCCAAGAGAAGACAGAGGACAGAACAGGTCAATCAACCATCTCAGATATATGTTGGCAGCAAAAACCAGGCGAATGAAGACTATGATGGACAGTGTCAACCAGTGAACTCTGCAACGACCTCATCGAACTGGGAGTGGCGAGACTGGCAGTGATTCATAACTAGAAAAATATTAAAACCACTAGGGGTTGATCGCAGCTAAATAGTCTCCCAAAGAAGCTGTACATTCCACCTGGACAATGAGCAGCTGGACAATGTGCTTGAAATCTGTTTGCAAGGGAAGAATCTTGATTGAATTTTAACTGTAATGCTGCAACGGGGTGGGGGGGTCCACCGTGGGGAAGGGGCATGGGGAGGCGTGGGGGGGAATCCCAGAGCCTATGAAACTGTCACATAATGCAAAATAATTAATAAAAAAAGATTTTTAAAAAAAGAGTATTGAGTAAATAAAAATGTTAAACTGTAAAAAAAAAAAAAAAGACTGCAGGGACAACAGTGTACTGCACATGCGCTGAGCTCAACAAGAACTCACTGAGTTTCCTGATTGCACTGCTCCCACTGGAAAATAATACCGACTATGGCATCGTATGGGTCAAAATAGGTTCATGTGGCACCCAGACCTAATGTCCAACAGATTCCAGCAAGATCAGCAGCACCAACAACCTAGCTATATAGGACACCTCGTGTCTCCCTAATCCTGGGACCTACTCCAACCAGAAGTGGGAGAAAGGTTGTACAGACAATAGTGCAGCCTCAGCACGGTATCACAGAAGGTGGAGATTGGTGAGCCAGGAATCGGGGCTACAGAGACCATGGTGAAAATCTAACATAAGAACCCAGACCTGAAACTTGCTGGAGGGAGTGGCACAAGTGACTGAAAACAAAGAGCCATTTACCAACTGCAATAAGTAAAATCAAACTGCAGACCTGTGAGTGACACAGCTTAGAAACCTGCCCCAAGGAGACGACTCTGCTAACCAGAAGTATAATGACCAAAAGCAAAAGAAAAGACAAAGGCACAATGAATATTACCAAAAACTCCCATGCAAAGGAGCAAAACCCTTTGCCAACCTCAGCATTAACTGAAGAAGACATCGAGAAAATAGGGGATAAAGAATTCAAAACACTTGTTATAAGACTTCTTGTCAACAATGAGAAGCAAGTAAAGCAGCCATTCTGGGAATATGTCACACTGGAAATAAATCAAATGAAAGATGATCTATCAGAAATGAAAAATACAGTGGAGCAAATTAAAAGTACAATGGAGAGTCTCCAAAATAGAATGAAGGAAGCAGAAGAAAGAATCTCAAAATTAGAATATATTTCCTGTCACCACGGGGAAACAAACAAAATGCTGGAAGCAAAGCTGGATCAGGCTAAAAAAAAGTATTCAAGAATTGAAAGACACTATTAAAAGGCTAAATATAGGAGTTATGGGAGTCTTAGAGGTGCCGAAAGAGAAGTTGAGTTTGTAAATGTATTTAATGAAATAATAAGGGAAAATTTCCCTAATCTAGAGAAAGAATTGGGAAACAACATTCAGGAGGGGCACAGAACTTCCAACAGGCTTGACCAAAAGCAATCTTCACCAAGACACATGATAATCAAGCTCTCTTCAATCGAACATAAGGAAAAGATCCTTAAAATTGCACTTGAAAAAAAAAATCAACTGACATATAAAAAGGAATGCCAATTAAACTCACAGGAGACCTTCCACAGGAAACTCTACAGGCAAGAAGAGAATGGAGTGACATATTCCAGATTCTAAAAGCAAAAAATTGTCGGCCCAAAATAATGTACCCAGCAAAATTTTACTTTGTCTTTGAAAATGAAATTAAATTCTTCCACAGTAAAGTTAAAACAATATATTTCTTCCAAACCTGCCCCACAAATGATACTTAAGATGTTCTTTTGACAGAGAAAAGGAATAGTGCCCACCAAAACCAAAGGCAAATGCGAAGAACATCCCAGTAAAATAACAACACAAGACTAAATTAATGAACAACTCATTGCTAAAATGACAGAACCAAATTGCCACCCATTCATATTAACCCTGAATGCAAATGTCTTAAACTCATCAATCAAATGTCATAGATTAGTACACTGGATTAAAAAATAAAACCCATCTATTTGTTGCCTACAAGAGACATATTTCACCAACAAAGATCAGTGGAGACTATATCTCATCGATCTTGATTTTTTTTTTGCTAATTTCAGCTCTTCAAAACATTTTCTTTCTCATTAAATTCTTCAATGATTCTTTATTATTGCTGTTATTATTATTATTATTATTAATAATTACATTGCATTATGTGACACAGTTTCATAGGCTCTGGGATTCCCCCAACCCCTCCCCCTACCCTCCCCCCATGGTGGAGTCCTCCACCTTGTTGCATTACCACAGTTCAAATTCAGTCAAGATTCTTTCATTGCAAGCATATACCAAGCATAGAGTCCAGCATCTTATTGTCCAGATCAATTCAGCGGTTCCTTGGGGAGACCATCTCTGGTCTGAAGGCAGAGCTGGCAGAATATCATCCCGATCAATTAAAAGCCCCAACATAATATCAACAACGGTTTACAACATTATGGAATTAATTGACATGGTATTGAGTAACCAATATGTTAAAAAATGCAAGTTCTTAACCACATCCTGTGACTACTTCATTGACATTTCAATTTTTGTTTGTATGCAGAACCGGCTGCTATACACCTTGAAGTGGCTATAGGGTATACTATTCAGCCGTCTCATATCTATCCTCATTTTAGTATTTAGTACTTTATAGTGTTGAGGCATAATTTTGCTGAATCTGGCAGATTTTAGGATAGTCTAAACTGGCTTATAACTCTAACAATGAATCATAGAGCATACAGTGGCATCATTTTCTTCAAGAAGGTACTTGATTTTCTGTTTCATTTCTTCAGCGACACATTAGTCATTCAGTAGCATGTTATTTAACTCCATGGCACTGTAAATTTATATTTTTCTTCCTGTTGTTCATTTTGTTTTGTGGCTTTTCATTTAAGGGGATGTATAGTAACTGTGTAGTGGAGACTATCATATCCAGATGTGAGGATACAATGCAGTATGCATCTCTCCTTGCAGACAAAGATGGACTCCCAATTAAACTGTTTACATATATCTTAACAATAGGATGCTCGACTCTCTGCTGTTGTCCATGCCTACAATGATGGATATATGACTGTATATTAAGAACTATACTATAGCAATGATATAGGGGGACTCACTGTGGGGAGGGGAGTAATGGGGTGGGGAAAAGGGAAATCCCAGGGCCTATGGAACTGTATCATAAAATGATAATAGTAAAAAGAAGTAAATTTTTTAAAAAATGGAAGGAATCAAGAAAGGAAAGTAGGAAGAGAAGGCAGAAAGGGGGTGAAAAGACAAAACTGGCTTAGAAGGCTTAGAACAAAGGACATCATTATTGGTTGTACATCAACAAGGCTTTCTATACTATCAGAGGGATCAAATGCTGATATATGGTCCTAAGGGACCCCTGCCTTCAGTAAACTCCCTTGGCTGAAGAATTCAGTTCTTTCAATGATTAAAGAAAGGTAGTTGGGGGGCCAATTCTGTGACTCAACTAGCTAATCCTCCATCTTCTAGTGTCAGCATCCCATGTGGGTGCCTATTCATGTTCTGGTTGCCCCACTTCCCATCCAGCTCCCTTTATGGTCTGGGAAAGCAGTGGAGGATGGGCTAAAGCCTTGAGACCCTGTACCCACGTGAGAGACCTGGAAGAAGCTCCTGGGTTCTGGCTTCAAATCAACTCAGTTCTAGCCAGTATAGCCTTTTGGGGAGTAACTCAGTCGATGGAAGATCTTTCTGGTTCTCCTTCCGTCTTTAAGTCTGCCTTTCAAGGAAATGAATAAATAAGTGAAAAAAAGGAAGGAAGGAAGGAAGGAAGGAAGGAAGGAAGGAAGGAAGGAAAGAAAAAAGAAAGAAAGAAAGAAAAGAAACTAAGAATTTGAACAATCCTTCAAAATCCTTCCAAGCTTTTGACTACTTTCAAAAACATGATCCAGTGAAACTCAAGAATTGGTATAGTGAGTTGTTGAGGGCTGTATGTTTCATTGATCTGTGCTATACCCTAGCTTTCTATAAAGTAAAAATAAAACATTAGTATTTTATGTAGGCCTTTCTCTTAATTTTAAGATTGACTCTGTAAAGTATTGACCATCATAATCAGCTGTGATTTGAAGAAATGTTTTTTGTGTTGTTTTTTTTAAACGATTTGTTTCTATTTATTTTTATTTGTTTGGGGTGAGGCAGGTGAAGACAGATTTACAGAGAGGATGAGAGAGAGAGAGAGAATGATCTTCCAATCACTTATTTACTCCCCACATGGCCACAATGGTCGAAGCTGAGCCAGCCCGAAGTCAGAAGCCTCTTCCAGTTCTCTCATACAGGTAGGGTCCCAAGGCTTTGGGCCATCCTCTGCTGCTTTCTTTCCAAAGCAATGAGCAAGAAGCTAAACGGAAAGTGAAACCAGTGCCCATATGGGATGCCAGTGCTTGTAGGCAGAGAATTAGACAACTGAGCCATCACACTGGGCCCATGGTTTATTTTTTATGCTAGCATTATCCTTACTTCTTATGACATCTAATATTTCCTCTCATTAAGTTCAGAGTGAATGTTAAAGATAAAAAATGTAGCTTAATAAGCAAAACAACTTAATCAAAATGGCTTGCCATACAGTTCCTAAAACATGCCTTTATAAATTTACCCAGCAAAATTTCTTTTCTTCCCTAATCTCACACAATCCCAAAGTATCTCGAATTCTAGAAATATGAATCATGTGCTTGTGATTCCTGGACCTAGAACTTACATAAAGAATTTTGAGGAGTACCAGAAAAAAGACATTCAGCAACATCACTGATGACAGAAACAAGTCGAGATTGACATATACACTAGTAACTTGACTCCCATTTCAAGTTCCAGATTTATGCCAACCAATGTCACATTAGCTCCAAGTGTAATTTGATTTTTTTACAGTAGGTACATTAAAAAGTAAAACAAATACAGAACAATAAGTTTAGAAATATACTTTAACCCAAAATGCATGCAATGTTATCACTTTGTATGTAATCAATACAAAAGCATTAAATGTTACAGTCTTTGAGATTATGTTGCATTTCACATTTCCAAAACATCTCAATTTAAACTAGTCTCAATTCAAGAACTAAAGAGACATATATGGCCTACGGCTTTTGTAATTAGCAAGAAAAGTCACAGATCATGGATCTAGAAAAATTTGAGTTATCTCTGTGGTGTCTGTTCCAGCAGTCCTCTAATATTTTCACTTCTTACCACATAGAAAAAAAAATTTCAGAGAGGGCATTGAAGAAGATATTGGAAGTCTTTGCTCTTAGTCTTACATAAAAATTTGTTATTAAATTGCAACTCCTCTCCATCTCATATTCCTGATTCCAACTTGCAATGTACTCCTTGTACTACAACATGATAATCTAATGTACAATACTGTTAATCTATTGCAATGTTTATTACTCACTGTCTTCCTCTAGAATCTGAGGAGAGTTTCTCAAGTATTTGGAACAGTGCCTCACATATAGTAGTTGCTGTAACAATTCTTGAATGTTTAGGGAATGAGAACTTCAGAGTTCATACTTTCACAAATGAGGACATTGCTTGGAGCCCAGAGAGGCAAAATGACTTATCAAGGCCAAACACACTTGTCAATACTAGAACTGATCCAAAGTTTTAAACTACTCGTCTCAAGCTTATTACTCTATTTTGTATACAAAAAGGAAGGTAGAAAAAATCATATGGTTTTTGGAAATGAATTATAAATTATGGTATGGATAGAACAGCAGAATTGTATTGGAATATAAATTCCATAAAAAAAAGAGATTGTGTCTTTTTTTTTTGTAATAAGGGGAATGGAGTGGGAAGTTCAAACAATATTTCACACATAGTAGGTACTGAACTAATAAAAGAATGAGTAATCAATTGTTCTGTTTGTGGTGTGATGTATGCATTTTTTTTTTCTTCAGAAGACAACAGAAAAAAAAAGTGTTCACCACCACTTTTATCATGGCTTGGAAGGTTGGAGTGAGATTAGCATAACATCTGCTACTCTTAACAAATGGCCTCTGAAGCCAAAATACTAAAATTTTAGAAAAGAAAAAAAAGAATGATTCCACAGGCATTAGATTATTTATAATTCTTAAAAATATCAGGTCCCTGAGTGTTTCTATTTGTACAAAATTGAATGTTTAGGGCTGGGCGCCATGGCCTAGTGGCTAAAGTCCTTGCCTTGAACGCCCCGGGATCCCATATGGGTGCCGGTTCTAATCCCGGCAATCCACTTCCCATCCAGCTCCCTGCTTGTGGCCTGGGAAAGCAGTCGAGGACGGCCCAATGCATTGGGACCCTGCACCCGTGTGGGAGACCTGGAAGAGCTCCTGGCTCCCGGCTTCAGATTGGTGCAGTACCAGCCATTGTGGTTACTTGGGGAGTGAATCATCAGACGGAAAACCTTCCTCTCTGTCTCTCCTCCTCTCTGTATATCTGACTTTGCAATACAAATAAATAAACCTTAAAAAAAATTGAATGTTTAAATTTCTGAGAATGTGGCTTTTCAGACTGAAATCAATGTGATGATGACAAATAATGAGGCTTACTAAACGAGTAGGAAAAACTTTCCAGTACAGACACATGTAATAAAATTCAGCTATCGCCTTGATGTGATTAGAGTTAGGAGCTTTTTAAAATTACATATAGCTTCTGTTTTAATGATGTTCATCGACACCTTTATTCCTCTGATACTCCTAGAAGAATGGAAATAGTTATTACATTTATTGGAAAAGGAATCAGAGACAGAGAAAAACATTTATTGGTAAGTTATGAGCCATATCACAAATTCATCTCACTGCACTTTTAGAACCCCTGAGAAATAATCTGAATGAGTCTAATAATGTTTGATATTCGTTTGAACTAAAGGTCATGTCCTTACTCAAAAGCAACACTAACACAGACCCAAAGTCTGATTTGCATAGGAAATCCACAATCAAAAGTTTACAGAAACATACTATTGGCATCCCAGTAACTTGCTCAGCTTGAACATATGCTATCTGATCCTTTTTTAGAATCATGAAAAAACAGTGCTGGAACTTTGGGTGCAGCTTAAAGTACAAACCTAGGACAACTATGAGCAATGTGTCTATGATTGAAATTGAACTTTAACGGAGAATTTCAGTGACTAGAATAAATTATAGGTACCCTATTATAATTTTATTTGAATTCTAAGATTTTCCTAAAAGGGACTACAGATCAAAAAGCTATTAAAAATTCAGCCATGTTTTGCAGATCTATTTAGCTGGAGGTATGGAAATGTATCCATTTACCATGGCTGGGGTCCAGTACAAGGATCTAGGATGGCCTGAGCTGATAGTAATTTTATTGTCAGACATTGGTTGCACAAATGCAATTTGAGTTTCCATCTATGAATTCTATCCTATGTTAATATGATTCTGAACTAACCAGCCAACATTAAGGAAATAAAGCTTTGGGGATCAGTAAAAGAAGCTAAAATTCAGCTCATTGGCTTACAATATGACCTCAAGAATATCGTTTCACTTTTGGAAGCCTTGAAAATTTTCAATCTGTAAAAAATGAGGAGAAAATTCTGGATAAAGGGAACCATTTGAACAGAAAACTTGGTAAAAGGGAAGAGAACCATAGGTTTTACAAAGGCAGAGATTATATTTTGGGGACTAGGAAGAAGGTGGCATAGATCAATTTAACTAAGTGGGACCAGAATGAGGATTTAGATTGAACACTATTGGTCACTGGCAACCAAATGACATGAGAAGAGTATATAAAAGATTGATTCTGAAGGGTGAAGTGCCAAGAATCAACAAATACTCCCGCTTTCTCTAGACATAGTTGTAGTAATTCCTAGATGAGGTAACAAGGCTTGCAGTAGCAATGTGTTATTGTGTTAGAGGCAACAGAGGGAAAACTCTCTCTCCCTCTTTCTTTCTCTCTCTCTCTCTCTCTCTCTCTCCCCCTCCCTCCCTCCCAGTGACTGTATTTTAAGTGTGGATTACAGCCAAAATGATGATGTAATATACAGAGAAAGCAATCAGTAGGGGAAAGTGGAAGTGTTCCTCAGATGCTGAGTTAGAGGGTGGTGATTCCAAGTCATGCTTGCAGAGATGTTGACATTTCGTCAGTGTGACACTAGAGACATGGCTATATCCAGAGATCACAAGAATTTCCCCCAATGAAGGAGAGAGAAGAGACATTACTTGGGAGCTAGGATAGGATGTTGGAAATTTAAATGTGGTAATGCATATTTACACAGTGGCATCCGCATAGCCAGAACAAGTTCCTGACAGCTCTTACTGTATTTAAGAATATACAGATTAAACAATAAGGCATAAAGATAACGGCCGTGGGTCCAATGGCATGGCCTACAGCTAAAGTCCTCGCCTTGAAAGCCCCGGGATCCCATATGGGCGCTGGTTCTAGTCCCGGCAACTCCACTTCCCATCCAGCTCCCTGCTTGTGGCCTGGCCTGGGAAAGCAGTCGAGGACGGCCCAAAGCTTTGGGACCCTGCACCCAAAATGGGAGACCCGGAAGAGGTTCCTGGTCCCAGCATCAGATCGGCGCGTACCAGCCCCTTGCGGCTCACTTGGGGAGTGAATCAATGAATGGAAGATCTTCCTCTCTGTCTCTCCTCCTCTCTGTATATCCGGCTTTCCAATAACAATAAAATCTTTTAAAAAAATAATAATAATGTAAAAAAAAAAAGATAACTGCCAAAAGAAAGGCAAAAGCCGTGTCTTCTTCTGAATGACTAAGAGTGTAGAGTCATGGGTTGGGGAGCCAGCCTCAACCTGGGGAGACTCCCAAGATTCCTGAGGATTATTTCCCACAAAACTTGTCACCAAGCATAAAATAGAACTGAATATCAACAGCTTTATTAGTGAGCTAAATTCTCAAGCACTACATTAACTGATGATGTAGGCATTAGTTGAAATGGTCATAAAATATGACCCGTGGGATTTTCAAGTCAATGCATCAGTCATTTAAGAACAACCCATGGGGTGGGCTTTGAATGTAGCAATTAAGATAGAGGTTGAAGACACCATATTGGAATGCTTAGGTTTAAGTGCCAGTTTTGGTTCCTGAGTCCAGTTTCCCTCTCATGTGGACTCTGGGAGGCAGGGGCAACAGTGGAAGTCATTGGGTCCCTGCCACCCATGGAGACTTGGATTCAATCCTTGGCTTCCGGCTTAGGCCTCTCCTACTGTCAGCTAGAGCAGCCACTTGGGGTGTGAACCAGTAGACAGAAGTGCTCTCTATCTCTATCCCTATCTCTATCTTTGTATTAAGTAAATAAACCTAAAAATAGGATTTTTTTTAAATGAATAACCTCAGGAGCACAAGATGCAGATCAAACCATTCTTACTTGTGTTGAATCTGTGAATAGCTGACGTTCAATAGAAATGAGCCTTCACTTTGTGGCTTTCCCTCATGTTTCAAGGCCACTTGGTATCATATCTGTATACATGGGCAGGCCTTTTATTCATCAGTCTTCACATAAATCTCATTAAATGTTAAAGTATCCATTAAAAACCCATATTGGTAGAAACTACTACAAAATCAGTCCTCCATTAGATAATATATGTTAGGTACCTGTTCTGATTCAGAATAACATCATTTACATTCCAAAAAAGAAGGGTAAAGAAAATAGTGAGTCAATAATAGATGGGGAGGGTGAGAAAATAATTAGTAAGGGCTAAAAAGATACAAGCTGTTAATAAAATGCCATGAAACATTTAACTCCTCATTTGTCTTCATACATTCCCTCTCTTTTATAGCAGAGAAGGTAATTAGATGCGTAGGCCACTCAGTCCCAATTTCTGAATCCAAAAAGGAATTAATGGTTCCACCAAAAAGAGTTTTTCTACTTTTTCTGTACCAATCCAACATGAACACAAATGAATCTCTGTTAAGACTGCGGAGAGAAAGGGGGAGGGAGGACATGATTCTGCCAGATCAAGCTCAACAGACAGGAACAGAAAAGAATTTTACTGGCAGAAATTAGAAATTGTTCTTTCTCACTCCACCAACACATAAGTAATAAACACAGAACTACCTTCTGCTGCCTTTATAGCTGTATTAGAAAAATGATGCCTCAAGGGAAAGAAGTAGACTCTATCATGAAATAAAACTCTAACACCACACTCAGAATACCTAAAACCATTATAAACTTGATTTTTTGGCTCATCATATCTGATACAGTTCCAAGATATGATATGGTTCCAAGACATGGTTAGCTAATGAATGATTCTAAAACTATTTAGCCACAGGTCTTTGTAAACCTTCTAGAACAAACTGAAAAGTATGATTCAGTCTTCAGAATTCATGAAAACTTTTGAACACCCAGACAAGTTTTAAAAAAGTATTTCATGCATGAGACATACATTTTAGACTTGCATGTGTCGTGAAATACATGTAACAGGGATGTTAAGATGGGACTCCTTTTTGCTGAGGCCCTTAAAATAATGGATGCCTAAAGACCTATAAAACATATTGTATAAAGAAAAATTTCAGCAATGCAACCAGTTTCAACAGATCAAGCACAGATGTGTCTTGGTCATGGAACCAAAATTATAATGAAACATTCAATCTTGTTGTGCAGGGTTTATTTTTTTAATGTAACAACACATTTTTTTAATGGAAAACACTAGTCCAGATGATAAACATCATTTTTAAAAAATCAAAATAACAACAAAAATAAAGTGAGGGTGGGTGGAAAATAAAGCACAAGGAATAACAATGAGGAGTTTTTCATAACAAAAATGTTTCATTGGAAAAAAGAGATAATGAATGCCAACCACGCCAACATTTCGAAGAGAGTTTCTCCATATACAAAACAGGACATGGAGTTTTGTGAACACTGGTTGGTCAACCATAACCAGTCTTAAAAAAAAAATAAGATTGGAGAGGCTGAGTAAGCTTTTTGTATTGTTTTCCTTCTCCATATGTGTTCACCTTGCAGCAACAAGGATCCTCTCATTGCACATCTAACCAAACGAGGGAGAACTGACCAGGAGAACACAAGAGAGTTCAGGTTTGCAGGCCAATTATGAGAAATAGGAAGGATAAAATGCTATCTGAAGTGACCCATGGCAGCAGAACAGAATATTGCAGCAGAAAGGCAACTGGATTCCCACCCTCAGAGCCAAGGTTCTTGTATTTCATAGATGAGTTGTGAACAACTCAGAAGAAAGACTACTTTCCTAGAATTGGTTAAGATAGCACCCACAAGGTTGCTTGAGAAAGCAAGGCAATCTTCAGTTAGAGAGAAGCTCAGAAGTATGAAATGGTTTAGAAATGGCTACCACAGAAAGGAGCCCCACTCAAGTGATCCACTAGGGAAATCTTTGATGAGGTTACAAAAGCACCTCCAGAGAGTTTACTTGCACTTCTGCTGCAGTTACAGGAAATGAAGGCCATTATTGTGGTGCCAGTCAGATTGTTTCTGCTGAATCTATCTCCTTCTTTCCTATGCTTCTACTCACCATAAAAGTAATCAAAAAGCCTATTGACCAAGACAGCTGCAAAGAATACAGTCCACAAGTTCCCACCTACACCGACCAGCAAGTACACTCCTAGTTGCAGTAAGCACAGGTTGGGGATGGGGAAAAGTCTTTTTGAATGCAGTTCAGAATTTTTGTTATTGCACTATTCTAGTTCTATTAGTTATTGAATGAAGACTGGTTTAGGAAACTAAGGAATCAGAAGAGACTTTATTATCAAATCGTGAGCATGTAAGCTAGGAAGTGAGCCCAAAGGTTCACCTGGGGTCCAAGTAAGAGGTACCTTCAGAGTATTGGCAGTGAAGGAAAAATGCAAAGTTACTTTCTGGTTATCTCTTGTCTATGTTCTGCTTATAGGAACAGTGTTTGTCCCTGTTATTCTATTTCACTCTCTACTTCTGACTGCAGTTGGTTTATCAAAACCATGTATCTGACCAAAGTTAGCTAAGTAAGACCCTAGCCAGAGGCTGTGGACATATCTTTGAGCAGCAAAATAAGGGTAGTCAATTTCCTTCACATGAAATCAGGAGAAGAAACAGACAGATTTTTAAAAAATAGGATACTTATCCTTTGGAATTGAAACCAAAATATCATTCATATAATTATTTATTGAAGGAACTACTCTGTAGGAGTAAAATAAGGAACAAGATGGGCCAGGTACAATGGGTCAGTGCCTAAATCCTTGCCTTGCATGCACCAGGATCCCATATGAGCACTAGTTCGTGTCCTGGCTGCTCCACTTTCCAACCAGCTCCCTGCTTGTGACCTGGGAAAGTAGTAGAGGATGGCCCAAAGCTTTGGGACTCTGCATTAGCATGGGAGACCTGGAAGAAGCTCCTGGCTCCTGACTTTGGATCAGCTCAGCTGTGGCCACTGTGGCCACTTGGGGAGTGAATCAGCAATGGAAGAGCTTTCTATCTGTCTCTCCTTCTCCCTGCATTTCCAATAAATATAAATAAATATCTTTAAATATATATATATACATATATATATATGTATATATATATATATATATATATATATATATATATATAAACAAATGTATTTTTTAAAACAGAGAGAAAAAGAACCATAAAATCATTGTCCTTCAAGGAGATGGTGGATAAAAGGAAAAAAAATTCATCACATACATAAATTTACAAACCACATATACAACTTTTTTCCCATAAGACTATGCTGGAACTCAACAATTCCCATCCTCTAGTGATCTGACAGCTATCAAAACAATGCAATATATTACTCTGGCATTTGTGGTGATGTTGTTGTATGCAAACCCACTACAATGCTGCACATATGAAAGTATAACACATGCAATTATGTACAGTACACAATACTTGATAATGACAATTGAAAGTTAATTGCTTATTTATTCATAATAGTCTCACTGTTATTTTAGGATGAACTCTACTTATAAGATACAGTATACTGTATCATGATGAGCAGTAGTCTTGTATGACCAATGTTTATCATGTCTTTTAACTATACAAGATTTTTACACAATAAAATTTGCCTGAAAGGTAGGTATAAAGAAAACTTTCCACAATCTGATAAGGAAAATCTAAAATAAGTTTATCGTTATCACCATTCTTAGATTGTTATATATCCATATTCTCTATCTTCTGAGAGAAACTGAAACAATGACATGCAGTGAAATGAACATGTTTGATAGCTAGACCTTTTCTTTTTTCTTTTTAAATTTTTAAGTTTTATTATTTTATGATACAATTCCATAGGCTCTGGGATTTCCCTTAATCCAGCCCCAAGACCTCTCCTTACCACACTGACTTCCCCTATATGATTGCTATAGTATAGTCCTTCATAAACAGTCATAAATCCATCATTCTGCTATTTAAATGTATCCTAACATTGTAGATTTGGACATTGGCAAAGAATTCAGCATCCTATTGTCAAGATATATTCAGCAGTTTCATTGGGAGTTCATCTTTGATTTGAAAGTAGAGGTACATACTGCATTGTAACTCCACATCTGGATATGATAGTCTCTATTACATAGTTACTATACATTCCCTTAAATGAAAAAGCCATAAAACAAAATCAACAACCCATTTATTCTCATTCCCTTCCTTCTAAGTATTCATTAGCATTGATAATTCACAGCTTTAGTGATAACAGTAACTGAAGAAAGGTACTCTGGAAGCTTCTGGGAGGAAGCAGAATTGTTTCTGAAGGAGCTATAGGTTAGGTGATTGGTATTGTTTGGCCTGGCTCACAGCATCTTCTTTGAAATGACAAGCAGGCAACTTGACATGGATAATACTTTCTCTTTGGCACTTGTCAAAAATGTACAGTGGAAATTGTTTAACATTACAGCTGCCTAAAGGAGACAAAATTATTGGGATAAATAAAAAGTAGATTAAAAATAAGAAGAGAAACCAAAAAATGAAATATACATAGGAAATTTTGAAAAGTTTTAATGAATTGCAGGAAGTCTAGGTAGCAAGAGAGGGCACAGGACTCTGTGAACACCAAGCTAAATCCTGAAAAAGCCCTAATGCACGAACTCTGGCTGTATATAAGCTGCATATAAGCAGGAAGCGAAACCTAAGAAGAAATTGCAAATGCCAAAGAATGATGGAATGTCCCAACAGAAACACAGAGCCAGATAAGAAATCCCAACGAAGACGTAGAAACTATACTTTTAAAAAAGTAACTAGACACAAAGTTTGTAGTTTAAAAATATTTAGTACTGTGGCTCAATAGAAAATTTGAGCTAGCAAAAGGAAAAAACAAAATTTGAGGATAAATTCACTGCTATTATACAGTTTGAGGAACAAAAAGAAAAGGGAATTCAGAGTATCAGAGTCCTGTGAGATATCATCAAACTCATCAACAAATCAAACTCATCAACAATTGTATAAAAATAAGTCTAATAGCAGAAAGGGCCAGAAAGAACATTTGAAGAAATAATAGCTAGAAACTTTCAGAATTTGATGAAATAAGTCTCTACATCTGAGAATCTCAGCAAACTCCAAATAAGCTATAATTGAAGACATTAATACTGAGACACATTAAGACCAAAACTCTTGGATGCCAAAGACAATGAATGTTAAAATCAGCAAAGCAAGAAATTCACAATGTACAGGGAAATCTCAATAATATTAACAGCTGATTTCTCATTCTCATCAGAAACTATCATAATTGGAAGATAGTGGAATGAAGTGCCAAAAGAAAAAGACAATTAAGCAAAAATTCCATTACCAAAAAAAATTATCTTTTAACAACAAAGAAATTAAAATGCAGATCAATAAACACTAAGAGTATATATCACTAAGAGAATCAAATATACCTGTTTTACAAGAGAAACTGAAAGGAAATCATCAAGTGAAAATGCAAGCGCACTAGACAATAATTCAAATCTATGAAAAATAAAGAGTCCCTCTATGTATGGTATATGCTTGCAGTGAGGGACTCCCAACGGAACTTGAGCTGTGGTTATGCATCAAGATGGAGGAATCCACCATGGGGGGAGGGTTTGGGGTGAAGGGGGGAGAATCCCAGTACCTATGAAATTGTGTCACGTAATACAATGTACTTAATGAATAAATGAAAATAAAATAAATGCTTTCAAAAAGAAAAATAAAGAGTCCCAGAAAAAATGATTACTTAGAGCAATAAGAGACCAAACAAATGAATTTTTAATTATAAATCTTATTTCCCATGATTTATAGGATAAATGTATAGGAAATAAAACTATGTTAAGATTTAATAAGAAGATACAATTTACATGACAAGGAAAATTAATAATAAAATAGACTGCAACACCCATTGGTTTGTATGGAAATAGGGCTGAAACAGAACTGGCCCAGCATTTGCAACCACCAACATATGCCTAAGCTGACTGGGGAGACGGACTGTGACAGACCCTGTACTGGCATGCACACACAAGAATCAGGTCTGGGATCACCTCAGATGAAGTTTCTTTGGGAATCTCCCCAATCGAACTGCTGATCTCAGAACCCCAATCACGAAGAGAAGTACAGGTTCCATGATCTGACCATGGAGTGCAAGTGTCAATGCTGAGGCTCCTCAGAGGCTCAGACGCAACAGTAGACAGCACACGCAGATGCACATATAGGATATGGCAGTCCATCGGAACCTGCAGAGGGCACATGGTACCACAACAGGACAGAGGACAGAACAAATTGATATCTACCCCAGCCAAGTGTTGGCAGTGAAAATCTGGACAAACGGAAACTCTAGGGTGGACTATGTCAGCCAGTGGATTCTGGAGAGATTTCATCATGCTTGGAATGGTGAGATTGGCAGCAATTCAGAACAGTAGAACTATCAAAACCACTTGAGCAGTGCCCTTGGCACATGACCTATGTCGCAAATCTGGGCTGGGTGGGAGGCTGGGTATGACTTCTCCCTTTATCTCTCCCCTTACCTCGGAACTAGAAAAAAAAATAATAATGTTGAAACAATGGTCTTAACCACTTTCCTGTAGCCCTTGACCCTTTGTGCCCTAATCAACTATGTGAAGATTATCAAAATAAAATAAATAATATTTTAAAATAATAATAATAAAATAAAGACTTGGTAATACTATATCTACCTAACAGATACATATATAACATCCACCCCCAAAACAGACGACTACACATTCTTTGTATAGGCATACAGATTATCTACTAATCCATAAAGCTGCCTTAATGCATTGAAGAAAATTAACAGCATGCAAAATATTTTCTCCATCTACAGCAGAATAACATTTAAAACCAGTGTCAAAAGGAAATTTGGGGAAATCGCAAATACATAGAAATTATACAACAGTCAAACAGTAGATCAAAGAAGTACAGTGAATATTAGAAAAATAATTTGAAGTGAATGAAAAGGAAAACACATGCAAACACATCAAATCCAATGAAACTTTATGGAATACAGGTAATGTACTGGACAAAGGGAAATTTATAGCTCTAAATGTGGATCTTAAAAATGAAAGTCAATAACCCAACTTTCTGCCTTGAACAGCAGATTTGAACAAGCAGAGGAAGGAAATAACATTCAAAGTAGAAATAAATGCAATAGAGAATGCAAAAACAATAATCAAAAGTTGATTTTAAAAGTCAACAAATTTCAAAACATTCTGTTAAACTGATCAAGAAAATAATAGTGAATATTTGTGACTACATTCAATAGTGAAAGAGAAGGACTTACCACTCAATTTACAGAAATAAAAAGGATTATAAAAGGAATAGTATGAGCATTTGTATGGCAACAAATTATATAATACATGTAGAAATGTGTCTTTCTAGGAATTCTTCCAAACTAATAAAATAGACTCAAGAAGAAACAGAACATGTTCACAGACTGATAAAAAGTAAAGAGATTACGAATTGAAAAAAATCTTCCCTCTCTCCTGCCAAAAAGCGAAGCACTAATCCTTCATAAACTGTTTTGAAAAGCAGAGAAGAGAAACACTCCCAAACTTATTCTATGAGATCAAGAAAAGGAAAGCGCATACTTAAAATATATCTAGTGAATACAGATGCAAAATTCTTAACAAAAATACCAGCAGGCTAAATCATGCATTCAAATGAAGTGGGATTTATTCTGGGAACACATGGATGTTTGACATATGAAAATCACTTAGTGTATTATACCACATTAATAAAACAAAGGGAAAAAATATACATGCGTCAGTAGAATATGCTTAAGAACATAAACCTTAGATCCAAATACTTTGGGGATTCTTAGTATATGTTGCAATCTTTTTCTTTCTTAATTTTTATCTGAAAAGCAGAGTTATACAGCAAGAAGAAATAGAGATTCTTCACACACTGGTTCACTTCCCCATATGTCCACAACAGCTGAAACTGAGCCAATCCAAACCCAGGAGTCAGGAGCTTCTTCTGAGTTTCCCATGTAGGTGCAAGGGCCCAAGAACCTAAACCATTCTCTGTTGCTTTCCCGAGCCATAATCAGGGATCTGGATATGAACTGGAGCAGACAGGATTGAAACAAATGCACATTTGGAATGCTGGTGTCACAAGAAGAGGAATGATTTGTTAGGCAACCATGCCGGATGCTCTTTATTTTTTAAAATTTTAGAGAGAGTGAGAGAATCCATCTGCTCTTTCACTCTAATATGTCTGCAAGGCCTGGAGCTGGGCCAGGCTGAAGCCAGAAGCGCTGTCTGAGAAGGTCTCTCTGAACCATCACTGTTGCTATTAATGCCTGCATTAACAGGAAGATGGAGTCGGTAGCTGAATCCAAGTGCTCCAGTGTCGGATGTGGTCCATTACGCCAAACACTTGGTCCTACCCAGGTTTCTGTACAAGTTCTACCACTGACTTTATGATCTAGGGCAAGTCTGAAATATTTCTATGCCTGTTTTACCTTACATCATTTTGAAGAACAAAGAAATACATTATAAAGGTCAAAGAATAGTGCCAGATAACTAAATGCTACTCAAGTATCTTCTGTCACTATTTTTAAAATTTTCTTTTCGCTGAATTTGCTGGGGCCATTAAAGTTATGACTAATCTAGCTTTAAAGGTAGCACAATAGACATGCTCAAGTTTCTATTTAAATACTATAGAAATGCCATTGAGAATTAACAGATATTTTCAGAGATTAAAATAAGATCAATGATATGAAAAAAGTTTAACATATTCAGAAAACATTTTCATTATCTCCCCTACTGTGCTTCCCTCATATTCTTATCAGAGAATGACACCAAGCTTTGAAAATGTACTTATTTATTTTAAAAGCAGAATGACAAAGAGGGAGGGAGGGTGAGAGATCTTCCATTAACTGCTTCACTCCCCCAGTTGCTGCAACGTCCAGGGCTGAGCCAGGTCAAAGCCATGAGTCCAAAACCCCATTTGAGTCTCTCAGATGGATAGTAGTGCCAAGGCACTTGGGCCACAATCTGCTGCCTTCCCAGGTGCATTAGCAGGAAAATGAAGCAGAAGCAGAGCAGCAGAACACAAGCTAGCACTCCAATATGGAATCCTGGCATCTCTAGGGGTTTAGCCTATTGTACCACAATTCCCTCATCATTTTCCATTCACCGTTCAAATAACTTTAATTCATCTTCGATTTATTTTTCCCCCTCTTCTTAAATATTAGGTGCACAGCAAATGATTCAAAATGTATTCTTATTCCACCACTTTCTGCCTTCCTCTTAGTAGCATGTTAGTCTGAACTGCCATTAGTTCTGGATTCTTGTACTGGTTTCCTTGGCCTCTCTACTCCTGCAGTCTCATCTCTACACAGCAGCCAGAACCACACTTACAAATTTTAAATGAGGTCTGGGCCCGGCGGCGTGGCCTAGTGGCTAAAGTCCTCACCTTCAACGCGCCCCGGGATCCCATATGGGCGCCGGTTCTAATCCCAGCAGCTCCACTTCCCATCCAGCTCCCTGCTTGTGGCCTGGCCTGGGAAAGCAGTTGAGGACGGCCCAAAGCTTTGGGACACTGCACCCGTGTGGGAGACCTGGAAGAGGTTCCTGGTTCCCGGCATCAGATCCGCGCGCACCGGCCCCTTGCGGCTCACTTGGGGAGTGAATCATCGGATGGAAGATTTTCCTCTCTGTCTCTCCTCCTCTCTGTATATCCGGCTTTCCAATAATAATAAAATCTTTTTTTAAAAAAAAACAAAAAACAAATTTTAAATGAGGTCATGACTCTTCTTACCCTACCTTGCCTGGGTCTCAGACACTGGTAACCCTATCATGTGTGAATTTGCCATCTCCTCTCAGTCCTTCAGCTACAACTGATACCTGTGTTGGTTCTACCACAACAAGCACATCCTTGCCTTAAGGTCATTGCACTTGTTATTTCTGCTAGGGACACCCTTGCCCCCAAGGTTGCAAGTGTATGCTCCAATTTCATCTCCTCAGAGAAGCTTTATCTGACAATCCTTTCCAAAACAGTGCCCTGCCATTCTGTTTCTTCTTGCCCTGCTTTGTTTTTCTTTATAGCATTTATTGCTACTTGACACTACATATTTATCATCTCTTTATAAGGCCTGTTTTTTCCCATGAAAGTTTGAATTCCTTAGTGTTGTCTGTTTGCTCACTGCTTCATTCTTGCTAGCTAGACCAATACCTGGCACATGCTAAAAAAGAAATTATTTACTATTGATTAGAAAATACTAACAGAGCATTGGAATTTCATGCTATAGAAGCAATTTCATAGTAGGAATGAAGACAAATTCATTTAAAGTCAGTCAAAATCAAGGGTTAACAAACTAGACTCTAGAACCAAATCCAGCTCATTGTTTTCATAAAGTGTTGCCAGAGCACAGCTACACCAATTCATTTATATGTGATCCAGGGCTCCCTGCAGGCTGTGAAGACAGTAAAGTACTTGCAGCAGAGACCATGTAGCTCACAAAACTGAAAATATTTTGGCCCAGCACGGTGGTCTAGCAGCTTAAAGTCTTTGCCTTGAACGCACCGGGATCCCATATGGCCGCTGGTTCTAATCCCAGCAGCCCCACTTCCCATCCAGCTCCTTGCTTGTGGTTTGGGAAAGCAGTTGAGGATGATCCAAAGCCTTGGGATCCTGCACCCACGTGCGAGACCTGGAAGAAGTTCCGGGCTCCTGGCTACGTACGGCGCAGTTGCAGCCAATGCAGCCACTTGGGGAGTGAATCATCAAACGGAAGATCTCCTTCTCTGTCTCTCCTCCTCTCTGTATATCTGACTTTGCAATAAAAATGCATAAATCTTTTTAAAAATTGAAAATATTTATTCTTTAGGTCTTTACAGAAACTTTTCTGACCTTTGCTAAGTACAATCTAAGTGGTACAATCTCTAACTTCAGCACTTGCTATATACTTAACAGTTTCCCATTCGAGTATGAGAACAGTGGATTGCAAAAATTATCTAACATATAATTACCATGATTCAATAGCTGTACATTGTTGGGGAAAGGGCAAAGTTCCTTTCTCAAATAGTATCTTTTCATTTTCTCGAGAAGTTCCTGTCTCTTATCATAGCTTAGTAGAGTCTCTCTGGACTGTACTTTCTCTTATCTGTAGGATCCTTTGCATGGCTTTTGAGACAATTGGATGTGGATCTTAACTCTGACAGATAATATTATGTCCTCCTGGGGCATCACACGTATTTTTGCTGCTATTTTTTTAATGCAAAGAGGAGAGATTTATGTTTAAGCTAATGGATTTACCAATTTTAAAAAACATAGGAAAATAAAATTACCTTTCACATTTCGTGTCTATGACCTGCTAGATAGAATTAATGTGCCTCCTGCAGCATGCATCTTGTACCTCTATTGAATCTGTCACTTCATGTCTTCAGTTGAAGTCATCTGTGAACCTAAGGCCAACTCTAAAACAGGAGCTTCTTTTTTTTTTTTTTAAGATTTATTTGTTTTCATTGGAAAGTCAGATATACAGAGAGGAGGAGAGACAGAGAGGAAGACCTTCTGTCTGCTGATTACTCCCCAAGTGGCCACAATGGCCAGAGCTGAGCCAATCAAAAGCCAAAAGCTTCTTCCGGGTCTCCCACATGGGTGTGGAGTCACAAGGCTTTGGGCCATCCTCTACTGCCTTCCCAGGCCACAAGCAGGGAGCTGGATGGGAAGCAGGGCTGCCGGGACCCGAACTAGCACCCATATGGGATCTTGATGTGTGCAAGGCAAAGATTTTAGCTATCAGGCTAAGGCACCAGGCCCAAACATGAGCTTCTTAATGGAATGGTGTAAGGCTTATCTTTTTAGCTTTTGGATACCCAGTATTCAACACCATTCTGGTTCTTAATAGGTGATCAATAAATATAGATTATTATCAACCTCCACTGTATCCTCTCTTTCTTGATAATTCTAAAGGTCAGATCTGCCTCTTACCTGCTTCATTCTGGCCATTCTGTTGTCTCTTTCCAACAGTTTCAATGTGTCCCCCAAAATTTCATGTCCTAAAAACTTAATACCAAAATGTATATGTTAATGCCATTTGGAGGCTGAGAAGTAACTAGAATTAGATGTAGTCTTGAAGATGGGGCTTTCATGATGGTATTAGTGACTTTATAAGAAGAGGAAAGCCCAAGCTAGCATACTTGTTCTGTCTTGTCCCCTGAGGTCCTCTGCCACACTATGATACCAGCACTATATCATGGTCTTGAACTTCCTAGCCTGCAGAACTATGAGCCAAATACATTTATATTCTTTTTTTATTATTATTTTGCATTATGTGACAGTTTCATAGGCTCTGGGAATTCCCCCACCCCTCCCCATCCCCTCCCCCCTGGTGGATTCCTCCACCTTGATGCAGTATTACAGTTCAAATTCAATCAAGATTCTTTCCTTGCAAACGTATACCAAGCATAGAGTCCAGCTACTTATTGTCCAGATGGGTTCAACATTTTCTTGGGGAGACCATTTCTGGTCCGAAGTTAGAGCTGGTAGAATATCATCACAGTCAATTAAGAGTCCCAACATAACATCAACAGCAATTTGCAACATTATGGAATTGACATGGTTTTGAGTAACCAGTATGTTAAAAAAAAAAAAAAAAGAAGCAAGTTCTTAACCACAACCTATGATTAGCTCATTGACATTTCAATTTTAGTTTATATACAGGACCGGCTGCTATATACCTTAAAATGGCTATAAGGTACCATTCAGCTGTCTCGTGTCTATTTCATTTTAGTATTTAGCCATTTGTTGTGTTGAAGTATAATTTTGCTGATCTTGGCAGATTTTAGGATAATCTAGACTGGCTTGTAACTCTAACAAGACATGTGTCGACAATTAAGGTGCAGAACATTTTTTTGGGGGGGTGTGGGTGTGCAGGAAAATCCCCAACACCATGGTGAGGAGTGACTAATCTGTGTCCCACCCAGCAAGGCATGAGCCAATCCACGCCATGTGCATGGAACAGGGGGGCACTCCAGAGTGGAGCAGGTGGTAAGGAGGAAGCTTGGATCCCAACCATGAAGACTCCCAGACCTTCACCACAACTATTAATATGAGCAACAAGGACTATATCCCAACTGCCAAGGAGGCCACAGGGAATTGGATGCCCTCGGAGGCCGAGTACTCTGAGGTCACCCACTCCCAACCAGAGCTTCCGCAGGGGATGGAAGAAGTCCAAACACTACCGTGCAGGAACCAACGTCATCGGAAAGACAACCAGAAGCCCAGAGCGGTCCACAGAAACAGAAGAACAATAAACGTCCTTCGGGACCAGGGAGGAGAGCTTTCTGTGGTCCGAGCCTGGCTCCACCTCTGGACCCCCACCCTCCCTCGCAATGACCATCGGGATCGCTCCCAAAAACCCCTCATAGCAAACAAACAATCATACAAACTAAAAAAACCTAAAATAAATAGACAAACAACAAAAAGTAGAGCTTGGAATCTGACATTTATATTCTTTTTAAATTCGTTATTCAAGAGAAGGAACTCCTATCTACTGATTCACTCCACTCCACCCCACCCCATACACACATGTTCCCCAATGGCCAAAACTGAGCAAACCTAAAGCCAAGAGCTAGAAACCTAATCCAAATCTCCCATGACAGCAGAAACTAAACCACTCAAGCAATTACCCATTTTCCTCCATGGTGTACCTCAGCAGACTGGAAACACAAACAGAGCCAGGTTTTTAACCCAGGCACGATGCAAGATTCCAACTTCTGCTCCAAATACCTGCCCCAAACTTCCATCCCTTATAAATCTCCCAGTCTCATGTATTTTGTTACAACAAAAGAAAATGAACTGAAATATAAAACACTCTCCCTTTCCCTTCTCTGCTATGTGTTCATGTATGGATCAATATAAACTCTGTATGTGAAAATGTGTTTATTTCATATTAGTGTTTTCAAAATGTAACTTCTATCTGTAAAAATTCAGCAGCAGGAAAAAAGGAGCTTTATTTCCCTACATTTCCTTTCTCTGTGCTCCATCGATCCAAAACTCCTGTATCTGTCTTGGCAAGAACTGGCTGGTCAGAAGTGCAAGACACTTCTCTGTCCTGAATTTTAAACCTCATAACAGAGGAAAGCTCTCTTCTTATTCCCACTCCTATCAAAGCAAAGCCTTGACTACAAGGTTACAGAATTCTTACACTTAAAAAAAAATATGGGGCAGACTTTAGCTTAGAAGTTCAAACACCTGTAAAGATGCCTTCACCCTGCATCAGAGTGCCTCCGTTAGAATCCTCATAACAGCTCTGGACTCCAACTTCCTGCTAAAGTAGACCATGGTAGGCAGCAGTAATGGCTCAAGTCATTGGACTCCTGTCATTCATGTGGGAGACCTGGGATGAATGCTTGATTTTGACCACAATATGGGGCCATTGCATGCATTTGGGGAATGAACCAATGGCTGGTAAATCTGTGCCCCAGCCTTTCAAATAATAAATAAATAATTTTAAGAGAACTCATGAAAAAGTAATCATGATAAAAATGGGAACTCTTAGGAGTAGCTATTCTCATGATGCTCTTCCTGGCCATGAACTAACCAGCTTTGCCTTCATTGACAAAGGACCCAGGACAAGGGTCAAAGTACATACCCTTCCCGGCCCTAGCTCTCTCCGTGGGCCCTTGAGTCTTTTACCAGTACTGCTGTTGCCAGAGCTGACTCTAGCTTCCTTGGCACCCACCAAATGTATCCGCCAGACTGAAAGAGAAGAAGAATTGATTTCCATTTCCAGCTTGAGAATGTCTGTGTTTTTCTGACCTTGAACTGGGCTTTCACTTTCTTGCCAATCCTCAGCCCATAGCCAGAGTTTGCTCTCAGCACCATTTTGATGCATTTCACCAAGATTTTTTTTTAGTGGCCTCTCATCTTTCCTGGATTTGTGCCCTGACCCTCTCCAAATCCAGCAGGGCTGCCTAGCCAACCAAGATAACAAGAGACAATAAGAAAAAGTTGTGGCACTGGCTCTTGGCAGACTGACCAGCCTCAAAGAGGACCAGGGACTTGGAGAGAAATGGACTAACTGGTCCAGCCCTTCCAGCCTAAGAATCTGTTTGACTCATGTAAATGAAGAAACAGGTCCTAATACTGAGATTATGGACATGTGCCTATTTTGTCCTCTTTTTTCACATTTATAAAATGAAAACAGTATCAGGGAGGTACAAATACTTATACATGCACACACATACACACACACACACACACACAGACAGGAGAGAGTACTCAGTATCAGAGTAGTGGTAAGATTTCTTTGGAAGAGAGTAGCAATTGCTTTAGGCTACTTCCATTAAAGATTGGACAAAGTAGAGCAGCAGAACTCAAATTTGATCAGCTTTTCTAACAATAACATCCAAACTAGATTAGGTAGTCAAGCAATTATTCTTCTTTTTCCAGTGAGTATATTTTATTGTCAGACATTGGGCCCATCGAGGAAATACTGCTTCTTGCACAATCTTGCTATTACAGAATTTCCTATCCAGGCCATGGACCACCCTTTTCCTACGGCTGCATTCCAGCAAAAAATGGCTATGTGACTCCCTTGGAGGTTGTTAAACCTTACTGCTAGAAAGCAAAATGAATATCCTTGATTGGAAGTCAGGAGTGGAGAGGGCTCTGTTTCCAGTTTATGATGGTTTGGATATGTTTTAGTCCCCAGAGCAGTGATGCTGAAGTGTCAGAGCCTTTAGAAAGGTGGGGGCTGGTAGAAGGTAGTGAAGCCATTGGGACATCACCTTGGAGAGGGTCCATGCTGGGATGCTAGAATGGGTTCATTCCTTCCAGAGTGAGTTGTTACCAAAAAAGTGAGCCTGACCCCTTCCTGTGATGCACCAGGAATTTGCTCCTTCTTGCATGCAGTCCTGCCATAATGCCCTCTTTCATATCATAAAATAGCTCCAAATGTCCTCACCAGAGTGAGCAGGTGTCAGATGCCATACTCTGGGACCTCCAGACCTGAGGGATAGTAAGCCTCTTGATAAAATCCTCGGTTGTGGGTATTTTGTTATAGCAAGAGAAGGTGGCATGAAACATAATGCTACCTCAGTTTGCTTCACTCTCTGGGCCTCAATTTCTTCCCCCTGCAAAATAAATGGGCTAACTGTTTCTACACACCCCTTCTAGGCTATGCTATAATAATTTATTCCCAGCAAAATCATGTACATCACAACTTTGATAGCAAGAGGAAAATGATGGGCTCTCAAGTCCACTGATTTCTTTTTCAATATAAATGGAAAATCTTTTAGAAAGACCTAGCAATACCGCTTTAGACATGAGGGAAGGAATTTGCTAGAAGGAAAGCTGTACTCCAGAGTCCTGGACATGAATTATTCTTAAGAGGCAACTGAGTATATAGAGACCAGCCAGAATAATCTTATGCATCATTCCTGCCCTCCGCTGCCCATCTAATTCACTAATGTAGAGTGAACATTTTCTTGTGCCAGGCACAATGGGAAATAAAGAATAAATTAAGCCAGTTATTTTCCAAATCAAGTTCATAGTATCTAGGAGGAACAAGAAGTCAGCAAAGTTACAGCACAAGAGTTCTAGTTGAGGAATCATTGTGAGGGGTTAGGGCCATGGCATAGTGGGCTAGGTGTCCATCTTGGGGCCAGCATCCCATGGACACCAGATCAAGTCCTGGCTGCTCCACTTCCAATCCAGCTCCTTGCTTGTAGCCTAGAAAAGCATCAGAGAATGGTTCAAGCCCTTGGACCCTTGAACCCATGTGGGAAACAAGTAGGAGGTTCCTGGATCCTGGCTTTGGATGTTCACCTTCAGCTGTTGAGGCCATTAGGGGAGTTAAATCAGTGGGTAGAAATATCTGTGTGTGTGTGTGTGTGTGTGTGTGTTCTATCTTCTTTATAACTATCTTTCAAACAAAAGTAAAACAAGTTAGAAAAAAAGTCATGGGGGCTGGCATGATGGCTCAGTGACTAAAGTCCTCGCTTTGCACAAACCAGGATCCATATGGGCGCTGGTTCATGTCCTGGCTACTACACTTCCCATCCAGATCCCTGCTTGTGGCCTGGGAAAGCAATAGAGGATAGTCAAAGACTTGGGAACCTGCACTCATGTGGGAGACCCAGAAGAAGCTCCTGACTCCTGGCTCCTGGCTTTGAAGTGAATTAGCTCTGACCATTGCTGCCTCTTGGGGAGTGAACCAGGAAATAGATCTTTCTCTCTGTCTTTCTTTCTCTCTGTATTTCTGCCTTTCCAATAAAAACAAACAAATCCCTTTTTTGAAAAACTGTGATACTCTTTGTCACTCATTCAAGAAGCAAATTAAGTAGAAGTTAAAAAAGATGTTTAAATCAGACATACCTGTTGCGTCCAGCAGAGCCAGTAATGTGGACACGGCGAAGGATCTGGGGATGAGGCGCCGACAGAGACCAGTGATGGTGGAAATGCCTCTCGCCAAGGCCTGCTTTTATTGCCTCCTCTCTTGACCTTTTACCCACTTCTTGTTTACTCTTTCCCCCCCCACACCCTCATTAGCAGAATATTGGATACAGCTGAGTTGGATTAGACCAGGTGCTTTCAGCTCCAAGCCCATTCCCTGTAGTGCTCAGTTTAACGAGTGCTAACCAACTCCTTAGCCCACAACACAAACCCACATTCAAATTAAGACAAGTTAATCTCTTCTGATTTCTAGAAGCACAATAGTGCTTCTAGCACCTGTCTACTTCAGTACTTTTTTTTATTTACAATGCTTCTAACTGCAAGTTAAAGGTCCTCACAGGACAGACACATTTGGCCTATTAAGAGATGGCTTGGGATGCCCACATTCCCTAACAGAGAGACTGGATTTGAGTCCCAGATGTGATTCCCAATGCCACTTTCCTGATAATGCGTATCTGAGAAGGCAGCGGATGGCTTAAATTATTGAGTCTCATCAATTACATGGGAAATATGGGTTGCTTCATCCTACAAGACCTGACCTGGGACTATTGTAGGCATGGGAAGAGGGAACCAGCAGATGGGAAGCCTCTCTCTCTTTCCGCTTCTCAAATACATAAAACAAAAATAAATTTTAAAAAGTTCTTCATGGCACTAACATTGTGGCACAGTGAGTTAAGCCATCACCTGTCATGTCAGTATCCCATGCAAGCTCTTCTTCTAGTCCTGGCTGCTCCACTTCCAACCAAGCTCCGTGCAAAGATGCCCAAGTGAATGGACCCTTGCCACCCACATGAGAGCCCTGAATGGAGTTCCAGGTGCTGGCTTTGACCTGGCCCAGCCCTTGCCACTCTAGCCATTTGGAAAGTAAACCAACAGGTGGAAGCTCTCTTATGCTCTGTCTTCCCCCTCACACTCTGTCACTCTTGTTTTCAAATAAATAATCCTTTTTTTTTTTTTTAAAGATTTTATTGTTATTGTAAAGCCGGATATACAGAGAGGAGGAGAGACAGAGAGGAAGATCTTCCGTCCGATGATTCACTCCCCAAGTGAGCCGCAACGGGCCGGTACGCGCCGATCCGATGCCGGGAACCAGGAACCTCCTCCGGGTCTTCCACACGGGTGCAGGGTCCCAAAGCCTTGGGCCGTCCTCGACTGCTTTCCCAGGCCACAAGCAGGGAGCTGGATGGGAAGTGGAGCTGCCGGGATTAGAACCGGCGCCCATATGGGATCCCGGGGCTTTCAAGGCGAGGACTTTAGCTGCTAGGCCACGCCGCTGGGCCCATAAATAATCCTTTTTTGAAAAGTTTTTCACTTTCTTTCCATAAATAATTTTGAGGACAATGACATTCCAAGCATGTTGGAAAATAAATAAGGATACAATTTTGAGTGTAGATGTGGCCTCTTCCTTCATAGATTTTTGCACTGTAGAAGCAACATTAACTAGGCATTTTTAAAAAATAATTTATAAGACTAAATTCCATCATGTTACTCTTGCTCCCTGCTTTAAATTTAGCCAGGTCTCTGCACTCTCTACCAATTACTTCCACTCTTTATTCACCAAAAAATATATTACTTAGTAATCTCACATTTCACTGCTCTGTTTTGGACATTCTACTTCATTTTATGAGTATTTCTATCTTCTTAGCAGAGCTTAAACATTTCTGTTTAAAACCACAGTTCATGCCCCATCTACCTCTTTTTCACAGTCTGACAACAATTATCTACCTCTCTTCCCAAACTCTGCTCAGGCCCTCTTAAGAGGCCCGCCCCACTCAGCCTGACATTTCCTACACTCCACTTCCTGCTGTAGGGTTGTGAATTGTGCCAGAATGTCATCTTTATAGTCTTTGCATGCTATCCCCCCTTGTTCTGAACTCTGAGAAATCAGCTCCCCAGGAAGTAACAGGCACTTCGAAAATGAAAACCTGAAGGATGATTTATCTTCTCAAGAAGCTCTGCATTTTCTTAAAAAGAAAAAAATTGTTGGAAATGATCAAACAATTTAGCTTGCTTCAGTTGGAAAACAGAAGCAAATGAGAAATAAGATCTACTCAAAAATATATATACACATATACATTTATTTATGTGTGTGTGTATATATATATATATATGAATGTACTAGGCAAAAACACTCAATAGGAGCTAAAAGGCATTGAGTTCTTCTCTGTGAATTACTAAAAGGACCTTATTTAAACTATTTCATTTAATTCCCAACACTCCCCAGCTGTAGGAAACTGCCTAGGTTGCCTTATACATAGGCAAATGTTACTTTACTGGGAGAAAAGCAGCTGATAGCTAGTGGGCATTCTGGGCCTGATTAATGCCAAATTTGTGTTAACTGTACCAGTATGCCAGCACAGTTGTCTATTCTATTTTTAAAAAAAAAGGATATGTGGGGGAGGTAGGAAATGCTGAGATGGACACACAACCCCGACCCCAGGTGGGGGGGGCTGAAAATTGCCTGGGGAGTAAGTTTGGAGATGCATTGGAGTGGGAGCAGCTTAGGGCATGTTTGACAAAGGAGGGATGACTTCCACAGACCAGGCCATTGCACTCACAGGTAGGTGAGGGAGCTGAGATGGGTGGTTTAGAGGGAAAAACCGGAGAGTATGTCTGGGTCAGGCTAAGACACCTGCCCATGTGGAAGACCTGACTGAGCTAAATAGCATCTCCTGCTGCCCTCTGGTACATGCAAAAGCTGGGGGCTAGGGGCATACCTGACTGGGCTAGCCCACACAGTACCTGCCTCTGAGTGTCAGAGCATAGGTTGGTCACATCATGCTGGAACATAGCATCCACCAGAAGGCAAGAGATCCATATCTGAGGGCAGACTCTGTGAGGAAATCGCATGCTTACCTCTGTGGATCTGTAACACCTGCTGGTTTACCCAAAAAGTTAGGGGTTGGTGATGAGCTGAGCCAGACTGGACCACAAAACTCACCTGGAACAGAAGCTGAGACTGGGAGGGGGCCAGGTTGCCTCCTCCTACTCCTCTACCCCACAGACACAGGAGGAAAAATTTTGAAGCATTTTTCCCACCCACCTTCCTCCATATGTCAACCCTCCCTGTTCTAATCAGAGACCCATGTGGGTGTGCATCCCTCTCAACTATGTAAAAATATTAAAAATAAAATAATTGCCAACACTCCATGTAGTAGGATTCTTACGTTTATTTTGTTGTGTTGAATGACAAGCATCACCCAGTCTTCTGAAATGTAAAAAGAAAGCAGTTTTTCTCAAGCAACTAATTATTGAGCCTGAGGAGTGGAGAGGGTCTCTGCCATACGCCAAGGAACAGAGAGTATTCTAGCAAAGTGGATAGAAGCCAAACGACTTCAGAAAAACGAGGCTGAATTTCACAGGGGAAGCTTGTGTCAAAGAGGTGTTAGAGGGAGAAGATGCAGGCAAGCAAATGGGATTTTGAAAGTCTATCAGTTTTAGGAAGCTTTACATATTCCTTCCCCATCTCCTAAGGAGAAACTCTAGCCCAACACTGCTTAGTTTTTGTTTTCATACTTTCTGTTTCTGATCTTTAGTCACTAACACTGTGTCTTGCAGTAAGAGTTGGGTAGTCCAACTCTTTCCTGCTTACCAAGAGGTACGGTCCCCCAGAATGTAGAAGGGATATAAATGGCAAGAAATAACTTGAGCAAAGAAACACTACCTCTGACCAAGAGTGGTAAGGTGAGGGAAGGACGGGAAGATTTTCTCTCTCTCTGTGTCATAGTGAATGGGGATTTTAAAAGAGCAGATACATGCAGAATGATGTCAGTGGCCATTTACTGAAATTAATAGCAAAGACAGACTGGAAGTTTTAAGATCTTGTTACATATCAAAGAAATACAAAGGCTGAGAATGGAGGCAACCAGAGGCCAGGCTGCCTCAACCCGCAATGAAGGGGAAGAGTTTGGATTTCCACTGAGTTGAGGGTCCATCTCCAATTTCTTTTCCTCTTCCTTATCATTTTGCTTATGGAATTTCTCACCAAGCCAGGAAATAGACTTTATCTGCTTATCTTCAGGAAGGTCAGGGAGAATGCACAGGTTATTGCTTGAATAAGAGTTAGTAAAATACAATGATCAGACTGGTGTGATGGTGCAGGGAGAGCAGCTGCAAGTCTTCGACAGACTTTGGGGCAGTATTTTCATTAAAAAACAATCTCATGAGAGCTGTATATTAGATGATAAGGTATCTTCCAGGAAAGCCATTGCACTCTCTTGCAAAGACACAAGCACACATATACTTAATTTTCCAATTAAAATGCATGTACACTTTTTCAGTTTGAAAACATGAATGTTAAGATAAATTGATGTCTACATATTTCTAACTTAATAAGGGAAAAATATCTGTGGAAGGACATAAGGAAAGGAGTAAGGTGAAGGAAAAGACATTAGGTGAAGTGTAGGGCAAGGTTAGCAGAATTGTGCAATTGATGTTCTCAAAAAATAATTGGGCTGGAGGGTTGACACTTGTTGGAGCAGTTAAGAGACCCCTTGGGACACCACATCACATATCCAAGCAGTTGGGCTCAAGTCTCTGCTTCCAGTTCCAGCTTTTTGCTTATGGGTATTGGTGGGGAGATGAACTTGAAAAGATGATGTTTATACAGTGTGGCTACATACTGCTGTGTGTAACTGTATAGATGTTTTTATGTGTGTGTCCAATTGCCACCACAGACATGAAGGCCTTGGGGGAAGTGGCTGCTCCTGATATATATCTCACCACCACCATAAAGGAGATAGAACCCATGAACAGCTCTGAGTTGTTTTCTGATCTGTCGGATTATAGATATACTTGTCCTGGACCATAAGCCCCGGCATACAGGCACCCTTGGATGCAGCCCGTGGTAACTCAGGTAGAGGGGTTCCTGACATCTATGTGGGAAGCTAAGTGGCATTTATTTTTTTTATTGGAAAGTCAGATATACAGAGAGGAGGGAGAGAGAGAAGACCTTCCATCCACTGATCCACTCCCCATCTTCCAGGAATGTAACTGGATGGCTACAATCAGCTACATATAAGGATCTCTCCTTGATGCTGGAATTGTAGTCAATTCAACAACAGGGATAAATTCACCAACTGGATAAATTTAACGGGTTCCATAAAGTAATCATGCACCTAAAATCGTCCACAAATGATTTCCTTGCTCTCATGTTCTTCCAAATCTTTTTATTCCTCGTGAAACTGCTTCATATGTTAGGCTATTTACTTTCATCCCATGTAACCCCAAACCTCCCAAAATATTTTATAGCTTTTTTCCCTCTCTTTTAAAGGGATTTATTTATTTTTCTGAAAGAGAGAAGAGATCTTCCAACTGTTGGTTCATTCCCTAGATGGTTGCAATGTATGGGGCTGGGCCAAGCTGAAGCCAGGAGTCAGGAGTTTCCTCCAGGTCTCCCCTGTGGATGGCAGGGGCCCAAGCATTTGAGTAGCTGCTGCTGCTGCTATTCCCAGGCCTTTAGCAGGGAGCCAGATTGGAAATGGAGCAGCTGCAGCTTGAACCAGCACCCACATGGGATGTCAGCATCACAGTCAGCGGCTTTCTTCATTATGCCATAATGCCAGCACTTATATTTTTCTCCCTTGATTCAACAACTATATAAAATAAAACTACTTGGGTTGTCCTATTTTCTTATTTTTTAGATAAGAAAACCCAAAACCAAAGTGGTTACTTTCCCCAGGATCAAGCTGTCAATGGCTAGAGTGATAAGAGACCAAGAACCCAGGTCTCTCTCCTGTAGATCTTCTGCTGCTCTTCAGTAACTTTCATAGGATATTTTTTCATCTTCTAATTTTCCCTCTTGGAAGCCTTTGTGAGCTCATTATGGTTCCCCTAGGACATGGAGATCAATATTACACATGCACAATATGATTCTACAAATGCATCTCACATTCCCTTGTTTATTTGCTAAACTTGCCTTGTGACCTTTTGGCCTATTTGCACACTGGCCAATGTCTCATGTATGTAAGCTGGCCCATAGACCTTCTCTTTACTAGGAGACTTGAAGCAGGGAAAAGCAACTCAATAGGTAACAATCGTTTTTTGAAAGAAAAAATAGCAGAGAAGTATAAGAGTCAAAATCTCATCACCTCACCCACCAGTGTTGTCATCCTGGTGCACTTCTTCCAAGGTATGTCCATGTTTTACTATCATTTTTCTCTTTCCTTTACTGACTTAGCTCAAATCCAGTGATGCAATAAGCCTTGTCCTTCCCTGGAATCCATGGAAGGATCTTCTAAGAACACCAATATCCTAAGAGCCTCACCCAATGCATGACTGAGAGTTGGAAATCTTTCTGGATCATTATGGTTATATGGTTTTGGCAGGACCTGCTAACTAAGTATGTAGTATCATAATTACATTTTTCCTGCCTAGGAGAACTTCAATTTTCTTTAAGACAAACCAATGCCAATTGTAAAAACTATATTTATTCAGCCTCTCATTTTTTTTCCTATAGCCTCTTTTCTAGTCAGGATTGTTGATGTCAAATAGAGTTGATGAAAAGATGCAGAGATCACAGGGTGCAGTACTGCAGGGAATGCTCTTGTAAAGAGACTGGTTTGTTCTCCTGCTTCTTCCTACCTGCATGATGGGTGTGACACTTGAGAGAAATAGTGACTAGCAGGCAATCCTGAGGATAGAAACTAAGGATGTTGACACCAGAAAGAATAAAGCTGGGCCACTGATGTTATCATGAGAAAAGAGCAGGTTCCTACCTTATGGAACTGCACTTTACCAGACTTTTTCTTACTTGAATGTAAAAATTACTAGTTGCTGCAAGAGTCAATACCCACTGAAATGTTTTATGGACTGCTTCTTCTGATACTCTCTTTGGATGTCCTGATGGTTCCTAGAAGATTTGATTTCTTGGTTACTTGGGATTTCCCATTCCTCTCTGTGTACCCATACCTCCCAGACTTGTACCTTGGTGAAGGCAGGTGAATTCCAGCCCTTGGGTTCCTTGGGCTCAACTCTCTGGACATTGAATGCTGGCCTCTTTTTCTCTCACCTTGCCCCAGTTTTAAATATCCCTCCCTCGGGCCCGGCGGCATGGCCTAGCGGCTAAAGTACTCGCCTTGAACACACCAGGATCCCATATGGGCACCGGTTCTAATCCCAGCAGCTCCACCTCCCATCCAGCTCCCTGCTTGTGGACTGGGAAAGCAGTCCAGGACGGCCCAAAGCCTTGGGACCCTGCACCCGTGTGGGAGACCTGGAGGAGGTTCCACGCTCCTGGCTTCAGATCGGCGCATCACCAGCCATTGCGGCCATTGAGGAGTGAACCATCAGACAGAAGATCTTCCTCTCTGTCTCTCCTCCTCTGTGTATATCTGCCTTTCCAATAAAAATAAATAAATCTTAAAAAAATTTTTTTCCTTCCCTCAAAAGTCCTGGATTTGGGAAGTTGCTGCTGCTTCTACACCTCAATCCCTCTTTATTTCATCTTCACACCAAATTTTCTTTGGAACCTGCTAGGAGTATTCTAGTCAGTTTTATACTAAGTGTTTACCATAGACACTACATATAATTCCTTTGTCAGATTTTCTCTAAAAGCATCTCAAAACAGATTTCATCTAAAGTTTCCCATATTTATTTTCGTGCTTCCTAGCATTCTCAACCAAACTGATTGACTAGTTTTAGCTTCCCCCATTGTTACTGCAAGGGGTAACAATGGCTAATCAAACTCCTCTAAGTGCTCGCTTAGACAGCACATATACTAACACTGAAATGATACAAACCCACCCTAAAAATCTATCCATACGTGATTTTAAAAAGTGCGTCTAGTTCTATAAAAAGTTTCCCCAAGGTTTAGCCACAGAAAGAGAGGATGTTTTCCATTTTATTCTTTTCCTTAAAAAAATAGAGCAGCTGGAATTTGAATCTGTGCCTTGAAATGTGTGTGTGTGTGTGTGTGTGTGTGTGTGTGTGTGTGTGTGTTTGAAGAGCAGATTTCTGGAGAGAGAGATCTTCCATCCATTGGTTTACACCACAAATGACCACAATGGCCAAAGCTGGGCCAGTCTGAATCCTCAGAGTCTTTCACATGGGTGCAGAGGTCCAAGGATTTGGACCATCTTTCGATACTTTCCTAAGCACATTAGCAGGGAGCTGGA
Organism: Ochotona princeps; assembly: GCF_030435755.1. Lineage (NCBI taxonomy): Eukaryota > Metazoa > Chordata > Mammalia > Lagomorpha > Ochotonidae > Ochotona > Ochotona princeps. The sequence goes on along the minus strand of NC_080834.1, from coordinate 85,906,811 downwards.
TTAGAATTGGAGCAGCCAGGACTCAAACCAGTACACATATGGAATTCTAATACACCTAGATTAGAATTGTGCCAGTTCCATTCTGTGTTTTTTACATCAATCTTTCTGTTTAAGTTTTGATTCTGACAATACATGGGATCTTTCAGTCTTTAGTGTTCAAATTAGCTAATTTATGGGTAAGTGATAACTTTCAAACCAGCCTAAAACACATAACTCTAAACAGAAACAAATAGACATAAAAAAGCAAATTATTAAATAATGATACTGATGCTTGCTTGAATTTTAGTGGTGAGTAATATTCTTCCCCAGGCCATCTTTCAACCATGTTAGCTTGTGGTCACAAATTAGTGTTGTTATTACAGAAACCATAAACTGTCTTTGTATGTTTTCTGCTTCTGTTACAGTATAACAAAGATTAGATACTTTATAAACAGTTGAAGTCTTCTGGCCCATCATAACATGGCAAAAGAGCAAGCGAGTGCTCTAGAGACAGAGCAAAAACCTGGGCAATCTTCTCCTTTTATCAGGAGCGTCTTCTTGCGATAATGGCCTTAATCCATTCATGAGGGTGGTGCCTTCATGACCTAATACTGTTACAGTGTCCATTATGTTTCAACATTGGTTTTTGAGGAGGCATCAGAACCATCATAGGAAGCAATCTTCATCACTTAGATTGCCTACTCATACGGTACGCACAAGACTATTGACTAATGTGATTTGAGCAGACCTGTGGGTGCTCCCACTTTCCTAAGAGCTTGATTTCCGACAGAGCAATCTGGAAAAGATCACAATGACTGCCCCTAGGAGCAGCGGGTCAGAGAAGTTGGCAAGAGAGAGTTGGATAAAAGACCCTTCACCCAAGTGTCTCAGGCTCAGCTCTCAGGGATTAATTACCAGGCTCAATAAATTAGGAATTTGTATCAAGGTACCAGGCAAGCGGTCTTTTCCAAGGAGAGTTCTGAAACTAGGTGTCCTCAAAGATTTGTCTGTAACACTGCTAAGTTCTCATCTAGGGTTACATCATTTTTCTTTGGGGAATTTCATTAACCTTTTGCTTTTATTATGCAGAGTAATCTGCTCTTACCTACCCAACTTATACCTTACCTCCAGATTTTATCCCTAACACCCATGATGATTGTTGGGCAAACAAAGGACATTGTAGCTACCAGAACTATCTCACAGAGCTGGAAGCAACAACAAAACATCCTCTCCTTTATGCACAGATAACAGGCAAGATGATGATAGCTTAAAATCAGTTCAAGTGGTGCTACTACAATCTTCTTTCCTTCTGTCCTCAATCTTCCCATATTTTCCTGGGTTAAAACACATATTGATGCATAATAACACTTCCTAAGCACCAATTCTGGGCCAGAGACTCTGCTAGACACTTTATGTATTTTGTCTCACTTAGTTCTCTTCTCAAATGTGAGTTCATATATAAGAAAAGGAAAAATTAGTAACTCCTCCATGGATAGTATGTGGGTTTAGATCTATCTGACATGGTTGGTACAGCCTCTATGGAAATCAGTATGCTGCATTCTTCAATGAGAGAGCTTCAAGGGAGGGAATGAGCTGGGCCATGGGAGTTCATCTCTTGTATCTCCTGAGATCATTAATAGCACAGCCAAGCCTCAAAGCAGAAACTTCCATCCCTTTTTCTACATAGTAATTTTATTAAAGTTATCATGTTATCAAGATCTATTCTTTTTTAGTCAATTATTTTATAAGAACATAAAGTGCATGTCTATTTTGTTTAACATTTTTGAAAATGATGTATATGTGTGTAGGGGTATAATTTACTAAAAAATTAAGAAAACACAGAAAAGCAATACAGCTCCATACTTGTAGCACTAAGAAATGATTAATTTTGTCTGTTACTCCAGATGACATTTGAAACATGTCAATCCAGATATACTATTTTTGCTGTATATATTTAAAAAAAAAAAATCTTTGGACCCGGCACGGTAGCCTAGTGACTAAAAGTCCCCGCCTTGAACACGCCAGGATCCCATATGGATGCCGATTCATATCCCAGTTGCTCCACTTCCTGTCCAGCTCCCTGCTTGTGGCTTTAGAAAGCAGGAGAGGATGGCCCAAAGCCTAGAGACCCTGCATCCATGTGGGAGACCCAAAAGAAGCTCTTGACTCCTGGCTTCGGATTGGTTCAGCTCCAGCCATTGCGACCACTTGGAGAGTGAACAAGTGGATAGAAGATCTTTCTCTCTGTCTCTCCTTCTCTCTGTAAATCTGACTTTCCAATAAAAATATATAAATAAATATTTTTTTAAATCTTTGTACATGTAAGATTTGTAGCTTGCAGGGTTTTGTTTTGGCTAACAATGTATCAAAGACCTTTTTCACTTCTTGGGCTGCATATAGCTCTTTGTATACTTTTTCTGCTTTCTATAAATGTTTTTGAAGTTTTGTATGAAAAAGTATGCTTAAGTTGTATACATATATTACAATTTAGAAAGGTTATTTCAATTTATACTTCCACCATATTTAAACCAGTTTTTCAAAAGTGTTTAGGAATTACCAAATGAAAGTCAAAGAAATAAAGGAAGTGTTGAATTACAAAAGTATCCCTACAGCAGAAACAATGATTGCCTAATACATGCTCAAAAAGTAAAGAGAATCCTACAACTAGGCAAATGAATGAGTACAAGAGAAAAGGCAGGGTTATAGCCTCAAGCATACCAAAACGTGTTCCCTGCTCAGGAGGTCATGGGCTGTGAATCATCAGGCTGATCCCGCTCCTTCAGCCAATAGAGTTGGCTTCCAACTCAAAGACCAAGAACCTGCATGAGATACCAGGTAACAACAATAATGAGCACATTTGGGGCAAATCAGGCTCAGTGATTTCTTTGATCTAGGGAGCAACAGTGAAAGAGAGAATCCTTCTTCATTTTTCATCTCTCCTCTGTTCAACACAAAAGTCTCCTCCAAGGCAGTAATACTGTCATGATTCTAGATGCTTGGATCTCTCTCTCTCTCTCTCTCTCTCTCTCTCTCTCTCTCTCTCTCTCTCTCTCTCTCTCTCTCTCACACACACACACACACACACACACACACATTCGGACAATGGCTTAGCTGTTCTAAAGCTCTTACTTACATGAACCTGAAATTTACTTTTTTTAACTTCTGCTTTTGATCTAGCTCTACATCTTGGCAAGGGTGAACAAATCTATTCTGCCTGTCACACAGGAGCCTTTTAAATATTTGCAGACACTGATCTGGAATTCTTTGGGTTGACCTGTCCTTTCTTCCTTTCTCTGGGCTAAATGCATCTCAGTCAACTATTTCCAATTCCCTGATCCTCACCATCCTATTAACCTTCCTCTGGTTGGTCAATATCCCTCAAGAATTGTGGTACCTACCACGGAACCCAGTACTTCAGTGTGGTCTGACCACAGCCCTCTACTATAGGACCAAAGATGTCTGTCATCTACACCTCATTTCCTTCCAGACAATAAAAGGTTAGATCAGTTCTTTTTCAGCAGACACATCATAATATTGTCAGATAATCAATATGTGATAATTAAAATCTCCAGTCCATTTATAAGAACAAACACTCTCTGGGTAATTACCTACATTCTGAACTTTCATGACTGGTTTCCTTTTTACCTTAACTATACAATTCTGTAATTATTTCTGATAATATCTTAAGTTAGACAACACACTGCAGATGCCTGTAATTTTGACTTTTGATTTAGCTGTACTTTCCAGCTTTTTGTCACTTGTAGATTTGGTTGACATGCCATTTAACCAATTGATCCATTGTTAAAGCAGAGCAAACTCTGACTTTATTGCAAGTGTAGGCTTGGGTACACAATGCAGAATGAGTTCTAAATTAGCTAGAGAAATTTATAGACAGCCTTTTTCAATTCTTTCCAACCCACCTACATGACATACAATGCAAAGCACACAAAGAAGAAAAAGAGGCTTATTTAATGCTGATAGTGAGAAAGGAAGGAAACATAAAGAAGCAGTGGCACTACCTGTACCTCCCTCACCATTTTATTCCTGGTCCCATGATGATTGAATTTTCTAGTTAGGTCCTGGCATTACCCTTTGATGTGGATATGGCTGATGAGGTGTTTATAGTTCCTTCTTGACCATTGTTTAGCCTCACCATCCAACTGTTCAGGGACTTCAAAGGCAGTAGGTTGATATCAGGGCTTCATTGAAGCAAGATTGATGTCAGATGAGTAGCCCTACTCTGCACAAGACTTAGCCCTTTGATAATTCCCTATCTCCCTGCCAAAAATTATCTTTTCCTAGCCATTCCTTTCACCTTAATGGTATCACTATCAATCATAAAAGGAATTCTACTCATTGATTTATTTCCTCCTACTTATATCCAGTCAGAAGAACTGGCAGCCTTAAATTACCTTAATGTTGGAGCAGGAAAACTTATCAATAACCTTAAGGAATAGAAATAACTTTTGGCCAGTGCCTGATACCACCAACAGTAATCTTTTCTCTTATGCATATTTGGAACAAAAACATATTCTCTGAAAATTTTAATGGAAAATACAATTAAGGATAAATTTATTTTGATGAAAAAAATTTTAATCCATACATATAATTTTTTCATAAGACACACTTTATGAACTTTTTGAAGGCTCGTTATGTACATGTATTTCTATTTTTTGCACCAAAATTAAATTATCTTAATTACATTTTCCATAAACTTTTTGGAGTATGTTTGTTTTCAGTATGATTTTGGCAGCTTCCCTTTTTCAAAGGAGATAATCATAATAATATCCTCCAGAAAATCCTCTTATTAGCTGATATGAGTTCTTCTTCCTCATATCTCAATATTAGCAATATGGAATGGGACTTTAATGTCCTACACAGTCATCAGAGTAGACCAGAAAGCATGAAAGTAGAGAATATAATCCTGCTTACTAGTTTAGCCTAGAATAAGGCTTGGATTTCAGAACTGCCTTTTTCATCTGTCAACCATATGATCTTCAGCAGCTCATCTACAACTCAGCTCCTAAAAAATGGATAAATACAACATTAGGTATGGTAATAGTTAATCAAAATAATTCATGGTGGGCAGAATCAGGCTGGACTGTAACACCCATTGGTTCATGTAGAAGACAGGGTGGGAAACAGAACTGGCCCAGCATTTGCAACCACCAACATATGCCTAAGCTGACTGGGGAGATGGACTGTGACAGATCCTGTACTGGCATGCACACACAAGAATCAGGTCTGGGATCACCTCAGATGAAGTTTCTTTGGGAATCTCCCCAATCGAACTGCTGATCTCAGAACCCCAACCATGAAGTACAGGTTCCATGGACTGACCATGGAGCACATGTGTCAAAGCTGAGGCTCCTCAGTGGTTCAGACGGAACAGTGACAGCACATATAGGATATGGCAGTCCATCGGAACCTGCAGAGGGCACATGGTATCACAACAGAGGACAGAACAAATCATTCAACTACCCCAGTCATGTGTTGGCAGTGAAAATCTGGGCAAACAGAGACTCTAAAGTGAACTATGTCAGCCAGCGGATTCTGGAGAGATTTCATCATGCTTGGAATGGCGAGATTGGCAGCAATTCAGAACAGTTGAACTATCAAAACCACTTGAGCAGTGCTCTTGGAGCATGCCCCACATCAGGGACCTGGGCTGGGTGGGAGGCTGGGTGTGACTTCTCCCTTTCTCTCTCCTCTTCCCCCAGATACAGAAAAAAAATAACAATATTGAAGCAATGATCTTACCCACTTTCATGTAGCCCTTGACCCTTTGAGCCCTAATCAACTACGTAAAGATTACCAAATAAAATAATTTAAAAAGAATTATCCATAAATACACAAGAAAAACATAACTAAGTTTTTCTCAAAACCATCTCTTACAAATCCCCTATTTATTGACCTTGGTGGGATTATGGAAAGAACATAGAACTTGAAACTGACTGAGTTGAATTCAAATTCCAATGCCACTATTTACTATTTCTATGATCTTTAGCAAGTTACTTAAAACCTACATTAGCTTTGTCACTACAACAAATTACCCAAAAAACTTACGTCAAGTATATTTAGCTCACATTTTAAGCAGTAAGCTGGCCCATTGATTTGACTTCTGAAGCATTGGCAGAAAGCTCACCTGCTGAGCCAGGAATCAGACAGAGCAGTCGGGTGGATTCTTGGGCTTTTATAACTAGTTCTCTTGGGAGAACTACCCTCTGTTGGCATTCTCCCAGTGACATAAGAACCTTCCAATGGGTCCACTCCCTAAATATCATTTTCTTACACCATAATTACTTTCAGGTGTAGATAGCTGTGTGAGCTTGGAAGCAAAATCGTGTTCAGACCATAACAACGTGTTAGAGCCTCACTTTCTTCAACTGGAAAATGGAGATGTTAAAATCTGTGTCACTGATGTTTGCAGTGCTGAAGATGCATATTACAGGAATGCAATACCTAGAGTGAGGATATGCCCATCACCCACTGGCATCTCCTCTTCGGATGATCCTACTTTACTCGCCTTAACCTCTACTGTAAGCAAGGCACTGCTGGATGCTAGTGAAATGGCAACAATGGTTTAGAGAAAAGACAGTTTTCTGTTTGTTTTTTTACTTGAATGCGAAGAAAGAAGGAAGGTTCAAGGATAAAATTGTGATAGGCCTTCAAGAATTAGGAAATAACATTGTGTTCTGAGAGTTTGTCTATGCAATCAGTCCATAATAATATAACAATATGCAAAGTCATCTTAAAATGATAGTATAGATAATTAGCCAAATAAGACTTGTTATTAGTACTGCTTCAAACTGACTAATGATCAGAGTCACTTATGCAGACATGGAACTAATATCCTACAACCTGTCTCATACATAATAACTTATAATTTTCATTGAGAAAAAAAGAACAAGTAATGTGTCATTCAGAAGAGGGTGATCAGTCAAGGGAATGTGGGGTAAATGCACACTTAGCAGTCATGGCTCATGCAAGCACAGTTCAAGAGTGGGGTCCTCCCCCCCCCACTGCTGCTGCTGTTACTCAACTGCGCCCCCCCTGTCAGCAGGAAGTAGTCAAGAGCGGACGACGACATCCCCTTTCCCTAAATAGTTGGGGTCTAGTCCTCTGTCTGGAAATATAGGAGCCAGATGGGATGATAGGCAGTTAGGGTCTCCGGTTCCTGACAGAACTGTGTTGTATACATGTAACATCTTAACACTAAAAGATTCTTAAATGTTAGTATTTTCAACAATGCTTGTACATTGTTAATTGTATTACTAAGTGTGTTATTGAATCAAAGATTTGATTAGTTACTAGAAAGAGGGGGGAATGAAGAGCCTGGAAGTTTTCTGCCCTTTGTGATTCCGCCTTGATGGCTTGGCTGGGGGCTGTGTGGATTCCAGGCCTGACACCCAGCAGGACATGTGGCAGACCACTCCTTAGGAAGGAGGTACCTGGTGTTTGATAAGATCCACCGCCCTATAGCTCATCGATTTGTACTTTTTGAAAGTTGCTAGTTTCAAACCCACCAATAGAAGCCTGCTAGATCATGACTGTGTAATTACTAGCCTGAAATGTATAAAAACTGGGGGGCTTGGGCTCTGGCTCGCGGGCTTGCTGTTTGCTAGCCCTGCGGTTCCTGCAGTGGCTGCCCCTCCCCCGCCCAGCCATGCTGGGCTGGGGGAGGTGGCTGGGAGACCTGGGCTGATCTGAATAAACCACTTTTATGCCTTTAAAAAAAAAAAAAGAGTGGGGTCCTCGACCACAGTGGCTAAGACAGCTAGACCAATTGGAAGGTAGATTCCTGCTGAGGACACAGGGCCCCAGGTAAGCAGGCCTGAGGTTGTTAAACATTTGACTCCTTCAACTCCCCTCATTCCTTGCTTATTGGGCAACTTTCTGATGATCTTTCTTACCAAACACTTGACCTTTAGGAAGCAATGGGGAAGATGAGGAAAAATGGTTCCCAGTGTCAATGAACAAACTGGCATTCTATTTATAGGTCAGCATCTGGTGGGTTAGGATGAGTCACCATCTCTGAGACCACTCAGCTCAGAGGCCCCACCAAGATGAGGTGTCTAATACTGCAAAGCTGAGGGCCTGACCCAGAGCCCAGAAAATTCATGAGCACAAATGTGTCCCAACCAGGCCTCAGGAAGCCAACCAGGCAGCTAGCTCCTCCTAGAGCAGAGGTAAGAAACAGCTCATTTCCAAGGTAAGCACGCTGTGAAGCCCTTCACATAGTGTGTGCTTTATTGGATGCATACACTTAGGGAGCATGGTGGGGGAGGGAGGGGAGGGAGGGGAATGACAGGAAGTGGGAGTTGAGGTTCTTGCAAGAAGAGTCCTTCAGAAAGCTTGTTTGGTCTTAAAGCGCTTTCCTGTGTGTTGACTCATTTGTTACTTGCAACAATCCTGGCAGGCAGGGCAAGCTTACAGCACTGGTTTTCTTATTTCAGAAAGGAGAAATCTGAGCATACAGGGAACTGACCTGAGATCCAAAGTAAGTGGCCCAGCTAGGAACAGAATCGAGACTTTTGACTCCTGTAGTATTCTTCTCACTTCCCCACTCCTATAATAAGGAAATACCTTGGAGCCACGGAAACACCTGAATGAGTCAGAGTGGAGCCAGGTGTGCATGTGTAGAAGCGAGGTAGAGTTGAGGGCACTAAGAGAAAGTAGGAGAGAAGAAACATTGAACCAATGGTGGTAACAGTTGGTAACACTCCAATTCTGTTCTTAGCTAAGAAAATTAAGTCGATTCAATAGTGATTCGATGTAATGCAGCAGATTATTTACTGAACTTCTATTGTGAACACACAGGTGCATAGCTTGAAATTTTTATGTCATGATGAATGACCCTGAAATGTTTCCTTCTTTAATGGCAGCATCCTAGAATGCAGCCCACAACCAAGGTATTTAAGAGGGAATGGGTGTCCTAGCAGCTAAAGTCCTCACCTTCAATGCGCCAGGATCCCATATGGGCACTGGTTCTAATCCCAGCAGCTCTACCTCTCATCCAGCTCCCTGCTTGTGGCCTGGGAAAGCAGTGGAGGACGGCCCAATGCATTGGGACCCTGCACCCGTGTGGGGGACCTGAAAGAAGTTTCTGGCTCCTGGCTTTGAATCAGCACAGCACTGGCCGTTGCGGTCACTTGGGGAGTGAATCAATGGACAAAAGATCTTCCTCTCTGTTTCTCCTCCTCTGTAAATCTGACTTTCCAATAAAAATAAATAAATCTTTTTTAAAAAAAGAGGAAATGGGGAAAGGAAGATACTACAGTTAGAACTCAGGCAGCCAAGACCATTTGGAAGTTTGGGCTTGATGACATCTCATCAGAGACGGCTGTGCAAAATCCTTGCTGGGAAAAGAAAAAAAAAGATGCAGATTCCTCAACACTTTTGAACAATGTGTTTTACCACAAATTCTAGTGAGTTTTCAAAGTCAATCCTGTGAGTTTTGTTTTTTTTTTGCCTTAAAAGTTATTTTCTTAGAGTTTTTATTAACATCTTTTGACATTTCTAAAATTAACACAGAAAGAACAGATTCCATGTAGCTCACACATACAAATCTGAGGATATAATGAAGCCTTCCCTCCTTTTACCTCCTTTCCCCCCTTTTCCTTTATTTCTTTCATTATTTTTATGATTACATAATTTTTTTATTATTTATTATTTTTAATTCATTAATTACATTGTATTATGTGACACAGTTTCATAGGTACTTGGGTTCTCCCCACCCCTCCCCAAACCCTCCCACCATGGTGGATTCCTCCACCTTGTTGCATAACCACAGCTCAAGTTCAGTTGAGATTCCCCCATTGCAAGCGTATACCAAACATAGAGTCCAGCATCTTATTGTCCAGTCAAGTTCAATGGCTTCTTAGGTATACCCTTTCTGGTCTGAAGACAGAGCCAGCAGAGTATCATCCCAGTCAATTGAAAGCTCCAACATACCATCAGCAAAAATTTACATCATTATGGAATTAATTGACATAGTAATGAGTAACCAATATGTTAAAAGTAAATGCGAGTTCCTAGCCACCTTCTGTGACCACCTCATTGACATTTCAATTTTAGTTTATACACAACATATAACATTCATAACATAACATGTTATACATAACATAATATCTGGCACAAAGATAGAGAGGAAGATCAATGGAGTAGAATAGAAACACCAGAAGGGAGCCCAAACAGGTACAGCCAAATAATCTTTGACAAAAAGACAAACGACAATCCAGGCAAATGGGAAGGTCTATTCAATAAATGCTGTTGGGACAACTGGTTAATAGCCTGCAGAAACAAAAAGATAGATCCACATCTCTCACCATACACTAAGATCAGATCTAAATGGATAACAGAACTAAACCTACATCCAGAAACCTTCAAACTTTTGGAAGAAAATGTAGGAAACACACTGCAACACTTAGGGGTAGGCCCTCACTTCCTAAAAAAGACTCCAAAAGCAGTAGAAATAAACAATTGGGACCTCATCAAACTAAGAAGCTTCTGTACAGCTAGAGAAACAATCAACAAAGTAAAAAGGCAACCCACAGAATGGGAGATCTTCGCGCTCGACATAGGTGATAGAGGGCTAATCTCCAGAATATACAAAGAGCTACAAAACAACCAAAATGTCAAAACAAACAAGCCACTCAAGAAATGGGCATGGGAAATGGGCAAACACTTCACAAAGGAACAAACCCAAATGGCAAATAAACATATGAAAAAATGCTCAAGTTCCCTGGCAATAAGGGAAATCCAAATTAAAACATCAATGAGGTACCACCTGACACCAGTAAGACTGGCCCACATGAATAAAAGCACCAACAACACTTGTTGGCGAGGTTGCGGGGAAAAGGGAACCCTACTCCACTGCTGGTGGGGCTGCAGGCTGGTACAGCCTCTATGGAAATCAGTATGGAGAATATTCAAACAACTCAAAATCAACATACCGTATGATCCAGCAATAGCACTCCTAGGAATATATCCAGAACAATTGTTTTATGAGAAACCAACATGCACTCCTATGTTCATAGCAGCACAATCAGTAATTGCAAAAACATGGAAGCAACCAAAATGCCCATCAGCAGAGGATTGGATAAGAAAGCTATGGTTCATCTACTCCATGGAATACTACTCAGCTATTAAAAAAAACAAAATGCAGTTCTTTGTGGCCAAATGGGCCAAACTGGAAACCATACTGCTAAGGGAAATGAGCCAATCCCAAAAGGTTAAATCCTGTGAGTTTTTAAAAAATGTTTTTTGACAATTTCATGAACAGAAAAATCTAGATTTCAAGACTCAAGAATTATGAAAGTGACAGGTCCCCGGGCACGTCTTCTGCTTTGCTACAGGCTTCGCCACGGTTTACAGCTGGGTGAGGGCTTTCAGCCAGACCAGACTTTACTTCAGGAGCTGCTTTAGTCTTCATGCTTTGATAACAGATTGATCTGATTTTTTTTTCTGTAAATCTGCACATTTTGGTGCGAACACTCTGGGGTGGCAAAGGGAGAAGCACTAACTGCCTGTTCCTCACCCAGTGGGTTCCTGTCTGGCTGGATCAGCCTCCCACCTCTCTCTCAGGCTGATTCATCAGGCTCAGTCTATTCAAACAGACGGAGCTTCTATTTATGTATTTTAATAGCATGTTTTTAAGAGACCCTACTGAGTCTTATCTGAGAGAGGTTTGATGGAGTGTGGAAGTGCTGAAAACCAGGCTCACTTGGCAAATGACTTCTTCCCCAAAACCAGATAGCTTAAATCAGTTCCACACATATATTGCCAAGGGCTTACTTGTGTGTGCTCAGCTTTGAGTTAAGATAGTCAAGGTAAGGTGATTAAATAGCTAAATAATCAGAACCCACACCAAGCAACTCACAGGAAATGGCCATCATCTCTGATGATGAGAAAAATGAAACAGAGGATGTAACAGTTACTGGGCACCTTGATTGAATGTACTGAATGCTCTTTCATGCACCATGTTCCCTCTCAACAACCTGCTATTGCTTCTGCTGTTGCCTTACCTTTAAGGGATATAGCTCCCCTGTCTGTCATGCTCATTCAATTCTGATTCTTGTTTTTTTTTTTTTAATAACACCAAATCCGACTTTCTCTGAAAGCTTTTGCTCCCAACCTCCAGGCAATAATGATACCTTTCCTTCATAGCCTTTATTGTTAGTAGTATGCCTTTAGGATCCTCAATTTAGTCACAGCCTACATTGGAGTACCTCGACAAGTTCCTGAGAAAATTAAATTAATGGGTATGTGTATTTTATTGTGAAAGTCTTATATATTTCTTTTATAACATGCATTTTCCATGAACTTCTTGAAGAAAGGGCTGTGAGATTTGGGTATTCAACAACAGTGCAAGCTCATTCAAGATAAAGCTCAATGAACATTTATTTAGTTAATATTTGTTCAGTATCCACTTTGTACCATAAGCACAATTGCGAAGAAAATAAGTATGAATAAAGAACAATTCTTGTTATCAAGAAGCTCACATATATTACAATTGTTACTGTAATGGAATCTTTATGTTTCTGAAAAGCATTTAGCATAGTGCCAATCACATAGTAAGCCTTCTATAACTGGATATTATTGTTTATCATTTTTTTGAGACAGAAAGATTGGGAAGTAGCAACAGGAACTGAATTAAAAAGTTGCAACTTTTAAGATGCTTTTGGGGCCTGGCATCGAGGTGTAGTAGGTTAAGCCACTTGCCTGCCACACCAGCATGCCACGCAGTTGCTGGTTAGAGTCCCAGCTACTCACTCCTCTTCCAGCTCCCTGCAAATGTTTCTGGGGAAGCAACAGAAGATAGCCCAAGTGCTTGGGCCACTGCACCCATATGGGAGACCTGGTTGAAACTTTTGCTCTCAATTTCTGACTGACAAACTCCTGGCCATTGCCACCATTTGGGGAGTGAACCTATGGATGGAAGATCTCTTTTCTTCTCTCTTTTAATTCTGCCTTTCAAATGAATAAATAAAACTTTCTTTTAAAGAAAAAAAAGATGCTTTTGGAAGCCAGTAATGGGAAATCCAACTCAAACGACTTACAAAATAAAGAAAATTGATCGACTTACCTAACAGAAAAAGCCCAGAGACAGAATAATGAAGGATTGGTTATGATTTAGTCTTGGCGTTGGCTTCACTTCTTTGAGATTCCTTTAGTATTGGCCCTCCCTCTGTGTTGGCTTAATCCTTAGACTGGGAGTAAGATGACTGCTTGTAGTTACAGGCTTCACATTTACACACAACATCCAGAGAGAGAATTCATCTCTTCTGATGGCTCTCTTAAAGGTGTGAACACTTCTTTTCTCAAATCCCAAACTTTCTTCTCATCTTGGTATACCGGCTGAGTCACAAGCCTTTTTCTCAACCAATTCCTTGGCCATAGATTGCTGTGGATTGCTTGGCCAAGGCTAGTTTACTGGCTCAGGCACTGGTAATAGGATGAGATTAGTGTATCAATTAGGACAGCCTTCTTATACAGCCATATAGCCAAACCCCAGATCTCAATGGCAGAAGAAAACATGATGTGTTCTTACTACTTGTCAGTGGAAATCAGCAAGGGACGCTCCACCACTGTTGTCATTCAAGCACTCGGGATGATTATGGCTTCATCCTGACACATGATTTATCATTCATAACAGCACTTTCACGACAGTACTTCCAAAAACTTGTGCAATGAAGCAGTATCAATCAGTCCTGTTCATATATTATTGATCAGAGTAACTCACCTAGGCACTCCTAAGTTTATTTATTTAAAGATTTATCTAAAAGGAAGAGTGCAGAGAGAGAGGGAGACAAAGAGAAAGAAAGGAAGAAGCAGAAGAGAGAGACAGAGAGATACCATCTGCTGGTTTACTCCTCAAATGGCCAGAGCCTCATCTATGTCTTGCATATTGGTGGCAGGAGCCCAAGATGAGTAGCAATGACAAAGTCATCATATAACTGGGAACAGAAGTCATACTGTTAAGCTAGAATAAGGTCTTGAGAAGCAATCTCTAACAGTAACAGAGACTTGCAGTAAATGGTACGCATAGAGAGAATGGAAGCAAATGATGGAAAATGGAGGGCAATTTTCACCTACGAGATATGGAAACAAAAATGAGGCCTGTGTCCCATTGGGCTGACAGGTGTTGGAGAAAGGAAGTCCCTATGGGAGAAAACATTGCAAGTTTACATTAGAGCCATGTTTCTACCCAGGGGATGTGATACAATATGAAAGAATTCTGGATTTCCAGTCAGGACACATGAGTTTGAGTCCCAGCATTCAATATGAATAGCTCTTTTTTCCTCAGTACTTCACATGAAGATCCAGTGAGGTAGAAAAACCCTGTAACAGAATAAAAGTCCCAATAGATGCATGAAATCATAACCTTGATGTGGGTCAATGGGAGTTCTGATGGTTTAGGGATAGGCAAGACACATTCCCCATTTGAATAGGGACCGGGGGAAAGACAGAAGCTAAAGTAGGGATTATCAGTGAGATGATAAGCAATGTCTTGACCAGGATGTTTTAATGGCAAGAGTTAGAGACCCAACTCAAATTAGCCTAAGGGGGGAAAAGGGTATTGACCCATGTGATAAAAACAATTGCAGCGGCAAAAAAAAAATGCCTTTAAGTGTCAACAGAATCAGGTGCTCAAGTGCTGGAATTAGAAGTCTATCACTCAACCCGGAGTCTTTGTCTTTCCTTGTGTCAGTTTGCTTTTCAGTCAGGTTACCCTCGGATGATGAGACAATTGCCCTAACAGTCACCAGTTCCGTTCCACCAGCTTGGTAATTCTTTTTTCATTTTCACAAAATCCTGGGTAACATTAGCCTGGTTCGTACCTCCTCTCCGAGTCAATCACTGGTGTGAATATTGGCTGGCTCACATACAAAGTGGAGAAGGGAAGCAAACCATTTATCCATCACATAAGTAGGTTTAAAAGGCTAATTGCAGGGGCTGGCATTGTGGCACTGTGAGTTAAGCTGCTGCCTGCAATGTCGGCATACCACATGGGAATCAGTTCCAGTTTTGACTGCATCACTTCTAATCCAACTCCTATTAGTGTGCCTAGGAAAGCTAAGGGAGATGGCCTGAGTGCTTAGGGTTCCCACCACCCGTTTGGGGGGCTCAGATGGAGTTCTAGGCTCTTGGCATGGAGTAGAGTCAGTCCTAGCCATTGGGGTCGTTTGGGAAGTGGATCAAGTGTTCTCTCTCTCTCTCTCTTTCTCTCTCTCTCTCATCTCTATCTCTATCTCTCTTCTCCCCCTCCCCGTCCCGAGAACTCAAGTAAAATAAATAAATCTTTTTAAAACAAACATACTGAAAGCACTAACCAAATACACTTCGGAGGAGGGGAGCTCGTGAGATGAAGTTGCTGCTGAAATAGAGATGTGAGTCAAAGAAAGAGGGGACAATAGGGACAGACGTACCAGCTGCTGAAGTGGCCCAGCCCATTCACCTTTGGTAAAGCACCAGTTTAGGCGGGCAAAGCAGCTGCCACCATGTGCTTTCAGTCAGCTTATGGACATGCTTGCTCCCAATGTAGGTGGTCCTGGATGTGGGCAGGGGGTGGGAAAGTGGCGTCACTAGAAAAGGACGGTTAGGCTGCTGCGGAAGACATGGACACAGCTGCCCGTTGACGCTGCCACAACAACAGAGTTGAATGAGTCTCAGTGGGAAAAGCAGCAAAGAAATCATCACCAGTTTCACTAGGAGTTCCAACCTGTCACAGAGCCGTGACGTGTGACTGACGCACAGTGGGTCCTCTCCGCCCACAGGCTCAGCATTAAGGCCCTCCCTGTCTTGCCTTTTTCCCACCCTCCCACATACACATTCTGGCTGCACACGGGCACATAACCACAGGGGAGGCCTCTCTTCGAACATTGAGAGAATCATTCTTCAGACTTCCCAGGTAGCTCACAGCCATGGAATGAAAAGCTGTCAGTCTCCCAGCTAGGAAACTGGTGAAATGTGGCTGATTACAGCTGACTTCACACAGAGCAAGTTCCACCAGAGGCCATTTAGTTCCAGATCCATCCTCCAGATGCTGGCAGTCTCCATCACCATAAGCCCTGGTGCTGGCACAGTTCCAGGCAGGTCCTACCAGAAGGGCCACACCTCCAGCTTAACTAGAGGAAGGACTCAGGTCCCTCTGACCCTTGACCATGTGGCAAGTTGGAGAACAGAGATCCCAGTTCCAGAAGAAGGCACCAAAGGCCAGAGAGAGTCTGAACTCCAAGAATGGGTATCAAAGGCCCTTCAACAAACCTAATTCCTTCATGAAAAACAATCTGGATCTCCTGAATTCTTGCCTCCTGTCACTCTGTCATCTGTAGTCACTGCCAGAAAAGATTGTCTGGTCACAAAATCAAAGAGGGAATTCTTTTGTGACTTCTAGATCCCAATCAGATACTGTGGTGACCAGACCCTGCCTATTCCCCACTGAATGACAGTAATTACTGGGCACAGTGCAGAAAGAGGCATTCCTGTAAAATGAAATAGCATGCAATCAAAGAGGTACCAAATGCCAGCAACCCTTATGCCTATATCCCCCCCAAACTTAAAACAGCCCCTCACACATTTTTTTAGCAGTGTTATTCATATTAGACAAAATGTAAAAACAAGTTAATGTCAATCAACAGCTAAGTGAACAAAAACTATATATACACATAATGGAATATTATTCAGTCTTGAAAGAGTTAAATATTGGTACATGCTATAATGTATAATATTATAATGTACAGAATGCATACTTGTATACAAACCTTTCAGTGAAAGATGCTGGACAGAAAAGTTCCTACCCCACATGAGTTTTACTTAAATAAACTACTCAGTGAATCTACAGAGACATAAAGAAGATTGCTGGTTGCCAAGAACTGGAGGCAGGGGAGAATGCAGGCTGATGAACAAGAATGCCTAAAGGGCACTGGGTTTTCCTTTGGGGGTGATGAAGGTGTTTTAGTACTAGATCAAGTGGTATTAAATGGCACTGAATTGCTCATTTCAATTGCTATTACAAGGGGCAGTTCTGTGATATGGCATGCATACCACCTGCTATCTCCTGCAGTGCTTGAAAGCAATGTGGGCACCATTGAATAAAGTTCTGACTGCTCCACTTCTGATCCAACTCCCTGCAAATGTGCCTGGGCAAGTAGTGCAGAATGGTCCATGTGCTTGGGTTCCTGCACCCATATGGGAGACCTGGAGGAAGTTTCAGGCTTTTGCCTGGTCCATCTCTCTCTCTCTCTCAAATAAAATAAGTACAACTTTAATGACTAATCCCAGCAGCAAATGGCCCAAGTGTTTAGCCTCCTGTACCCATATGAAAGACATTGAAAAATTTCCTGATTTCAGACCAGCTCAGCTCTGATCATTGTAGCCCTTTGGAAAATGAGCCAGCACACGGAATCTCTCTCTCTCTCTCTCTCTCTCTCTCTCTCTCTCTCTCTCTCTCTCCACCCCTAACCTTCTCTGTAACTCTGTCTTTCGAATAAACAAATAAATCCTTTTTAAAAAAATTAATGAAAATGGCAAATAATACGCTGTGCTGATGCAGCTGACACACACACTTATCTCCTTACACCCTCTCTTCTATCTGAAGGTGGTCCGCCTTCATGATGCAACAAGCAGTAAGCTAGGCAGGCTGAGCACAAAGACAAAGGCTACAAAAGCTATATGGCTCTTTGATATTCTGGAAGCAACCATCACTAATTTTATCAGGAAAAAAATAAAGCTCCTCAATGATTTAAAAACAAAAAGAAAGAAATAGCACAATCTTTACAAACTTTCTCTTTAAGACGCAATCTTTTAACATAGATGAAGTGAACAAGTTCATGGTTGAGTCATGGTTGAGTTATGGTGAGCTGTGTGCTTTGCTAGGTGGCTTCACTTGTGACTGGGAAACTGCCTTTGCTGCACAGATCAGCACTCATAGTCTTCCAAAAGAAAGCAGCACAGACATTAGGTATACAAATGGCAGCATAACTTGAAAAGAACAGCCTTTTCAATAAGGACCATAGTTTATCCCTAGACTGAAGCAGCTGTCATGTCGTTGTTCACTCAACAAACATGTCTTTTTAAATTTTTATTTTTTCATTTATTTATTTGGAAAGCAGATTGATGAACAGAAAGAGATCTTTTCCATCACTGGTTCGCTACTCCAAATGGCTTCAACAGCCAAGGCTGGACCATGCTGAAGCTAGGAGTTCAAGACTCCATCTAGGTCTCCCACATGGGTGGCAGGAACCGAAGCACTTGGGCCAACTTCTGCTGTTTTCTCAGTTGCGTTAGCTGGGACCTGGATGTGGAGTGGAGCAGTTGGCACTCCCATGTGCAATGCCAGCATCCCAAGCAGTGGCATAACTCACCACCCATGTTGACTCCAAAAATGATGATTGATGACTACTTACCATGACAGGGAGCCAGCAATATGGTCCAGAATAGTACAGTAAGCAAGGAAGCCAAAACCTCTATTCTCATGGAGCTATTATTCTAGCATGAGATGGAATGCCTGGAAGTGGAGACAGGAAGATAGGCAGTAAGCATATGGGTAACTAAACATACATATTTATGTATATGTATTAGTACATAATGCAAGCAGATCAACAGTTGGAGTATAACTGCCCACTGACTTGGGATGGACTCTTAGTTCATGGCTTCACAGGGTGCCCAGGTTACTTGGTTATCTAGAAATCAACATATTTTTCAACACTACACCATTGGTCTCAGTAGTTATAAACTTCTCACCATCATTGCCAGTTTCCCTGCATTCTATCCTACTTTAGGAAAAAGACAAATGAACCAAACACCCACCCCAACTGCCCCCATGCTCCTCAAAGGGGGGAAATAAACCAGAGATAAAATTCATTATTGTTCCCCAAAACAAGGAGTCTAGAAACAAAGCCTACCTTTCTGGTAGAGGGTGGGAGAAAAGAGAAGGGCAAGCAACAGCTCCAGCACGCAGACAAAAATTGTGATATTATTAAATATGAAGCATAACATTTTGTGTGTAAATATGAGCACCTGAAAACGCCCAAGATAAGTTTTGTCTAATAGAAATATAATAATGTGAGTCATTTGTGATTTTTTAAAATGTTCTAACAGCCATATTGTAAGGAGAGAAAGTAAAATGTTCTATAGCATGTTTTCTTTAATCCAACATGCCTAGAGTAATATCTTAAATACATAATCACTATAAGTTTATATTCAGCATGTTATTAATTTATGACACTACAATTTGAATGAAACACATTTCAATTATTGAGTAGCCATATTTAACTAGTGATTTTATTATTTGTCACTACTCACCAAATTCTTTTTTTTTCATGAACACTACAAAGCTATTGGATCCTAGATTTGACGTTTCTAGCTGTCTCATTGGCTATACCCTAGAAATTATACTCCAGAACCCCTATTCATAGCCCTGGAGACACAGCCCTAGGTACCATGAGCCACCAGTGAACATAAGTAACTGATTAGGAACATAATTACTTTGCAGTTCAGGCAGGAACAAAATGATAACTTTGATGAAGAAAAGGCTGTGTTCTCTCAGTGCCAATCATCTGTCCATCCACCCATGCAAGGTTTAATGAGAACCTGGTATACACCAGCATTAGTGCCATGAGCTAGCATCCTGCCCTCAAACAGCCCATAGTGCTTTGGTAGAGGAGCTGATAGACACAGACATAATAAGCAAGGTCATTTCAAAAAGTATCCGTGCAATGAAGGAAATAAGACAAGAAATCAGGTTAGTGAATGGAAGAGGGAATGAGACAAGAAGGACAGAGAAGGCTAATTTCTTTATTTTTAAACATTTATGTATTTATTTATTTATTTATTTTGAAAGGCAGATTTACAGGGAGAAGGATAGACAGAAAAATCCTCCATTCACTGCTTCATTCTCCAAGTGGCCACATGGGCTGGAGCAGAGCTGATCCAAATCCTGAAGCCAGGAGCCTCTTTCAGGTCTTGCCTGGGGGTGCAAGGGTCCAAGAACTTGAGTCATCCTCTGCTGCTTTCCCAGGTCGCAAGCAGGGAGCTGGATGGGAACTGGATAAGAAGTGGAGCAGCTGGGACTCAAACCAGCACCCAAATGGGATGCCTGTGACTGCAGGTGGAGGATTAGCCTGTTTAGCCACAGCGCCAGTGCCAACAAGACAAACTTGAGGTGGCATTTAAACTGAGAATGAAATAATAGGGACAACAGTGGAGAAGAGTGTTTTATGTAGAGAAAATAGACAAGGAGAGGACCTAAAGTAAGAAGATTGATACACTTGAGAAACAAAATGTTTCATTAGTTAACCAGAACACTAAATGTGGGTAGTAGGGAGTTTTGATGTTATTTCTAGAAACATAAGGAAAAAAAATTTAAGTTGGGGATCATCTGATAGATGACAGATACTGCAGTCACTGTTGGGAGCAGAGGGGTAGAGGTATGGAAGCTGCTGAAGGAGTGGAGAGAGCTGAGAGTTGGTATGCCTGGGAGTGATAGGGTATTGGTAGAAGCACTGAGGTCTCACTTAGAATATGCTCAATTTATTAGCAAGTCTTGTCAGCTGTGTCTTCAAAATGAGATTGAACACAATGGATTGTATCTTGACTCTGACAACACTTGTTGACAAATTGGAGATGGGATGAACAACAGCTAAGACATTTAACTTAAGCCTGTAGGTAAAATGATGTCGCCATTTACTCAAACTGTAACAGGAGCAAAACTTGCTCACCCTCCTGTATTTCTAATTATGGTGAATTGTACCACCATCCACTTTAAAATCTCAGCTTTTTTGCAAAGCACTGCCCTAGTTAGCAGTCCCCAAATTCCATTAATTGTCCATCTTCATAATTTCTCACATCTATATGCACCTTATACCCACTGACTTGGACAGGTCTTTTAAAATAAAAATTTTTTTAAACTAACAAACTTTAAAAATATTTATTTATTTATTTGAAAGGCAGAGTCAAAGGTTCCATCTGCTAGCTCACTTCTCAAATGTTCCCAACAGCCAAGGCTGTGCCAAGCCAAAACTTGGAGCCTAAGCTTCTTCCATGTCTCCCATGTAGGTGCAGGGACCCAAGTACTCGGGCCATCTTCCATTGCTTTTCCAGGTTCATTAGCAGGAAGCTGGATCAGAAGTGGAACATCTGGGACTTGAACAGGTGTTCCTGTGGAATGGTGACACTGCAAGTGGTAGCCTAACTTGCTATGCTACAGCACTGACACCATGAGCAGGTCTTTAGATCACATTACACATCAAGTCTATTGCAATGTCCTTAATAATCACCAAGTTTACATTCTAATTCATTATCAGTGTTACAAATCATTCCCTTCTTAAGATAATCCAAAAATCAGCTCAAAAAGCAATCTGAAAATGACTATCAATGTTTGAATTAGATATGCCTCCTACTGTGGTTTGGATGCATGTTACCCCACAGGTTGTTGCAGGGAAGCTTGGTCTCTGGTGTGATGGTACAAGCCAAGTAGATCGTGGGGGCATCAGCACGAGGTGGGACTCATGTCCCCTGGAGGCAGTTCTCTTTCCAAAAGGAGAGGCTACCCTGCATGTGCAGTCACTTCTGCAGCAGCCATTTCCTTTTCTGCTTCTCCACATCTGATGCAGCCACACCAGGGACCAAATAGATGGAGCCACCCAGTCTCAGATTCTCAGCCTCTAAAACTGAGCTAAATAGATCTTTCTTGATAAAGAACCAAGACACCATGGAATAGCAATACATGAAAAATGGACTAGCACTCCCTTTGTCTGGTTGTTGTTTATGATTCCCAGCTTATAGAAATACTCGAAAAAGAGAATTAAAACATGAAGGTAACTCATTAGAACAAAGAGTAACTAGACACAATAACCCACCAAGGGAATTGTTACATAAACCATTATACAACATTTTGAAATTTGATGTAGACCTTATTTTTAAAAACCAAATGGTATTGTGTATGTATTTTATTTGAGTACGAAGCATTGCAGTTTGTTTGTTCGTGGTTTCTTAGGGTCTACAAAGGTCCGGGACCTTACATATTAAACTATAAACAATGATGTCTGCAGAGCAGTGCGACAGGATTGGGCTAAAGAGTTTCTCTTTTTTGATACATTTTTTGTTGGATTTTTTTTTTTTTTTTTTATGATCTTAACATAGTTGATTAGGGCTCAAAAAGTCAAGGGCTACAGGAAACTGGGTAAGATCATTGTTTCCACATTCTCTTTTTTTCCTTTCTATATCTGGGGAAAGGGTAGAGATAAAGGGAGAGGCCCCACCCATCCCAGGGTCCCTGATGTGGGGCATGGGCCAAGAACATTGCTCAAGTGGTTTCAATAGTTCAACTGTTCTGAATTTGCTGCCAATCTCACCATTCCAAGCGTGATGAAATCTCTTCAGAATTCCACTGCTGACATAGTCCATCTTTGTGTCTCCACTTGCCCAGATTTTCACTGCAATACTTGGCTGAGGTACTTGATCAATTTGTTCCGTCCTCTGTTCTGGTATCAAATGTTCTATGCAGGTTCCAATGTCCTACCATATCCTCCATGTGCACCATGGAGAATACAACCACAAAGTCCTCTCCAGCTATCCTATATGCCTTCATCTGATTCCAGACATATTAGAACCTGGCACAAACCTTCGTTCCAGACTGATTTCTCAGACTTACACTAGGGAGTGGTGATGTACTTTGTATGATGGGAAATGTGGGAATGTTGTAAGTGGGTCATGGACTTGGTCCACCTGCTCTGCACCTGGGCTAGAAAAGGCTGCCTCTCACACCCACGGGATATGAAGCCCTTTCTGAAGCAAAGCTAAGGTTCTTGTTCCTGCCCTGGAGGACGCTGCAGAATTTCATCAATGCTTCAAAGGAAGTAGTAAAATATTTCACGTTTCAATGCTGTATTATCAGAGATGGGCAATGTCTGACCCAGGGACCATTAAGACCCATGGATAATTTCAGGTGGCACTAAAAATTCAATCTACAGCACATTGACTTAAAAAAAAAAATGTGTTAATTTATTTGAAAAGCAGTTACAGAGAGAAAAGCAGGGGTAGAGGGAGCTTCCATCTTTTGCTTCACTCACCAAACGGCCACAGTGCCTAGGGTTGGGCCAGGCTGAATCCAGGAGTCAGAGACTCTCTCCAGGACTCCCATGTGAGAGGCAAGGAATCAAATCCTTGGGCCCTCTTCTGCTTTTCAGGCATGTCATAGTAGGGAGCTGGGTTGGAAGTGTAGCTGGTGCTGACATGGGGTGCCAGTATTGCAAGTGGCAGCTTAACCCTCTGCACCACAATGCCAGCTCCAACAGGTTTTTATATTGATAAATATGCAGGCCAGTGTGGTGGTATAACAAGCTAATCTTCTGCCTACAAGTACCAGCATCCCATATGGGTGCCATTTCATGTTCCAGCTGCTCCGCTTGTGATCCAGGCCCCTGCACAGCCTGGGAGAGCAGCAGAGGATGTACTTAGGCCCCTGCATCCACATGGGAGACTCAGAAGCTCCTGGCTCAGGGTTTTGGATCAGCTTGGCTCTGGCCATTGTGGCCATTTGAGGAGTGAATCAGACTGCTGGGGTTCACACTGGCTCGGCTACGGCTGTGGGTTCACACTGGCTTGGCTATGGCTGTGGGTTCACACTGGCTCAGCTATGGCTGTGGGTTCACACTGGCTCAGCTATGGCTGTGGCGACCATTTGGAGAATGACTACTCACTCTAGTCTCTTCCTGCAAGAAACGCTTTTAAAAGACATTCAAATAAATGTCCTAAAAAATTAAAAAGTTAGTATTGTGGCCCATGACGTTACAAACACCCAAATGGCCCTTGGCAGAAGATTCCCTACCCCTGCTTTTCATGTTTTTAAGAGTATCTGCGCTTACCTTCTTCAGAAATTACTTTGCTTCCATTGTAACAAAGCCCAAATAAAAAAGTAACTTACCATAATGCCAGTTCTTGTCTGAAAATCTTCCCTTATTTCCCCTAGAGATTTTTAGGTATTAAAAAGAAAGTGACTGGTAGCCCAATTCTGTCAGAGACAACACATATGAAATATCTCTGGTGGAAA
The DNA here is from genome assembly GCF_030435755.1 of Ochotona princeps. Classification (NCBI taxonomy): domain Eukaryota; kingdom Metazoa; phylum Chordata; class Mammalia; order Lagomorpha; family Ochotonidae; genus Ochotona; species Ochotona princeps. Next base: position 85,882,777 of record NC_080834.1, on the reverse strand, counting down.
CACAATGCGAAATAAACAGAAGGTGGAATTATACCAATTTGTAAATTCTAAAGATTTTCATGTTTGGTTCTTGTCAGTTGCCCCCTTTTTAAAACTAAGGAAAAAAAAAAAAAAGAAGTGTTTGTATTGTCCTGGTTAGGAATGCAGTCACAGGATCAATCAGTAAAAGAAACTGAACTGCTCTTTCCAGTTGCCCAAAGTCTAAGTCTCTTAAACCATGGCCATAGTTACTGAACTAAGGCGTGGGGGGGGGGGGGGGACGAGCCTCATTAGCTACATTCTTAATCCTAACCCTGCCACCACATTGGATGCCTCAGTTAAACATCATCCACCTGGGTTGTTCCTAAGACACCAGAGGCTGTTTCATTACTATTCTTGGGCCTAACTTTAAAAGGTATGAATATAATATACCATTTGTCTCAACTATTAGAACTGGAGGAACTAGGCTTTTCTAGCACAGTCCTCTCGATGCTGACAGCTGACTGGCCAGTATTACTATACCAGATAACATTCTAACAAGTAACACTGCCTACTGTGCAGTAGGCAGAAATAGTACCTAATCTCCTGATTTTCAGTTAATGCCAAACTTTTTTTGTCTTAATAACTGAAACTCTTAATGCTATTTATGTTTTTTTTGTGACAAAATAAGCAAAGTCAACTTTGAGGGTAGACATAGGTTTTGAATCATCTAGCATCAAGATTGCCTATTTCTGGCAACGTATAACTTACTGTTTTAGTGCAGTGAGGAGAGAAAAAAACTCCCTTTCAAGCCACAATTAACCCCCGAAGCTGACTCCTGCCTGGCGGTGGGGAGATGGCTCCTTGATTACGGAAACAAACAAACAAAAAGATAAAGTCCTATTTTAATGTTAAATCACAATGGAAGAGACAGATGATAGTTGGTTAGCTAAAACTTGAGTTACACTATAACCACATTCTGTGAATTCATGTTTCTGATCACTTATTATAGGATATGGACAGTAACAAACCCAGCTGTTCCGAGGTCACAAGACATTGTGACTACAGGGATCTACTAGTCTAAAGTGTTAATATTGCAGAGGCTGGGAATTGAAAGGGCTCATTTCTAGATCCTCTGTCATTGATTAGCTGTTCTTCCTAATTATCCACCTCAGGAGACAAACTCAACTGACAGTCATGGCAATCTATTGTGTCGCACTGGGCATGTTCCTGAAATGGGTAATGGCTAAAATTTTTACATTTTAAATTTTTCTATTAACTCACTATAAACTCAGAGATGTTTCTCAAAGGAAATGATAAATGCAAGACTAAAAGAGCTTACTTTTGTCACTGAACTAGTTCTTAAACTATACCAGGGGATTTCTACATGAAACTCATTAAATACCCGTTTGATTCTTTTCTCAAAATGACAATATCTTTCCTATTAGTATTAAGATCATCAAAACGCTAATTCCCAGTACAGGTATTTTATATACATACATCTATCTATTTCAAGGGTTGTCATAAGAGCATAGATTAATCAACAGATATTAAGCAGTTAAAAGTGTTTGGCACATGGGATGCTATATATTAGTGACTTTTTTGCTTTACACATTCACACAAACACTGGGAAAACTGAACCCTTCCACATTAAACATCGTTTTCTAATAATACATTCTTTTTAATGACGCTATAGTTCCATGTGAAAAATAACTTGATCTTGGATTAATGTATATTTGCTGAGTAGTTCCATCTTTCTATTCCATGTCAATAACCTCTCACCTCCCCCTTTTTATTTTCATTTCTTCATAAGGACTTGTGAAGCAGAGTCTGGTTTCAATCTTTCACCACAACTCCAAATCAAAAGGCACTAAGCAAAACAATATGACAGTGTAGTCAATTTTACAGGTGTAAATTCTGGTTTGAACAAACTCTGATTCATATTTCTATATTCACTTGAGAACTTTGCATATCCCACATACGCACACACAAAGAGTATAGTCTTCAAATTAGCTTTTTAAAAGGGTGAATAGTCCCATGCAAACAATTTATGTACTTTCATAAAGGTCATTCTGTAGGTAAATTATTGCTAGGAAAAGTTCAGATCATGCAAGTTACACCTATGATTTGAAATATAATGACTAGCAAAAAGTCTTTTAAAACTTTTTAATGGGCAGAGTTTTCATTTTAATTATATTTCAAGATGTTACAGAGTTAAAAATGAACAAATTTCAGTCAGTACAGCAGACTTGCCAATATTCATCCATTAATACAACACAGTAAATGAAACATCACTTCATACAAGACTCAAATACTCCAAAATGCTATCTCATTCACATACAATAAAATGATAAATACTTAAAAATTATTACAATGTAAGGAAAATATTATTAAAAAGACAACTGTCATAAATCCTGTATGCAAGTTCTTCATTTTTAAAGTTTTGCCTTAGGAATAACACCATGCTACACATCAGAAACCCAAAGAAACTCTATTCTTTGAGGTTACAGTGCTTAACAATAGAGTAGCTACACTCTGAAATGCCATGTCTGACAAGAATCAAGACAAAGCAAGCCTTCAAAGGCGTTTACAGAGAGCATATGTGAGCAAGGAAAGGGTAATCCATTATTCTATGCTCAGCTCTGGAATGGTCTCATTAAACAACTTAAAGCACTGACGGGAAGTCTGTAGAAATAGAGAAAAGTCAAGTCTCAGAACGAGTCTCAGCTTCAGATTAAAGAATTCCCCAATGAGAACCAGCCCAGGCAGTTCTAAGGCACTATTTCCAATACTCGGAAATCTTCAACCCTTAACAGTAGACTCCTTGTCCTATCAAGATGATTTTTCTAATTTGTTCAGAGGTATTTACCAAAATACCTTCTTTTCTACCACCTAAGGTCCAAAATGAAAGGCATTATGTGAAATAACAGAATCTACCAGTCAGATCAGTTTTAAAGACACAAATTCCAGTTTAGACACTGATCATGAGATTCAGCCACAGTAATCCCTCTTTCAAACACACTCCGCCACCCTCCCCTTCATATTGAACCCAACCTTAATTTGGAGGAATACGATTTTTCCCCTCGTCAATGATTTGTTCAATGCAAGCTGCTTTGGCTGAAAGCAATATAAAGAATTGGTTGGAATGCTTGGTCAGAACACATAAAAGGATGTAACCAGTGACCAATGTAACTTATCGTAGTAGGTTTCTGTAAGACACAGTAAATTTACCCTATAGATGTCCCTGATTTGAAAAGGCAGAAAAACGTGTTTTAGCAAAGGGCAAACAATAGATGAGCAAATACAGTAAAATATGAATACTGTAACAGTAGCAAGGAAAGAGTTGCTTGCAGCAAACCTGCCTTGCTAGGAAACTTTCGGTACAAAATTCAGACTTCCTTTCCCATTATTCTTTGCTCAAAATAAAGATAACAGTTACTTTGCATTAACAGGGCAAACAGCCACATAATCCATTTTTTAAAGATGGGAGTACCTTTTTTTTTTTTTTTAAGAGTACTGGAAAGAGTAAAGTGGAGGGAAAGATCACTCAAAGAGGTCCTGAAACATGCGTTGGCCCATTGCTATGTATGCTTCCTTCTCTTCTGGTGTCATCTGGGCCACCAGCTCTGGCCCTTGACTCACTTCACTGTAGGGGAATGGACGGCCAGCCACCATGACAATAGGGTCATCTGCTACTTCCTCAAACTCATCATCTTCCTCATCCTCTTCCTGATGATGCACTGTCACAGCCGCTGGACGGGGTGGAGAGTCTTCGTCTGACTCACTGGTCTCACTCTCAGAGTCACTGCCGTTGGCAGCATTAGCAGGAGCAGATGCGCCCACGGAGCCTGCTGCAGCCGAGGAAGTCTTTTTCTCGTGAATGAGCAGTGCTCGCATGACCTCCTCATTATCATCAGGCCCTGCACGGCCTTCCTCTCGGTCTTGAAATGCGTCCATATCTATGCCACCTGAGGGTTAAAGCCCACAAAGTCAATAACCTTAAACATATAACAATCTAGTATATATATAATACATGACAGTAAAATAATACAAACTTCACTGGTTCCATTTCTTTAAGCCTGATTTACTTACTTGAAAGGCAGAATAACAGACAAGAAAGAGTGTGACTTAGAGAATGTTCTATTCAATGATTCACTCCCCAAATGGCTGCAATGCTGGGGCTGGGTCAGGCCAAAGACAGGAGTCTAGAATTCTAGCTGGATATCCCATGTAGGCAGCAAGGGTACAAGTACTTGGGCTATCCATCTTTTACTGCCTTCCTAAATATAAGAGCAGGGAGTTGGGTAAGAAGTGCAGCAGCCAGGATTTGAACTAGGGATGTTGGTGTTGTAAGCAGTAACCTGGCACACATCAGTGGCCCTTGATTCCATTCTTGGAGCTGCTATCCATAACATACTTGAAATGTTTCTTGTTAATGAAAGTTCAAGTAGCATAATGGTGAATGAAGCACAAGGGTTTTAACAGTCATACAGTAACAGATTAGAAAAACTGCTTTTCCACATGTAAGTTATTATTACTTCCTTAAACAAGTAATTTGATTTCTAAACTTGCTTCACTTTTCTGAAAAATGGGTTGATAAAAGCATCAATTTTTTAAGGCTCTGAATAAGAACATATGAAATAATGTTTATGAAAGATGACGTATAATAGGTGACATTAATAGGAAATCAAAGCATGGCCGTTCATCTTGTTCAGAGTAAAAGCTAGGGGTCTTCCAATGGTCGATTAGGTGCTAAACCATCTGAAACCCCTTCTGACCTGTCTCTCACCTGTTCTCTTCGCCCTTTCCCATCCTGCCCCCAGCTTCATGCCCTGACACACCAGACACTCCTACCTCCCAAGTTTTCTATTGTTTGCTTCCTCTGCCTAGAATATTTTCCCCTTGAAGTAATTCACACAGCTAACTCCCTTCTATTTTTACTCAGATGGTACCTTTTTAAAATACACCTGATACTCCCATTCACAGTGCTCTGTTTATTTCCAGAGCATTCATTTTCCAACATAATAATAATAATAATAATAATAATAATAATAATAATAAAAGCTAGGTCTATTTTCCTTGCTACCCTCTTCCTCAGATGCACTCTTTACCAAGGCAGATATCTTTTATTCAGTGATACTTTGTACCTAGACAGCAGTTGATACTTGTTAGGCACTGAATAAATACTTGATGAATGAGTAAATCAATGGCAGTTCTATTTTCTTGAAGCAAATAAACATACTTAAAATTCTTTCTAAAAAGGGATCTAATTTCAAGAATAAAGCTGTTCTCATCACACTTCTATCATTTTGTGCATATTCCTTGCCTGATACAGGAGTAAATGAAAAATTTAAGGAAAACATTTTTGTCCTGTATTCTGATACCACCAAACATTTTGTCATTTTCATTACACAAAGGGATTAAAAATGTTACTTGGAATCTGACGCCTTGATTCAAATCCCAGTATTTGCTAGCTGTGTAGTTTTGCCCAAGTTCTTTAAATTTTCAAGAACAAAAAAGAAAACAATAATAGTATTTATATTACTGGGTTACTGTGGAGATGAAAAGAAGGTAAAATGTTTAGAATGGTTTTGCATATAAGATACTATGTATCTATCATTACCACCACCAAGACAAGGCTCCAAAAGGGTTAGGTCTGGCTATGGATGAAGGTAAATCATCTTTTCACTAGCACAACAGAATGTTTTAGCTGCAACTCAGAACACTTTGGGAAGTACAAACGTCCTAAGATAAGACACTGGGTGCATAAGAGAAAGAAAAGAAAATAGAAGTTGAAGTTTAGCTCAGAAAAGAGAACTCTGATCACATAAATATCAAAAAGAGAACAAAAAAATCAAACCCAACTACTTCAAAAACAATACCAAAGTTTGAACCTCCTGACTACAGCTCTTGCTGCCAATGCCGTTCTATCAAGAAAAAAGAAAAAGGTGAGATACACATGGTCTTTAACGCAACCACCACTTCTAAATTTTAAATTAACAAAGTAAATATAAAAACAAGAGAAAGCCAATTACTTTTGTAAACTAACTTATTTCGTATCTAAGATTCCTGATAAGGTTCTTGAGGGATCTGATGCCAAAAAAAAAGAATTGTTCTGTTACAGATGGAAACTGAACAGAGAGAGAGAGAAAAATGCACAAATATCCAGATGACAAAGGAGAAATACTAGGCCTAGAAAAAGTTTGTTTTTTTTTTTAATAGTTACAAACTGAAGAAGCTACAAGGGTAGATGGACACTGGCAGAGTAGGTTACGGTGCCACCCATGATGCCGATATTCCCTACTAGAGCGTCAGTTCCAGTCCTTGCCCTCCTGTTTCCACTCCAGCTCTCCGATAATGCATCTAGGAAAGCTGCAAACACTGGTCCAAGTACATGGGCCCCTGTCATCAAAGTGGGAGATCCAAACGGGATCCTGGTTTTGGCCCTGCCTGACCCTGCTGTTGCTGCCATTTGAAGAGTGAATCATCACGTGGAAGAGGTTTTTTTTCTGTCTCTCTGCCTTTCAAATAAATAAAATCTTAAAAAAAAAAGAAAGAGGGCCCGGCGACATGGCCTAGCAGGTAAAGTCCTCGCCTTGAAAGCCCCAGGATTCCATATGGGCATCGGTTCTAATCCCGGCGGCTCCGCTTTCCATCCAGATCCCTGCTTGTGGCCTGGGAAAGCAGTCCAGGACGGCCCAATGCATTGGGACCCTGCACCTGCGTGGGAGACCCGGAGGAGGTTCCTAGTTCCCGGCTTCGGATCGGCACAGCACCGGCCGTTGCTCTCACTTGGGGAGTGAATCATCGGACGGAAGATCTTCCTCTCTGTCTCTCCTCCTCTCTGTATATCTGACTTTGTAATAAAATAAATAAATCTTTTAAAAAAAAAAACAGACAGACAGGATGTACACATTTTAAAACTATCAAGTTCACTGCTGAAGCTGAACAACTGTAGGTGCTTAAAGTCCAAGTAACAGCAAAAGAAAAAACCACATACACACACACACACACACACACACACACACACAGAGGAACGGCTACAGGTTGTATAAGTGTGTAGATGTATTTCTACACTGGCATGTGGAAGAAAATCTCCTTACAGGGAAATAACCTAAAATATACTGGAAGACATGATCAGATACGGGCAGGCGAGGATCTCAAAAAGCCCTTGCACATGTTTCTTGGTCTTAACATGCTTATTGGGCCAAAACAACAAACACGATTTCACAGAGAAAACAAAATGACAACAGAAATAAAACTCAAGCCATAAATGAGGAATCCATGTGTAAACAACACATACTGTTCTGGTCACTAGGTCTCAAATTATATTATAATTACAGATAGTCCAGTAAAAAGCAAATACAATAAAAACTAGACAGCGGTAGTTTTAAGAAAGTAGATTATTTATAAGGAAAGCAGAAACAGAAACAATGAAAACTTTCCGTAAAATAATTACAGACATGATTAAGACCAGAAATTTATGAAAACCATCAACATGACTTGAAGTTTGAGGAAAATTAAGTATGACAGAGATATGACTCAATGTACACATTTCCCTGGATAAAGCCTGCTCTGCCATCATGAAACAGGAAATTTGTGGCACTATATTATATAGAAAGACAGGTTCACAAAATATAATAGACTAGAAGACTTATTTAAGACTCTTACTTAAGGACTTATTTAATACACATTCCATCATTCTGGGGTTTAGAAATATCAAATGGGATCTTATTGCCTAACTTTATTTACTATTGATTAGGAAGTGTAATTCAGTTGTTTCTAAGTTCAAAGAAAAAGTATGCTTTAAGAACAGGCAAGGAGCCAAGTTGGGAAAACAAACGTATTAAATTGTTTTATAACCTAACTACTACTAAATCATCTAAGACTTCTCAAATCAGAATAACTACATATGGCAAGCTAAGCAGTAGAGAGGAGGGGAAGGCATATTCATTAAGCAAAATATTCTGACTGTAATGAAATTACCAAGCAGAATTACACTGAGCATTACCTGATTTTATCACCACTACCCAACTCCACACTGCTTGCACAAGTTCTAGCATACACAATGCTAATATTATGAAGATAATACAGGTTAGCAGGAAGGTCAAAACAAAACCAAAAATAAGCAGGGGCTGGCATTGATTGTGGCATAGCGGTAGCCACTGTAATGCCAGCATCCCATGTGGGCATAGGTTCAAGTCCTGGCTGCTCTACTGCCAATTCAGCTCCCTGCTTGTGGCCTGGGAAAGCAGTGGAAAATGGCCACAGTGTTTGGGCCGCTGCACCCATGGGAGAGACCTGGAAGAAGCTCCAGGTTCCTGACTTCAGCCTGGCCCAGACCTGGCTGCTGTGGCAAACTGTGGATGGGAGATATCTTTTTCTGTCTGTCCCCCATCACTCTCTGCAACTCTTTCAAATCAATCTTTTTTTTTTTCTTTTATATATATATATATTTTTTTTTTAATTATATTGTTGACAATCTTTACATAGTTAATTACGGTAAAAAGGTTCAGGGGGCTATAGGAAAGTGGGTAAGACTATTATGTCCATATTGTTTCCTTCTTGTATCTGAGGTAAAGGGGGATATTGAGGGAGAAGTCCCACCCAGTTTCCCACCCCCCCCAAGTCCCGGATGTGGGGCATGCTCTAAGATCCTTGCTCAAATGGTTCTAATAGTTCACCAGTTATGAATCGCTGCCATTTTTGCCACTCCCAGCTCGGTGAGGTTGTTGAAGAATCCACTGATTGACATAGTCCATCATAGAGTCTCCATTTGCCCAGTATTTCGCTGCCAATATATAGCTGAGGTGGATGATTGACTTGTTCTTTCTTCTGTCTTTTCTTGGTTAGAGTTTTGAGTCCAGCATTTTGATTGGGGAGATCTCCAAAGAAACTTTGAGGTATTCCCAGACCAGATTCTTGTATGTTCTAGCAAGCACAGGACCTGGCACAGTCCATCTCCACGATCAGCTGGTGGTTGCAATTGCTGGGTTGGTTCTGTTTTCAGCTCCGACTTCCACTGGAACCAATGGGTGTTGCAGTCCAGCCTGGTTCTGCCCAGCACATGCTCGGCCCTCACATAAACCACTGGGAGCTGCAGCCTAGTCAGAGCAACCCACAATAACCCCCACCAGGCCCGCCCCCTACCCTGGTTTGCCAGTATGTATAGCAGACTAGTCCAGACTGTCCCACATCCCATTTGGCTCTCGTACTTGTCAGTGCGTATTAAAGCTTAGTTCCATCTAACCAGCTCAACTATCCAGCCCTCACGGATGTTGCTGAGTGCCTCTCTGTCTAGCCACCCCAGCCCCCGTCCTAGTTCTCATGCCCTCCCACGGGAGTAGTAACCCAAGAGGGGAGAACCCACTATTTCCCTCCCAGGTCTCTCTCAATCCCGGTTGATGCACTCTTCGGGTGGTTCTGTGGTTTGACTTGACAGAATTAGCCCCCAGTGCCAGCTTCTGCCAGCTGATGTTGTGACTAAGCCCTAACAACCCTCACCCACTCTAATTTATGCTTGTACCAGTAGGAATAATCAGCCCAGCCTGGCTTTTCCCTGATCTAATCCATATGAGGCCCACAGGTGTTATAGCACTGCTTAGTCTGGTCTGTCCCCATCCCAGCCCATGCTCTCCAGTGGGAGTAGCTGTCCGGCGAGGGAACCCCCCCTTAATCCCCGTACCGGCTCTGCCCCTCCCTTCCTGGATCTCATGTGTGCTGGCTGGGTGCTACAGTCACATCCAGTACAGGCAACCTCACCCTGGCATTCCATAGTGTGTATTGGTTTTTGTCGCAACCCAACCTGGCTCGACCCACACTCTGTTCTGGTGATCGGATTCGCCAGTGGATGACATGAACTGATTCAGCCTGGACTGCCCCGACCCAGGCCAATTGTGTGCCAGTGGGAAACTTTCCATGGCCTATTCTGGGCTGTTTCCTATCATGTTTTTGTGCACTTACCTGCAGGGATTATGTCCTGCCAGAGGAGTTGCCCAGGCTCCTCCATCAGAACCCCTCCCAATGCCAGATTCTGCGCATACCAAGGGGTCTTGATACAGCCCTACTCAGTTCACCTCCTGTCCTAGCAGGAACAGTGGCTTTTCTTGGCTGGCTTTCACCCCATTCTGGTTCTTGTTGTTGGATGTTTCAGCCCAGCCATGGCTCATCCATACCCACATACAGCTCACACATGGCTCTGCAGGGGGTTGAGACCTAGCCTAGTCAGTCCCACATCTATCCTGGTTCTCCAGGACACCAGACGGTGTTGGGGTCTGAACTGGCCTGGTACATTCAATCCCAGTCCACACTAGTGCCAAGAGAGACTACAACTGTTTCCTAGTTAGAACACAGCCCCCATTCCAGCACACACGCCCCTTAGTGGGAACCTCAACCCAGTTAGGGTGTCCCCTTAGTACCCCAACCAGGCCTGTTCCCAGCCATAGATCACACGCATGCCAGTGGCTGCTCTGACTCAGCTTGGCTCAGTCCCTCACTTGTCCTGGCCTTGGCCTTAGACACTGTGGCTTAGCGTCCTTGACTCACGTAGACCAGTAGGTGCAAGAGCCTAGCTCGGCACGACCTGTGCTCCATCCTGGCTTCTAGTTTCGCTTGTAGGCTAAGGGTTGCTCAGTCCTGCCCAGTACATCCTGTTCCATTACCACTACACATTAGCCAACTGTTGGAGCAATTTTGCCCAGCTTGTCCAACCTCCAGGCAATCTTAACAAAAAAAAATAAGCAGTTTTCAGCTATTAATGATTCTTTAGCACTAAATAACAATGTCCAAGTAATACGTCAGTAATGATACATAAACTGGAAATAGGGAAACAAAGATCTTATGCTTATGAAACTTAACCAGAGGTAAAGTGATTCCCTTTCACTTCTGTTTTCCAGCTTAAATCATCTTTTAAAAAAATTTATTTTATTTTTATTGGAAAGTCAGATATAGAGAGGAGGAGAGACAGAGAGGCAAATCTTCCATCTGATGATTCACTCCCCAAGTGGTCGCAACAGCTGGAGCTGTGCCGATCTGAAGCCAGGAGCCTCTTTCGGGTCTCCCATGCAGGTACAGGGTCCCAAGGATTTGGGCCGTCCTCGACTGCTTTCCCAGGCCACAAGCAGGGAACTGAATGGGAAGCGGGGCTGCTGGGATTAGAACCGGCAGGCATATGGGATCCTGGTGCATGCAAGATAAGACCTTATCTACTAGGCCACTACCACACCAAGCCCCATCTTAAATAATCTTAATTGTAGCTTCCTATTTCCACCCAAAGCCCTGAGCCCAATATCACAGTAAAACATAAAAAGTAAAATCCTGCAATTTTCAACCATCTAAAGATTATTACACAATTGTTAACTTCTAAGGTTCACAAACATTTCTAAAGTCTTCAAGAATAAATTCTGCCAATCTTGAACTATGGGATGTTTGATCCCCTACTTACATGTAATTTTTGCATGTATTTTGAGTAGCAAAATTTTGGTATTTACAAGAAGACAACAACAACAAAAAGCTTGGGCCACTGTATGCTTATGGCTCCCAATTCAGAAAAATAAAATGTATATAACATAGGGCACGCAAAGACTGAGAGAGGAAAATTCAGTCACCTTGAACACAATAGCACATTTGTAAGAAATTAAGCTGAAGAGAAGCATTTTTTAAAAAACTAAACACAGAGATTTAAGAGGCCATCAAGTATTCTAAATGTGTTAAAGGAAAAGAAAAGTATATTGATTAATTTTAATGGGTGATTTAAATTTCTTACTTCTAGATATAACATAGCCAACTGTTTTAGGAAATAGGTATGCTGGAATACTTAGACAATTAAGAACTGCCAAAGCAGTTGCATACCAAGTCAAATTCATTCTGTACTGATCCAAGACATCTATTTTACTGTCATCTATTCTTACCTTCTTTCATGTCTTCAGAGCCATACGCCCCTTGGACAGTGCTTTCTCTCAGCCAAATGGGTCTCTCTTTGGCAGATTTCCCCTCCAGTGAGGCTCGATGAAGATCTTCTTGGTCATCCATGTTAATCACAACATTCTGCGTGTATAAGTCCTCATAGGAGGGGCCTTTGGTAGTCCATGCTTCCCGGTGGTGCCCACTTGGTAGACCAGCAGCTCCAGCAGTCGTTGCTGCATGATCCTTGCTACATATTCAAAAGAAAAGAAAGGGAGAGAGTAGAAAGAGCAGAAAATTAAACACTGATACTGAAAAGAAGGAAAGCTACGAAGGCAATCAGTAAAATATCATAAATAAATGCCATTGAGCAGTCATGTACAAATGCATGAACAATTCTGACAAATCTCTTTTAGCAAGTGAAATCTGCAGGGATCAGAACAACACATCATATCAAAGTTGTGGAAAATGGAACCAAAGGTAACTTTACAGGGCAGGTATTTGTTTAGTTTTTAAGACATTGTTAAGAATGCTGACATCCTCTGCTGGCAGATTGCAGCTTCCTGCTACTGCGTCTCCTGTGAAGCAGGAGGTGATGGTTCTAGTGGCTGGGTCCCTGCCATACACACAGGATACCCGGATGGTTTAAGGCTCCGTTGACTTAACCCAGTCCCAGCAATTGTGGGCATTTGTAAAGCAACCAGTAGATCGAAGGTCACTGTCTGCCCATCTCTCTCTCCTCTTTTAAAGAAAAAATTAATTTTGCACAAAATGTTCATTTTGGTGCAAAAAATTATGAAATCCATGTCACGATAGGGTCTTCCAAAAGTTTGCAGAAAACACAAATTATTAAAAACGATGCACGAATTTATCATCCTCTTCTCTCACAATTCACATGACCTACTTTCTTTTCTTCCAAGTTGTATCTTTTATTTCTGTACGTATGCTGACTCCGCACCCAACCACAACCAGTTTGCACCCCATAGTGACTACAACCTATTTGTTAGTTTATTTTATTTTGCTTTTTTACTTCTACCATCCATGACCATCTTTACTTGCTAGCCTGGAAGAGACCATTCCTTATCTTTCTCTAGTCAACCTGCTCCTCCATCCCGTATGAGTTAAACCACGCTTTCAGTCTTCCTGCTATTCCTTGCTTATTTCACTCTCAATCTGTTCCGAAATCCTTGGAAAACATCTGAACACTTGTTTCAGTTACTAACATCTTCTGCATCAAGCTCTGTGCATGACTCTACCTCGCTCTCTGTTCAGACATGGATGTTTTACCCCAAAAACTACTTTAATACTTCTTGCACTACCTGTTTACTCCATAACTTTTGCTGTGTTCATTTTAGTGTCCACTGACTAATTCTTATTGCCTCTAACATTCTTCCTTTAAAGCTTTCCCATGGAAACTAACCCTTCCCCGGAATGGGGAGCCATGTCTCATTCTGAATCCTACTAATATCTCATTTGTCTTCACTGCTTAAGAGCCATTCACCATTTTTGCTTTGCTTCAGTCTTATTTTATTGCTGCTTACTCACTGCTTTCCCTTTGGGTCTACTTCATATCTACTTGGGTTGTCTGTCCCATTCTGAGTTGAGGTTCTATGATAATTAGCTATGTCCATGTACTTAACTGGCTAATTACATCTCTCTCTAACAACACTATTTCTGTATGACCATCCTTTGGAATTAACCTTAGCCTTTATTCCATGCCTTCTGTTCTGCTCTCCATATCCACTGTCACTTCTGCGATCAAAAGGCACGTTCTCTCTAGTTGTCCAAATTACAGTGATTCAATCATTTAACCTGTATCTTTCAGCTACTGCCTCTGCCCAAAACTATACCAAGGGCTACTATGCAAAGCACTCTTTCCCACAGCCTGTTTTCCCAGTGCCTGTTCTACTTCATGTTTCAATCACTTCTGGCCTCCTCCGTACTTGTCTCATCGCTCCCACTCTCTACCATTTACTTGCTCTCCTACTCTCAGTCTCTCTAAATATATGCACTCCATCTTTGTGTCTTGCTATATTTGAAGCTTTGTGCTACAGTTACAAATGACTTGTTTCTATCTTCTATTTCTTTCTATATTCATCTGATGTTGCTTTGCACCATTTACTTTTATCTCAATTTGATCATATCTGTCCCCAGTTGTTCCCTACCTTTTACATTTTCTATGTTGTCTCCTAGAAGATTGTGAGCTGCCTTCACTGTACTCTGACTCTGCTTAATTTGGTATAGATTGGCTTTTTTAATTTTAGTCTCCTCTTAAGCATTCATTTTTCTTTCTGCTCTCGCCTGGCCTAATCTGTTTTTGTATATTTCTGTGCTGACTCCATCTTCTTGAGTCTTTCCTATTTCCCTCATTAGTTTTTGATTCCTTTCAATGCCTCTTCTACACTCAGTAAACATCCTCATCTGGTTGTGCTCAACCTGTTCTTTATGCCTGTCTGCCTGACTCCACCTGCGAGGGAAAAGGCCTGCTTCTCTGGCCTTTACCCAGCCTACTAAATCTTTGTTTTTCCTTCCTCCAGGCCCTGAAATGACCATCTCTGACGCTATTTCCCTGCCTCCTCTTCATTCATAATTTTGAATACAGAGTTTTCATTTTCATTTACAGTGTTAATTCTGTAATTAATTTCATCTGCAGTGCTAATTCTGGAAATCCACAAAGGTAAAAACAAATTAACACAAGACTACTTTCATAAAGCTCTTTCTTTATAGTGACACTGTTACAAAAATTTAAGATGGATGTTATTGATGTAGGAAAAACTCTTATCACAAGTTAAACAAATTCTAAAATTTGAAAGAACTTTTGAAAGGGGGTATTTTTCACGAGACAGCTGACTACACACATTTTGTTCTGCTTTTAACATAGACACAGACATACCTGAAATACAACCCAAGTGAAGTTAAAAAGCTACCTGACAGAAATCTAGGTATACTCCTTCTGCATGTTCACACTTCTTCCATCCTTTCACTATTTCAGCACACCTTGACATTGCAATCACGGACAATAGCAGAGAGCCCAGTGTTCTTAATCAGAGGTGAGAGACGTATTTTTTTAAAACTAGCATTTTAAAGATCTACAGGTCTTAAAAGGAGAATGTTAAGAGAAGATGGAAAAGGAAAGATTACTGACAAGGAATTCCATTTTGTCTTGACACTGGGGGCGGGGGGAGAGACAAAAAGAATGAATCAGGAGAGTACATCTTGACCCCAACGCTCATCTTGGTTGAAAAATAATATAAGCCATTTTTTTTTTTTGGCGCAGCAAAACTAAGGCTGCTTCTTCACTTCCAACACTAGGCTACATTGAAAAAATTAGAAGTCATTATTAGAAGTTGAGCCAATAACACTAAGCACATTTTGCAAAAAAACATTTAAAACTAAAAATTATGTGATCACAATGTTTCAAAAACAAACAATAACTTCAGCCTTTGGAATTTGGCTAGGAAATTCTGAAGGCTAAGAAAATTCAAATATCCCAAGAAGAACAACTAAATTTAAAATTAGTTAACAACTGGCTGAGCAAAATAAGCACTTGAAGTCAAATCTAAGGACTTTTGCTTAATCCCCACACTGAACGCAAAAGCTTTCAGTACAAATTTTATCCCAGCACACATTAGTAAAACAGGTATGGCACAGTTTCAGCCTCCTGGTAAATTACTTATCCACTTCAGCTCTGCAAAATACAGGTAGTTAAAACGAATTTTAAAAGAGCACAAACACCATACTCACTTCTGTTTCAAGGCTGGGATTTCTGTGGGTTCTGGTTCAAGTATTTCATAGGCCAAGTTTACATCCTCTGTCTGTCGAAGCAATTCATAAATGGGTTCAATTTGTTCATTAAATCTTGCCAAAAGTGTGCGTGCATCTTTTTTGGGCATTGCTGATTCATCCTCTTCTACTTCTGTACGACAAAATGTACAGTGGAAAGTTCCTACAGAAAAAACAAAAGTCTTAGGGAGACAAAATCTTCAGGAGGCCATAGCAGCATCCCTAACATCTCATTATTGAAACTAAAATACACAGGACAGTTAAGTTTTACAGTGAATACCACATGCTTACTATCCAGTTCCAAAGCAGACATTTTGGTGTATTTTGCTGTAAGTTGTGGCCTTTCCCAACAGCTTTCTTTGTGTACATTACACAAAGTTGAGCTTACATTACAGGGAAAACCAAACAAACTCCCAAAGCAAAAGTTTCTGGTCATCCCAGTCACATAGCCATTTCTACAAACCTATTAACCATTTATATCTGAACAATTTTAAGTAATCTACTTCCAAAATTGAAGTTCAAGAGGTCTACATTTTTCTGCTTTCTGTATCATATTCAACCCATAACTAACTGTGGTAATTCCTTCAAAACATCTCAGACTTCATGCCTATAGTCATTTCACTAATCTAAGTTAACATGAATTGGCCTGAAAGGTATCTGTATCTGGCCTTTGAACCTCTAGGTTCTCTCCATGTTATCACCTCACCCTCTTAATCTAAACATTATCTGATAGCTGCATTTCTATATAATTTTCAAAATTTATTTTTATTGGAAAGTCAGATATACAAAGAAAAGGAGAGACAAAGATCTTCCATCCACTGGTTCACTCTCCAAGTGGCCATAATGGCCGGAGCTGAAGCAATCTAAAGCCAGGAGCCAAGAGCTTCTTTTGGATCTCCCACGCGGGTGCATGGTCTCAAGGCTTTGAGCTGTCCTCGACTGCTTTCCCAAGCCACAAGCAGGGAGCTGGATTGGAAGCAGAGCCACTGGGATTAAAACTGGCACCCATATGGGATCCTGGTGTGTGCAAGGCAAGGACTTTAGCCACTAGGTTACTGTGCCAGGCCTGATAGCTGCATTTCTAAAATCCTCAACATACGATCCAAATTTCTCATTCTGGCATTCAAGATGCTGTATAATTTGGCCACAAAACGTCCTAAGGCGACTTCAGTCCTGCACCCATCAAGGAGAGAGGCTATGAGCTAAACACTAACATTTATTTCTATGGAGCTGGTCTAAAATGCTTCCACATATATTTTCACATTTTTATTATCTATTTGAATGAGGTAGCACGTAAACGCCCTGTATCAACCATGCAAGGTGATGTCAGAAGAGGATCTGAGCTTTGTGATTTGTCCAACATGACACAGCTTATAAAGGAAATATAACAGCAGTTACTACATACTGAGTACTTTCTAAATGCTAGGTATCATCAAACCTCTGAAGCTGGTATTATTATTATTATTACCCATTCAAACCTTCAAATTATCCAGATTCTAAAGGGTTAATTAACTTGTTCAAGATCCTATAAGTACTAGGCAGGGGATGAGCCAGAATTCAAATCAACACAAACTATCATATTGAAACTTATACTCCTAACATTGTTTAACAGTACACCATCAGCTACACTTGGATTTCCAGTTTGCTTATTATTCCCAGTGTAAAGGACAGGCATCCTTCCTTTCTGACTCGACTGATCTAAGAAGTTAAAAAGATCACGTAAGTAGCACATAAAGTGTTCTTAATATTTACCTTTAGAAAGCCCCCGAGTGATTGACACATAAACCACCCACTAATCCTCTTATATCCAGTTAAAAAATAAACTAGGCATTTCTGCTGTAACACTAGATCCTATAGATAAATTCCCAATGAAGTTTCTTTACTGCCCCTCACACCCAGCCAACAGCATGCATAGTTTTTGTTCAACTAGCCTGTTGTCCAAGTGCCACCTAATTTTCAATACATAAGCAAGTGCAAGCACACACACAAAAAGTATCTGGTAAGTAGGTTACTGGAATTTTTTTTTCCCAGAGTCACACAGATTATCAATATCATATAAGATCCTCTTACGGTCATGAAGTGAAGCGAAAGTCAGTCACTGTGGAATCATGTCTGACAACAGGCAGAAACAAGGACTCTACGCTAACAACAAAGCCCCAGCTAACACAAATGACTGCTCCTTCCAAACTAACCAGCTTTAGCCTTACCCTGATCTTCTCATCCCCTAGATAATATGTATTTAGATACTCAATCACAGAGCCACACTTCCTGTCAGAACTCAGTTAAAACAAACTCTCCACACACACAACTTCCATAAATCTTTTCCCAAACCACTCAACTAAGTTCAAATTCTCCAAGTCTGTCCAGTACCATCATGAGACACTCTATGGTTTCCTACAGTATGTGGTTTCCTTGCTACAAAAACATCAATAAATGTAACTCTGTTACAGCACAGATGTGAACACTGATTAATGGGTATCAAGATAAGAACTCTAGCCTAATCAACTACACAATGATATTACAAACCAACATAAAAACAGAACAATTTTTTTCTTTGTAAATGAAAGATACCAAGATACTTCATATAGCTGAATCTACATTGTCTATTAGTTGCAAATCGTCAGGTCAAGAGAAAGGCATAGACAATCAAAACATATTGATGGTAATTGAAGCAATAAAAAAAAAAGATCAAGCAGAATGAGAAGATAGGCAGTCAAGGTATAAATCCAAAGAAATAAAAATCCCGGGGGGGGGGGGGGAGGGCGGGGTGGGAAGGTACAAGAGATGGGATTA
This sequence comes from Ochotona princeps, assembly GCF_030435755.1. Classification (NCBI taxonomy): domain Eukaryota; kingdom Metazoa; phylum Chordata; class Mammalia; order Lagomorpha; family Ochotonidae; genus Ochotona; species Ochotona princeps. Next base: position 85,864,342 of record NC_080834.1, on the reverse strand, counting down.
TATTTGAAGAAAATGATTTGGAACTACTTCCAGACTCAACAAGAATCAAAAACCACCTCTCTTTCTTACATTTAGTGACAAACAAGGAGGTTGGTTGGAAGTTGCAGATGGTGTTTAGGTTATTAACAGTCTGAAGCTATCTTAGCCCCTTCAACAGGAGCATTAAAAAACAAAATTATCTGATCCTCTTCTCCCCACAAGGGAGCATTTACAAAACCATCAGTGGGAACTAAGAATAATTTAGAAGACAAGCTAATCTAATCCAGTAGTTCTCAAAACTGTCTGTGGAGGAAGGGATCCCATTCCTCCAAAGAAAAGGTACCTAATAAACAATCATAAAAGTACTCTGGTAGAAGTACAAACAATCATAAAAGTGCTCTGGTAGAAGTACAAAAAGGCAGTTAAAACAATGGGGAATAATCTAACCTTGACATTGCAAATCCTTAAAGCTATACAAACCAGCCTCTGCAGTATCTCCCATCCAGGCAAGCACACTGCTGCAGAACCTATCCATTATCGCTCCCCTACCTAGGGAGTCAAATGGCTGACCTCCGAACTCACTTAAATTCTTTATTCAAAAAACCTCAATAGGACCTTCCCTTGCCAACAATATCTGAATTTTCAATGCTTTTCTGTCTACCTCAACAATCCTACCCCTCTTCCTTTTCCTGTTTTTTGACATTGGCACCATTCAATGTTTTAGTATTACCTCTTGTATTAACTTATTTGTCATTGGCAATTCTTTTTTTACTCTCCCTTCTGTTTTTTCATTTCAGATGTATTTATTTGCAAGGCAGGGTGACACAGAAAAAGATCTTTTGTTTGCTGGCTCACTTCCCCCAACAGCCAGGGCTGAGCCAAGGCAAAACTCAGGAACTAGGCACTGCATTTAGGCCTTAAATGTGGGCCATTACCCAGTGCCTCTCAGGTACTAGCAGGAAGTTATATCAGTAAGGTAGACCTCAGCCAATACAGATTGTAGGCATTCCAAGCAGCGGTTTATATTGCTATACCACAGAGGCTACCTCTTTTTTTTTTTTTTGAAAGATAATAAATACTCTGATTTTTAGCTTTAGGTAAACATAACAAAATGCTTTTCAGTGTAGCTCACCCTCACAAAACAGCTTTTCATTTTAATAAAGAGAGAGAACCATCAACCTTTATTTCATAGAAGGACAAGCACAGAATAATAATCCCGTAGTTGGATACTTTTACAGGAGCAAAAAAAAGGCAGAGAAAGGACATGGTAAGGAACCCAAGTTCTAGCCTTACTCAGGATTATAGAAGAGACTATGCAGTTTTGAGAAGAGTGGCCTTTCATATTACTGTGAAGAACAGTGAAGGGTCTGAGATACTAACCTACTTGCAAGCTAGCAAGTTACTCTCTCAAAGTTTCATGGACACTGGCAGAGGACACAGATTAGAGACAAAGAACTCTGTAAACTCATGGCTATAGCTGCAGCCTGCCTCAACACTTGAGACAGTTTCACAAACCTGATTCTCAAAGGATGACACAAGAAGAGACGGGTGATCAACTGTACATGCAGTGGGTTATGCTGCAGAAAAGGCAGGAGCTTAAAGGGAAAGCCAAATCTTATTATGGGCATAAACATGCGTGCCCTCTGCTCTGGAGGGTGATGTTATCTACAACACCAGACATCAGCTAAACACCGTCTACAGGGAAACACTGATTTTATTATGGTTAGATCGTATGTAAACCTACTCTTTTGTTCTGGAGAGAAACAACATCTTCATCTTTCAAAGCTACTTGTTAAAGGCTACTTGAAAAAGTGCAGCAAAAAGGCAGTCAGCCAGCATTATAAGCCATGCATTATATGTAAGAGCACCATGGGATTTGTGTCCCAGTAATTACCATGTCTGGCAAGCATTTGGAGAGGAAAAGCTAGCCTCACATCTGAGGGCTTTGTTTATCACAAAAGCACAAACTACAAATGAGAAGCAGGCTGTTAAAAGCCAAATGTAGAAATGTGACATTTTATGGAAAATGACTTAAGACTAATTTAGCATACCACCAACATTATTATAAATACCACCAAGCATTACAAAAATGCAAGTCAGCTTTACCAAAATCAGGAGGAGCATCAGGCTAAAAGCTAGGAAGAGTGGGGCGTGGAAACTTAGCATATACTCTGTGGTAAGTACCATGCCTCAGAGAAAACGGTGATGGAATATACACAGAACCTATCATCAGGGAAGCTTAAAGTTTAGCAGAGAAAAAAGATACCTGGAAACAAAGATGAATGGGAAACCAGTGCAAAATAAAGATCATAAATGTTCTCCAGCAGGTGAATGGAACATGATTTTAAACTGCAATTTCAATGCGGTAGGAACACAGTTATAAAAAGTGATACAACAGAATAACCAAGATAGATTGGGGTGATCATGAGTGGGTTTTGAATTCTAAGCTTCATCCTGACTTTCTTTACTCTTTAGTAGAAGAAAATCCATTAAAGAGGATCAGGAAAGAACATAAAATCTTCTAAACTAATATTTACTAACACTCATCTTTAGTGGTTTGAGATGGCCATACAATAAAGCAGTTTCTTGAGTGTCTGCACAAAAACTCTGTTAGGAGTTGGGGGTGCAGCACAGCCACCTGCAATGCCACCACCCCATACGGATGCCGGTTTGAGTCCCTGATGCTCCACATTCAACTCAGCTCCCTGCTCTTGTGCCTGAGAAACCAGCAGCAGATGACCCAAGTGCTTGGGTCCCTACCTCCCAAATGGCAGCCCCAGATGAAGCTTCTGGGTTCCGGGCCCAGATCTAGTCCTAGTTCTGGCCACTGTAGGGAGAATCAGCTGCTAAAACAATCTCTATTTCTCGCCTCCCCCCCCAACCTCTCTAACTTTCAAATGAGTAAAATAAGTATTTTTTTAAAACTGCTATTGGAACTGATATTCAGGCCCTGTCAGACAGGCTAGTTTACTGGTCAATTGTGGGGCCCAGGATTGTGCTATCTACTCTTGGTTAAGAGCTGACATGAAGTAATCAATATCTCAACACTTTGGATCACAGATTTAAGAATGAACAAAGGAATGGACTTCCACACTATCAACAAAGTATCATCCAGGAACATGAGTTCCTGGTCACAAACAAGCTCTATGGAAGAAAGCAAACAAATGAAGGCTACAAAATTTCTAGAAATAGCTTGACATACCATTGGTATTAGAAAGCCAGAAAGTTACTTGATGATATTCCCACATATTTATCAGAAGCAAGACTATGCAATAGTATTATCTTAATCCCACAACTGACGATTCTGAAGCATTACATTTAGCAGGTTGTAGAGTGAAAACAAAAATCACTAAACCTGGACTCAAACATGAATCTGACTCAACAGACTAAATCCACCACACCGACCTGCATTACACGTCCTTCTTCTGACCTCCTATCACCCCTGCCAGTTGCAATGTAGCAAACTTTTTCATGTCTAAATGCAGCTCTATTTTTTTATGAAACAGAAGGATAAATAACTTCCAACAAATAACTGATTTAACAAACATTAGGAGCCCACTATATAGTTAGCATCTGTTTAACTGAAAACCTATCAGGTTTGCAAGAAGGATCAAAGCATATGTGGTTGAGGTAACAGGCATTAAAAGTATGAAGAAAAAGATCTTTTACAAATATTTCAAAACCTCTTAGAGTCAGCTATTTCAGCAGTGGATATTGACCCAGTTCTTTAACTCAGAACTTTTCTAATGAAGGTAAGTTATCACTCCAACAGAGAAAAGAAAAGGAGAGCTAATTTGGGGGATGGGAGGAGGAGTGAAGAAAGCGGGGAAGAGTTTACACCATTTTAACTTTTTCCCAAAATAAATGAAAACAAAAATGAATTGAGAACAGGAAAGATAGAGAGAAGGGACTAAGAACAAAAGAAAAGTAAACCTCAACAAAATTTAAAACTTAGTATTTTTCCATTGTTAAGCACAGAAGATACCTTAATTGGTTTCCACTTTGCTGGCCAACACCTTCCACTCAACTGTTCCTCACTTTGGCAGATACACGGCCACAGTATGCAGTCAAGAGAATAGTAACTACAAATAAAACCAAAGTCAATGAACCATTATTATTCCTAGATTTACTAGAAGAAAGTGCTTTGGAAATTTATATTTGATAAAAACAAGAAAAAGAACAGAGATATAAGACAATGGGCAGAAGACATTATGAGTCCAATCCCCAAATAGCTCTTTTCTTTAGCGCTGTTTGTTATCTTTCCCTCTTCACTCTAATATATAAAATGAATAGGCCACAATTCTGGTTAAGGCTTTGTCCAAGGTATTAGCTACAAGAGGAATATTCAGCCATTTTGCAGAAAGGAAGGAAGGAAGGAAAAAAGAAAGAAATCAAAATAAGCTCCACGGCTTTTATTAGGGCACAGGGCACTGCAGTGCTGAATGGGAGTCATGTTGCAGCCCATGCCCTCAAGGCTGGCCAAGGCAGCAGGGAGGATCAAATGTCTGCTGCTGTGGAGCCCTTAGTGGGTTTCTGACAATCTGCCTTCTCAAGACTAGTCAAACATCTTATGAACTGCTTTCATGAAGCTCATCTTGCAGGGAGGAGTAAAGACAATAGCAACAACAACATCTAGTGTAGGCAACTATGGAAAAAACCAAAGCCGGGAAGCATGCTAAAAAAACACACTTGGTAGTGAAGAAAAAGAATGCTCTATGATTTAGGAAGTGCAGGAAAGACATCCCTGATATATAAGGTATGAGTAGAGATTTAAAAGAACTGTGTTTTGTTTTGTTTAGCAAAGCTCATTGACTGGCCAGGGGAAACAGTACACCAAAATGTCATGCAGCACGGAGGCAGGCCTGGTGCACGCAAGCACCAAATATCACTGCTGCCAATATGGGAAAAAGTGGTAGAAATAGTCTCCCAAATTGGAGGGGTCACAGAGAAAATACAAGAGCACTTGAATTCTCCTAACAATTCTAACTTGTGATTGTGGGGAGAAGTCTTCGAGGGTTTTGAACAGCAGCTTATCATGGCTTAATATGCTTTCTAGAAGGATCACTGATTGTCATGGCACAGAGCTTCTACATGCAGCAAGACTAACAAAGAGACTACCTGCTAAAAACAAGAATTCCTGAGAATAGAGCAGAATCTAAGTAAAGGTGACCACTTGAGCAATTTTTCCAAATAATTACATAAGAAAACTCTGAATAAAATTCTCATTGCTGTTCCCACCCTTGGTTTCACACAAGCCTAAAAATAAGTACTCAGAATTTTAGTGAGATAATTTTAGTGCACTGTGAAAAATCCAGCCACTGTATGTGAGGATGCATATTTGAACTTTGTGTTCCCTTCCAGTGGATAGTTTACGGATTACAGACATTTCTGAAAGGAGTAAATTGGGGAGTTGGGAAATAAGATGATCTAACATGATAAATATAATTTTCCATGCCACAGTGTTATTTCCTAAAGTGGCATAAATAGAGCATATTTCCTATATGAAACATAACCAAAACCAAGGGTTTTAATTCTTAAGCAAGGCTTCCAAATAAACCCAAAGTACTAGCATTAATCTCTAAAAGCAATGAAAAATTAACTCCACAGCATTTGCCCAAGAAAACAGTTAAAACATAGCCCAGCACTAGAAACTAGGGCTTTGGAATCCTAACACATTGTTCTAAGGCCACTGCTTAAAACAAAAATAAAAACCAGTTAGAAATGACATGTTCAGTAAATACAACAATTATGTGAAAAGTACCCAATGTAATACATGCACTAAAAAATATGTAATACTATGAGAACTTGTTATAACAGGTAAGAATCCCATGGTCTAATTTCAAAAGGGCTTAATGAAAGGTGAGTTTATAAATAAAAGGACTGAAGAGATACTTACAAAATGTCGTAGTATTTAAGACAGAAAAGTGGTGAAAGTGAGGTCTGGGCTAAGTGGAAGACATATTGAGAGGAAAATCTGCTTGCCATTTTAGTTGACGTAATTATTATGTTAAAATATTAAGTCAAATGTTTAAATCTCAAAAAGTACCCTTATATTGTTTAATTTCAAAAAAAAAGAATTGTTGTAGTCAATACTAACACATAATAAAACCATGGTTATACATTTCATGTAATTATTGTATCTGTAATAAAAAGGAATTTGAAAAATCATCATGATATACTGAAAAACGCATAAAACTGCAAAAATATTCATTTGCATGCAAAAAGAAAAAAGATTTAATATGTCTGCAATTTAAAAAATCTAAAATGTCTTAATACTATCACCCCAAATTCACTTTACCAGTGAAAAATAAATCTGTCCTTTCTCAATTGGACATTTATCTAGATTTGGTCTAATCATCCATCATTCCTAGATTCTAGAACTCATATCAAGAGGAAAAATGGTAAGAGTAAGGTAGGGTGGTACAAAATGACAAATCAAAGTATTATACTAAGATAAATACTAAAACTTGTATCTTTCAAATTAGGCCTAAATTCATCACAATGTGCAGTGGCATGCAAAAGGTCTACAGTTTTGATATGGACATTTAAAAGGCAGTAACTGATACACTACCATATGCCAGCATCAAAACAAAACAAAAAAACAAATTGTCACAAAAAAATTAGTTCTTACATAATCAGCATTAAAACACAAAACATACACACAATAACTAAAAAAAAAACCAAAAAAACAAAAACCCCTCAAATACTCAAAAGCAACAGAATCTTTACATGATACCAATCCAACCTAAAGGTTTAAAGGAAGAGGTGGAGAAGAAGCATGAATGAGGAAAGATACTTCTTCACTACTATCTTTCCTTAATTTTGGGGGAAATTGGGAACTTAATCTATTTTAACAGCTATATAGTACAGACTTAATGAAGAATTGGTTATTATTATTAAAGAATTCTTTAGGCTAATCCTAAATAATTAATTTTTTTCTAAATAACCACACAAAGCAAACCAAATCTCCATGTTTTCTTCTACTATCCAATATGAAACATTCTGACAATCTACACCCTACATGTCATTAAGTGATTATTTTGTAAAAGATTCTCTGAATTCAACATAAGCAGGCACTTGTTCACCTACATAATATCATCTGATGTGCTGAACAAAATCATTTCAAAATCTCTATAGTTAATCTTTTACTAAGCATATGTTTCATTGACTCTTTTCAAAAATTCATTTTCTACCTCAAAGTTTTTAAATGGGCTTTTCCTGACTCTACATGTATTTAGTAAGAGGGTCTTCCTAACAATCTCTAATTCAAACATCTAACACTTTATTCAACCCACAATGACTTAAGTGCCTTTATAGATGTTATTAAACTATGATCTTTTGCCCACTCTATTTCCTGCTAAGAATTCTTAAAGAAAAGCTGAAGTGGGAATAAGATGTGAACATACAAGGCTTCACCCAAATCACCTAATCTATTACAAGCAAAAAATAGAACAAAATGCCCAGAAGGGATAGAAAACAGGATAAATTATACCTATTAAAACACAGTTTGAACACTAAATACAAACAGGAGATCTTGGCCCATTAAGAATCTGAGAGATCACAAACTGTTCCAGGCTACAATTATGCTTCTATGTAAATGACTAGTTTTTCAGTGAGTTTTTTTCCCTCTCCCAAATTTTCTCTGACACTATGGTTACATAATTTTTAAATTAAAAATGGAAAACACAAAGCTATTTTTTTAATCATCTAACTTTAGCATCTGAAAAAAGAATATGGCACAAAGCTAAACTTAACTTAGAAGTGACATTAACTAAATCACCCAAGATTGAGGCTGCTAAAATAGAAATACTAAGTATTTTTATACAGAAAGCTTCCTAAATCTGAAACATGCACTCATGAACCACAAGATGCTGTTCTGCTGATTTGAAGAGTTTTCATGCTATGCTGTCTTTGTTTTAATTAAGAACACTCCTCCCTCTGTATTTCAGGAAATTAAAGCTGCTAGTTTATACTAATTAAGCTTCTAAAACCAGGTACTATTGGGCAAAGGTTAAGCAATTCCATGTAATGAAATAAATTATCAATGTATACTAAGTATCCATTTAGAGAGAGCTCAACCCGGAAACACCAAAGGCAAAATGTGAATGAAAGGTATGATGAAAAATTCATATTAGAAAAAAGACAGATGAAAGGAGCACGGTGTAACCTGACAAAAGTCACAGACTTGTGCACGAATTAACCCAGCTAAGACAATTCCAGAACCCAGGCTCCTGGGTCCAAAATCACCAGACACTCCTTGGGAGACTCCTAAGTCACCATTCTTTGTCCAGTGGCACAAAGCCTCTCATACACTGGAGGAAACAATTTTCTATCAGGGGAAAAGCAAAGTCTAGACAGCTTCAAGCTGAATTCCTGAATATCTCCCAGGTGCTAATATATACCCTAAATCAACCTTTAAGAACTATTGAAAAAGGAACAGAAATAGAAACCTATCAGCTATCCCCATCATTTGATCAAAAGTACCATCAATCTCCAGAAGCAGCCCGAAAATGAGGGTAGAAAACTGCAATCTACCAATTTAGACAAAGCATAAATGTCAGGGTAGAAACAGTTCCCTCATCCTCCGCTGTATATACCAAATGTTTATTTTTCATCTTCTTTACCATGGGTGGCACAAAGGGGGATGTGAATGAGCAAAAAAGGAAGCTAAGAAAAACAAAGTTTTCCTAAAGGAATGTACAGACCAAGGGAGGGTATCAACATATTAATAGTTCAAAAAAAGGGGAAATGCAAACCAAATCATACAGTGAGACCCAAATCAGTTAATAAGCACATTTTGTTCTCAGAAGAAAGTGCAGTGACAGCAAAATTATAATCACAAATACATTCTCAGAACAAGGGTCCCTAATGATTATGAGTTTTCCATCATGGCACTTTAGGCTTCACTGTGGGGGATATAACTGCCAATTAATTAAAGTATTAATGCTAGCTGATCCTCCCCTGAGAAACATCAAGGTTAATTGATGTACTCTTGCTCTCCCTTACATCTTGTCACCTTCGTGCTGACCATAAGCCCTCACACTAAAAACACTTTGTGCAAACTGACCACAACACAAGTGTTTCAATTTCAACCTCCATAATGTGTTTTCGTGCCCTTGCCCACACCTCAACCGACTCACTGAAAATCTTTGACTGTATGTGGATATTAAATCAGCTGTTCCACAGGCTATCTGCACGAACCCTGGGAGAAATTCAAAGAGCACTACAGAACAATCTCTATATGCTGAGATACAATGGAATCACCTCCTTTTAGAAAATAAGCAAGTCTCAAACAAGAAATAAATGTAATAAAAGCACATCATCCTCCACTGTGATCAAGAATAATGAAGACAGGACCAATGCAGCAAAAACTTCTGCAGGGAAACACAAAAACCAATGCCCAGAGCTCCTTTAAGAAACCAAAGAGCCCCCTTCGCCCACAGAAAAGAAAAGAAAAGAAAAGAAAAGAAAAGAAAAGAAAAGAAAAGAAAAGAAAAGAAAAGAAAAGAAAAGAAAAGAAAAGAAAAAGAAAAGGAAAAGAAAAAGAAAAAGAAAAAGAAAAAGAAAGGAAAAGAAAAAGAAAAGAAAAAGAAAAGCCTAGTCAATCTTGAAAGAGCTGCAGATATATTCTACAACTTCCCTCTATAATTCACTCCAGCAACTCTCAAACCTGGGATGGTTAGTTCTTTGTTTTAAGATCTCTCCTAAATAAGCCCTTCTGAGGTAAATACAAGTCTGGTAAATATTTAATATAGTATCAACTCCTCTAAGGCCTTCTCATCAAAAATGACTGCTTTATCATAAATAAGAAAAAGTCAGGCTCTTTCTAGGTTTTTATTAATTAATAATCTAAACTGATACTGGGATTATGTCCCATTTAAATATTTTAAAAATTCAGGGCGGTTCATGTCCCAACTGCTCCACTTCCTATCCAGCTGCCTGCTAATGGCGTGGGAAAGAAGCAAAAGATGGCCCAAGCACTTGAGCCCCTGCATCTGTGTTGGACATATGGAAGAAGCAGGCTCAAGGCTCCGGGTTGTGACCTGAATCAGCCCTGGCCATTGTAGCCACTTGGGGAGTAAAACTGTAGATGGGAGCTCAGGCTCTCCCTCCTTATCAACCTCTTTCTGTAACACTGACTTTCAAATAAACATATTAATCTTAAATAAATAAATAAAAGGCAGATCTATGAACTCAAAAGTAACCTATGCTCTTGAATACAATCACAACAAAGGACAACCTAAGTGAACAGCAGTCTATCCTTGTTAGAAAACAAGACCATGATTCCCACTAAACTATGTGAAAGCTGTGTCTGGGTGCGGACCAGGTATCACTGGGCTGCCAACATCCAACAAGAACCAGAATGTGTGTGGCCAGTTGAGCAACACCACAGTTCTTGTCAAGACAGGAAGTGACAAAGTCAACCTGGGCCAACGACCCACTGGTGTGTGGGAGAACTGCCACTGGGAGGAGACTCGATGGAGGAACTTGGGAAACCTCTTTATTGGGATGCAGTCCCTGGAGGTGAGCACAAGAAGCAAGGCAAGGAGCAGCCCAAACCATGCCAGGTTACAGTACCCACTGGCATACATGTGGGTGAGGTCTACGGACAGACCAGTCTGGGCCAGCACCTAACACCCACTGGCAAATCTGAGAACCAGGGCAACACCAGCCAGTTCACATTAGAACCAGGACAGCAATCAGGCTGGGTAGGATAGGCTGCAGCACCCACCAACAGGAGCTGGAACTAGACTAGGCCAGGCTGCGCAATAAGATTGTGGTCACTTTGTCTGACATTGTCCGTACCAGCAATGTTGGGGCACACTTAAATAACAGACTGATGGAATCATGACTCCTTATGAAGGACTATACTACTGTAGCAATGTGGGAAAAAAAAAATCTGTTGGGGGGTGGGAGTTTGGGTCCAATCTCTATAAAATTGTACCATAAAATAAAAATTTAACAAAAAGATTGCAGTCACTGACATGAGGCAAGTCATGCCAGCCTGGGCCCAGTAGGGGTCAGGTAATTGAGTCCTAGGGACGGGGGAATCTGACAAGGGCTCAGGTAGCTTGGCTCAGGTCCTGGGGCCCACCTGTGCGGTGAGGGCTCGGTTCCTGAGCCGTGGGAATGGGGTAACGGGTGGGGTTTGGGTCACTTGGGTGTTGGTTTTGTGAACCCCAGGGGTGAGGGATATAGCACGGTCAGGGTGTCAGGTTTGTGATCCCCACGGTGGGTATCAGGTTTGTGATCCCAAGATACGGGATCCAGTAGGCCTCTGGTCACCTGGCCCAGGTCCTGAGCCCCCTACTAGGTGGGTACTGCATTTGTTAGCCCCAGGGGTGGGGAATCCAGGGGGATTCAGCGGGGTTTGAGTTGCCTGGCCCAGGTCTGAGGGTCCGCCTACTAGGTGGGTGCCAAGTTTGTGAAGCCCAGGGGTGGGAGATCCGGCGATGCTTGGGACACCTGGCCTGGTATTTGGACTCACCTTCAAAAACATGTTCTACTGAATTAAAAAGGTGGAGCAGTGGACACAGGCCCTATTGTAAAAGGAGAATATGGCAGCACATTTGGTGCTTGTAGCAAAAGAAGAACAGAACAAACTGGACAACTACTTCAAATAAGCGATGACAGCAAAAAATCTCAGTGAATGGGGTCAATGGACATTGGGAGGGTGACATCATCCTCGGATCGGTGAAATCTGCAGCACTTCAGAATTATCCAAACCACTAGGATAGAACCCCTGGAATAAGTACATACTGAGACTCTGGGTTGATATGAGGTGGCAGTTCCTCATCCCTGGGTACTGGGACGTGTGGAAAGTCATGAGTAGTTTCCCCCTTTGTCTCTCCCTTTTCCCCAGAAACAACAAGAATAGCAAATTTGGAAGCAATGAATTCACTCAATTTTTCTTAAACCTCTATCCCTCCCATCCTAATTAGCCATGTAATCATTATTAAAAAAAATTTATCCAATGAGTAATTAACAAACCTACATTTTTCTTTCTAGGCTTGCCTTCTAAGCAAGATAAAATAACTATACAACCTGGCATTTTAACATCTCATATTAATGCTGGGTGTATTATAGCGCTGAAAAACACATGCTCTGTAAATTATGTTGATTGAAAAAAAATTCTGGGGCTTGCACTGTAGCACAGTAGGTAAATCTGCTGCTTACAGCTCTGGCATACCACATGGGTAGGGTCCTTCAAGTCTTAAATGCTCCACTTCATATTCAGTTTCCTGCCAAGGTGCCTGAGAAGGCAGCAGAACATGGCCCAAGTGCTTGAACCCCTGCATTCACATGGAAGACCAGGAAAAGGCTCCTAGCTCCTGGCTTCCAAACAGCCCAAATCAGAATAGCTTATTTGGAGAAATCAACCTTCCAGATTAGGATCCAACCGGCAAGAATGGGGACAGAAACAGGAAAGCCACAGAGGAGAAAAACCCATGGTTAACTTCCCTTGTGAAGAGGAACATTTTGCAACCACCTTTTAACGTAAGACGAAAACCAAACAAAACTTCGACTGCATGTGGACTCTCACTGATCCATTCACTTTTACAACAATATACATGTGATTTGCTTAAAAGCTAGTTGAGTCAATTTAAGAAAAAGGGTTCATATCTCATTTTACCTGAAAGAGTCACAACTGAATGAGCCTTACCTGTCACGGGGTCAAAGAGTTGATTAGCTTCTAGGTCTGTAAAAGTACTACTACACACAGGACATTTGAAGGAAGCCCGGTTGGTGGAATCTCTTTCATCGGTTTCAATCCTCCTCCTCATGTGGTCCAATTTGTATTTTACCACATTAACAAGAGTACGATAATTGATAAAGTAATAGTTATGGCGAGTGGTTTTCCCATCTGCAGCAGTCTCTACTCTCATTCTGCACTTGATGAATTTGTCTCCCTTTAAATTATTCAAAACGGATCGAAGTTGCTTCCGATCAAACTTGAGCAGCTCCAGCATATCCTCCTCTTTCACACAGGGATTTCGGATCAGGATGTCCAAGGCCAGGGCATGCTCAATGCCATAAAACCCCCGGATCACGTACTTAGCTAACTTCTTCAATGCTGCTGGAACCTCAGTGAGGACATCTGGGTCTGCCATCCTTAGCAGTAAACTTCAACTTTAAATACACTAAATTCACAGGGGGAAAAAAAAGAGAAATAGCAAGGCATAAAAACATGGCAATCATATTTCTTTACTGATTACTCTCATGATCTATAATGTTTGGTTCCGAAAAAATATAAAAATTACTATTTTATTAATTTTTTTTTACATAATAATGTCAAAAACACTTTATTTCAGAAAGAGAAACACAATAAAGGTCAAAGAAATGCTCACAATTTCTAATCATGTAGATCTTTGGGAATGCCAAAAGCCCTCTAAAAAACCTAACAGTTAACATAACCTTTACTACTTCTTTGGAGTAAACTTTTTCTACCAAGATTTAGGATTATATTACCTAGGTATGCTCTCACAATAAAATCACAACAAGTAAACAAATATGAACAATTTCTGGCTGATAAAACCATTAAAAGTTGCAAATCGGAGACAAATGAGCACTCAGATCCAGTTTTACTAACATTGCCAGGTTAAATCTGACAATTATGCAAACACCACTTAGTCTGAAACAAAGAAAAGGGGAGGCTAGCACTGCTGCCTAGAATGTAAAGACACAGGCTGAGACACAGTCGTCCCATGTGGCCACTGGCAAAGGTCCCATCTACTAAGCTTCCAATCAGCTCCCTGCTAACAATCTGGGAAAGCAGTGGGAAACGGCCTGGGTGTTTGGGCCCAAGATGCCCACTTGAGAGATCCAGACGAAGCTGGTGGCTTCCACTTAGCCCATTCCTGTTTTGGCTACCTGGAAAGTGAACAACAGGAAATAGAAGATCTCTGTCTCTCCTTCTCTTTAACTGACCTTCAAATAAAATACACAAATCTTGGGGTGGAGGGGAACACAAAGGAAAAAGAAAATGGAAGGAAAGCCCAAGATACCATTAAATCTCGGATACCCTGTGAGAAAAGGCAAAAGCTAAAGTGAATCTAACGTTCATGCCATGACCCAGAAAGCTGTCCTCTCAACCCCCCAACTAGAATGTGCTTGGGACAGTTATAAATGTACATTATAAAACAGCTTTTGAATCAATCAGACATCCTACATTTTGAAAGACATGGGATACTGAGTAAATTCCTCAAACAATTTCAAGCTACATTTCTCTAGTGAAACACAAGCATATCATCAACTACTTCAGCGGGGCTGTTGTGATTAATCAATGAAGACGTAAGAACTCTGGTATCAATTTAATATATTCCAAACTAAGAACGGCTGGGCCAGCCACAGGCTACATCAGTAAAATGTCCCTATTCCATTAGTAAATTTTTAATGGAGAAACCTCATCGAACTATTTCAGGTCACTGAATCATAGTCAGTTGTTAATGCCAGCTTCCATTGTAATTTTTATCTGAAATCAGCAGTTATCAATTCTAATCAGATTTAGTACCTTTTTTAATAAGATACTTTTATATTGACAGAACTCTAGTATGAAAAATTTCCTAAAAAAACTGACATATTTCAAGGATAAAATACAAGGTTTTACCTGTGATAAACAGAAAGCAAAGCCATTTATCAGAAAACTTGAACTCTAAATGCTAGGGAATGATTGCAAAGGATAAAACACAGTAGCAGCTGGTTCCAAACTGGTGTCCCAAGGCTTTCCAGTGATTGCAGTCATGCCAGGCAAACACCTACGTTTAACATCAATGTAGACCACAGTGCACTATGGTGCACACGGTACTCAGCTGTCTAATGTGGTCTACACATTGGTACTCAGAACCAGTTTTGGTTCTTTTGCTATTTCATACACAGCTGACAGGACCTACCACACAGCTTTAGAAACAGCCAACAGATCAAAGAATAGCAAAAACCAATTTAACCCGGTTTTCCAGTATTACTTCCTATAGTTGTACCTAATGATAGTCTCCTCTGGCTGCAAGGCAGAATCATCCAGGGAATACCTTAAGAATAACCACCCTCAGAGCCGGCATGATGGCTCAACTGCCTAATCCTCCTCTTGCAAGGGCCGGCATCCCACAGGAGCGCTGGTTTGAGTCCCAGCTACTCCACTTCCTATCCAACTCCCAGTTTGTGGCCTTTGAAAGCAATAGAGGATGGTCCAAGCAAGACCCAGAAGAAGCTCCAGGCTTCTGACTTTGTATCAACTCAGCTCCAGCCATTGTGGCAATTTGGGGAATGAGAACTACCAAATGAAAGACCTTTGTTTTCCTGTCCTCCTTTCTGTAAATCTGCCTTTCCAATAAAAATAAATAAATCTAAATAATAATAACCACCACCTTGGACCATATATCCAGTTTCAGTATTAGTCTAGGAGAGCCAGATTAAGTATTATGCAAACTTTAAAAACTTGTTAGAGTCACCTAAAAAGTATTCAAAGCCCCTGATCCCTGAAGTTGCTGCTAAAGCGAATCCTGCATGAATACATCCCTGTTTCACCTAAATATTTTGTCTATTTTCTTTGACTGCAACATTGTAGGGAGCCCCGGACAGCAAAGATGTGGCAAGGGGATTTTGCAATCTAGTAGTTTTGGGATTTGAATCCAGTTCCACCATTTCTTCACCTGTGACCCAAAAAAATACTGAGCTTCAGTTTCTTCTTACATTAAAAAAAAAAAAAGACCCACAGGGCCCTCTTCACATAACTGATGTAAAGACTAAATAAAATAGCTAATGTACCATGTTTTGCTTTCAGGACTGACATAAGAGTTCAATTATGTATTGGTATTCATATTAAGTAACTACGAAAGTGACTCTCGAAGCAGTATGTGCAAAGGACTCACATAAGTAATGAAGATAGTGCTACTATACAACTATGAAGAGCCATAGTATAAGGCCTAAACTAAGAAAGCAAAAAAAATGCAACAAGAGGATAGAAAGAATAGATGCACTAAATAAATGAAATTTAAAAAAAAATATATATATATATGTATAGTATACTGGTGTACTATAACAGCATCCTAGTGTTGGAAAAACCTTAAATATATCTTTGTTTTGAGCCATGGTAAGTAAGCAAACAAAAACATTTCTATAAGAAACACTTAACACCTGAAGAGGAGCAGATTTGGAAGAAATAAAGCAGTCACCTCCAGATACTTGTCTCTGAGGAAATAGCACACAGGCTGTTCCTCTGAAGATGCCCAGCAGGTAACTCAAGAACTGAGACTGGAGCTGGGACTGAGAGCAGGCAAGGTCCAAGCCCCTGCATTCGAACACCCTCCTTCCCGACCACTGCTTTTTCTTCCTGGCCACTTCTCTTGCCCACCCATGCTCACTGCCCTGACCCACAGGGATTTCTGAAGTTACTTAGGTCAAAGGTCTCAGACAGATCACACAGTCGCACTCAAAGTTTTGAATTAGCTGTCAGCGTTTAAATTAATCTCAGCAAACTCCAGCTCCTTTTGAACACTGGTGGAACAAAGTGGGCCCCAGTTCCCACATGGACACAATAAGCCAAGGCGGAACTTGAAAGAAACCTCTCAGGTTGTTGGAGACTTCTGAGGGTGTGGCCTCCAGGGGCCCTTGTTTCCTCTTCATCTTCATAGTCAGCTCTCACCCTCACCTGCCACCCTCCCCAATCCAGACCCATATGTACTGTCACCACCCAAATGTTAAAGTCACCTGAGCACCACAGAGGACACTGGAGAAGCAAAGTCGAGAAGAATATTTCTCAGCTTCATGCTCACACAGCATAATCCCAATTCAAGGAAACAGGTAAGCTTTCCTTATTTCCGCGCCCCCAAAGTTAAGCGCCAATCCCACTTCGGATCTCCAATGACATTTCTTCAGACACCTTCCCGGATTCCCCAGAATTCTCCAGAAGATTCCCCCTTCACAGGTTACTCCCCTGCTTGCACCTTTGTCTCTCCATCTAGTTCATCAGTGGATTTCCACCTTCTAACCACAAAGACCTTAATAAACCTCTCACACATCTAAGCACCTATCCTACCACTCACTTCCTCCACAACAATTATTTTAAAAGGCAGGCTACGAGACAAACCTCATATTATTATTTAGAAAGTTTTAGAAAACCGCGCTTTGACAGGATTATGCTGAGGGCGGAGGGGGCAGTGAACGGGAAAGGGAGAAGAGGAGAATCCACTTGGAGTATCCCAGTATACAACTGTTCCCGGGCTTCTACGCAGGGTGTCTAACTGCAGTTTTCTCGGTTCTCACATTCCACGGCTCGTTCCACGCCTTCGTACCTAAAGCTGCAGCTGCGCTCCACGAGGCCAGTTCTCTAACGCTCACTCCACTCCAGCCCCCGATTCCCCCAATTTCCACGGACTTTAACTGGTGGGTCGAGGGGCGCACGAGGCGCAGCCACGTCCTTCCCTTCCCGAGTTCGCTCTCGGGCCGGGCCGGGCCAACCGTTCTCCGACAGACCAAAAAAGGGACCAAGACAGGAGAACAGCTAAGGAAAAGGGGGTAAAGAGAGGAGCGAAAACAATGAGAGACCAAGAAAGCGACACTGCGCCAGGGAACTCGGAACGAGCAGGAAACAAGGTTTACCAAAGCGAACGTTCGCACACTCCCACTACAGCTTTCCTCAGCACCCCAACCACCGGCTTCACCGAACCACGCGACTCGCGCGACGAAGAAAACGCCTAATTTCTGCGACAAAGGCCGGGATTCACGCGCTAGCTTGAACTGCACGGGCCAATCCACACCGTGCAAACTCCGCCCGGCCAATAAAATTGAAGGCGCTGCCCGCCATACGCCGCTGCGATTGGTGTATAATCCCGGAACAGGCGTTACCCGGGATGGCAGTGGCAAGATGGCGGCTCTGGATCGGGTGAAGGTGCTTGTGTTGGGAGACTCAGGTGAGCAGCTTCGTCCACCTCTGGGGATTCCGACAATGAGGTGTTACCCAGTAACCCGTTTTCATTCACTCTTCCACGCGCAACTTCCTGGCGCTACTGCCTTTTGCTGCCTTCCTCTCAGGACCTAAAGACTACATTTCCCAGAGGACCTTGCTGTCTTACGAAGCTGTCACATAGCGCGGGTGGGGGACACGGAGCCCTGGCATTTCTCCGACTAAATAGCTTCTCCCCTTGGTCTCTCTGGCGACCGAGCCAGGAGTGCATTGTCAACGATTCTAATTATGCAGACTTTGGGTTTTTTATTGGGCGCCAAGTAAACGGTACAGAAATAACTAGGGTCTGTTCATGAGATTGTGTTCGTAAGCGAAGCAAGACGAATGATCCTGGCGAGGGCTGTGACTGGGTTATCTTCTGTTACCCTGTTTTACGGGTGCAAGAGTGAGGTTGGAGAGATGTGATGAACCCAGAATCCGTACACGCACACACTAAGCTATGTAGTGAAATGCTGAGCAGCCTTCCTGTTTCACTTTTGACTGCGCTTTTCAATTTCCTTGTTAGCCCTTTTTAAAAATGTATTTGATAGGCAGAGAAACAGAAGAGCTGGTTCACTCCCTAAAACCCCAGAGGCAAGTGCAAGTGAAGCCTCTGTCTTCCACGTGGCTGCTAGGAACTGAGTGCTGCACTTGGACCACTGCCTCCCTGAGTCTGCATGAGCAGGCAGCTGCAATAGGAGGCAAATATGGAACCCAGGCGTTCCCTAAGAGGTGCAGGCTCTTCGTTGCTAGGGCAAAAGCCTGCCTCTTATTGTAAACTTAATTGAAAATCAGTTACATGCTAAGATTAGTAGAAATAAAGAAATTAAAGGTCTCATTCTGAAGCCTTTGGTATCTGATCCTGGAGGCAGTTTAATTATCCTTTAAGAGTTTGGTTCTCACTGTGGACATCCGGGAACTACGGGTGAAATATGTACTCCTTCCCACCCTCCAGGAGAGTGTCTTTTTTGGTCCACCACTGCCCCCACCCCCAACTGCAAGTTCAGCTGTCCTTAAGAACTTAAACACATTTTGCCTTTGAATTTTATAGATTGGTTTTACTGAAGTCGACTTTTGAGTGTGTACTGTGAGCAGACATTGTGCTGGCTAGATGTTTGAACATAGAGAAGGCATATGCCAGTTTTCAAAGACCTGCAAAATTAATCTTCTATAGATTACGTTTTTTTGGATACACTGTGTATTACCACAGATCAGAGAAAGCATGGTATTTGCCTATGTGTATTGGTATCCAATTACATTCATTTTGGGGCAAAGGACAGAAGATTGACTTGGTGAACTGTTTATTGTTTACAGACTTTGTCTATGCTCTTGAAGAACAATAGGGCTTTTTTTTTTCTCACCTTCTAGTGTTGAATTCCTTTTTCTTTTGTTTTAAACTTACATATTTTTATTTGAAAGACCGAGTTATAGAGAGATGGAAAGACAGAGTCCCCAGATGGCTTTATTTCCCAAATATTCCCCAAATGGCTGCAGTGGCCAGAAGTGATCCTGTCTGAAACTTACTCCTCCCACATTGGTACAGGGTCCCACGGCCTTGGGTCATCTTCCACCTCTTTCCTCAGCCATTAGCAGGGAGCTGGATTGGAAGTGAAGCAGCCAGGACTAGAACCATGCACCCATGTGGGATGCTGGCACCAGCACAGCAGACAGAGGCTTAACTTGCAAGCCATGATGCCAGCACCCCAGTTGCTCCACATGATCCAGAGAGTGGGTGTCCCCATTCCTCTGTTCTTTGCTTTTCTATCATAGATGACGATCCTTTTCTGTTACGTGTTAGAGGTGATCACTTGTTTTTTCAATAGGCACTGTATACGGGGTTATGACTGGTTTCAGGGCATTACATGGAAAGGGCAGATTTGGCTGCTGCTGGCATGTGTGAGATAATTAGCAGGTTTGGGGCTTCATTTAATCCAGTACAGTTGTAAAACAGAAGACACAGCTGTGCCCACCAGGAGCATAATTGATCTTGTCACAGATTCGCTAAGTTAGGTTAAATGTACAAAGTCACTTGTCTTTTTACCAGTTTCCATTTAACAGCTTTTTACTATCTTGACAGATTAGTATACTTTTTACATTTTATCTCCTGTTGTATTCAAACATCAAAGTTTATTTTTCAATAATGTCTAATCTCCTGTGTGAAATGTTGAGGGTTTCACAATTATATAAAGCAGAGACTTGAGACTTAGAGCTTTGTTTTGTATTCTAAAGGTATTTGATCATTTAGTAGGGATTCTTGAAAGTCGCACTAATCTACACAAGCTGTTTTCTCTCTTCTCTCAGAGATTAGGGGATGTAATGAGCTTAACACATTTCCAACAGCTATTCTTGGAACTGACATTTACTTAATTATATTGGGCCTTTTTTCCCCCTAAGCAAATTGAGTCCATCCTTTTGATCTAATTTAGTTCTAAAGGTGAAAATAAAGTCAGAACTTACCAAAAATTCTTAGAGAAATGTACGATTAAATATTGGATAATACTTCAACTATATGCTGATACTGGTGATCTTTGCGTGGTGATTTTTATTTCTTTAAGCTTTCTAGATTGCTAATATAAATTTAAAATAAAATGATTCGTATCAATAATTCACACAAAGATGTTATCTAAATTTTTTATGTAATTAATGATTCATAAAGATTCACCAACTTTGCTTGTTGTAATGGAATTCCAAAGTTCTGTTGAATAAATTATTCCACACAGAGATGTACAGATGGAACTCAGGCACTTTCCTCTTACAAATCTGAGTGCTACTGTTAGCATTAGTAACTAGTCTGCCCTGTGCCCAAAAGATCTGAAAGAAGATGCCACCTTAATCTGTTATGTCAAAAGTTTGCCATTCTGCAAATATTTCAGTGACATAATATGAATTTCAGAGTTACTATAAATGCTATATTTGTTGCTCAATTTAGTTCTCTAACAATATTTTGTGTATAAGACAACATAAATGGTCATTATATAGAAGAGGAAGTAAAGGCGTCCTTTTTTCCCATTGCAGAAGGCTGGGCCGAGTGTTTGGTTCTTAAAATCACTTTTGGTCAGAACTGGAGTATCTAACTACGGCATTGTCACTGACAGCATGCAAGAACAACCTAGAAGGCCATCTAACAGGATACTAGGAAGGGACCCCAGTGTGAGTGTGCAGGAGAAAGGATCTACCTAAAAGATCTGTTAGATTTCGTGTGTCTCAGACAAGCTAAATGAAGTCTTTTAAAGGGAAAGGAATTAGTTAATCTGAAATTGCTGCCGACCGTGATTCTCACAGTGAAACCCTGGGCTGTTAGTATTGGTATCACCCGGGGACTTATTAGAAGCCCAAAATATTGGGCCCTGTGACAATCTGCTGAATCAGAAAGTGTGAGGGGGGAGCCAGCAGATTGTGTCTTCAGAGGTCCTCCAGGTGATCCTGGTGCTGCACTGGAGAGAACAGCGCTGCCAGCCATCCTCACTTACCCAGGAAAGACTGTTTCAACAGCTTTGCTTTGCATCTCATTTTTGCCACATGCTCTCAGTCTTCCCCCTGGCTGTAAGAAGTTCCAGCATGCCTTTCATAACTAGAGTTCTTGTATCTTTTACAGGTGTTGGGAAATCTTCCCTAGTCCATCTTCTATGCCAAAATCAAGTGCTGGGAAATCCATCCTGGACTGTGGGCTGCTCTGTGGATGTCAGAGTATGTGTCTTTTATGCTTCAGTTTTTAATTAGCCATATTAGAGATAACTCCTTCAAACTACAAAAATCAAGTTGCACCACTGTAATTAAGATTAAAGAATAATACCTGGGGTTATCATCCTGTAATGTGCTAGGTGTTGTAGTAGTGGTGTTTGCTTATCTTTGTCTATTTTATCTTTTAAAACTGTGCTATACTCAGGTAGATGCAGAAACTGAGGCAAAGGAAATATAAGTCATTTGACCTATGTACTCAGCTCATTAAAAATAGAGTAGATAGGGCCAACACAGTAGCATAACAGGCTAATCCTTCACCCGTGACGTCGATATCCCATATAGGTGCCCGTTTGAATCCCAGCTGCTCCACTTCTGATCAAACTCCCTGCTTATGACCTGGGAAGACAGCAGAAGATGGCATGGGTCCTTGGGTCCCTGCACCCATGTTGAGGACACTGAAAGAAGCTCCTAGTTCCCAGCTTCAGATGGGTTGAGCTGCAGCTAGTGGCTATTTGGGGAGTAAACGAGTGAATGGAAGCCGTCTCTCTCTGTCTCTACTTTCTAAGATCTGCATTTGAAATTTTAAAAAATCTTTTTGTTTAAGGCGGAGTGGAGATTTGAATCCAATTAACCTGATTCTGTGTATCTAGAGACCATTTAACAAACTCCACATATAATTCTGTAAGCCTGTGCCCCTAAAATGGCAAGCTTTGGGCTAGAAATACAGAGTATAGACAAAAACTGGCATTCCAGATCTAGGTTCAATGTCATGTTTAAGAATCAGAAGCAGTTCCCAATGGATTAATTGTTTCCCCAGGTATGCTGGCCATTTCTTGACTTTGACATGGCCCAGCCCTGGCTATAACAGGCATATACGGAGAGAACCAGCAGGTAAAAGATCGCCACATCTGTCATTTCTCCCTTGCCCTCCTCCCATCTATTTTTATATCTCTCTTTTACTTCTTTCTCTGTATGTCTGCCTTCCAAATATTTTTTTAAAGCATGAATCTATTTTGATGCACATAAATTTTGAAATTCATGCATAACATGAGCATTTTTGTTTGTTTTGTTTTATGACACAGTTTAATAGGCACTGGGATTTCCCATCCCCCTGGCCAAGTTCCCTCCCATCCCAGCTGATTTCCCCTCCAGTTTCACAATGGGTGTCTTTCATGAACATAAGTCCATCATGCTGCCACTGAAGTGTCTCCCAAGAATGTAGGCATGAACAGTGTTGCAAAGTCCAGCATCCGACTGTCAGGACATTATCAGCATTTTGCTTGGAGCCCATCATTGTTCTGTATGCATGGAGACATCCTGTTCTCTGTCTCCACGTCTGAACATATCAGTTTTCGTGACACTTCCATTATGCAACCCCTTAAATGCAGAACCAGTGTACACAGTCCACTCCAGGGAGAATAATAGTAAGCTTTCATCCATGAAGTTGCCGAACATACAATAAAAATACCAATGGGTCGCTAGAGTGGTGAGAAAGAATATTAAGAACCTTCATGTGGGAATAGATGCCAGTGCATGACCCAGGTGGTGCTATAGAAATTACAATAAAAACTAGAGCATCATTACTTATGAGTTGTAGCAATAATAGTGATAAAAGGGACATTAACAATCTCAGGTATTTACAAGCAATCAGTCTCATACATGATTGATTAATGAACATGAGCATTTTAAAGTCACAAAGTATACATGGATTTCAAAACTTCTTTGAGGGTCCAGCACAGTACCCTTGTGTCTAAAGTCCTCACCTTACATGCACCAAGATTTCATATGGGTGCCAGCTCATGTCCTGGCAGCCCCACTTCCATCCAGCTCCCTGCTTGTGGCCTGGGAAAGCAGTAGAAGACAACCCAAAGCCTTGGGACCCTGTATCCATGTGGGAAATCTGGAAGAGGCCTCTGGCTCCTGGCTTTGGATTAGCTTAGCTCCAGCGTTTGAGGCCAATTGGGGAATAAATCAGCAGATGGAAAATCTTCCTGTCTTTCCTCCTCTTTGTATATCTGACTTTCCAATGAAAATAAATAAATCTGAAAAAAAAATTCTTTGAACCAATAATCAATTTTTTCATTTTGCTTTCCACAAATGTTTGAAGTACCCTCATATATTGCTGCTGATTGGAAATCTTCTCAGGGCCAGCCTCAGGACATAGTGGGTAAAGCCACTGCCTGCAGTGCTTACATTTCCATGTGGGCTCTAGTTCACATCTTGGCTGCTGCACTTCTGTTTCAGCTCTCTGCTGATGGCCTGGGAAAAGCAGCAGAAGATCCCAAGTATTTGGACTTCTGTCACCCATGTGGGAGACCTGGAAGAAGCTCCTGGCTCCTGGCTTTGACCTGATCCAGCCCTAGTCATTGTAGCCCTTTGGGAAATAAACTGGCAGAAAGATCATTGCCTTTCCCTCTGTCTCTCTGTAGTTCTTTCAAATAAAATAAAATCCCCTCATTTGTACAGATGTTTTTAATTTATTTATAAAGCAGATTTACAGAGAGGAGAGGCAGAGAAAGCTCTTCAGTCCATTGGTTTATTCCCCAGGTGGCCGCAATGACCAGAGCTGAGACAATTGGAAGCCAGGAACCAGGTGCTTCTTCCAGGTCTCCTATGAGAGAGAACTGGTACAAGGTCTCAAGGCTCTGAGCCATCCTCTACTGCTTTCCCAGGCTACAAGCAGCGAGCTGGTTGGGAAGTGGAGCAACTAGGACACGAACCAACGCCCATATAGGATCCTGGTGCTTGGAGGTGGAGGATTAGCCGATTGAGCCATCATGCCAGGCCCTAAAATGAAATAAAAAAAAAATCTGTCAGACTATTCATTTTTTAAAAATATATTCATTTTATTTATTTGGAAGGCAGAGTTACCAAAAGAGTGGGAAACACAAAGACAGGTCTTCCATCTACTGGTTCCCTCCCCAAATAGTTGTGACGGCTGGGGCAAGGCCTAGCAGAAGCCAGAAGGCAGGAGTATCCCACCTCCACTGCTTTCCCAGGTGCTTTAATAGGGAGCTGAACTGGAAGTAGAACAGCTAGGATTCAAATTGGCACCCATAGGGATTGTCAGCACTGCATGCAGTGGCTTTACGCACTGTGCCATAGCACCAGCTCTAGACTATTGGGTTTTTTTAGATTTTTTTTTTTTTTACAATGCATTTAAAATATTTTATTTTTTAGTCTTTCTTGTTCTTTAGTTTTTCCAGCCTCTGTCTAGGTGTTGGTTTGTTTTTAGTCATCCCATTCAGTAGCATGCTTATGATGTCTTCATTTCTCATCATTTTTATCCATTATCATCATCTTCCCTTTATGCCTCCCTTTTGTAATCCCATTAGATTTTTGTCCTCCAGGTGTTTCAAATGCTCTGCTATGTTCTCTGTCCTTTATTTCCCCTTGCTACACTCTGCATGATGCACTCAGAGCTGCCTTCCAGTTAACTAAGAATTTGTTCAATTGTTTAAGTAACTAAACTATGGAATCTCGGGATTTTTGTGTGTTTGTTTGGCTGTTTATGGCATTTTCTCCACCTTTCGTTGTGATTTCTACTTATTTTAATCCTTTTCCACAGTTTAGTTTGTGGTTTTAATGGATTGTTCTAGAGGGGGGTAGATATCCTACTTCCTGTATCGACTGCACCACTTTGTGGAAATGTATTGTAGAGGAAGTCTTTGGAGAGGATCTCCTCTTCAGTGGGATTTTCCTTCTTTCTGTAGAAGTCCTGTGATTTGTCAATGAAAATATACCTGGGTCACACCTGTGCCTTTCTGCTGTAGTCAGCACCCAAGGGGTTTGAATGAGCCTTGTAGTTTCTCAACTCCGACTTTCCACACTATGTAGATAATAGAAATCTACCTCTGTCCCCAGCATCTGATGGTAGCCCAGGCTTATGGCCTCCACTTCTTGTGAACCATAGGCTACTCTCTACCATCCCCTACCTCAGGTCAAGTTGTTACTGCTCCCCTGAGTTTCTGAACAGGTTTTTCCAGGTCGTTCTTTATTGACTCACAGTTCTTCAGGGCTCCAGATTTTGACAAGGTAATTGCAGTTTTCTTCCTCACCCAAGGATACTCTTATTTTTAAAGATGGAAGGCAGGTCTGCCATTGTGGAGTGGGCGCTAACACTCCAGGAACAAGCCTCTGAAATTAAATCTTACTCTGTGTCAGTATGTGCTTATCCTTCTGAATTTAAGTTGTTTGTTCTTATCTAGCACCTGGGGATATCCCATTCTGTCTTGAGCTAGTTTGTGTTCTCTCTCTCCTCTCTCTTTTTTCTCTCTTGTCTTTCATACTCTCTTACTGCATTTTCATATTTATGGTGTATGACTTATATGTAGGGTACCCATATGTTTTGTTTTGATGACTAGTCTGGCAGTCTTAGTGTTTTAATTCAATTAGTGGGCCTTGTATCCAAATGTTCTGTTTCAGAATTCTGTATGATGCCTAGGAATCAGCATTTTAATGGTACTAGGTTCAGTGATTAAGAAGCCACTTAGATACCTGTTTCATGTGCTAGAATGCCTGGATTCAGTCCTGCCACTGCTTCTGATGCAGCTTCCTGCTAAAGCATTCACTGGGTGGCAGCAGGTGATGGTCAAAGTTCTTGGATTACTGCCACTCACATGGAAAAATCCATATTGAATTCCAGTCTCCTGACTTGGACCTGGTTCAGCCTGGTTGCTTTGGACATTTGGAGAATAAGCCAACAGATAGCAGATACCTCTCTCACGTGCATGCTATCAAATAAATAAAAAATAGTTTTAGGGAGTCAGTGCAGTGGCTCAGCACTGGTATCGCATATAAGCACCAGTTTGTGTCCCACCTGCTCCTCTTCCAGTCCAGCTCCTTGCTTGTGGACTGGAATAGCAGCCGGGGATGGCCCAAAGGCTTCGGTGCAGGTGAACTGTATTGTGGAACACTGACTAGGATGTAGGATCAGTATACTCTGGGCAAATAAAAGCAGTTATGGACAGCACTTGGAGCAGGGAGTAAAACTAAGAAGCAGGTACTGTGACGCTGGTAGATAATAGCAATAAGACAAGAGGGAAAAGGAGAACTGATGAACCAGATCCTCTAAAGGACACAAATACACAGACACACACACACACTGAGAGTCACATGCTGGAAATAGCTATAAGGAACAGTTGAGAATATTGGAGAATGAGGCACATCTATCTTAGTGGGTGGAAGGTGAAGCCATGTCAACAGTAGAAGTGGGCTTACCAGTTTAAGTTAATGCAGTGAGTTTAAGGATAGGATATAGTCAAATTTTTAACCATAGAAAAAAAGTAACAGGAGGAAAGTGAAAGTATTTGGAGGAAGGGAACAATTGGAAATTGAAAGATGGGTAAGAGGAAGTACAAAGCAGAGTGTAAGAGACCAAGTAATGGTAACTGGGAATAGCATTGGTGGCGAAGTTTCCAAAAGAAATTTTGTCTCTACAGTGCTCTATATAAGAGAGTGAATACTTGATTGTATCTCTGAGGAAAGCTTTGTGAAAGATCCAGAGAACGTTCAAACATGAAATTATTTGTTCTCAATACTCTGGGTTTTTAAAGTTAACAGCAGCAGTTCCCTTTGGAAAATGCCACTTTTGCAAAAAGGAATGTTGGAGTTAGTTTATGTCACATTACATATATATCTGCCTGAAACAGGCAGAACTGGCAAGGTTGGCACTCTTGCAGGTCTCTCTTTTGGATAGAAGGAAGCTGAGCATTTGTGCTCACACTCATTGCCTCGCCAGATGCAGATTAGCAGGAACTGAGGCTCTCTGAAGTAGCACATGGGTTTCCCAGTGGTGGCTTACGCTGCTCACCAAACAAGTATCCCTGGATTGTGTATTTTGTACCTTTGTGCAGGGAACTGCCTAGGAGACTGGAAGAAAGATGATAGTGGTCAGTGACCAACATCTTGTAATAATGTGATTTTTTTTTTTAACTGGAGTGTGTGTGATACCAAAAGACTTTTTAAAGCCACACTGGCTAGAATTATGTTATTACAGAAGGATATGGCTCATGGGGCTGAAGACAACCTTGTTTTTATCACTGTCCATTCTATCTGGTTGGTCTCTGTATTCCATCTTTGGGAAGAATGTTTCTTGCCTGACAGTCTAGGCAAAAGGCAATTTTAAACTATAATCTTAAGTTGTTATATACATGTAAATCATTTTTACTACCATTATAATACAGTGAACAGTTTTTCTCACTGGAAAGAATGCTTAAAGCTTATAAAGCCTTTGCCTAAATAGCTTGGAAGAACATTTTTTTCTGTAGAAGCTATTAAAATGCAATTTCAGTGTCTGTGTTGTCAAAATCTGACAGAGGGGATTTTCAGAATTAGTAGATGCCTATGAAAAAACACTCCTTTAACTCATTTCGTCTGTAAGAACCATCTACAAAATAGAGAATAAAGAAAACAATACAATTTTTAAATTTTAAGTGCTAGTAGAGCTAATGAATTTAATGTTTGTGCTCACTAATTCTTAAAATTTTGGATTTAGTGTTCGGTGTAAAATTGCTCATAACTGAATTAAAGGTACAAGAAAGGAAAGTTCTGTGTCATTCTTGGTTTGTTTCTGTCTTCCAATTATATTGCCCAATGTAGTGGGAGTGATATAAATCATTAAAGCCAGACTTCGAGAATTTGATATATGCAAAAATTAAATCACTTTTTGGGATTTTTTTTAAAGATTTATTTATTTTATTACAAAGCCAGATATACAGAGAGAAGGAGAGACAGAGAGGAAGATCTTCCGTCCGATGATTCACTCCCCAAGTGAGTGCAACGGCCAGTGGTGCGCTGATCCAAAGCCGGGAACCAGGAGCCTCTTCCAGGTCTCCCACGCAGGTGCAGGGTCCCAAAGCCTTGGGCCATCCTGGACTGCTTTCCCAGGTCACAAGCAGGGAGCTGGATGGAAAGTGGAGCTGCCGGGACTAAAACCGGCGCCTATATGGGATCCCAGTGCGTTCAAGGCGAGGACCCCAGAGTGGAGCAGGTGGACAGGAGGAGGCTTGTATCCCAACCCTGGAGACTCCTAGATCTACACGAAGGACTATCAGTACAAGCACCAAGGACTAAATTCCAACTGCCAAAGAGACTGCTGGGAATTGCAGTGCCTTCGGAGGCCGAGGACTCTGAGGTCACCCACCCCCGTTGGGATCTACCACATGGGATGGAAGAAGCCCAAATCCTTCCTCACAGGATCCAAGGTCATTGGAGCAACAGCTAGGAGCCCTGAGCGGTCCGTAGACATAGAAGAACAGCAAATTTCCTTCAGGACCCTGGAGAGGAGCTTTCTCTGGTCCTTACTTAGTTCCAACTTTGGATCCCCATCCTCTCCGGAGCCCCCCCAAAACAAACAAACAAACAAACAAACAAAATCAGAATAGACAGAGAACAATAAGGAAAGCTTAGAACCAGACAGGAAAAGGTCAGTGTGGATTCACATATACCTTACTAGGTAGAACACAGAGAATAGATATTCCTCACTGGAGAATGGAAGATTTCTCTGCACACCCCTCCTAAAATAGTTCGACACTTCAGCTGTTGACATATGCCTTGCTAGAGTTATAAGCCAGTTTAGACTATTCTAAAATCTGCCAGGTTCAGTAGAATTATGCCTCAACGCTATGGACTGCTAAATACTAAAATGAGGATAGACACGAGACAGTTGAGTAATACCCTATAGCCATTATAATGTGTATAGAAGCTGGTTATATATACTAAAATTGAAATGTCATTGTGGTTAAGAACTTGCATCTTGTAACATATTGGTTACTCAATACCATAACAATCAATTTCATAATGTTGTAAGTTGTCGTTGATGTTAAGTTGGGGCTTTTAATTGATCGGGATGATATTCTGCCAGCTATGCCTTCAGACCAGAGATGGTCTCCCAAGAAACCGTTGAATGTATCTGGACAATAAGATGCTGGACTCTTTGCTTGGTATATGCTTGCAATGAAAGACTCTCAACTGAATTTGATCTGTAATACTGCAACAAGGTGGAGAAATCCACCATGCGGGGAGGGTGGGTGAGGAGTTGGGGGAATCCCAGAGCCTATGAAACTGTGTCACATAATGCAATGTAATTAATAATAATAATAATAATAGCAATAATAAAGAATCATTGAAGAATTTAATGAGAAAGAAAATGTTTTGAAGAGGTGAAATTAGAAAAAAAAAATCAAGATCTATGAGATAGTTTCCACTGATCTTTGTTGGTGAAATATGTCTCTTGTAGGCAACAAATAGATGGGTTTTATTTTTTAATCCAGTCTGCTAATCTATGGCATTTGATTGATGAGTTTAAGACATTTACATTCAGGGTTAATGTGAATGGGTGCCAATTTGGTTCTGTCATTTTAGCAATGAGTTGTTCATTAATTTAGTCTTGTGTTGTTATTTTACTGGGATGTTCTTCGCATTTGCCTTTGGTTTTGGTGGGCCTACAATACAATGTAATTAATTTTAAAAAATAGGAAAAAAGTTATGCTTTAAAATTACTTTAAAATAATTTGGTTTTCAAAATTTTATTTTTATAGAAGAAAGTTACAGTAAAAATGTTTTGTTCAATTTTCTATATGGTATAAATGCAGATTATAAGATTCAGAAAGCAATGTGAAGCATTGTATGCAACTATAAATGACTAAATTTTTAACATATGCAAATTTGACTAATTTAGTCAACATATGACTAAATTTTTAAAAGATGTATTTATTTTTATTGCAAAGTCAGATATACAGATAGAAGGAGAGACAGAGAGAAAGATCTTCCATCTGATGATTCACTCCCTAAGTGGCTGCAACGGCTAGAGCTACCCCAATCCGAAGCCAGGAGCCAGGAGCTTCCTCCAGGTCTCCCATGTGAGTGCAGGATCCCAAGGCTTTGGGCAGTCCTCGACTGCTTTCCCAGGCCAAAAGCAGGGAGTTGGAAGGGAAGCCGGGCAATCGGGATTAGAACCAGCGCCTGTATGGTATTCTAGTGCATTCAAGGCGAGAACTTTAACCACTAGACCACCATGCCAGGCATTAAATATATTTTGACAACAGGATGCTGGACTCTCTGCCATTGTCCATATCTACAATGTCAGGATGCACTTCAACAACAGAATTATGGACTAATGACTGATTGTGAAGGACTATACTATTGTAATAATATAGGAGAAATCAGTATGGTGAGGAGAGGATTTGGGAAGGGGGAAGGGAAATCCCAGAGCCTATGGAACTATAACATGAAATAATAAAATAAATGAACTTCTTTTTTTTTAAAGATTTGTTTATTTTATTACAGTCAGATATACAGAGAGGAGGAGAGACAGAGAGGAAGATCTTCCGTCCGATGATTCACTCCCCAAGTAAGCCACAACGGCCACTGCTGCGCCGATCCAAAGCAGGGACCAGGAACCTCTTCCGGGTCTCCCACACGGGTGCAGGGTCCCAAAGATTTAGGCTGTCCTCAACTGCTTTCCCAGGCCACAAGCAGGGAGCTGGATGGGAAGTGGAGCTGACAGGATTAGAACCGGTGCCCATATGGGATCCTGGTGCGTTCAAGGTGAGGACTTTAGCCACTAGGCCACGCTGCCGGGCCCATAAAATAAATGAATTACTTAATAAAAAGTGTTGTAGGGGCTGCAGGAGGGAGTGTCTTGCTCGGATCCCGATCCCAACCACCATGTGCTCATGGTGAGCTGGGCCCCGGGCAGCCAGTGCACCATTTGGTGCCAGGCTGTGCCTGCTGGCCGCCTGGCTGGGGAGCTCTGGGGTGTTGCTTGTCTGAATCGCTGCTTTGGTAGCTCCAGGCTGACCCCACTGTTTCTGGGATCTGAGTCAATCCTAAAGATTCCCAATGCCAGTAACTCTTCCTTTGAAGAACTTCTAATCACTTAACAATGCTGAGCTGTGAACACCTATCATGCAAAAGATAAGCTCAGGCTTGTCTAGCAGGATATTGTTTTGCCTGACATGATGATGGTTCAGGAGACTGGTCACATTAGGCAGGGCCATAATATTAACTAGCACTCTAGAACCTTATCCTGGGGTGGATTCTGTGCAGAATGTGTGGCCACACCCTGTAGAAAGTTTAGCCCCACTGGTAAACCTAAAAGTTTGGGTGGTTATGGACTAAGCTAGGTGTGACCAAGGAGCCTGCCACCAATCACAGGTAAAGGACCCGCAACAGACTGGACTGGGCAAGGCAGCAGCACCCAAATGTGCATCCTGAATAGGGTGTGGGATGGGCCGGGCTGCAACATTCACCAGCTCATACAAGGCCAAATGGGAGGCCAGAGTACGACAGAACCTGGCCTAAAACCCAATGGCATGTATGCAAACTGGGTCTGGGAGTGGATCAAGTGGAGGAACTTGGGAAACAACCCTGGCAAGTCATAGCTCTCGCTGGTGAACACGTGGTCCAGATCTGGGGGTCGGACAAGCAGGGCATAGTAGCTCCAAAATGTGTAAATTGGTAATGGAACGGAATGTACTGGACAGGACTGAGCAAACCTTAGCCTACAAGCAAAACTGGAAACCAGCATGGAGCACAGGTCATACCGAGCTAGGCTCTTGCACCTAATGGTCCTCAGAGCAACCACGGACAGGTGCGTGATTTATGGCTGGGAACAGGCCTGGTTGGGGTACTAAGGGGACACCCTAACTGGGTTGAGGTTCCCACCAAGGGGAGCATGTGCTGGAATGGGGGCTGTGTTCTGTCTAGGAAACAGTTGTAGTCTCCCTTGGCACTAGTGTGGGCTGGGATTGAATGTACCAGGCCAGGCCAGACCCCAACACCATCTGGTGTCCTGGAGAACCAGGGTAGATGTAGGACTGTCTAGGCTGGGTCTCAACCCCCTACTGAGCCATGTGTGAGCCGTATGTAGGTATGGACGAGCCATGGCTGGGCTGAAATATCCAACAACAAGAACCAGAATGGAGTGAAAGCCAGCCAAGAAAAGCCACTGTTCCTGCTAGGACAGGAGGTGAACTGAGTAGGGCTGGATCAAGACCCCCTGGTATGCACAAAATCTGGCATTGGGAGGGGTTCTGATGGAGGAGCCTGGGCAACTCTTCTGGCAGGACACAGTCCCTGCAGGTAAGTGCAAGAAGCATGATAGGAAACAGCCCAGAATAGGCCATGGAAAGTTTCCCACTGGCACACATTTGGCATGGGTCGGGGCAGTCCAGGCTGAATCAGTTCATGTCATCCACTGGCAAATCCGAACACCAGAACAGAGTGTGGGTTGAGCCAGGTTGGGTCGCGACAAAAACCAGTACACATTATGGAATGCCAGGGCGTGGCTGCCTGTACTGGATGTGACTGCAGCACCCAGCCAGCACACATGAGATCCAGGAAGGGAGGGGCAGAGCTGGCAGGGGGATTAAGGGTCTGGCCCCCTCTCCGGACAGCTACTCCCACTGGAGAGCATGGGCTGGGATGGGGACAGACCAGACTAAGCAGTGCTATAACACCTGTGGGCCTCATGTGGATTAGATCAGGGAAAAGCCAGGCTGGGCTGATTATTCCTACTTGTACAAGCATAAATTAGAGTGGGTGAGGGTTGTTAGGGCTTAGTCACAACATCAGCTGGCAGAAGCTGGCACTGGGGGCTAATTCTGTCAAGTCAAACCACAGAACCACCCGAAGAGTGCATCAACCGGAATTGAGAGAGACCTGGGAGGGAAATAGTGGGTTCTCCCCTCTTGGGTTACTACTCCCGTGGGAGGGCATGAGAACTAGGACGGGGGCTGGGGTGGCTAGACAGAGAGGCACTCAGCAACATCCGTGAGGGCTGGATAGTTGAGCTGGTTAGATGGAACTAAGCTTTAATACGCATTGACAAGTACGAGAGCCAAATGGGATGTGGGACAGTCTGGACTAGTCTGCTATACATACTGGCAAACCAGGATAGGCGGTGGGCCTGGTGGGGGTTATTGTGGGTTGCTCTGACTAAGCTGCAGCTCCCAGTGGTTTATGTGAGGGCCGAGTATGTGCTGGGCAGAACCAGGCTGGACTGCAACACCCATTGGTTCCAGTGGAAGTCGGAGCTGAAAACAGAACCAACCCAGCAATTGCAACCACCAGCTGATCGTGGAGATGGACTGTGCCAGGTCCTGTGCTTGCTAGAACATACAAGAATCTGGTCTGGGAATACCTCAAAGTTTCTTTGGAGATCTCCCCAATCAAAATGCTGGACTCAAAACTCTAACCAAGAAAAGACAGAAGACAGAACAGGTCAATCATCCATCTCAGCTATATGTTGGCAGCGAAATACTGCGGCAAACGGAGACTTTATGATGGACCATATCAATCAGTGGACGACCTCATCGAGCGAAACTGGCAGCGATTCATAACTGGTGAACTATTAGAACCATTTGAGCAAGGATCTTAGAGCATGCCCCACATCCGGGACTTGGGGTGGGTGGGAAACCGGGTGGGGCTTCTCCCTGAATATCCCCCTTTACCTCAGATACATGATGGAAACAATATGGACATAATAGTATTACCCACTAAAAACAAAAAAACAATAAAAATACTAATAAAAAATGAAATATAAAAAAAGTGTTGTAGCAGTTCAGCAGACAAAGTGAAGTGCATGTGAAGCATGTAAAATCATACTAGGTGTTAATGATCAAGGGGGTAGCTTGGGTAACTGAATAGGTGGGCCTTTCTCCCACAAGAGTGGTTGCTTTGTAAGTGAAAGAGAAGGAAATGGTAATAACTTCTGTTCTGGATGTGGGGAAGAGGAGCATCCAGGAGCTACCTTGCTGAAGTCGTCCAGAAAACATTTGCACAAAGTTTAAGAGAGAATTCTGAGTTGGAGCCACTTTTGTTGAGATAATGCAGAATCATGAGGATTCATAAGATTTTTTTAACAGAAGGAAGAAAAGGTAGAATCTTGGAAGATTTAGAAAGCTTAAGGTGAAAGGGAGATCAGAGCAAGATCAATCCAAAGGATGGAAGAAGAGCCAAGAGATGAACTTTCACAAGAATGCAGAAAGATGAGAACTTCATGCATGAAGAATAGAGTTTTAGTATGAAGGACTGTAGAGATATAAAAATTGAAAAACTTAAAAAAATTGAACTCGGTAATGTTGACATCATTGTTGACTTTCACAATCCCACAGCATGTTAGTGTAGAAACCAGATGTTATATCAGAGAGTAAATACACATTTCAATGACTCTTTCATAAAGTTTAGAGATTAAATCAAAGAATAAATGAGTTCAAAACAGAAGAGAAAGCAGTTTATTTTATTTTTTTAGGTAAAGAAAATGACTAAAGGCAAAAGAAATTCCTGGAAGCAAAAAGGAATTAACCATAAATTTTATACTGTTCCTTCACCCACTTGTTTATTTTCATAACTGCTAGGAACCAAACACTGCAAGAAATCGGAAGTATAGCCGTGAATAGGACAAGTGAACTCCTGGTATATTCTTCTAATTGCTCTTTTCTGTCCTCTTCCTGCATTTACCTTCCAAAGCTTCCAACATTCCTTCCTTTTTGTAGCAGTAATTCTGCAGGCACAGATACTTAACCAAACTTAGTAACATCTACAATATTCAATGTTATTTCTTAAGGTTTCTCATTTCCTTTACTGAATTTTTTCCTTTTCAGTAATTACTAATAATGAATGAACTCTTCAGTGAGGCATGACCTTTTGTGCATACTTTACATTTGGCTTTCTTCTTTTTAAATTTTAAGTTATTTTATTTATATAAGCTAAACTAATTTCACATCACAGATTTAGGGGTACATAATGATACTTTCCACCCTACCCTCCCTGCTTCCAGATTCTCCACCCATTCTTCTCCTTTCTTTTTGAAATGTTTACAGCGACATACATTCTTAAATTGAGTTCACAAGAACAAGGTCAATCTTAACACTCTATTAGGTGAAGAATTTAACAAATAGCAAGCAGAAAAAAAAGACACCTATTTCACTAAAACAAGAACTGAATAAATGAGGAAGTCTGATGTGACAGGAGCATTCAGGGTTATTTTCTCATTCAGTGGTCAGCATGTATTTTTGCTTCTTGTTGATAAAATCTTTCATTGTGTACTTGTAAGAACAGCAATGATTGTTAAAACAGCAGGCCCTTGATGATGCAGTTTACAAATGAAACACATTTCCTGTAGTTTGATGTCATCCCTGCTCAACTGGGCTCTTGGTATAACACCAAGGTACTACTTATTGTCTCAAGAACAATAATTGTTAAATGTCAAGCTTTCCCTTGGATGTTACTCATCCATGTAAAAGACAGAATGTCATAACCACCAGCTGGAAGCTACTAGATTAAAATTCTGAGGACTCATTCCATATGAATTAATTTAAACTTGAAGAATAACAATTAAGTGAATAGGAAAAGAAGGAGGACAGTTTCTGTTTGGAAAGAAACTTGGAAGTGATGTAATCAGGGAATGTATTTGTGGTAGAGAAGAGAATGGGTGAGTCAATTATTTTGGGAGGATGCATAACCAGAGAGTGCTGGTCAAGACTTGGTACATTGTTAAGCCAGAGAACATACTACCTGGGAATGGTATTACATAATGGCTATTCTCAAATGAGTCTTTTTATGGGAGGCAACATTAGATATTTGAAACAAGTTTAGAGAAAAGTGAGGCAAAATAAAACTGTTAATAGACCATTGAAGTCAGCAATGTACATGCAAGTGGTGGCTTACACCGGGAATGGTTCACTAAAATACTCGATGAGGAGAACTTCTATTTAAAAATTTTTCAAGGAGAGGCTGGGTGCGATAGCCTAGTGGCTAAAATCCTCACCTTGAACGCACTGGGATCCCATATAGGCTGGTTCAATCCCGGCGGCCCCACTTCCCATACAGCTCCCTACTTGTGGCCTGGGAGAACAGTCGAGGACAGCCCAAAGCCTTGGGACCCTGTACCCATGTGGGAGACCCAGAAGAGTCTCCAGGTTCCTGGCTTTAGATTGTCTCAGCTCCAGCCATCGCCATTGCTTGGAGGGTGAATCATCAGACAGAAGATCTTCCTCTCTGTCTCTCTCCCTCTCTGTATATGACTTTCCAATAAAAAATAATAGTAAATTTAAAAACTTTTTTATTTTAAAAGAGACTGTGAGGAGCCAATATTGTTTGGTATAGAGGATAAAACTGCTGCCAGGCATCTCACATGGGCTCCAGGTTGTGTATGAGCTGCTCCATTTCTGATCCAGCTCCATGCTAATAGCCTGAAGAATGAACTGGAAGATGGCTGACATGGTTGGGTTCCTGCCACCCCTGTGGGAGATCCAAATCCAGCCCCTGATCTCTAGCTTTGGCCTGGCCCACCCCCAGCTGTTGTGACCATTTGAAGAATGAACCACCAGTAGAAGATCTCTGTATATCTCTCCTTCTCTCTGTAAGTCTACTTTCAAATAAATCTTTACAAGAGAAAGAATGTAAGAAAAAAGAATTAGAGGTAAGAACAATTGGGGTGCTTTTCTGTGAAAAGGAACAAAAATGTTGCATATCAGGAGTACATAAGGTGAAGAGAATATAAGCTTGTTTAAGACGGGAAAAATTGTGATATGTTTATGTGTTGGTGACAGTTATTCACCAGAGAGGGAAAAATTGATGAGCAGGGGAAAAATGGTAGAACTTCCTATTTGAGGAAGGAAATGGAGATGGAATTTCATGCACAGAAGAGGTTTTAGTCCTGGAGAAAAAGGCAGCCTAAGATCCTAACAGAAGGGAGAGCAGATTATGTGGCATTGATACAGGGATGTGTCTATTGTTGGAGGGCAGGTTCTAGAAATCCGTGACTTACATGTGCTAGGCAGCAAATATTAGCTGTGATTTAGGAAGAGTAAGAAATATTCCAAATTTTGCAAGAGGAAAAGTATGAAATAGTTACCTTGGAAAGGAAATGGGTAAATGTGCTCTGGAACTGGTTGAAGTGTGGTTCCAACAGTATGCTGGAATTACAAATGAATTCTATGAGCTTGCGTGTGGTTAGCCTGGG
The DNA here is from genome assembly GCF_030435755.1 of Ochotona princeps. Taxonomy (NCBI): domain Eukaryota; kingdom Metazoa; phylum Chordata; class Mammalia; order Lagomorpha; family Ochotonidae; genus Ochotona; species Ochotona princeps. The sequence goes on along the minus strand of NC_080834.1, from coordinate 85,826,774 downwards.
CTCCACCTGCAGCTAACTAGATTGTGAATATGAAGTAAGGGGAATGGTGCATATAACTCAGGTTGAAATTTTGCCAAAGGAATGCAGTGTGAAACAGGGACAAAGAAATGACTGTAATGACACGGCATGGAATTTTTGCCTAATTAGGAAGGAAGTAAGACTTTGAAAGTGGAAGTGGGAAGTATGAAAGATGTGGATGTGGATCAGTTAACTGTATGACTCTCTGTGATCAAATTTGATCAGAGTTGGAATGTTAATAGTAAACTTCAAAGATAGGATACGGTGATAGAGAGTCAGAGAAACATGCTAATGCTTAAACTGGAATGACCATGTTTAGGAGTTTGCTTAGTGGCTGTACTAATTATTGAATTGATTGATTTGTTAGATTCATGACTACAAAGAAGGAACCCCGGAAGAGAAGGCCTACTATGTAGAATTGTGGGATGTTGGCGGCTCTGTGGGCAGTGCCAGCAGTGTGAAAAGCACAAGAGCGGTATTCTACAACTCTGTAAATGGTAAATTTTTATGTCTGCTATAGAGTAATGATCTAAAAGTAGAGATGATTTTACATGAGATACTGTAACATTCAAGATTCATTTAAATTCAGGAAGGTTTTAATATACTCACAGCTCCTGACTTACTGTGCATGTCACATTCCATTTTATGTTTCTAAATTCTAACCATATAATTCAGAATATTAAACATCTGCTTGGTCAAAGTTTTTCTGTTTGTATTATTGTCATAAACTAAATACTGAGGAATAAAATTGCATGGAACGTTCAGAACACTGTCCCTTGAGTGCTGTTTTTCCATTCGGTTAAATTAAGTGCAGTAAGGCCATTAAGAGTCCTCTAGTCCTACAGCAGATACCACAGAGATTCAAAAATTTCTTTCTGTGCCACTTAAAGAGAGTCCTATATAAAGAAATGCTTAAGGGAGTTTTTAAGGGAGCAGAAATTGCATGTAGTTTTAGATATTTAAATACTTCAAGAAAACTTCCATAGAAGATATGTTAGAGAGGGCATACTTTCAATCCAAAGTACCTAGGCTGTACTAAGGGACCAAACAAACTACATTTGTAATTTGTGTGTAGAATTTCTTTATCATCTCTCTCTTTATTTTTTTTTTAAAGATTTTATTATTATTATTGGAAAGCCGGATATACAGAGAGGAGAGACAGAGAGGAAGATCTTCCATCCGATGTTTCACTCCCCAAGTGAGCCGCAACGGGCTGGTACGCGCCAATCCGATGCCGGGAACCTGGAACCTCTTCCAGGTCTCCCACGCGGGTGCAGGGTCCCAATGCATTGGGCCGTCCTCGACTGCTTTCCCAGGCCACAAGCAGGGAGCTGGATGGGAAGTGGAGCTGCCAGGATTAGAACCGGCGCCCATATGGGATCCCGGGGCTTTCAAGGCGAGGACTTTACCTGCTAGGCCATGCCGCCGGGCCCCTCTCTTTATTTTTGAAAGCCTTTTTTAAAAAGTAGAATACAGTTTCAACTTGTGTTTCATGAGTCTATGAAAAGCTTTGATATCTCAGTCCTTCTCTGCTGCTAAATGCCATTGCTAAGATCTCGTGTGTGCGTAGATCTCATTCCATAATTAGGGAAAGGTTGCATTTACTTAGCACCTTTGTTCCTTACATTCTTGTATCATTCCTTTTTTTATTCCTTTTTTTTAAGATTTATTTTATTTTCATTACAAAGTCAGATATACAGAGAGGAGGAGAGACAGAAAGGAAGATCTTCCCTCTGATGGTTCACTCCCCAAGCAGCCGCAATGGCTGGAGCTGCACCAATCTGAAGCCAGGAGCCAGGAACTTCTTCTAGGTCTCCCATACTGGTGCAGGGTCCCAAGGCTTTGGGCCATCCTCAACTGCCTCCCCAGTCCACAAGCAGGGAGCTGGATGGGAAGTGGAGCTGACAGGATTAGAACCGGCGCCCATATGGGATCCCGGGGCTTTCAAGGTGAGGACTTGAGCTGCTAGGGCACGCCACCTCCTGTATCATTCCTGTTTCTTTACATTTAGAAAGATACTGTGGGGGCCCGGCGGCGTGGCCTAGCAGCTCAAGTCCTCACCTTGAAAGCCCCGGGATCCCATATGGGCGCCGGTTCTAATCCCAGCAGCTCCACTTCCCATCCAGCTCCCTGCTTGTGGCCTGGGAAAGCAGTTGAGGACGGCCCAATGCATTGGGACCCTGCACCCATATGGGAGACCCGAAAGAGGTTCCAGGTTCCCGGCATCGGATCGGCGTGCATCGGCCCGTTGCGGCTCACTTGGGGAGTGAAACATCGGACAGAAGATCTTCCTCTCTGTCTCTCCTCCTCTGTGTATATCTGGCTGTAATAAAATGAATAAATCTTTAGAAAAAAAAAAGAAAGAAAGATACTGTGGATACTGCAAAGGGAAGATAAAAAGATTAATGACATTGGTACTTGAATTGTGTCACTTCAGACCCATGCTATATTTATCTTAGGATTTGATCTGAAACATCACCACTTAATTGAAGAAACAAAGCGTACTTAAGTGGAAAAAAAAGCACAGTTATAAAATGATGACATTGGTGTATGCCATCATCATTAAAGAAAATATATGATAATGGCCTGTTTTGATAGAGTGAAAATGTGTGTGAGAAAGACAGTAAGATATGCCCAGTTTGGTATAAGGTTGCTTCTTAGAGAAAAATAGAGAAGGAAATGAAAGTTGGTTAGACAGAATCAGCAATAAACTTCTATCACTCAAATGATGTGTCAAAGTAAGTTTGTAACTGATCTGATAGAGAGGAATTTGTCTAAACATCTTTCTGTTTAGATAATTTTGAGAAAGAGGAAGAATAAAAAGTTTAAGTAAATAATACAAATAAAGATCATTCTAGTCCAAGAAACTGTTGAATTCTGAGTTGTAAACTTATAAAGTACAAAAGAAGAAATCCATCAAAACCCATACTTGTCTTATTTTTTTAATTTTTTTATTTTTATTACAAAGTCAGATATACAGAGAGAAGGAGAGACAGAAAGGAAGATCTGCTGTCCACTGATTCACTCCCCAAGTGGCCACAATGGCCGGAGATGTGCCAATCCAAAGCCAGGAGCCTCCTCCAGGTCTCCCACGTGGGTACAGGGTCCCAAGGCTTTAGGCTGTCCTCAACTGCTTCCCAGGCCACAAGCAGGGAGGTGGATGGGAAGCAGAGCCACTAGGATTAGAACTGGCACCTATATGGGATCCTGGTGCATTCAAGGCGAGGACTTTAGCCACTAGGCTACTACGCCGGGCTCTGTTTTATAATTTCTAATATGCCTACTATTCATGGGTAATTTGTTTTCTCCCTTAATATTATTGAAGGGATTACATATACATGCTATGTTAGTGTTGCAAAGAGACAGAGACATATTCCAGTTTCTTAATTAAAAAAAAACTTATTATTGATAACCCTGCTTCTGTGTTCTTTTGCCCTAGTTTTGGTAGAAGCATACAAGGTCTTCATGCTGTCTACCATCCTCAGTTACCTAAGAAACAGAGCATAAGAATTACCCACTCAAATGTACACTCCCTGTATTTAGTGATAGCTTTCTTGCCTCAGTATCCTACCTACTCCCACTCTGATGAGTTGGGCTCATAATTATAGAAGGAACCTGTAAGTTGTGTCTGTTTCTGTCAAAATTAGAACATTCGCATCAACTGTCATTCTGACTTCTTCCATCTGGCTCTTCTAGCTCATGTTCTATAAAGCAAGAACCCTCAGCCCTGTTGAAAGAAGAATTAGGAAAACAATGCACAAATAAACTGTTTCCTGTTCATCTGATAGCTAGCCTACTCTGTGGTAATCCTTTCACTTTCACGTTCCAAAAATCCAAGTCATCATTTTGTAATATTTATGTCAGAAAAAATAGAAAAGGAAAAAAATATGTGCCACTTCTTTACCCTAAAATGAGATTTTATTCTGTTTTCTCCCAATCTTTTACTACTCTCAGATTACCTGATTCTAATTTGTTTTTTTATGAAGATTTATTTTTATTGCAAAGTCAAATATACAGAGAGGAGGAGAGACAGACGGAAGATCTTCCATTCGATGATTCACCCCCCAAGTGACCACAATGGCTGGAGCAGCACCAATCCGGAGCAAAGAACTTCCTCCAGGTCTCCCACGTGTGTGCAGGGTCCCAAGGCTTTGGGTTAGCCTCAACTGCCCTCCCAGGCCACAAACAGGGAGCTGAGTGGGATGCAGGGTTGCCGGGGTTAGAACCAGCGCCCATATGGAATCCCGGCACGTTCAAGGCGAGGACTTTAGCTGCTAGGGCCACTGCTCTGGGCCCCTAATTGTAATTTCTGACTACCCCACCTGCCATGTATACTGAAGGAAAGTTACTCAGCTTTACTCTTATGTATAATAATTCTTACTGCATTAAACCATTCTGAAAATTAAATTGGATTGCATGTAAAACAGAGGAGCTGGCATGTCTGTATTGAATATACATTAGCTGCATTCCTTAATGGGAGCCCTTTATTCTTTTTTTAAAATCTGCCTTTGATGTTTATTGGAATTCTTCATTATAGAAAGTAGAGTGAACGCAGTTTGGATACTGAAGCAAGAGTTAAATCTCTACTTCTTCCAGACACTGCAAGAGATAAAGATTTGTCTCAGCTTTTTTGGAGTGAATCAACTGTAAGTTGCACAAACACCTTAGTTACACAGATAGCTGTAAAAAACCCAGAAGCCAGTTAACCCTACCTTTTCTGCCCTTCTTTTTCAAATTCACATATACCACATCTTGAAGATGGAAGAACTACCAGTTTCATGTTATCTTTTCACAGAAGAGTCTTTGTAATATAGGAAAGAGTTGCAAGTTTCAAAGCCCAGTCCTTTGACCAGTGATATTATAAATTCTGAAATGCATAAGGGTTTTCTCTTTTGTATGTTAATGTAATTGCCTACCCAGCCTTTCTATCGAGCACCTTAATTGATTCTATTTAATTGAATTTTTAGTTTCATTGAATTTCGTTACTTTTTCTTAGTCTCTCAAAAAATATATGTATTTTTATTATTTTTAAATATTTTATTTCTTTGAAAGGCAGAATCTAGAGAGGAAAGGAGAGAGAGAGAATGTATCTTCTGTCTCTGGATTCATTCCCCGAATCGCAATAACAGCCAGTGTGGGCCAGGCTGCAGCCAGGAGCCCCAACCTCCATCTGGGTCTCCCACATGTGTTACAGGGTACCAGCTACTTGAGCCATCTTACATTACTTCCCAGGTTCATTAGCAGGACCTTGGATCAATATGCAGTATCTGGAACTTGAACTGGGATGCTGGCATCTCAATCAAAAGCTTAGCGCACTGTGCCACAAGGCCAGCTAGGCCTCATGTATTTTCTGCTATTCACACTCCTTAAATGTTTTCATGTTCTCTTCTAGTAGCATATTTCTTTTACATTATTAACTAAACCTATTATAGGAAGCAAACTTACAAAACTAACCATTAATTTAAAAAAACTAGACAATTAAGCTTTTGATTAGACCCAGATGATCTATGGGACAGTGTTTTATCAGCTAATAAATAACATTTGTGACAAAGTAAATTCATACCATTTTATAAATTTGTGTGACATAGTGTTTGTGGTAAGTAGAGGTAATATCAATGGCAGTACTGTGCAAATGTAAAAGCAATGTACCTTTTTGAATGAATATGATTTCTTAGGCACCTGAAGTCACTTTGGCACTCTTGATTAATGAGATGATTCTGCTGTTGGGATCAGCAATGAAGCAAGCATTCAGGAAGTGTTGAATGAGTAGAGGGCCCAGCATGGTGACCTAGCAACTAAAGTCCTGACCTTGAACTTGCCAGGATCCCATATGGGCACCGGTTCTAATCCTGGCTACTCCACTTCCCATCCAGCTCCCTGCTTGTGGCCTGGGAATGCAGTCCAGGACAGCCCAAAGCCTTGGGACCCTGCACCCGCGTGGGAGACCTAGAGAAAGTTCCTGGCTCCTGGCTCCGGATAGGCTCAGCTCCAGCCTTTGCAGTCATGGACGGAAGATCTTCCCCTCTGTCTCTACTCCTCTCTGTATATCTGACTTTGCAATAAAAATAAATAAATATTTTTAAAAAAAGAATAAGAGAAGACATTCTAAAAGTTAAGAAGTATGTTAACTTTTGTAGAAAATAAGTTATATAACTGACAAAAAACTTTGAAGTTAACTATATGTAAGTGTTTGTAAAGGCCATCTTTAAATAACTGTTCTTGGTTTTGTTATGGACATCAGAATGCCAGATTCATTAAGCAACCTAATGGTTGCACTTACTAACTTTACTTTACCAAATATTAAATGAAAAAGCACTGATATTTTCTCTGATTCTTTTAGGGATTATTTTAGTACATGACTTAACAAATAAGAAGTCATCCCAAAACTTGTATCGTTGGTCACTGGAAGCTCTAAACAGGGATTTGGTGCCAACTGGAGTCTTAGTGACAAATGGGTAAGACCAGAATTACTTCATAGTTGGTTTGAAATGTTATGACACAATATGGGGAAAATCAGTTGGTGGAGGGAATTTTGCAGGGGGATCCCTATACCCTACATAATTGTAGAATATATTCTCCAAAATAATACTTTGTCTTTTAATAGGCAAATATCTTCTTATTCTTTCTTTTTATAGCGCATCTATATATATATATGTGTATATATATATATATATATAAAGTAAACACATTTCATGTATTTCACAATAAAGATATAGGAGCATAGTGATAATTCCTACTCTACCCTCCCTCCTCTCCAGATTCTCCTCCTAACCTTCTTCTTGTTTAGTTCTGTTTTGTTTTGGGTTTTTTTTAGTTGTTACAATGACATACTTTCAGGTCACTTCATAGTCACAAGCTTAACACTCCTTTAAGTAAAGAATTCAGCAAATAGCTAGTAGGAAAAAAAAACTATTCCTCAAGAGTACAGACAAAGGCTACAAACAGAAATCATATCAGTATGGCAACCTCACTCATATAGATGACATTTTTTTATACTCTGTGTATTACCACAAATCAGATAAAATCTACAGTATTTATCTTTTTGTGGAGACTGGCTTATCTCACTGAGCTAATACTTTCCATTTTGTTGTAAAAAAAAAAGCATTTCATTCATTATTTTTTTTGAAGACTTATTTATTTGAAAGTCAGAGTTAGTGAGAGCATAGGAGAAACAGAGAGAGATCTTCCATCTGCTGGTTCACTCTTCTAAACAGCTGCATGGCTGGGCCAGATCAGGCAAGGCAGGAGCCAGAAACTTCACCTGGGTCTCCCACATGGTTGTAGCAACTCAAGGACTTGGGCCGTTTTCCACTGCTTTCCCATGTGCATTTGCAAGGATCTGAATGGATCAGATTGGGAATGGCAGGACTTGTCCCAGCATCCCTATGGGATGCAGATATTGCAGGCAGCTGCTTAAGGTTTTGCACCACAACGCAAACTCCTCTTTTTATTCACTTAAAAATTGCTTTAACACGGCAGTAGTTTTCATTTTAATGATATCTAACTTCTCAATTTTTCTCATATGGATTCTGATTTATTACCTTTTCTAAGAACTCCTTGCCTAATCCAAGATCCATACAGATTTTTGTCTCCTACAAATTTTATAGTTTTAGGCTTACAATTAGGTATTTGAACTAAAGTTAGTTTTTAATAAGATGTGAGATTTTGGCTCACATGAACATTTGCCTGTGAATGTCCAATTGTTCCTACAGTGTTGAAAAGTTTATCATTTCTCAGCTGAATTACTTTATCTTCTTTGCCAAAAACAAATTGAATATATTTGTAAGGATCTGTTTCTCAATTCTAATTCTGTTCCATTGATCTATGTGTCCATTATTTCACTAGTACTATACTGTCATTGTTGCATGAGAGTGCATTTTAAAATTATGTAGTATGGTTCTTTTCACTTTGTTCTACAAAATGGTTTAATCTTTTCACACACACACCAAAAAAACTTTATTTAAGGATTTATTTTTTCATTGGAAAGGCAGATATACAGCAACATGAAGATACAGAGAGAAAGATCATCCATCCGCTGGTTCACTCCCCAAGTGGCTACAGTGGCCAGAGCTGAGGATCAGAAGCCAGGAGCAATGAACATCTTCCAGGTCTCCCACCTGGGTGCATGTCCCAAGGCCTTGGGCCATTCTCCATTGCCCTCCCAGGCCACAAGCAGGGAGCTGGATGGAAAGTGGACCAGCCAGGACACAAACCGGTGCCCATATGGGATCCCAGTAGATGCAAGAAAAGGATTTAGCCATTAAGCCATCATGCTAGGCCCACGAAAAATTTGAGAGTCAACTTGTGTGTATCAGCAAAAATTCTACTTGGATTTTCATTGAAATTGCATCAAATCCATAGATCAAATCAGAGAAAACATTCTTATTCTGTGGCATCTTCTAATTCACAAATACATTATGTCTCTCCATTCATTTAGTTCATTTTGATTTCTTTTACAAGTGTCAGCACTTTATAGTTTTGGGCACACAAATCCTATACATATTTTACTAAATTTTATATCAAAGTACATATTTTAAAGATATTATAAATAACATAAGTTTTTAAATATCAGCTTAAAATTGTATGTTGCTGGTACTATAAAGTAAAAAAAAATTAGTACTGGCCTTGTATCCTTTGACCAGAGTTGTTACTGGAATCCTTAAGATGTTCCACAAAGACAGGTTTATTTCCTCTTTTTCAACCTGTTCCTGTAGTGTTTATTTCTTGACTTATGGCACTATAACTTCTAGTGTGGTACTAAATAGAAGTGATGGAATTGAACATTTTTATCTTGTTCCTGATCATAAAAAGTGACCAGTCTTTTTTATAGTGCATGATGTAGGTTTCTGTTGATATCATTTATCAGTTCAAGAAATGTTCTTTATATTCCTAAGTTGCTGCTAGGTTTGTCGTTAACTTATGCTTTGTCAAAAACTTTCTTTGTATCAGTTGGTAAGGACACATGGATTTTTTTAGACCAGTGGTGTGATGGATTAAATTGATTGATTTTCAAATATGAAACCAGCCTTCTATTTCTTGGTCATGTAGTATTATATTCATTTACTTATAGCTGGCTTTGATTTGTTAATAATTTGTTGAGGGCTTTTGTCCATGTTTATGAGGGAATTGCTGTTGCATCCAATGCGAGCCTTTCCCCAAGAAGTGCAGCCCACACAACTCTGCTAAGCAGCAAAGTTTATTGAGGAGGCAGATAAACCAAATGGTTGGGGTCAGCTCTCCTTGCATTCAGAGAGTGATCCCGAGGTGTAAGTGAGATGAGTTTTTATACAGCCATGGGAACCAGGTGAGTTGGACTGTCACAGGAGGCTGCTATGGGAGCAATGGGTAAATAAATCCTACAATACTGATTCCTGGAACTGAGGGTTGCTGGCAGGCCATGTTAGCCTCGTGATCTGGACCAAGAAGCAGGAAACTGACAAAGCATTTTGTACAGAAGCATGAAGAACAGGTTAGCAAACATGCTGGCCTAAACCAAAGTGGCTCCATTTTGTTACTGAATTTTACAATTTGTGTGCAAATTTTTCCATTTAATGTCATGATTGGTCTTGGTATGAGGATAACATTGGCTTCATAGAATACAGTAGAAGTATTCCTTTCTCTTCTGTTTTCTTGACAAGGTTGTATTTTGGTGTAGCTTAAATGGTGAGGCCTTTGGGGACTGAAGATTACCTATTTCAAAGGTGTTGCATTACAAATTTAATTTCATAGTGGCTATGGAAGTATTCAAGTTTTCTGTTTCAATCTTGAGAGTTTTTGGGAGTTTATGATTTTTGAGGAATTTATCAATTTCATTTAAGTTTTTGCATTTTTGTGAATAGAGTTGCTTATATCATTTGTGTATAAACCTTTTTTGTATCTGCAGTGATATACCATTTTTTGTTCCAAATTTTTGTAATGTGTGTCTTCTCTCTGACTTTCTTCAGACTTACTAGAGATTTATCATTTTTATGGGTCTTTCCCCAAAAATGTTTTCATTTCCTTAATTTTTCTCTGTTGTTTTCTGTATGCAGTTTAATTGTTTCTGTTCTTGTTTCATTTCTTCTTACTGTGTGTTTATTTTGCTCTCTTTTAGTTCTGTTTCTTAAGGTAAAACCTTAGATCAATACCTGGAAACCTTTCCTTCTTGCTAATATAAACAGTTAATTTTATAAATGTTCCTTTAAGACTGCTTTAGCTGCATCCTACAAGTTTTTATGTCTTATCTTGACATCCATTTAGCTCAAAATACCTAGTAATATTACTTGATATTTCCTCATGGGTTATTTAGAAATGTATGTTTTCAGTTTCCAAGTGTTCATAGATGTTCTTTTTATCTTTTGTTGCATTCTAACTTGTTGTTGTTATGGGCTAAGGACCCTTCTTTGTGTGATTTCAGTTATTTTATATTTGTATGCTACCAAATGATCAGTATGGAACTGGAGTGCTGGTCTCTGTTGGCTCCGTTCTCAATATTTTCATATACTAATGAGGATCACATCTATTCATATACCACCTTGAGGATGAGCCCAAGGTTTCATGAACTGCTTTATGGAGAAGCTTTCTCGAACTCCACACTCTAAAATCTCTCCCAGAACTTTGCAGTTTGCTGAGCCTTCTTTGTTGGTCCCCTCGTCAAAAAAACTAGAGCTTTATCTACTGCTTCATGCATGGTTGCAACCATACTTGTGTCCAGGATGAAATAGCAGGACAACAAACAAAATAGTCATAAAAGCACTTAGACTTTGCCCCACCGTCTTGGGATTACAGCTCCACCAATCAAAAAAAGAGATTCACTTTACTCTGTGTTCCTCGGCATTCCTTTTGTGGCTATGCCGCAATCATCATGAAATTGCCCAAAAGTTGACTTTTGAAGGAAGGATTACAATACTAAATTTTCATATGATAGCCAAACATTAGGAATCTCCTTTTTTGTTCCTTAAGCCAGAAGTGTCAGACTTCTGGAGTTCCCTGCACACAGTGACCGCTTTGGGATCTTAAGCTACGTTACATCCTGAAAGGCTATATAGAAGGAAAACAAAACCATAAATTCACTGCTGGTTCAGTGACACTTTAAAATCTGGTCTTCTTCCTTAATGTGTTCACTTCCAAAATATATGGTTCATGCATTCTGTCCAGATTTGATAGTTGCATTCACTGGAAAGAGAGGAATGAGTTTACTTCCAACCCGGTGAGTACAGAACTCCAACTTCTGTTTTTTCAGCCAAAGAAAGGCTTTGCTATATGGAGGTCTGATTGTTATATAAAACCTAAATGTAATACATGTTTGACTGCATACATCTGGATTCCTAGATGACTTCCTGGGGGAGAAACATAACTAATTTAAAAGCCTTATGTCAAAGCCAGATGGATATTTCCTGTTTCCTGTCTCAGTTCTTTTCATCATTGATACTTTATCCACCTAGATTTTACATAATTGTTTGCTGTTAAAATTATTGTGCTCAATAAATTTATTCATATATTTATGATTAATGATAAATAATATATTATTCATTCAGAAACAAATATGTGTTGTTATCAAGGGATTTAAGGTGACCATACCAATACAAGATACAATTGATTGTTGGAAGAATTAGGGACTTGCCAGATGGAAAAGTCCAGGCAAAATGTAACACAAAGTGAAAAGGCCAAAATCTAGGAATGACAGAGTGTGTTCCTAGTTTGTTTGTTTGATTGTACTGCCTTTGTTTCAGGAAGAATTTAAGGTAATTTATGTTCCAGTCTTTTCATACTGGAGTGGTTAGAGATGAGACTCGAAGATGGCACTAAGTATATTATCAAGAGTTTTGTAATTGATGCTTGAATATGAATTTTATATAATGGAATAACGAACCCAAGAGGACTGATAATCAGATTTGTTGTGAATTTTCTGTATATTGAATGAATGAAGATAGAAATTGAAAATTAATATGTACATTTACATGATTTCGTTTTTGTAAAAGGTGAAAGTGCATTTATGTGTGTTTATATATACTTGTATATACAAAGGAAAATGTTTCAAAGGATATACTTTAACTTGTTCACAGTGATAACCTCTGGGGAATGGGATTAGAGGGAAGGGGATTTATGTGGATGTCTGTATATTGGGTGGGATATTGTGTTTTTATTTCTGTATTTGAATTTTTAATAAATATGTATTAAAAAAATAAAATGTTATTATTGCCAAAAAAAAGAAAAAAGAAGAGGTACAACTGTGTTTTGACCCAATAGCTTCATTTTGACTTAGAGATGAACCTATAGATGTATTAAGCAAATTAATGAATCACTGCTTCATTGATGCATTGTTTGAAAAAGCTAAAGATTTGTATGTAGTTCTAATGTCCATCAGAATATTCATTAAATAAATAATGATATATCCACATACCAGAGTTCTATTCAACATTTAAAAAATCAAAAAGATCTCCATTAATAGGTTTTAAAAATCAAGATGCAGTGATTATATATCATATACCTCATATTGTATAAAAAGTTTGTACTTATATAAAGATTAGTGAAAGGAGAAACAGGAACTAATAAAAACCATCTATAGGAGACCAAAGGAAGTGGGCTATGAGGACAGGGTAGGAACAAGGCTCCTATCAGCCTAAAGTATGAACCATATACAAAAAATCTAGGGAAGTTTTATGTGTTTTTCATCTAATACGATCACCTAATGTTTATTGTAAAGAATTTCAAAAAACAAATATATAAGGAATTGAAAAGGAACCCACATATACCCGTCACTCAGTTTCAACAATTATGAATATATGACCTGTCTTACTTCTTCCATACCCATGCCACTCTCCATCTTCCTTGACCTGAATTGGATTATTATCTTTCATGCTTCATGTGTTATACTTGTTCTATGTAACCTTAATTAAAGGGTAAGAATTTTTAGAACCTATCCAACATACAATTATCATACCTAAAAATTCACAATAATTCTTTAGTTAGTAAATATTATTTTAATTTATTCAACTGATTCATATTTTTTCAGACAATAGTATCTAAATAAAAGAACATTCCCCTTCCTTTTTTATTTTAACTCATTATGTCTTTGTGGGAAAAGATGACTTGCTTGTGTAGTTTCTTGTATTCTAGCTCTTGCTTTTTCTATCTCTGTAATGTCTCTTTTTTACTGATGTAAAGAGAACAGATTTTGTACATTCCTTAGGTACAGTTCCAACAAGACAGCGCACTTCCCTCATTCACCTGGTCCCCTCAGCACTCCTCCCTTTGGCCCTTTCTTTATCAGTTCTTAAAAAGACAGTTTTAGTCCACCTTATGTTTACAGGCTGAATTCACTACTAATCACAACATCCAACTTGTAAAAAGTAGAAAGATCACCAGATCCACTGGAGTTACTGTATCTCTATAGTGCCTCTTAAACCTGTTTCCTGAATCCTCCATCTGCTCTAAAGTGGTAGTTAAATATAATGGGTCTGAGAGATGCAAAGGTTTTTAAAATAGCGCTGTCTTTGTGATGTTAGACTTATCAACCTTATCCATCCATAATGAAATTCTCCCACCAACTTTTCACTGAATGGTTAAAACAAAAGGATTTCAAGATCAGATTTTAAATTGGATGTGAAATTTTATGAAAGCTAAAGAAATGTATGTATTTTGTATATTAATGTGTAATAGATTATGCAAGCCCTATGTGGCAGAGATATTTGTGTGCCAAAGGTGATATTTTGAATATATGCAATATTTTTCATGTGAGACAAAATTAGTGAGTGCAGAAAAAAGCAATGGTCCTGAATGAAGATATTCTTAAAACCTTATTCTCTAGTCAATCAAATTTCAGTTTTGGACTATGTCTCCTAAATCAGGGTTGATGTTGGTAAGAAAAATCAAAGGCCTTAAACTCCAGCTATTACTGGCTTTGATGGGATAAATAACATATTAATATTTCTATGAGATTTACATAGTTTAAAATAATTGTATTCCAAGGCCTAACAGTAGCTATGGCTCTGTTGGGCATAAAAATTGTAGTGAAAAATATAAAGATTTAGTAACTTTGCCCCCACAAACTCAATTCAGGTTACTCAAAATGAAGGAAAAGTAGTATCAACGGAAGAAAAATAGCTGTGCCCTTTCTAGGTTGTATTGACTTGGATTATGCAATATTATTTGACTGTCATGAATGGTGCAAAATCATCTTTTGCTAGGTGTTATAAAATCAACTTATAACATGTCAGAAATTCAAATGTGTTCTACTTCTAAAAATGAAGAGAATTTAAATTAATTTAACAACAATGGGCCTCATGTTCCTTGCAGTAATGAAACTATTATTTATATTGCCAGTGTATCCTTTGGGTGTAAGAGGATTATAGTAGGCAGTGATCCAAGGCCACTAACCCCAAGTAATCCTTATTGCCTGGTCTTTGTCTTCCATGGCTCTCGTGTCACTGCAAGTACTTGTCTCCACTAAATTATTTTCTTTTACTCTTCCTTTTGCATTTCAGCACTTTCTTTCAATCTCCATTTGTTTAATCCATCTGTCCCCAGAATGTAATATCTATATTTAATTTATTCTAGCTTTCAGCTTCCCTGTTTCTTGTTTTCCTGAAATAATGTGTTTCTCTTTATTATTCATAGACACCAATGTGTATGGGAGATATATAGAGCTTATGTATGCCCCCAAAAGGTACCCAGAAGCTCACGCTTTTCCCCTCTGGCAAAGGTTTGAATATTTTCTAAGCTCCTGGAATTTTCTCTGTATGGGTTAAATCTGTTCTCAGTCTTTACACTGAAAATTTCCTGAGCTGTTCTGATTGGTTTTCATGCCTTTGAGGGAAGCCAGCTACCATACACTTGGTGGATACTCAGTTGTTACAGTAGTCTGTTATAAAGACAATAACAGAGTGGGGCAGGCTTGTGACACAGCAGCTGAAACACCTTGGAACACCTGGACGAGAGTTTAGTTTTAAGTCCTTGCTCCAATCCCAATTCAGCCCTCTCCTAATGTATGCTCTGGGAGACAGCAGACGATGAGTCAAATATTTGGGTCCCTGCTTCCCATATGGGAGACGTGGATGGCTATGCTTTCCCGGTCTAGCATCAGCTATTTCTGGTATTTGTGGAGTGAATCAGCAGCTCTCTGTCTCTTTCAAATATATAAGACTAAATTAAACTTTTTTTTAAAGAGACACAAAGAAACAAATTTGGAATATTGAGATAAATAGTTGGAAAGTGACAAATGATGAGGATAGAGTAGCAAATGAATGAGTAGGAATCGGTTGATTATCAATGTAATAACGTGCTAGTTGCTTTTAACTTTTATATATCTGTATTGGAAATATAAATACTATTTTCTTCTTCGTTTTATTCATCACAGGGATTACGACCGGGAACAGTTTGCTGATAACCAAATCCCACTACTGGTGATAGGGACTAAACTGGACCAGATTCATGAAACTAAACGTCATGAAGTTTTAACTAGGACTGCTTTCCTGGCTGAGGATTTCAATGCAGAAGAGATAAATTTGGTGTGTATTTTAACTAATGTGTGTTTGTATTATTATCAAGTGTTGCAAAACCAAAGACCTATTCAGGTTATTTAGGTTCTAGTCAAAATTGCAATCAATTATCCAGACTGTCAGATAGACAGTTTGACTGTAATCTTTTGACATGTTCAAACCTTATTTTATAAATAATGTAGTTATTGGCTTTTTAAAATTCTCACCAAAAATAATTATATTAAGGTGACGCTAGATTCTTGTTTTTAAGAAGCCTTTTAGCTTTTACAAAATTTACCTTGTGGCTTCTAAACTGAAATGAGAAAATTACAAACTGTTAGCTAAAAGTGCTTCTTAAGGCTCATTTATATAAGTGTATGCATAAATAAAAGATTAAATTACTTCCTGAGATAGCTAACTCGATTGGACTGAATGCTGAAGTGGCTAAGAACAGTACTTAGGAGCCAGTGTCGTGGCAGAGTAGGCGAAGCCTATAGCGCCAGCATCTCCTATGGGCTCCTGCTTGTGTCCCAGCTGCTCTGCTTCCAGTGCTGCTCCCAGCTATGGCCAAATGGTTCAAGTTCTTGAGCCCCTGCACCCATATGGGAGACCCAGAAGAAGCTTCAGATTAGCCCACTCCAGCTGTTGGAGCCATTTGGGTAGTGAACAAGCAGATGGAAGATTTCTCTCTGTCTCTCACCTTTCTGTAATCCTGCTTTCAAATAAAAAATAAAAACAAGCAAAACTGAATTAAAATTTTTTTAAAGATTTATTTATTTTTATGGGAAAGGTGGATATACAGAGAGAAGGAGAGACAAAGAGGAAGATCTTCCATCCAATGGTTCACTCCCCAAGTGGCCGCAACGACTGGAGCTGAGCCAGTCTGAAGCCAGGAGCCAGAAGCTTCCTCCAGGTCTCCCACGTGGATACAGGGTCCCAAGACTTTGGGGCATCCTCAACTGCATTTCCAGGCCAGAGGCAGGGAGCTGGATGGGAACCAGCACCCATATGGGATCCCGGCACGTTCAAGGTCAGGACTTTAACCGCTGTGCTAAAGCTCCAGGCCCTGAGTTAAAATTTAAAAAACAGTACGCATAAGCCGGCTTCCACTTCCCAAGAAAAAGCATTGGTCAGCAGCCCCTGTCATGACTATGTTATTGTGTCATAACTATGTTATTGCATGATTTCTGGAATATATTCATTGTGCTGTCATTTCAGGTAGTGGTGGTGGTTATTAAATACTAATGGCCAACATTTAATGCCTTTATAATTTTCTAGTTTATTTACAAAATCTAATGCTTTTCTAATTTAATTATTTCACATGCACACCAACCTTCTGAGATAGGTACAGTTATCTCTATATTAAAGTTGAAAACAGAAAGCAGGGAGGAAAACAGAGCAGGGTTTCACAGGTGGGTAAGGCATTCTAACTCCAGAGCATATGCTTTGTAATTAAGCCTGTTTTACATTGGCGAGAACTCTGAGAAATTTTCTGGATCCACAATAAACCAATCCCACCTGCACAATTATATTATCAGAAATAACTGTACAGTTTTTTTGAATAACTACCCCATACCTGGAGACTTTTTATTCATAATGTCTGGCAGGATACCAGGACTGAAAACTTTCACAAATAACTCAGATTCTGATGCCTTTATTTTGTGACTCAACACTTGTGAAAACTGCTTGGCTCCATCCCACCTCTACCCCCATGGCTGAGTCAGCTCCTGCTTATCCCTGCATTGTTTTTCACATTCTGCTTTGCAGTGGAATGTGCTTTATTTATTCATTTCTTTTAGTCATCACTATGGAAAATTCAATGTAAATAACCCAGATGATTAGCAATGGGCCATGATATTCCAGAGGACTCCTGACATACCAAAGTATCTTCATTAAAGAAACGTTGAGACTTCTTTGAACATCATTTCTAATGAGATATTTACCATTGAATTCACTTAATTTGTTCCAGTGATTGCTTTTCATATGTATCTCAATATATCTGTTTCTAGAATCTATGGGTTTCTGTAATACCACTTAGATATATGTTGTTGTTAACCACTTTACCAAGGCCTGGCCATCTTTTAATTGTTAGCAAGATGTAAAGGGAAACAAGAAGTGGAACTTGAGTGCATGTGGATCTCTGCAGAGTTCTTATACAAGATGACTTTAATCCTTATCAGTGTACAGCATTAAGAATGCAGGATACACAATAGTTAACAAAAAGGGGGGGGGTCATATGAATGCAGGAAAGAAAAAATGAGGAAAATTGGATATGACAGAATTAAAAACAAAATAGTAGTCTGAAAGATTCTGCAAGTAAATGTAAAGCCTGAAACTGGAAACTGGTGTTGGCAAAGGAGCTGAGACTCGCTTGGAATGCCCACATGCTGTGTTAGAGTTTGCAGGTTCAAGTTCTGGCTCTGCTCCTGGTTCCAGTTTCCTGTTATGTGCTTCCCTGGGGGAGGCAGGTGATGACGCAAGTGCTTGGGAACCTGCCACGCACGTGAGAGATCTGGATTGAGTTCTGAGCTCCAGGATTCAGGCCAACCCATCCCCTGCCTGCTGTGGGCATCTGAAGAATAAGCCAGTAGAGAGAGGAAATCCATCTGTCTGTGTCTTTCTTTCCTTCCATGCCTTTCAAACAAATCAATTAAACAACAAAAAAAAAACACTGTAAACTAATGTAACAGTATTAGTGTTAGCATCATCAGTTGCAATATGAGTCTGTTTACAGCAATAGGAAATAAAGAACATAACCAGTGCGTCCCTCAAAGGAGAAATCGAAATTACCCTCTGCCTGAATGCATGCAAATGTGTAAATTATAAATATATGGGCGAATACTTATTTTTTTTAATTTTATTAGGCTTACTGTGTTTAGTATAAATCTTTCTCAGCTATGTCTTTTACTCTGTGCTCACACTGAAGCATCCTCTTAGTTAATAGTCCTTTCTAAACCTCAGACAAGCTGTTTCAAGCTATTATTTATCATTCTTTGCCCTGAACTATGATTAGTGACAGATGGTTCTGTGGGCTATAAACTTTTCATTCTTTTTTTTTAAAGAGTCATTTATTTTTATTGTAAAGTCAAATATATAGAGAGGAAGGAAGAAAGAGAGGAAGATCTTCCATCCACTAATTCACTGCTCCCAAGTGGCCACAATAGCCGGAGCTGCGCTGACCTAAAGCCAGGAGCCCGGAGCCTCTTCCAGGTCTCCCATGCAGGTACAGGGTCCCAAAGCTTTGGGTTGTCCTCGGCTGCTTTCCCAGGCCACAAGTAGGAGGGAAGCAGGCCCATCGAGTTTAGAATCGGTGTCCATATTGGATCCTGGTGCATGCAACCTGAAGACTTTAGCTGCTAGGCTACTGTGCCGGGCCCTCTACTTTTCATTCTAAAATCACCAGTTTCCCAAAGCTGGTGACCCCTCAAATTAAATTCTGGGCAGCTTTATTTATTATTCTAGTTTTTGTGTTTTCTTTTGTTTGTTTTTTCTTTTTAGCCCCATGTATATCATCTCAGAAATCATTCATATTCTGATGAATATCCATTTTGTAAAACATATCTAATGCAGGTAAAAATCTTGCTTTTTATGTGTCTGAATTGCTTTAGAAATGCACTCAAACATTATTTCCAATACAACAGTATACACCATGATGTTTCAGTGTTTTTAATCCATATATGAATTATTTTTAATTATCTTTTTGCCTGAAAATTCAGTCTGATAACATTTGGTTAGAAAAATGAGAAAAAAGAATATTCCAGAACTTGCTATGTGCCAACATATAAAATCTGATTTAATTTTCACAGAAACCCTATGGATAACTAGTATTACCCCTAGCTCTCTAATAAGTAGTCCTAACTTTAAAAGGGTAGTAACCTAACTCGTGTTAGAATGTAGAAATCCTGAGCTAGATAGTTGGAGTCATAGCTTGCCCATGTCACAGATCGCTGATTTTTCTAGTGCGCTGTGGTCTTTGAAGAATTTTCTGTCTCTTTTTAGTGATTTTGGAGAATGTATTACAGTTTCTGGTCAGAATCTCTAGTCAGAGCCTTAAAATGTCAGATATAGATGAAAAGTGCTAAATTCATTAGAAAGTAATCATATCTTAGGTAACTTGGAGGTGGACTCCAAGTAAGCTCTCTCTCTGAAAGTAGCAAGTACACAGTGGTACTTAATATACAAACACACAGTGTCCTCTCTCCGGAGGTGGCGAGCACTCAGCACCGTCGGGTAGCAGCGACAGTGCTTCACTGGAATCCTGGGAGGACGATAAGAAGCCTCTCCAGATCTGTGCAAGCTACCATAAAAATTTCATGTTCTAGATTGTTTTTTCTGTTCAGGCTTTATTTTTACTAATTTAAGGAATTCCATTTAAAAATGATAGTTTATTATCAAAAACTGTGTATCTTTCCATGTTTTCTACTAATATGAATTGCATAGTTCTTAATTACTTGAACGTTTGGTACTAAAAAAATGGAGTAGTTACTGTTTTCAATGGTTCTATTTCTGGTTTTCAGGATAAATGCCGGTAGATCACCTGGATTAGTACCTTCTGCTATTATTAAACTACTACCAGCCCAATCTTCCTGAAAGAATTATTTGATATTGAATGCATTGATACGTTATTCTTTAAAATTGCCTAAGTGACAGAGTAAAAGGCTTTATCTTCCCTTTGTCTTTTTCCTCTTTGGTTTGTGCATGACTTTAAAATAATTTGAATATTTCAGGAAGGCATTTTGTCTACTATTTTGCTGTTAGAAGTGTGTAACAGGAAGCAGCGATGATGAAGAGTTTCTTTCCTCTAACTTGTGAATCTTAATGTTTTATCTTCCAGGATTGCACAAATCCACGGTACTTAGCCGCAGGCTCTTCCAACGCTGTCAAGCTCAGTAGATTTTTTGATAAGGTAATGGCTTCAATTAAGTTATTTTTAAACTTAATTTCTATATTATCAGACTTTAAATTCTTTGTGAAATACTATGTCCCTTTTTT
This sequence comes from Ochotona princeps, assembly GCF_030435755.1. Classification (NCBI taxonomy): domain Eukaryota; kingdom Metazoa; phylum Chordata; class Mammalia; order Lagomorpha; family Ochotonidae; genus Ochotona; species Ochotona princeps. The sequence continues at coordinate 85,806,306 of NC_080834.1, read as the reverse complement.
GCTACGTCTGAAACTTCACCTCCTGAATAATAGTTGTTTTGATCTCTCTTATCAGTTGGTGTAATTACTCAAGGCTGCTGACGTATGTATTCCCTCACCAGTGTTCTCTAAGTAAAACCTGGATTTAAATGAGGTTTTTGCCTTTCCGATAAAAATAAATAAATCTTCAAAAAAAGCTATCCTTAAAGCAATTTATACTTACCCGTATCCTAGCTTTTTTTGTACTCATTCACGTACCCAGTCCACCCCTTACAATACGCAATAAGCCAGGGAGGTTCTGCTGTAGCCTTGAGTTCTTTCAGCCTTTCCATGGAAATGTTAGCGATTCTTGGTAAGATTATGCCATATTCTTGTTTCTCTGTCCTAACCTTTGCTTTTCCGTTGTTGACTCTGCTGGCATCACTGCATTGTCCTGCACTGGAATGAGAATGTCATGACTAAGCATACTGGTAAATTTGAGCACTACTTGTCTTTTCTTCCACAAGGCCACGGGCTGCAAAGTGCAAAGAATTAACCAAGTCTGAAGTTGTTGGCCCGATGTTGACATTGCTTAGTAAAGTAAAATGGAATGTGTTTCATCATATATTACTGGAACACATTAATTTGTGTTTCATCATATATTACTGGAACACATTAATTTATGTGTCACAGTAAGTGCAATCTCCTGATAAAGCCATTTCCTTCCTCAAAGCTTTTTTGAGAGTAATGTTTCTATTAACTGTTTAAATTTGATATTTGGCCCTCATGTTCAATGTATCAGTGTAAAATAAGCTCTGTTCCCCTTTTGTGTTGGTATTACACCACCATTAGACCAAATTTGGCTTCACTGCAAAACATCCTAACTGGTATGTGGCAAATAGGGTTTGGCTATGCCCAGATATTGGTTCACTGAATTCTTAGAGCCCCTAGTCCTAAAAGCTGAATAAATGATAACCTTCTCCATTTGCAACCATATGCTATGCAAATATCAGCAATTTCTAAATATACTATAACGACAACTATTCAGAAGCACTGAAAGGAATCTGAATTTCTCTTTTCAAACTTAAAATTTAAGAAGCAGTTATAGTGAAGGTGTGGAGAAAAGATTTATTTATTTTTATTGGAAATGCAGATTTTCAGAGAGAAGGAGATACAGAGAGAAAGAGCTTCCATTTGCTGTTTACTCCCCAAATGGCCACAATGGCTGGAGCTAAAGCAGTCTGAAGCCTGGAGCCAGGAGCTTCTTCTGGGTCTCCCACATGGGTACAGGGTTCAAAGGCCTTGGGCCATCCTCTGCTGCTTCCCCAGGCCTTAAGCAGGGAGCTGGATGGGAAGAGGAGTAGCCAGAACATGAACAAGTACCTATATGGGATCCCAGAGCTTAAGCATGGGGCAGATGGATGGGTGATTAGCTAATTGAGCCATTGCACCAGGCCCAAAATGGGAATATTTTTCACACTGTTGGTAGGAGTATGAATTAGTACAGCCTTCTGGAAAACAACATGCAGATTCCTCAAAAAGTAAAAACTGGAATGTGCATGTCATCTTATAATCCTGCTGCTGGGTATACTGAGTATATATGCAGAAGAAATTAAATCAGTCTGACAAAGAGACATCTGTGCTCCCATATTTATTGCCATGTTATTCATAATAGCAAAGAAATGCAAACAGACTAAATGTCCATCAGTTGATGAGTAGAGAAAGAACACAGGTATCTATCCACAGCGGAATATCATTTAGCCATAAAAAAGGGTGAAATCTTGTCATTTGTTACAACATGGATGGAAGTAGAGGTCTTTATTTAAGTGAAGCAAAAAAATCCAGATCCAGAGAGACAAATTCTACATGATGCCACTCGTATGTAGAATCTGAAAAAGTTTATCCCATAGAAGCTGAGAGCAGAATGGTATTTACCAGAGAGTAAGGAGGAAAGGGGCATGGAAGAGGAGGATACAGAGAAAGGTTGATGAATAATGTGCCAACTTAAGAGAAAAAAAATTCTAGTGTTCTTTTGCACAGTAACCTTATTATACTCATAGATGACAAAAATATTTTTTCAACAACTGGAAGAAAAAATTTTGAATGCTTTTACCATAAAGAAATAAATGAGAAGATAGTTTTACTCTGACTGGTACACTGCACAGTTTAAGTATATGAAATAATCATGTGATATTCCAATATGTACAATATATGTGTCCATTAAAAGTGTAAAAATGTATTTTGAAAACAAGACAAGAAAAACTTATGCTCGGTTTGGAAAGTGGCCTCTCCCCCCCATAGTATTTATATGTTTAAAGATTTGATTCATTGATATATTTGAAAGCACAGTAGAAAGAGAAGGAGGAGAGGGAGATAAAGAGATTTTCCATCTACTGGTTCACTTGGCAAATGCCATCAATAGCCAGGAATGCACACAGCCAAAGCCCGGAAGCCAGAAACTCCATCCAAATCTCTCGTGTTAGTGTTAGACGTTCAAGTACTTGAGCAGTCGTCTACTGCTTCTAGGGCACATTAGCAGGAAGTTAAATCAAAAACAGAAACTGAGACTCCATACTAGGCATTTCAGTATGAAATGCAGGTTTTCCAACTAGCAACTGAACCCACTGCACAATACCCACCCTCCCACAGTATATTCTTTAAATTTCTTCATCATGTATTAGCTGCAAAGTAAATAAAAAACAGCAAGTTATATCTGAGAGAAGCAGTAGGTTCTAAGCTAGCACAGTGCAACTTGTGAGGAAGCTCTATTTTAGAGCAGTTCTAGGAGTAGTTTGGTTAGTTCAAAGAAGGAAGCAAGATTTGGTGAGAGCGTTAGCATTGTGCCACAGCAGGTTAAGGCCTCACCTGTGACACTGGTATCCCATTTCAGAGCACTGGTTTGAGTCTGGCTGCTCTGCTTCCCATCCAGCTCCCTGATAATGCACTAGGAAGGCGGTAGAGAATGTTCCAAGCACTTGAAGTCCTTCCACCATAATGGAAAACCAGGATGGATCTGCTACCTTCAGCCTGGGCCATCCCAGCCAATAGAACCAATTAGGCCATGAATCAGCAGATGCTGGTTATGTCCGTCTCTTTCTCTGTCACTCTACCTTTTAAGTGAATAAATAATTTTTGTAAAAAAGGAAATATTTTTTTAAAGTTTAAACGATTAGATTTTCCTATCCTGCTGTGGAGAGAAGAAAGGGAATCAGTGCTTTGTTGTTGCCTGTGGAGTCAAGTGTTTCAAAATAAGCCCTCATCGGGAACTGGTTTTCTATTCTGGGACTAGTAAAGACAACCTTGTCCTGGGTCTCTTGTGGCTAAAAGTAACCCAGTCAGAGTCTCTGAGATGGAATCTGGATGATTTGGTTCTCAGGCCAGTGAGAGGGAGCTGGCCCAGGCCTGAAGGAATATACTCTACTCTCATTCAGAAGAATTCTAAGCTTCCTGATTCCAGACTCAGTGTTTTATTTTTAAACTCCAGCTATTCTGTATCCTTATCTGACTACTTATCAGAACAGCTATAGGTAAGAAAAAACACTGCCTGTCAATCATTGATGTTTCACAAATATTAGAGGAAAACTCATTATTTTTTAGAGTGTTTCTGACCACTTGAAAGCATGCCACTCTGAAACATGGTACATTAGAAAATTAGGATCTGCTTTCAGTGGTAGCGATGGGTAAATGCAGATACATCTGTGGCCCTAACTTGTTTCTCCTACTAACCAAAATACAGATCATTCTAAACTTAAGGATGTAGATTAAGTTCATAAAGGAAAGCTAATTGGCTGCTTTTGATGTTATATCATTTGTCTAACTTGAGGGTATACCAAATTTTCACTCTTTACTATTTGGGCTTGGTGGGTTACCACATTGAACAGACTGCTCTTTAAGGAATAACTACTATAATAACCAAGTATTTACTTATCTTCTGGGAATTCTGTTTGGTACATTTTAAAGGTGACTGCTACAAAAACCTACAAAGCCAGACTTTCTGCCATACTCTAGGAATTGCCTGGGAACTTGTGTCATCCTCTCATTGTTTAGTTGTCTTTGCTTGTTTATTTATAATATTTAATTATTATTTAAAAAGCAGAGTTACTTGGAGGTGGAAAGAGAGATTGTCTGTCCCCTGGTTCACTGTCCAAAGGTACTCAACAGCCAAGACTAAGTCCACCCAAACCCAGTAGATAAGATCTTCATCCTAGTCTCTGGCATTGGGGAGCAGAACCCAAATATGTGAGCCATCCATCAGTGCCGCCAAGAGGTACTTGCATTAAGCTGCATGGGAAGATCACATTAGCTGGGGACTCAAACCAGGCACTCCTATGAGGGTGCTAAAGTCCTAAATTACAGCTTGAAGCCCTAGGCCACAATGCTCACCCACACACACACACTTATTTTTTGATATAGTCTTAATTTTTTTTTTGTAATGAACTAGATCTTTATGGAAATACTCTGCAACCCTGGTGTCAGTAGCACCAGATCTTAACCCACTACACTAAATGTTCAGGGAACTCTATCTCTCCAACCAGCCCCATGCTCTTCTCTCTCTTTCTCGTTTTTAGTCACACTTCTCTGGTGGACAGGTGGCACTACAGCCCAACCCTTCCTCTCCCCTCCAATCTCAGGGACCACAACTCCTCTAGCATGGCAGAGGTGTGGGACAAAGAGGGCAAGGAAGAAGAGTTAGTCACATAAGGAGAGCGTCTATGCCTGCACTTAGAGCAATGGGAGGCCACCCTGCCAAGAGGGGCCCCTCAAGTGAACCGCCAGCCCCACCACCCCAGGAAGGTCAAATGCAACACCCCCACCCTGCCAAGGGAGGGCATTATATCATCAAGCAGTGCTGAGACAGGCATAGCCTCTAGAGGAAGCCGAGGCCACAGTGTGTTTAAGTGTGAATGATAAATGGGTCCTGCAGTTCACATTAATTCTCTCAGCTAGCTGTGTTCTTCATCGCATGAGTTGAGTAGTCCACTCATTCTCTCTATCCTCGTTAGTGGCCATTTCAATCACGTGTACTAAGCCCTTAAAATCTTTGTTTCTCACAGGTCATAGAGAAGAGATACTTTCTAAGGGACAGTAACCAGGTTGGTATCTACCTTTTCTTAATAAAATGGGTCTTAAATTTGGAGGAAAATATTTCCAAATTTATTTTCAGAAGTGTTTCCATAAATTTGAGGGAAACTCTTTGTAGGCAGAAGCAGGTTACTTTGCACTGTACTGTTAAACCTGAAAGGAGAAGTGCTAAGGAAATAAAGATCCTGAAACAGAGTCGTTCAAAGATAAGGTAACATGAAGAAATGACAAAGGAAAATAATTTAATTGGGACTCCAACAGTATATATACAGAGTTTATCAAGAATCAAATAATTCTGGCCCGGCGGCATGGCCTAGTGGCTAAAGTTCTCACCTTGAACCCGCCGGGATCCCATATGGGCGCCGGTTCTAATCCCTGCAGCCCCACTTCCCAACCAGCTCCCTGCCTCTGGCCTGGGAAAGCAGTCGAGGACGTCCCAAAGTCTTGGAACCCTGCACCCCATATGGGAGACCCGGAAGAAGTTCCTGGTTCCTGGCTTCAGATCAGTGCAGCACCAGCCCTTGCGGTCACTTGGGGAGTGAATCAATGGACGGAAGATCTTCCTCTCTGTCTCTCCTCTCTGTATATCAGACGTTATAATAAAAATAACTAAATCTTTTTAAAAATCGAATAATTCATATGCAAATTGAGATGTTGAGTATTATGAAATTCATCTTCATCCTTTCCAATTTTTTTTTAACTTACTTGAGAGGCGAAGGGAGAAAGAGAGAGCTTCTGCTCTACTGGTTCATTCCCACAAATGCACATAATGTTTGGGGCTGAGCTGGGACTGAAGCAGAGGTGGAGCACAGTGCAGGTGAACCACATGGGTGGCGGCCACCACTGCCTCCCAGCACCTGCACTGGTAGGAAAGCTGGAGTGCAGAGCCAAAGCCAGGAGCCAAGCCCAAGAAGTGAGTGTCCCAACCACCAACCTAAATGCCGGTCCCCTTTTGTAATTAGATGACAATCACATTTGCTTGGCAGATTTTTTCCATGTCGGCTGAATTTCTTTATACTTATTCCTCGCGTGGTGTGAGTAAAAGCTTGTTTTTTTAAGGAACAACAGGCTGACATATAGAAAGGGAGAAACAAAGAAAAACATGTAAAAGGCTACCAGTATTTGAACTTTTCCAGCTTGAGATTTAACATGATTATCTTTCATGCCTACAGATTCCAGGCTTTCCTGATCGAAAAAGGTGTGGGGGAGGAACGTTGAGGAGCCTTCATTATTACTGAATTACACTTATCCTGGGGAAGACTGAGCAAGCAGTGGCCGTGTTCACAGCTTTCCTCTTGCTGTGTCAGTTATTGACATCACAGCCTTTTAATCAAATCATCTTAAAGTGCGAGCCTTCAGCCCTCACCCTCTAATGGAAAAATGAAAAGAAGTGACAACGTGGGAGGTGCGGACTTTTCCCTGGCTCCCTCTGCTCCTCACCTTTCTGTCCCTGTTTATAGATTCTGTAAAAGCCTTGTAGAAATATGAGGTATTCTCAGAATGATGTGGTAAATGAGCAGTGACAAAGCGCTGCAGAGAAAATGTACTCTTGCCCAGGACTGGAGGGTTTTTATGGCTCTGTAATTTCCTGATCTCATTGCTGAAGGCTTAATTAAGTGCTTCAGAAATGTATCTCTATTGTTTTGCCTTCTTGAGAGGAAAGGTTATGTTAACCATCCCTCAGTGGTCCACCCCAATAATCTCATTTTCAAGAAAGCAAAATGGTGTTATTTGATTGTCTCCCCCATCATTTCTCTCTCATTCTCTTTCTCTCCCTAACAGACACACACACACACACACACACCTAAAAATAGCAACCCTTTCCTCCAGCTCCTCTCCTTTGCAAATAGCTTGGTGGCTGAGAGAAATGGAATGAGAGCTGGAGTTAAATATAAATGCAGATTAATAATACATAGACCAGCAGTCAGAGAAGAAAGAATTCTATGGGAAACTGACAGCTCCTCTCTCTAGGTTGCAGCTGACTGCAGTCTGTCCTGGTGTTTTCTGTCTGGAAATGGGTAAGGTGAAACCTAAGCCCTGCTCAGAGGCAGCTAGAGAGTTACAGCCTCTTTGGTATTTATGTTCTTGAAGGAAAAGTCAACGTCTGAAGTGTCATTTAACTAAACTCAATGAATAGCATGACTCATGTATCAATAATGTATTCGGGGAGAAAAGTAAAAAGTTCCACCATCTCACATTTACATAAATTATGAACTAGGATTTTTCAATTTCACAATCACTCCAAAACTTTTGGGGAATGTAGGCTGTGTCTCTGTGTGTGCGCTTGTTTAATTTACTTGGCCCCATTTCTTCCTTAACATATAAACCTAGTTTCAAAAAATTTACATATTTACTGTCTTGTCAACACTTGGTCACCCATATCCTCTCTGGTTTTGTTACAGATCTCTGCACTCCTTTTTTCTTGCATTTTAAAAAGTAATAATAGTAAGTGCTCAGTTTCATTTCTTATTTTAAAACTAGAGAAAAACCACAAAGCTCACTTTCTGTTCCATTTTAATGAAATTTCAGAAGTGCTCTGGAAATCAAGGTATGCTGAGAAAGGATATTAAAATGAACACATTAAAGAATCCCTTTAGAAAGGCAGCCTTAGGAATTTGGGATAGGATTCCTAAAGCACTTGTCTTCATACTGTTCTCAAGCTTTCCCCATTTCCTTCCTTCCTTTTTTGACATTAAGGCCAAGCTATGAGAATCATGATTGCTATGTTGAATTTGCCACAAGTGTGCTGTGGTAGAGGCTTCGCAGTTGGGAAGTAGGAAGCAAATGCGACACAGACACCTAAACCAGTTGCAACACTTGGTATTTCTTTTGAATAACAACAATAAAATCTAAAAGCCCTTTTACTGTGTGTTTAAATGTGATTTGGCTCATAAACTCATTCAGGACTCTCACTCTAAAGTCGTAAGATGAGAGGTACTAGAGGATGGAAACTTAGTCCAATTATGGAGCTAAGAGAGGCCTGGTGGGAGATGCCTAGACCACTGTGGGAGTGGGCGAAGTTGCTATAAGAAGATAATTCTTTAAATTTTTTAAAAGATTTATCTATTTTTATTAGAAAGTCTGTCCGCTAGTTCACTCTACAAGTGACCGCAAAAGCTGGAGCTGAACCAATCGGGATCCAGGAGCTTGCTCGGGGTCTCCCTTGCAGGTATGGGGTCCCAAGGCTTTGGGCCGTCCTCTACTGCTTTCCCAGGCCACAAGCAGGAGCTGGACAGCAAGTGGAGCAGCTGTGACACGAATCAACACCCATATGGGATCCTGGCACATGGAAAACGAGGACTTTAGCCACTAGGCTACAATGCTGTGTCCCAGATGATTCTTGAGTCTTTACAAAAACCTGTGTTTAGACCCAGTTCTCTGCCTCCCAGCTCATTCTGTGATTCTTATTCCACATGCATTCTGCGCTTGCCTCCCCAGCTTCACAGATGCCAAACAAGTGGGGCTCCTGAGCTTGCCTTGGAACCTCAAAAATGTGAGCTAAATAAAGTCTCTCCTTATAAAGTTAGTTACCTTAGATATTTTATTATATTGACAAGAGGCTAACAGATCATTCTTTTTCTTACTAAAAATAAAATCCATCCCTATTTATTTTCTCCTTTATAAATGAAAAGTAACACATTACTAACAGCTCCAGTGCCTGCTTTGTAACAACTGTATTCTTCAGCCGAGTTTCTCTTTGCTGCTAGGCTTGATCCTTTCAATTATAGTTTTCTAAGATTATTTTTAATAATGTAAGTATTAGTATGTTTCAAGTAGCAGTAGCAGAAAAAATAAAACTGCCAAAATAAATTTCATTTGCCAGTTACTTTGTAAGAATGTTTTTTGAAGGCTTGGCACATCAGATTAATGGCCAAAGTCCTTGCCTTGCATGCACCAGGATCCCATATGGGTGCCAGTTTGTGTCCCAGTTGTCCCACTTGGGGAGTGAATCAGCTGATGGAAGATCTTTCTCTCTGTCTCTCCTTCTCTCTTTAAAAATTTGACTTTCCAATAAAAATAAGTGATTCTGGGCCCGGTGGCGTGGCCTAGCGGCTAAAGTCCTCGCCTTGCAAGCCCCGGGATCCCATATGGGCGCTGGTTCTAATCCCGGCAGCTCCACTTCCCATCCAGATCCCTGCTTGTGGCCTGGGAAAGCAGGAGAGGACGGCCCAAAGCCTTGGGACCCTGCACCCGCGTGGGAGACCTGGAAGAGGTTCCTGGTTCCCGGCTTCGGATCGGCGCACACTGGCCCGTTGCGGCTCACTTGGGGAGTGAATCATCGGATGGAAGATCTTCCTCTATCTCTCCTCCTCTCTGTATATCTGACTTCGTAATAAAAATAAATCTTTAAAAAAAAAAAATAAGTGATTCTTTAAAAAAACTGTTTTTGAATAATTTTTTTCCAGGACTCCTTCAGAACTTAGAAAAATTATTTCTGGTTATGGACAAGTATAAATACAAGACCAGTTTTTTTGTCTTGGGATAGTGTTAATTAAACTCTCAGGTTTTTCAAATATGAAATTCTTTTTATTTATAATTTTTAATTAATATTAGATTTTCAGAGTCATGTCACAATTATAATATGCACATTCATTCTCCTATTAATATAATAGAAATACAGATTAACAGACTCACAATGAATATTTCTGTGCTTGTGACAGTTGAAAGTAGATTATAAGTTGTTCTGAAAGTAATTTTTTACTTCTAATAACTGATTCAATGGTATTCTATATTATGTTCAGGATGGTCTCACAGTAGATTCTTTTTTGTTTGTTTTTTTAATTGTTAAGAAAGCAACTAAACAAAAATATTTTTGCAAACCAAAACAAAGATAATATACATAGATACACAAAATTACACACACCAAAAAAAAAAAAACTAAATGTAATTCCTAGATTTAATTCTAGAAATGTAATGATGCCCCCATCTTTCTGCAGCCATACCATCCTAAACAGACCCATTCTCACCTAAATCTGAATCACCTTACTTTCTTGATGGGACAAGTTGCTAGAAATATAGAACGTTCTTCCTCCTCACCACCTGTGATAGTTGTAACTAATATTCTGAATCATTGTGTTAAGTTTATTGCCACTCATCTTTTAACCTTCTATGGGCATGGCCTAAAAATTTGGGCTGCTCTCCATCTTGCTAATGGGGCTCAGGACATACCATCCCTAAATACAACACCATGGCTTTGAGAAAACTAGAGAACAGTACTCACTGCTTGCTCTCACCACTGAAGCAAGCCAGAAAACGCAGCTGGCCTCTTCTGAAAGAGGTCCGTATGCCTTTGTTCTCTCCCTATAACCAGAGAAAGGGAGCAGCCTTAGCCACAAAAATAGAGATGCCAAATGAATCTTAATAAACAGGCCTTCCTAGGCTCATCATCAGTGAGTATCCTTTGCCTCCAGTCGTACTTCCACACAACTGTCCATTCGCAGGTTTGTTTGAGTCTTTATTTCTAACAGTTCCCATGTCACAATAAAACTTACATTAAGTATGTTTGTGTGCTTTTTTCTCTTGTTAATCTGCTTTTTGTTATAGGTGTATCATTCATGAAGTTAGTAATAGGTTGTCTCCTACATGCTCCGGAAGAGCTATTCACAGAGGTTGATTGATGTTGGCTTCCTATTGAGTTCTCAGAATTATATGGATTTAAAGCATTCGTAATCTAAGTATCATGGTGCTAATGTTTTTATTTCCATTCTGGAAGTAGACATCATGGAACTGATGGACTGGACTGAGACAAAGAGCTCCCAGGTGCCACCAAGGTCAGTGTATCTAGTCTTCTTTTCAACAGTGTGTGCTATAGCACCAACATAGGTAGGACTCTGCGTGATTATTCAGTGGATAGTGGCTTCATTGAATTTTTTAAAAGTACAAGGTGTATCTTATTTTAAGATGTTTGAAGGTCTAACAGGATGTCTGCATTGATTTAATATCTGTTGAAATTCAAAGGAGGATACTGTTTGAGAAAAGGGAGAGAAATAAATTAAAAATTCATTTCTCCGTAGTCAAAACACTGAGCTAAAGTACTGTGGTGGCACAGGAAGAGATCCAGGAAATCTCGACCTCTGCTTTCATTATTCCACATTATTATGTTTGTCTATGTGAAATAATCTAGAACCAGAGTGCCAGGACCATCCCCCATGGAATACAGGTAGGATCACATGGTGAGTTACAACTAACCTGCACTTCCATTTAAGGATTTAACTCAATGACTTTCAAACCCATCAGGATATTTTAAAAGTTCCCTGAAGTGTGCTTTTTAAAATGCAGATTCCAAGATTTTGTATCTGCCCTTCCCAAATTCACCCTTTATCCCAAAGGCCAGGTTTATTTTTAACAGGCAAACCAGATGATTCCAAAGCAGGTAGTGTGGATCTAGCCTTTTAGAATGACTATGAAGAAAGCCATTCAAAAGTAGAGGATACATTGAGGACTCTTTATAAGCACTATTATAGCAGTTTGTCAAAATTTATCTTGGACAGTCTACATGATCTCACCTCAGTGAAATGACCTGATTCTGCTTGAGCCTACACATGCCAAGATGAACATGAGGTGTTTGTCAGGCTGCCTGCTGGCAAAATAGGAAGCCCTTATCTTTGATCTACTGCTATCATTTTTATCACAGCCACTTTCTTCCCTGCACGTCTGTCTTTTTCATCTAAATATATCTATTGGTAAATAGTTCCTTCCTTATACAACATGCTATTCTTGTACAGTGTTTGCTCAACTGGATAACCACTAAGGTTTATCAGTGAGTAATGGTGGAAAGCATAACTCCCTCAACTCCAACCAAGAAGTAAAACCATGATCAATGCCATCTTTTGCTTGGAGATGATCCTGGATCAGCTCCAACTCCATTCTAGAGTAATGGTTCTGCAGACTATAAATGCTGTGCCTCACATTGCCCTGTAACAATCCCCAGCCTCCAGGATGCAATGTCCAGCTTCCTGGTGTGTGTCAGTGGTCTTCAGTTTGGAATGCAGCCAAGTATCCTCTCCAAGATGTGTAATAAGCACAGTTTTAAGAAAGCCATTTTCCAGATAGTGTTCATATGTCTGTATCTAGTAAAATGGATTTATTTGTGAATGTAGCTCAATGCTAGTTCTTTCTTCCTCTAGTTTCATAATCCCCTTGTTTTCCATTAAAGAAAATAATACTATGATGTGTCTCCCCAGGGGATAAATGTCTCCGGAGTGTCTATAAAAGAATTCTAAATACTTGCTTTATTTAAGAATTTTGCCTGTTCCATTTCCTAAAACCATTTAAGGGAAAAAAAATGCCAAGTCCCTGTAAACAAAACAAAAAGGACTTTAGTAAGAAATAGCCAAATCCGAACCTATCACTGCAGCCCAACTGGTTAATCAATGATGCTGGCATCCTCTATCAGAGTGCTGCTTCAAGTCCCGACTACTCCACTTCCAATCCAGCTCCTTTCTCATGTTTCCTGAGTAGCAGCAGATGATAGTTCAAGTTCTTGGGCCCCTGACACCCATATGGGAGAAACTTGGATGGAGTTCCAAGCTTTTGCCGTCAACCCAGTGCAGGCCCAGCCATTATGGTCATTTTGGAGAGTAAAACAGCAAATAGAAGATCTCATTCCATCTCTCCCTCTCTCTGTCACTCTGCCTTACATAGTCTTTATTTTAAAATGCCCAAAGCTGTAGCACATTCATTTGTGGTAAAGCTTCTGTTTGGTTTTATCAAAATGTCAAAATGAGAATCAAAAATTTTTTAGCAAGAAATTGTATGGGCATACATAAAATTAACATTTTTATTTCCCCAGCCCTTTCTGAGTAAATGAGCTGGGCAAAACACCTCTACATGAAAGCATACTATTTAATTAAAGTGAATGACTCCAGTAGCTGAATAATGAAGCCTTTTCCAATGAGGTTTCCAATTATTTGCCTTCAACACAATTAAAGAAGAACCTAATTGAGTTGCTGACTGATAGATCATTTAAAATAATGTTTAATGAGAGATCACTTTATGATTATTTTTAAACATATTTAATACAGGAAGAATGATAGTGTCACAAAATTCCTTCCATTTATAGATCAAACTTTTACATCTATAAAACCAAGAAAGTAATACAGGTTCTATCTCATTTTAGAAATAAGTATCATTCTTTTGAGGATATATGAATTAAAGGGGGAAGGATAGACATCCACCTCATGAAAAGAACCATTTCCAGAAAGATTGGTATTTTTATACTGAATAATTACATATCTAAGTGTATGCTGTTTGCAGGCCCCTGTCCCAAAGAAATCTTCCATTCTCCTGAGAGTGCAAAACGTGCTGAAAGCATTCTGGGAGGTTCCCAGGAAGGCTTGAGCTTTTATCACCACTTATTATACTTGTTTCTCGTGTCTGTGGATTCCAGACTTTTCTTGGAGGGATTCTGCAGTCAACTTCCTGTCTTGTGCTAGATCTGGAAGAAGCAGACACCTGCCATCTCTAGTTCCTGCTGTTTCTGAGTGTCTCTGCCTCACACATTCACCATATTGGTTCTCCAGATTCAGCCCCCTGTTAGTACCGCTCACTGCTTTAATACTGTGGCTCTGCTGGAGTGTCTTTTTAAGTGCCAATCGCCCTGTTCAGCCCTTCTATTTCTCCTGCTTCAATGTCTGCCAAAGCTCTCTGCTTCCAGAAGACTTCCCTGTCCCTCCACTTGGCTATTTCAGTCCACCGTCCTAACCACAGCTCTTTGAACGTACCGCATACCACTTTTCTGTCACTGCACATGCTGTTCCCTCTGCTCAATACCCTTTCCATCTGACTTTCAATTGTGTGTAATTTGGCACAGACATCATCTCTGATAAGGCTTCCCTGGGCCTACTAGCCTGGGCTACGTGCCCTCCCGTCTCTCTTGTAACACCCTGGTCTCTTTCCTATCACAGTGTTTACATCTGTTATAATAGTCTTCCCAAGTTATTAAGTTAATGAATGAATGTGAGATTGTTTTAATTAAAATGGAAAATCATTAGAGATATAGGACTATCAGTGCTATATTTTGTTTATTCTCATATCCCTTGTGTGTATGGCTCAGTGTCTGGAGCACAGGACTTACAATGAAAATACTGGTTTTGTTGAACCATTGTTACAAAAAACAGGAGAAAAAGTTAACCTGCCTGTGGAGCAATCCCTAAAGTTTTGTGAGATCTGATGGGATTTTAATTGTTTCCAAGACCTTCAAAGCAATAGCAATCTAAACAAGAGTCCCTTAACTAATTTCTTACTCCTTCAGATGTCACACCTCAGGAAAGAGAGCTGAAAACATTTCTTAAATCTGACTTCAAAAGTGGTTCAATAGAGCACAGAATGTGGATGGAAAACTAAGCAATGAAGTTTTGTCTTTGCATCTCATTGGCTACCACTCTTTCTTTCTTTCTTTCTTTTTTTTCTTTGTAATGACACAGGTTAACTTCCAAGATCCAGAAATTCAAGACCCAAGGTACTCATAAGCTCAGATACACATGAGATGTTTTCCTTGAGTTCACATTCCATTGTGAGTCTACATACTATAGGAACAGTGAAAACTTAACCTTAATGAAGCTGGGGTCTGCTTCCCACTTCCTTCTACGTTTGCATTTTATACCTTCCAGAAACACTAACATCCCAATGTTATCTCTCTGTGCTGGCATTATGCTGAGCTGTCCTATATGCTGCTAGTCTGAAAGAATCAATCCACAGTTTGTTGCCACTTGTTTATAAAAATATGGCCCCTTTGGCTTAACTAGATGAGCACTTGTACATACAAGCAAATCACTCAGCGGCTTCTGCCATGTGACAGGGCTTGGCGACTTTTGGAAATTGGTTCATTTCCTAAAGCAGAGGGTCTCAAAGTGGCTGTTGATAGCCATCTAAAAGCTGCCAACAGGTTTTCTGATTGCCACCTCAAAATTCAGCTGTGTAAAACACAGCTTTCTAGGGTCAGTGTGGTAGCACAATGGGTTAGGTTTATGGCACCCGCATCCCTTATTGGAGCACTGGTCCATTCTGATCAGGTTCCCTACTAATGTACTTGGGAAAGCAAGGGGAAATTGTTCGAGTATATGGGCCCTGTGTCCCCAGTGGAAGACTCAGATGGAGTTTGTGGCTCCATCTGAAGTATTTGGAATCTATCTCTTTTCTGCCTTTCAAATAAATATTTACTCTCCCTCAACAGATTTTTTTTTCAAAAATAAAAATCATTCTATTTGCTACTGATTCTGTGGATCAGCACTTTGGGTTTGGCTTAGCTGGTGGTACTACTAGTCTTTCCTACTATCACAAATGTGCCTGGAGTTGCTAGCTAGGTTGCCTCAATCCCTGGGGGTAGTATCGGATGTGCAGGGATGTTCCCTGAATCTCTGGAGGCTAAAAGAGTTGATTTGTATGAGGTCTTATGCTGTAAAATGGACCAGTTTCTTAAGCACAAGCACTTTTAAAACCTCCTGTACCAAGTTTCTTACTATCATGTTTGCTGTTGGGTAAAATAAGATTAAAGGAGGTTAAAAACAAAAACAAAACAAAACCTCTATTTCTTATTGGGAGAAGCAGGTAAGTCCCATTCAGAAAAGCACACATTAGGGCAGAATTTAGGTGTTTGTTTAGTCTACCACAGTGGTTTGTTTCTTTCCTTTCTTCCTTCCTTCCCTTGATTTTCTTTCCCAAACCTGCCGGCCTCCTTCCTTCCTTCCTTTCTTTATAATTCCAGTTGATAACATTTAAATATCAAAGTTCTATATTATCTTGAAAATTTACTCAGTGCACTTTATTCATATCCATTTCTTTCCTGATATGCTTCATTTGAGTTTGTAACAATAAAGCCTAGTTTTATAAGATTATGGGGGGGGGCAGCCTGTGCGGTAGCCTGACAGCTAGGATCCTTGCCTTGCATGTGCCAGGATCCCATGTGGGCGCTAGTTCATGTCCTGGTGGCCCCATGTTCCATTCAGCTTCCTACTTGAGGCCTGGGAAAGCAGTCAACGACGGCCCAAAGTCTTGGGACCCTGCACCTGCATGGGAGACCCGGAAGAGGCTCTTGGCTCCTGGCTTCGGACTGGCTCAGTTCCAGCCATTGCAGCCATTTGAAAGTAAATCATCGAACGGAAGATCTCCCTCTCTGTTTCTTCCTCTCTGTATATCTGACTTTCCAACAAAAATAAATAAATCTTTAAAAAAGAGGGAGAGAGATTGTTTTGTGGAATTAAATGAGGTAATGTCTGGAAAAGTACCAAGCAGGTACTGGATTTGTTTCCTTCCTGCCTGAGTACACCTAGCCACAAAGTTGCTGCTTTGCAGTGATGGAAGAACAGTCAAGATGATGGACAAGAGAGTTTTGGAGAAGGTAGCTAGAAAATGATCACTTGGTCTCTTTGTAAAAGGATGAGACATTGGGGAACAAAAAAAGAAATATAGGAACATTAAACATCGTTCAAGGCATTAAAAAAGAGCAATGGTCAGCCGCTCCATTTGCTCCAAGTGGCATGCTTCCTTCTCAGAAGAGTTCTCCAGTTCAACCAGCTGAGCACATCCTGGGAGACACTTGTGTGCTTCTGCTCCCTGTTTCCAGGCACCTCTGGGCAAATACTTGGACTGGGGTCCATTGCTTCGCTGCTCTCCAGTTGGGGGTGAGACCTCTGTCCTAGGAGCTCCTTCCTGGCCTGAGTCAGGACTGAGCAGAGAATCATCCAGAACACCCAGAAGACACAAAGCAGCACAATTTTTTTCCAAATTGGTACAAATTTTCAGCCCTTGCAGTAAGCTCCCTTTTAACTGGATCAAATATTTGGGTGAGTTTTACCTCAGGTAAAGAGGAACTAGGATTTTGCCAACCCCCAGAAACAGCCTGTGCTTAATGAAAAACCAAAATGAATTGTGTAAGATGTTTGGAGGTAAGTTCATTGGACTTTCTACCTAAAGCGCAGTGGGGCAATTTTTCTGGTCACTTATAGTGACCTGCTCACCAGTGAGGCACAAGAAAGAGGTAGGGTGGTTTGAAAGAGAAACACAGCATTTGAAAATTTTCCAGTCTCTCTAGACCCGGGTTTCCTCAAGTTCCCACACCTGCAACAGAAGGAAAATGGCGGAGTTGAAGGTAAGAAACTAGCTGGCAGGTTCACTGTGGCTTTTTCAGGCAGAATTTAGGAAAGCTGGGAATTCCAAGTTGTTGGATTTGGAAACTATTCAGAGGTTTCTCTGTGTTATCTGTGACATAACGTAAGTTCATGGAGAGGGGAGATATGATGAAGGAAAGCACTCTGCTCTCATGAGCCATCTTACCTTTGTTCATTTCAAGCCTCAGGAATTTGTGTATCTCCAAGGAACACCGCCCCACCATGGACACACATGTTTCTCACTATGGCTGTTTCCCATCATCCTATTACTGCAGCCTCTTGGACTGATCCCAGCCCACCTGTTAGAGATACTTAATCTGTTCATTTACTTTGAAGTACAAAATTATTCCTTGGCCAGAAGAAGCCCTAGCACCTCCACTAGAAAATACCTCCTTTTTATTTGATGTGTAATTGAGAAGTTTGTATTGGTGATATATGTGTTTTTATGTGCTAACCATTTAAACAAAGAGCAAAATGTTATACGTGTATTTTATAGATGCCTAATGCTGTTTAATGAACAACTAAAGCTCATCAACATTAAGAGATCTGCCCAACATCCTTCTTATAGACAAAAAGGTTGTCTGAATCAGAAATCAAATTCAAAGAGAAGCCTCAGTGGCTCCTACTAGATAGAGTGACTCGTTAAAGCCAGAAATAGGGACTATGTTGCCAGTGTCCACACCTTACCTAATACTCAACCCACACTTGGATCAGGCCTCAGACGTGCCGGTAGCAGTAAACAGCACTGCCCAGGACCATGGTTCATGCCAGGTGGGCCAGACTGCCAAGCTTCTTCCCAGATGCCTTGCAACTGGTACTAAGTTTGAAGATTCATACAACTTCCTATTTGATCAGTATCCTGAAAACACTCAACACTGGAGTAGAAGAGTGCTTCTGTAGCTTCAGACCTGAGAATTAACTCTCATTCTTTCACTGAGAAAGTACTATGTGCTAGGGCCAGGAGCCAGGACAAGAACTGGGCTTAACCTATGTAAAGAACAGCTTTCTAATGGAGAATGCTCTTGAGCTGAGTCTTTAGCTAGAAATTGCCTAAATAAAGAGTGACACCAAAGAAACAGTCCCAGGTCAGTGCAGGCAGAAGGCCCTGAGTATTCTGGGACTTGGAATGGTTCAGGCAAATTTGAATTGCTAGAGGGACATCCCAGCCAGAGAGAGCCAGGAGGTGGCTAAACGTACTCATTTGTATCTTGGGTTGAAGAGAGGGCAGCCAGAGGAATAGACATGCGGGTCAGCATGTCCTGGATGGTAGTTGAAATCTTGGCAGAGGGAAAGTACACAGGAACTTATTTGCTAATGAAAATCCCATGAGGGAGTTCAGCAGAGGGTGGAAACATCCCAACTGTTTACAAATAAATTCTAGCTACATCCTTATCCTGCTGTAATTTTTGAGCAAATTATTATGCAGAGCAGCAGCACGACAGTCTAAATTGCATGCTGGTCTTTGTTCTCAGTTTCAAAGACATACTTCCCGGCCTGCTGTCTAATCTCCATAAAGAAAGGTTAGTTTAAGAGGTCAGGAATCTAAACATAGAAAGTCACAGTACATCATACGCCATCCAATCCACAAACATTAGGTAATTTTTAAACCTTAATTTATTTTACTTGTTCATTTTATTGAATATGTCAATACAAAGCCTAAAGTAAAATCACAATTCTATAAAAGCCTAATTGTAGGAAGAAAATTCAAAAGATAAAACAGTAACATTTTAAATGGACCACCCTAGGTTTTCTTAGGTAAGTTGCTTCACTTCTCCTAAGCTCGATTTCCTTATTTCTAAAATGAAGATCTGGTTTAACACTCAGACTTTGTCACTCCATCACCAATAACTGACTTCAGGTCTGTTTTTAGCTAGCTTCTGGAATGATTCTAATGATTAATCAGACAGGACCAATGATCCATGTGATTAGCTCCATATTGTTGCAGTAACAAATTGCCACTCATTAACTGGGTAAAAACAGCACAGATTTATTATTTTATGTTTCTGGAGGTCAGAAATCTGAAACCAAGGAGTAGGGATTCAGCCTAGTAGTTAGTGTTACCAACGAAGCTTGGTGGCTTCTTTACTCAGCTCAGTACAAAATTAAAAAGCCAGGAAACAAGCAGAAGCATGACAGAATCTTTACTCCAAGCAAAGCAGTAGGAAAACAGGGCCCCACAAAGACGTAGGGAAGTGGAGTGTCTTGCTAGACCCTGCTTTTAGGGGGAAATAGCTTTTTTTCCTCAGTCATGAACATAGTGAGGGGTAAGAGGGACGCAAGTGTTTGGGCTGATAAAGAGTGGCATCTTGGACGAAAGCATTCAAGTCACTGTCTTGTCTTATTCTGGAAGTATGGCCTTCAGCCTCCTCCTCCCTAGGTCTGGGCAGAGAAGCAGAAGAGAAACTTCCTTCCCTTTGGTTTCCTTGGAAACTCCAAGATGTTGCTTTGCACAGCCAGTACATGTAGTGCAGACAGTGAACTGCGACTTGGGGTTCAGAAAGTAGGAACACCCCTCCTCTCCTTCAAAGGCCCTGGAACCAGCCTCAAAGCCTTGCCACATCACACATTGCAACTCCCAAGTTCAGTTCTTGGCTCCGGCTTCCTGTTAATGCAGACCTTGGGTAAGAGCAGTAGAATAAAAAAAATTGGCTTCCTGCTACCCACACAGGCAAGGAGGAATGAGTCCCTAGCACTGAGCTTCCACCTAGCCCTGTCTCAGCCACAGTGGGCAATTAGAGAATGAACTGGAGAATGGGAATCCTCACTTGCTTACTCTCTCTCTTTGCCTGTCAAATCATTTTTAAAAATCTGAAATCGGTATCACTGAGATACAGACAGGATGTTCACATGGCTGATTATTTCGGAGACACAGTGAGGTAGCTCTGTCTCTGGCTTCTCTGGAGCACATTCTTTTTCCTTGGCTTGTGGTCTCTTCCTTTATCTTCAAAAGACGAGCTTCAAAGCTCTGTTTTGTCAGCATATCAACTATTCCTGGTTTGCAATCAGCTCTGTTACTACCTCTGCCATAGAAGGCCACTTGTTATATATTTAAAAGACCCAAGACTAATCAGGACATCTTTCCTCAGCCCCAGATCCTTAATTCAATCTCAACTGCGAACATTTCTCTTGCTTTCAGAAGACACAAATTTCAGAGATTAAGACAGTCATTATGCCAACCTACAACAATGACCTTCCAGTTCCCCTAACAAACTGTATTTTAGGTTCCCATCCATGTTTACTAGAAATACTGAATTCTTTCCATAAGAAAGAAGGTAGCAGTAGATCCATCTCTACCTTGACTGCTCTGTTTCCTTCATGCTCAGTGAGAGGAAGTGAGGTATGCCATCTGCTCATCCCATCAGGTGTTACCTAGAGTCAGCGTCAGAAGGCACCACCTCATAAAGCTACTCTGACAAGTGATTCATATCCTGGGGACCATGTGAGAATGAAAAAGCTGTAGACGAGTCAGCTGCCAAAGAACTGATGGCAGTCAAGTCACATGAAGCTTGATAATTTATTCTTTTATTTAGAAGAATGCATATAATTCTTGGAGAAATGAAATCATATTTTTATTGGATCCAAGTATTCATAAATCTGAACTGAAGAAAACATACAAACACAGTTGCTTCATGTTAGATCGTTATTTCTGTAGAAAGCATATTTTTACATAATCACTGAACCAGCTGGAGTGGAGCACTTGGATTTTCAAAGATGATAAAAGTAGAGTTCAGGTTCTGTCCTTGAGCTTAAAGCCTCCAGCTGTGGAATGCCACTTCCTTAATTCACATGCCCCCAAGTGTTAGGACCACAGCATCGCAAAGCTCTCATAAACTCATCTGTAATTTTGCTCTCAAGATTAGAAACACAAAGTGATTTGGGAGTGACTTGGCATTTTCTGGCCCCTCCTCTGCAGCCAGGCTTTGCAGCTAGGATGAAGAGACGGATCCAGAACTCACACCTCTTTCTTGGCACTTGAGTGGCTTCCTTCCAGATCACCAACTGTTCCTTCTTTTTTCTTTTTCTTTTTCTTCTTTTTTTTTTTTAAGCACAGCCTGAATTAAATGCTTCGTAACATCTGTGAGCTCTCTTTCCCCTTGTTCCAAAAACACACAAAACCTTGGACTTTGCCCGGAGGCCAAGCAACTGCAAAGAAAGGGGAAAGCTAATGAGTAAGTGCCCCCACACCTGCCAGAAAGCTCAGCTGTACTGAACAGCACTCAAACCTTCTTTCCTCTCTTGTACAGACAGACAATGCAGCACTGGAACAAAGGAACGAACCAGAATATGTAGTAGCTTCCATCACAGGCTAGTCTGAAATTGCATTTCATAGAAAGAAGATCATTTGAGGTCGTTATGAATCTCAGCAGCTCAGATTCAACCCTGTTGATGGTGAGCCTGGGTTTCAATTTGAGAAAAGAAAATTGTATTCAGTGAAGAATCAAAACAACTGAATAGTCTCTGCCATTCCCAAAAGAAATCATTACAAACTGCGTGCTGCTCCTGAACAAATCCGTGTATAATAACCTGAAGATGAGGTAATGATAAATTTTCAGATATACAACATTTTCCATCTAAAGGTAAAAAGAATCATTTCCCTTTCATTTCTAAGTCATAACATTTCACATTTGATATGAATTCCAAATATGGGCACTGCCTATTTGATCATGGCCTGCGCATCAGCATAGCGTACCTAGCTCATTCTGCTACATGCTGTTGAGAACACTGGGGGACCTGCCCTTCACCCCTGCCATCCTTCTTCTCTTTCATAAGAAGATATACCTCAGGTGGAGCATTTCGTTCTCTGAGCCAGGCTATACTCTAACTATCCTAGGCTAAAATCATTTGGTGTTTAAGTTTGAGCAAAAAAAAAAAAAAAAGCGTTATTTTTTGCCCATGTAAGAATAAGCTCTTGAAGAGCCAGCATTGTGACTCAGCAGGTTAAGTTGATGCCTGCGATGCCAGCATCCCACATGCCTGTTGGAGTCCCAGGTGCTCTGCTCCAAATCCATCTCCCTGCTGATGCACCTGGAAAAGCAGTGGAAGATGGCCCAAGTCCTTGTCATCTTCCTGGCATGCTTGCCTGGAGTTCTAGGCTCCTGGCCTTGGCCTGGCCCAGCCCTGGCTATCGCATCTATTTGTGGAATAAAGCAGCAGATGGAATCTCTCTTTCTTTCAAATAAAATAAATAACTCTTAAAATAATAATAATAATAATAATAATAATCAAGAATTGGTTCTTGGTACCATTACTGTTACTCAGCAGGTTAAGTGGGGGCTTGCAACACTGGCATTACCTATCAGGGTGCCTGTTTGAATGCTAGCTGCTCAGCTTCAGATCCAGCTTCCTGCAAATGAGCCTGGGAAGGCAGTGGATGATGGTCCAATAGTTGGGTCGCTTCCATGCATGTAGGAAACCAAGTGGAAATTCCAGACTCCTGATTCTGGATGGCTCAGACCTGAGTTTGCAGCCCTTCAGGGAATGAACTAATGCATATAAGCTCCATCTCTCTCTCTCTCTCTCTCTCTCTCTCTCCTTCTCCTTCTCTCTCTCTCTCTATGTATATATAGCATATATATATAACATATATATATAACATATATATAAACATATGTGTGTGTGTTGCTTTGTCTTTCAAATTGATAAATACATGTTAAAAATAATTGACTGCATGAATAACTAAATCAACAGAAATCTCTTGAGCATCTTGTATGGGCCAAAACATAGGATACCTGGAAGTAAACTGTCATAGTCCTAGCCCCCATGAAGCATATAGGCCAGGAAATAAGCTAAGCAATGAACAAGAACTCTTAGGTTTGTTCAGCAATGTAAGAGTTGGTTCCAGGGGTTCCTCATAATTTTGTTGTTGGAAATCTCTCCCCTCTAGTTGTAAAGTTAAGAGATGTTCATTACATGTGTAGACAATGGGATGCTGGACTGTCTGACATTGTCTGTACCAACAATGTCAGGGTACACTTAAATAAGAGACTAATAGAATTATGATTCCTAATGAAGGATTACACTATTGTAGTATAATGGGGAAAATCTGTCGGGGGTGGGAGTTTTGGGGGGAATCCCAGCCTACATGAAACTGTACCACATAATTCAAAATTCAAAATAAAAATATATTAAAAAAAGAGAGATGTCCATTAGAGTAAGCTCTACTGTGTCATCAGGAAAAAGTTCCAGGCTGGCATTTGTCATGAAAGTCACATGTGTCCATGTCCACACAGATACAAATATATGTATATGTGTGCCAAATGTGATGGCGAGTGTTGGCTTTTGCTTGGAGCAAGACTAATTTGGAAGAATCTTTCTCACAAGGGTTTTGCTGACAGGTTTGAGCCATACTCCTCTTACCAGCTACTTTTTTTTTCTCCTTTTTTGCTTAAGAAAATGTAGGGGAAATTGAGTTCCAATCGCAAGTGAATTGCAATCTTTTCCCAGCAAGAGCCTAGCAACCTGCAGTTGAGGTGGTGTCTGATCCATCTCCCTCTCAGGAACTCCCAGATGGAACCAGAATGCAAGAAGCCATTGTTGGGATGAGATAATTAAGAACAAGTCCATAAATAAGCCAAGTACAGCTTAGAGTGGTGAGCTACCTCCATAGACTGTGCATGTCGTGAAATGCTGTTTAAATGTCATTCACGTGGGATTTGTGTCATTGTCCCTTACAGTACCTCTCTGGATTTGGGAACGAGTGTGCTTCAGAGGATCCTCGCTGTCCAGGCTCCTTGCCAGAAGGACAGGTATGAATACATGGAATTTTTAGAGATCTCCAACTTTAGAGGCCTGGATGACTAACCCTCAACTCCAAAAATTGCCTCTACCCATAATGGTTCATTCTAATTTAGCCTGTGAACAATCTAGAAGTTTTATAGGCCATTAGGACAATTGAGATACACAGCAATATCAATACAAAGTTGCAAATTGGATTGGTGGTTACCTAGTCAAAGCACCCAATCTAAATTGGAGGAATTTCCAAGAGGAACTGGAGGAACTTCCAACTTCCTCAAAGACTGCTACAAAGTGACTTCCTCAAGTTTCTCTTGAATAGAACATCACAACATAGAAAATAGTAAGGTACTTTTTTTTTAAAGATTTATTCGTTTTATTACAGCCAGATATACAGAGAGGAGGAGAGACAGAGAGGAAGATCTTCCATCCGATGATTCACTCCCCAAGTGAGCCACAACAGGCCGGTGCTGCGCCGATCCGAAGCCGGGAACCTGGAACCTCTTCCGGGTCTCCCACGTGGGTGCAGGGTCCCAATGCATTGGGCCGTCCTCAACTGCTTTCCCAGGCCACAAGCAGGGAGCTGGATGGGAAGTGGAGCTGCCGGGATTAGAACCGGCGCCCACATGGGATCCTGGGGCTTTCAAGACGAGGACTTTAGCCGCTAGGCCATGCCGCTGGGCCCCGTAAGGTACTTTAAAAGCATATGTAGATGGGGTAGGTATTTTGCATGGTGCTTAAGATGTTACCTAAGAGGCTCACATTCCATATTGGATGTGGCTGGACTTGAGTCCTAAATCTACTTCCAATTCTAACTTCCTGCTGATGTGAACTCAGGAAACAGCACCTGATGCATGGCTCAAATACTTGGGTTCCTGAAATCAATACAGGGGACCTAAATTGAGTTTTGGACTCCTGGCAACAACCTGGCTCAACTCAGGCCATTGTGGACAATTAGGGAGTGAATCAATAGATGGAGGTAGATCTCTCTCTATTAACCTTTCAAATAAATTAATAACATTTTAAATAAACAATGCATGCATAAAGATGCTCACATAAGTGTTGGTCATGATAATAAAAATATGACACAGAAGCATTTTTCAAAACCTTCTAAACTTTAAAAAAAATTATTTTCATTTTATTTGAAACAAAAAAAAAGGGAGGCACACAGAAGTCTCCCATCTGCAGTTTACTTCCCAAAGGCCTGCGAACAGGCAGAACTAAACCACTGCAAAGCCAGGAGAGTGGAACTCGTCCAGGTCTCCCATGCGGATACCAGCGACCCAACTACTTCTGCCATCACCTGCTGCCTTCTAGGGCAGGCATTAGCAAGAAGCTGGAATGAAGAACAGGGCCAGGATTGAAACCCAAGCCCTCTGGTACAGGATGATGTCTTCTTAAGTGGCATCTTGACTGTCGCACCAAATGCCTGCCCGTTTTGAAGACTATTTCTCGGCATAAATATGTTTATTATACTGTTTTCTTAGAAAGCAAGTGGAAGAAAGTGAAAGGGTTGGAGAGAGGGAATGAGAGAGAGAGAATAAAGAAAAGTAAGAAGGAGGGAAATACCTGATTATCTCAAGACCATATGTACCATAAATGCCCTATTTGGAAGCTGAGAATAGAAAGGAATTACTAGCATGTTAACGCAGGGTGTACCTGGATTGGGAGATAATGTGTGATAACATATGTTTTGCAAACTTTCTGCAAAAGGCATATGTTACATTTAGAATTATGGGTAAGAGTCATATAAGGAGTTATCCCAAAACATGTTTTTTGGCTGGGTAATGATTATATGCAGTTGCCCAGGAAGGATTCTTTCACCGAGACTTTGGGAAGGTAAGATAGTCTTTGGATTGGAGTGATGCTGTTTTCCTTTTTGTTTTGTTTGTTTGCCATTTTTTAGGGTTTTTTTTGTTTTATTTTATTTTACTTGCTTCCTTTGTTTCAGAACAATCCTCAGACATGCCCTTACAACCTGTATGCTGAGCAGCTCTCAGGATCAGCTTTCACCTGTCCACGGAGTACCAATAAGAGAAGGTACAAGATTCATGTTGACCTGTGGACTATTAGAGCTAAGCCCAGAACCCTGCGCTGCCTCCCATACTTGGGCCGTGATGTGGCAGGACCATCCCCAGATCCTTACTTGAGCTATGTTCTAGCTCATAGAAGTGAAGGATGCACCTCATGCGGAGCTAGAACTGAATGCCCAGTGGAAGAAGGGAAAAAAGAAGAGTAGTTGCACAGAGCCAGAAAACCTCACATGTCCATTTCTATTTTCAAATTCTCAGCAGTACTCAGAAGAACATGCTTCATTCTGGCCTTTCCTTAAGGAATGAATAGCCAGTTAAGTTTTGGGTTCAAATTTATTTGTTTTATTTTTTATATAATGACTAACTCAAAATTACAGAAGACCCAGAAACATCTTCCTCAGCTGATGTGAGCATTATGTCCTTGGCATGAACATGTTGGATAATCCAAGGTTGGGTGGTGAAAAGGTAGTGTATTATGGTCCATTGTGGTTTGAATTTAATAAGGTTTTTAACTCTTTGGGTTTTGCTTTCGCTGGAAACCAGCACATTCATTTGAACAGTTTTTCATGTCCCTTGTTTACACTAGTCCTATGGACCAGGTCAATGAAGCATGATCCTTTGATTAATCCCTTGGCTGTAACAGGTACTATAGCTCCAGAAGACAGGAAGTGTTGTGATTTAAGTAAGTAAGTAAGAATTTCAGCCTAGGGCATCTATGAGGAGGGATACTGCTACACCTGGGGACTTGGGGAGGAGGACAAGCTGTCTTGTACCAGTTAGTGCAAGGGACTAGGTTTATCTCCCCAGAGACTGCCAGAGGTGCCAATGAGAACATGACTCCAAAAGCACAATGCACCATACAAATGGTGATGATGGTTTCCCTTAGTGGCTAATCACACCTTCTGAGTGAATATTGGCTGCCCTGGACCCATTATCCACATAGAAACTCTCTCTAGATTTTCATGTATAAAATTCAGATACTGATAGTGCCTATTTCATCATTGTGGTGAGAACTGAAACATGTACATAAAGAGGCTAGCACATGGTCAGTGCTCAATTCATCAGGTAAATTATTATCATCCACTGATTGACATAGTCCATCATATAGTCTCTGTGCTTGGAGTGGGGCTAGTGGCAGCAATTCAGATCTGTTGAACTATCAAAACTACTCTGCCAGCTCTGCCTTCAGACCAGAGATGGTCTCCCCAAGAAACTGATGAACTTGTCTGGACAATAAGATGCTGGACTTTATGCCTGGTAGATGCTTGCAATGAAGGAATCTCAACTGAGTTTGAGCTGTGGTGATGCAACAAGGTGGAAAAATCCACCATTGGGGGGGCAGGTTTGGGGAGGACTGGGGGGAATCCCAGTGCCTATGGAACTGTGTCACATAATGCAATGTTAAAAAAAAAAAAAAGAGTTTAAACCTAAAAAAAAAAAAGAAAAAAGAAAAGAAAAAAAAAGAACAATAGAATGGAGTGAAATATTCCAGATTCTAAAAGAAAAAAATTGTTGGCCCTGGATAACTTACCCAGCAAAACTTTCCTTTGTCTTTGAAAATGAAATAAAATTCTTCCACAGTGAAAAAAAAAATCATTATCATCACCACCTCTACCACCATCAACGTCATCATCAACAGTGCCACTAGAGCAGTTTCTGTCTCAATTCCAAGGCAGCTGTAGGAGGCGTCAGGGAGCTGAGCAAGAGATATGGCAGGTGCCATGCTACAAAGCCAGCGTCAATATTGCTTTTCTTTTGATTGATGTGTCTGTGGTCTGGGTGGGGGTAGGGAGAAACTTTCCCACATGTGTGAAAAATCAGGAGTTAAATCTGCTGCTATTTCACAGTCTCTGTCTTTGGAAGCCCAACAAGATAGAGTAAGAAAAGTACACACAGACAGTTCCCATCTATTCTGATTTATGACAGCCTGGCCTCCATGACTGTGTTCTTGACTTTATGGCCCATCCACTAACAGGCCACCTGGTCTCCGGATTCTGCTGCTTGCCCCCATTATTCAGCAATATCTTCAGCCAGCAGGAGCTGAGCTCTGTTCCAGGAGGCTGAAAAGAAGCTGTTGGCATTTCATTAAGAAGCTGGCTCTGTTCCCTGAATCAGAATTAAATCTCTGTCCAGGGCAATGTAGTGCTGCCTGGGGAGTTTTATAAACTCAGCTAAAAATAAATAAATAAATAAATAAGGGGACACTACGCATGGCTCACCCATCTGTTTAGAACTTTCCAAAGGTATGCAGAAAAAAATTTTTAAACTGCTCAAAATTTTCTGTAGGAAGATAAGACCAATCCTTGCTATAGGCTGAAACTTAGCTACCACCCATTTAAATCATAGAATGCTGGGCCACCACAAAATTATTAGAGATTCTATCTCTCTCTCTCTTTTCCTATCAGTATGTCTGTCACAGATTCATTTTTGTTAGATTAGTTAGCTTAGAATGTCAGTCAGTACAGAGAATGTGAAAAATTTAGACTGATAAAAGCCCATACCTAAGGGAGATAGTTCAACAAATAGCAAATCAGTGATTACAGTGTGTCAAGCACTTAAGGTTCAGGAGCTCTTTCAGTTCCTGCAATAGTCCTAAATGATAAAAATGAAGAATAGGAAGATTCAGGAAATGCAGTCACTTGCCCAGGGTCACAGAGCAGGTTCTAAGCTGTGCAGACACTCAGTCACATACTCTATCAGGAGCTGCAGACGTTTATTACTTGGCTTGAAGTTCAAGGACTGCAGTCACATCATGAGGAACTGGAGGAATCAAATGGAAATGCGACACATCTAGCCCATTTATCCTCCAGATGGCTCAGTGTTGGGCCATACCACCTCCACCCTCTGATAGATGCTCCTTCATCTTTAAGGGCCAGACCTTATGAAAGCGAGATTGGTCTTGTTTTGTAAAAAAGTAGGGTCCTTCTTTCTTCTGTGCCTTGTTAGGATAATGGTGTCTGGGAGGGCTAGAGTCCATCTTATTGAGTTTTGGTGTTCCAGCTAGCTTCTGAAAGCTGCTCACCCTGGCATCCTTCAAGGTTCCTTCATGAGCGTGTTCCCTGTCCCAAGACTGGGAGGCAGTGGTGATGGTTCAGTTCCTGCCATACTCGGGAAAAACCCAGATTGACTTCCAGCTCCTGACATTGCTCTGAACATGAACTTGCAGATGAGAGCAATCTCTCTCGCTCTCAAAGAAATATTAAAAAAAAAAATAGGAAGTGATATTTTTTCATTGCTTCTCATAGTAAAGCCCATAGACTGTTGGATTCTTCTGAAGATCTTCCTGAACCTGTCTGTGTTTTACTCAAAATGTAGCCCTAACGCAGTGTGTTCTTGTTTTTCCCATAGCTGGCTGTACAGGATTCTACCTTCAGTTGCTCACAAGCCCTTTGAATCCATTGACCAAGGCCATGTCACTCACAACTGGGATGAAGTTGATCCTGATCCTAACCAGGTAACCTGGTCTCATGAATTGCTTTGAAAACTTTCTAAATTAGGATAGTCTTTGAAAACTTAGAGAGCTTTCTAAAAATAAAATGTTCATGCGTCTGGTTGTTTTTTTTTTCTCAAACCTGAGTGAAAATTTTTGGCACTGTTAGTGTGTGTGTGTGTGAGTGTGTGTGTGTGTTTCTTTCTTACCTTGTAGCAAATAGACACAGGCATAGTTCACACTAGGTATGAGTGCTCAGCTGAAATAGATGAATGGAAATTATATAGGCTGGTCAAAATATCTCTGCACCTTAACAGGAGTGTATTTATTTAAAATATAAACTTGTCACAGAATCCAGAGAATACATTCAATACTGACATCTCTAAAGAGAGGTTTGCATCCCGGCTCCTCTATTTGCTGTGTCCTTGAGCCATAACATTTCAACGTTAAAATGGAAAAGATAATAACATCTGCCTTCGGTAACACAGTGAAGAGTGCAGGAGAGAGTACAGGTGAAGGTACTTTGCACAGTGCATGGCAACAGTGGAAAGCAGCCATGTTGATGTAGTCCCTTAAAGCCAATGGTCACAAAAACATATATCTTCAGCCATACCTGTCTTTTTCAATATTTTATATCAGTTTTAATTCTGAAATCTCCATCTGTCCCCCTCTCCCTTGCTCCCCATCATCCCTTCCCTGTGGCTTCCTCTTTGCTTTTCAACAAATCCTCCCCTAAATATTTATACTTTTTTGTAAGAAAAAAAAAAAGCCAAATACGTCATCAATACCTTTGGTTTCCTGTCCTGTTTCATCTCTTCCCTAATTAGGCAAATCTCAGAGAACTTAGTACCAGTCTGATTATTACCCACCCTTCTCCAACAGGGACAGGCATTCAGTGTGGAAAAAATGTGAATTCACATCTTAAGATATTCTCTATCTCATAAACATGTTGTAGCTAAAATCTGTTGTCTATATACCTGATCTTTAAACTGGTATGAAGTGTGTTGTGTGACAGAGGCATCTTCCCTAGCCACCCACTGCCTTGGGAGCCGAGTAGAAAAAGGCAGTCCCTAGACCAACCTCCAAACCTGCAGACCCACTCCCCACACAAGCACACACAAGGCCAGCTTTCTGGCTCCTGCCCCCTTGCCCTGTGGCCAAACAGGGCCCTGGTGTGGGACACAGCTTGTACAATTCACCTGGGGTTTTCACTGGTCCCCAAGTTTCACCTGGGCTCCTGCCGGTATCCTACTTCCTATCTTATCTCTCACACCCAAGGGTTAGGAATGGCTGGCAGACCATCATCATTTAGCCATTTGCCTCCTTAACTCATAAAGGTCCTTAATGTCTCTGCCCTTTGGCTAAGAATCTACTTGACTCCTACATAGGTGAAGTAGGGACAAAATCCCTTTCACCCTGGAAGATTCAGTGCAACAAATGACAACAGATTAATCAGGAGAAAAGGCATGCAGATTTATTACTCTGCATCGGCAGCATGGGGGAGATGATAGGAAAATGATTGCCCCAAATCCTGTTGAGGTCTAAGTGCTTATATACCCCTCTTACTGGGGAAAAAGAAATGGGAGCCCAGGGCAAGTTACCACTTGGAGCAGAACTTCAGATAAAGTCTCCCAGGCTTTACATGTAAGCCTGTCTGGGTGTGGGGATCAGGTTACATCCTTGCTTCCCCTGGGGTTAACCTTTCTTGGTTGTTTGGTGATCCCTAGGGAGGAAGTTTAAGACAGCTTTGTTGCTTTGGATAGAAGTTTTCTCAGGCAGAGAAGGGAATTTCTGGCACAGCTTTTCTCAAGCACAGAGACTGTTTCTCAGAAGCTCCAAAAGCATCACCTTTTGGGATAATTTTTAAGCCCTAACAGTTACACAAATGCTTGAGTGTCTCTCTTAAGGTTGCAATGGTCATACCAATTTGTTTTGATTAAGGCATGATTGCTTAATTACAGGACTTCATCTTCTATTAGAAAATATAAAGTATCCATATCTAAGCTTTCATAAGATCCCTAGTCAGATTAAATGCCAACTAAACATGTATTATACATTTATTATTGGGAGGTTGAAAGGTAATTTGAATCATGATAAGTTTTCTAATTATTTTCTTTGGGTAACAGAGAGATTCTTTCACATTTCTGACAGTTCTCTCAAATAGATCCAATTTTCACGTTAAGCAAGGGAAAAGGGCCGGCAGATTCAATGAAAATTAAGCACAAATCACATTTTCTATGAAAATTCCTTAAATCAGCCATAAAGTATAGAATACATGGTTTTTTTGTACCCTACCTTGAATGATAATTCTTAGATGTACTAAATTCTAGAACCACTGGCTAGACTAAAAGATATTATAGGAAAAGTCCATGGCTAGACTTCAGATTTTAATTGTATGGCCTTTAAGATAGTAATGCAGTCCCTGCTGGTTAGTGGGATGGGCTGGGGACTTCCAGTGCTTCTGCCTACATATGTGGTTCATTCGAGTTAGACTAAGGAGAAAGTTTTAAAACTAACCTTTAAGAAAAAAATGTATGATGTGATGCTACTGTGAGCATGGTAATATGCCCACAACTATACTTTCTTGAATATTATTATTTCCCTGACTACTGTTACTTCATTTTATTTAATGTAAATGCATCCTTTCTTAATTATTATTTTTTGAGGGGATGCTAATTCTATCCCAATAAAATTTTTTTAGTTTTATCTTATTATACAAGTCACAAATACTAATGACTCACATGATGTAAAAGTTAATAAAGTAGAATAAAGAAGCACCCCATCATAGGTAAGAGTCAAGTGTACCAGTTGTATGTGTCAACTCATTATTTCCTAAATACTTATCACCATTTTGTCCGAGAAGACTAATGCAACTGCATTAAAAAGCTTGAGTTAATAGAGCACCTTCTGTGTGCTTTCAAAAAGACCTTCCATCCATCCATACTTGTCGCCCTCTTCCTCATCATGTGCTTGCCATTCCAGCATTGCTTTGCATTTATCCTGAAGCTTGTTGCTTTTCCTCTGTTTTGAATTCTTTCAACACTTTGTATATGGTGAGCACCAAATGAGTTTCTTCTCTAGTCTGGTCCTTGGTCTCTGTGACCTTGTGGTCACACCCACTTGGAGGACGTTTGTTTTGTAACCCCATGTGACCTCCAGGGACACCAGGTCTATCAAGGTCATGGTTTGTCATGCTGCTAACCTATGGCCTGTGTCACCTGCACTGATGCACACTTGCTGACTATTCTTGCAAAACTCTATCCTTTTGTCATCATTTACACCTTCCTGACAAGGTCATATCTGTTCCCAGTTTTGTGCTTCATTAATTAGCCACACCATTTTGCACTCATCACTTTCCCCCCACTTAGCCTCTTTCAAATGCGAATTCCAGACTCACCATGCAAGTCTGAGAAAATTGTATTTAGATACTTCTGACAATTTTCCCAACTGCAGCCTGCATGAGCGGTCTTTACCTGTCAGAGAACAAACCCAGTATGACATCAGCTTCACCAGCTACCCGCATTAGTCATCTCTGGGACTGTAACACCCTGAAAATTGCCTAGTACTCCCTCCAGTCTAACATCAGTCTCAAAGAAAACATCCTAGGATGTGCTATCATCACTATCAGCCTTGGAATTCTCTCAGGAAGATGGGGGACTAGTCCTTCCAAAAATCTTTTTCTGGGTGCATATGCAATCAATCTTCCAAGAACCAAAGGGACCTTTTTAGAATGCAGTGAATTTCAGTCTTGGCCATCACTTAAAGTTCAATCCTTTAAGATCTTGGTTTAGATGTATGCTTAATTTTGTTTATCATGTGGCTTTGTCTAATTCCTGAAATCTCAGAATTTAATGAAGAAGTGTGCTCCTGAATGGTACTTCTCTTTAAAGGTCAGAGACCTTGAAAACTTATTTTTCTTATGACTTTATCACTAACCTCTTGGTTGTTGGAAAGTCAGACCCTTGACCTAGTTATGTCTCTGCTGAGGAAATTGCCTCTCAATTCTCACCTGGCATAACACAGACCAAGTACAAATACCTCATAGCTAATTAAAGATACCACAAAATATCAAAATTCTTTCTGTCTGTACTAAATGCAAATTAGAAAAACGGTTCAAAGCAATGCATTCTTATAAGATTGTTGATGTCTACTTTCTGAGCTGTTCAGTTTTTGCCATTTTAAATGCCCCATACTTCTCAAAAATATTAGATTTCCTGATGTCGTTAAACTTTTGCACAAGTCTCTTCTATTCACAGCCAGACCTCATAGAAAAGTCATCGAAACCCACTTTCTTATCCCCTCATTTTAAAAGAAGACTTATTTTTGTTAATTTGAAATACACAAGAGAGAAGGAGAAAGAGAGAGATAAAGAGGGAGAATGAGAATGTCTTTCATCTGCTAGTTTATTCCCTAAATAGTTTTAATGGCTGGACCGGGCAAAACCAGAAGCCTAGATCTCCATCCTGGTATCCCACATGGGTGGCAGGGACCCAAGCACCTGAATCATCATTTACTTCCTCCCAGGTGCATTAACAGGGCGCTGGATCAGAAACAGAGCACCGGGAACTTGAATCATTGTCCTTTCAAGATGCCTGCGTTGGTGTTACAGGTAGCAGCTTAATCAACCAAGACACAAAACACCCCCTCCACCTCTTTTTTGTTTTGTTTTGTTTTGTTTTGTTTTGTTTTGTTTTGTTTTTGAGAAAAGGCATCTTTATTTTTACACAGGTGATTTCTTAATAACGACATAAAGGTGAATATATTACATGACTTTTATTCGAGACAGAGAAAAGCAAAACAAGATAAACCAAACTCATTATATGATCATGCATATTACTTTAAGGAGGGATTAATGGAGAAGCTAAGTTTTGTTCAGATTTATATATCCTTGCACCCATCACAAAACAAAGGGTCATGTGATCTTATGTTTAAAGAACACAGATATAAACAACATTTCAAACCTGCCATTGGTCACCTTTTCTGTAATATCAGGCTGTGCAATAAAAATGAAATCATGGAGAGTGTTATATCACCAACATTTTCAAAAGGATTCAAATGCTTTGTGTTTTAAAGAATTGTTATACTATTTTGAATTTTCTTGAATTTTCAGAGGAATAATATGACATAACACAATTCTTATTCTGGTATGAGTCCTGGCTAACTCACTTCCAAATCAGTTTCCTATTTATGTGCCTAGCAATGCAGTGAATGATGCACAAGTTTTGGGTTCCTGCATTGCCACTTGTTAACCCAATTGGAAATATCCACACCTTCTTAAAACAGCAATTCACCCTCCAATTAATAAACTTACCAAAAAATCAATATCCCATAACTCCTCCAGAACAGATTAACTATTTATAATATTTGATTTCTTCATTTCTAGTATTTTCTTTGCACATTTACATGATCTTAGAGCCCCATGCAACCAGTAACCAAATGTGCTTAAAAATCATGCCCTTTTGGGGAACAACACCTTGATGTAGTAGGTTAAACTTCCACTTGCAGCACCAGCATCCCATATTAGTACATGTTCTGGCTGCGCCATACTGATCCAGCTCCCTGCTGATGGCCTGGGAAAGTAGTGGAGGATGGCCCAAGGCCTTGGGCCCCTGCAGCATGTGGGAGACCTGGAAGAAGCTCTTACTTCCTGGTTTTGGATAGGTTCAGCTCTGGTTTGTGTGGCCATTTGGGAAGTAAGGCAGCAGGTGGATGATCTCTCTTTCTTTGTCTCTTATTTTCTCTCTGTAACTCTGCCTTTCCAATTAAAATAAAACAAAATTAATCTTCAAAGTAAGCCTGCCCCTCTTTACTTTCAAAATTTTGCAGTATCGGTTTTATAACACTTTTTTAAAATGTCCTTTTCCCAGAATCGAACCTCTCACCTCTGAGTCCTCTATTAACTCACTGCCATCTTCCCCAATCTGTCCCTACCTGTTACCACTGGCTCTCAGCTGGCCCCTCCCTATCTTCTGCCTAGGACACCTGAGATGTAAGTCCCCCGTTCCCTTTTCCTATGAGGCATGCACACACACACACACACACACACACACACACACACTCTCAAACACACACAATATTGATCTCTTTGTGAGACTGGAGTTCAAGGGACTCCAATGAAAATGAAAAAAATTAAAACTTTCTGTAGACACTAGCGAAGGGGAAGGAAAGAGGCTGTTATACTTTTATGTTAATATTTTAATGGTCTAATATATTTAGTTTAATTAAATTCATGCTATAATATATTTTAACATTTTATTTTAATTTTTTTAAAAGATGTATTTATTTTTATTGGAAAGGCACATTAGATTTATCAGATTTACAAAGAGAAGGAGAGAAAGAGAGAGAGAGAGAAAGATCTTCCATCATTGGTTCATTCCACAAATGGCCATAATGGCCAGAGCTGAGGCAATCCAAAGTCAGGAGCCAGGAGCTTCCCCTAGATCTCCCATTAAGGTGCCAGGGCCTAAGGACTTTGGGCCATCTTCCACTGCTTTCACAGGCCATAAGCAGGGTGCTGGATGGGCAATGGAGCATCTGGGACAGGAATTGGCACTCAGATGGTGAACTGCTAAAATGACCTCCTAAATGATCCACGTATCTTCTTTGTACTATCCCATGCATCACTGTTGGCATCACCTGGCTAAATCATCTCAAAAGTCTTTCAATTCCACCATCACCAGCTACCCTCCTCTGGCCTGTCAATCAAGTCTAGCCTCCCAAGATTGCAGGTCAAGCCTTCTACTTCTTCTATGCCCTCTACCCACCAGGCATGTTAAAAGCATCAACACAGGCCTGGCGCGTTGGCCTAGCGGCTGAAGTCCTTGCCTTGAGTGCACCGGGATGCACTCAATATGCACTCCCATATGGGTGCCGGTTCTAATCCCGGCGGCTCCACTTCCTATCCAGCTCCCTGCTTGTGACTTGGGAAAGCAGTCAAAGACCTGGGACCCTGCACCTCCGTGGGAGACCCAGAAGAGCTCCAGGCTTCTGGCTTTGGATAGGCGCAGTACCGGCCGTTGCAGTCACTTGGGGAGTGAATCATCAGACGGAAGATCTTTCTCTCTGTTTCTCCTTCTCTCTGTATGTCTGACTTTGCAATATAAATAAATAAATAAATAAATCTTTTTAAAAAAAAAAGCCCTCCTACCCCAGCCCTCCTACCTTGGGTGCTTTATGCTCAGTCCTCTACCTGAATTTCCTCTCATCCAAATCCTGCAGATAATTTCAGATTTGTTTTAAATGCAACTTGCATCATTAGACTCTTCCAGTATTTCTTAGGATGTCTGAAAGTAGAGTCTCTATTTTCATTGTCTAATCCTCAGCATAAAGCACATGCCTTCTTCCAAATAGTAGAACTGAAAATATCTGTTGAATTACTTCCTGATAGCTCAGGTCCTGTCACCCTATGAATAGAACAGAATGCATTTCTCTAAATGCATTCACCAGTATTTGCCAACATTGCAGTGTGCCTTGTCCTGTTCAGCCTTTTTGGGTAGCTTGCTAGCTGTTTTTTACAGTACCTCTCCATCAACTTACATTTTGCTTCTTGAAAAGATACTAGAGCTGTCTGCAAACTAGATGATTTCATTGCCTCTATCTCTTATTTTCCATGTATGAGAATGTTAACTAGGCCCCATGCCAGGATTGATTCCTGAGGGAACATTCCTATTTACATTTCTCTTCCAAAGTCATATCCACTTGCTCATCTTGTTATCCTATCAGGAACTAGTCACACTTCAGGGTCTTCAGTAATGGGTTTCCTTAGGGCCTGTTCACCTCCAGCACATAGCATAATATCTGGCACAGAAAGGCTCAATAAATGTTTAACTTTACAAAGACTGAATCAGAATGCCAGCCCTGAAGAATCTTAGCAAGGTTAGCAGCCCAGGAGTCAGCCTGGGCTAAAGCATCCCTGCACTGGGAGGGCAGTAAATATGAGTCAGATTGGAAGATTAAGGCCATTCCAAGGATGTTAAACTTGAGTTCAGGAATAGGGAGTTAGATCAAGGTCAGCTGAGATCAAAGGGTTTGGAGTATAGGTTCATCAGAGGGACTGAGAGAATGTAAGCATCAACACATAATAGAGAAAACTTAATTGCTTTAAACTTTTCTCACTTCTAAAACAGATGGTCATATGAGCCTCATAGAGTTGTTATGAGAATTAAATGTCATCCAACAAATATTTGCTGAGTGACTATGATGCTCCATGCTCAGTCCTGGGTCATGCATACGTTCAAGCTCCTAGCCCTATGTTCATGGGCAAGGTTAAACAGAAATCTAGTTTTCAGTCTATGATGCTCATCCCTTTTGTGGCCTCATAAAAGACTTTTGAAAGTCTCAATAAATCACAATGACTTGGATCCTCCTTGCCGGGGCTCTTGCCTATAACCTCAAAGAACTCCAATAAATCAATGAGAGCCTAATTTCTCTCCACATAAATCATGCTGTCTTTTTCCCTCAAACTGTTAGACTTTTCTGAAGAATTCTGTGAGATGCACTTCTGTTCACCTCTACTTCCTGCCTGGACTGAAACTTAGCCATACCAATTAGCAGGACTGCTCACAGACACAGCTGCTGCTAACAGTTGCCTAAGTGTACGTTATGGTCATTATTTCACTTCTTTAGGAATCTTGGATAGGTGGTACTGACTTCTAATGATGTGACTACCTCTGGCCAGCCAGCCTTCTTGAGAATATCCAATTCATCTGATCTAGTTACATCCATAGCAGTTTAGAAGGGAAACTTGGTAACTTAAAGTATGTCAGTGTAGAGAGGTATTTGAACTGTCTATATCTCCCAGACTTCTGCCTCTGGAAATGCCAAGGCCAATTCTTTGATAGTGCCTTTACTTAGGAAATAAATCTTAATCATGAAAAGATGGTTCCAATTTTCTGTGTTCCTCTTTGTGTAATCATAAAGAATTTTTATTCTAACCTTGGACACACTTAAAGATGCTTATCAAATTATTTTGACCACTTCACCTCTAGTAACTGAAAGTTTATTTTATGAAATAGTTTGCAGAATATAGCCATAAAATTGGTGACACTCTGATAGAATATGAAGGGTAAATAGGCAAATCTACAATTGTAGTCAGAGATGTCAACGCCCCTGTATCCACAGTTGACAAAACAACTGGACTGAAAGATCATAAGCAATATAGTTCAGATATATGAAGAATTAGCTTATACTTTGGAAGCAATCTTGGGACTTTTAGAAACATTTCTCAATTTCCCAGCTTTTGAATGAATGCCATTTTGATTTTCAAAAATCTCACAAAATTGTTTTAGTCTTGTTTTTTGAAATACATATAAGCAATGTTCTCAGAGCCTTATATTTATTCTTTCATTGAATCATCCAACAAATGTTTATCGCTGCCTACTACAGTCAATACATTGCATTCAGCATCATAATGAATGTTCTTGTTTTTGAAATGCTTAATAATTAAGTTCTGAACAGGAGAACCGTGTAACAATATATAATATGAATAAGTGTAGTGTATTACAGTGCTGTAGGACTGAATTAATCTGATCAGGCTGACACACAAAAAAATATGAAGGATGGAGTAACTAAATTAACACAAATGTATTTTCTCACATTGTGCATTTTGGAGACTGGAAGCTCCAGGTATAGGTGCCAGCAGGGTGGATGTCTTCTCAGTGGTTTTCCCTATGGCTTGCAGACAGCCACCTGCTCATCACACCCTCACGTGGTCTTACCTCCAAGTGCATAAGTCAGGGGTGAAGATTGTCCTCTTATGAAATATCAATTCTACTAGCTCCAAATTTATTATCTCATTCACCTTAATTACTTCCTAAAGGCCTCATCCCAAATGCGGTGACATCCAGAGGTTAGGGTTTAAGCCTAAGAATAGAGTAGAGGACACAACACAGTCCATTCAAAGGACTGAACCAAGTAGCAAACACTCTTACCTCTGTCATAACCTCTTCTCTGAAGAATTAAGGAATTACAGTTGTCAACTACACACCACTGTTACATGCATGAGTAAAACACAATCTTTGGAGACAGATGATTTGCCTCAGATTACTATGGTAAACAGGAATAAAGGCAGTAGCAAAAATTAAGTGTGGCAAAGCCAGTGCACTACCCTGCTGGTATGGCCTTGCAACACAGAATCACTGCTCTACAGCACAGCATGAAAAGGAGCGTTTGGCTTTTAAGAGCGCTTCTTGTTCATTCCTTGACCAAACTTCCTTTCTCACATTCACTGAAACATCCTATTAGGGATCTTAATCAAAATCTCTTGTTTGAGGACCATAACTGGCTTCCTGGGTGGGTCCTGGGTTAGCAAAACTTTGAGGCTTCTCCATATAGGCCTTACACAGTCTGAATAGATTCTCTACACTCTGATGTTATCAGATCCAGCAGATAAATGAATCACCTCTCTCTCTATCATCCCTGTCACCTTAAGGAAATCATTGTTTTGTGTTAGAGAATGTTCCTCAAGGCCATGGCTTCATCAGATGAGGACCCTGTTGAAGGCATGGTCCCTACAACACCGTAACTGCTTTGATTTCTACCACCAATACTTTTTCTTCATGTCTTGAAGGTTTATATGTTTAAAAACTTGACCAGCAACCTGGCCAACCCATCCACCTTTCTGTTTAAGTTTTTGCTATGCACAGAAGAAGAACCTCTTTGGGGTTCCAAATTTTATTTTTGCCAAAAACCCATGTATTTCAAATTGAACTACATGGGCTAGGGTGTTGTCCCAGTACAACAAATCAGGCAGTAATTCGCTTGCGACTGGAATATCTCCCTCTTTCCCTCTTCCTGTCTCTTTTTTCTTTTCTTTTTTTTTTTTTTTTCTTGGCTATTTTAGGCATCCTTTCTATTCGGTATCTGGCTGATTGAGTGATTGGACAGTTGTTTGACTGAGTGTACATTACCAACCATGATGCTTGCTTCAGCAATAAGGAAATCACAGAATCTCAGACTTGGACGTACTGCCTCTTTAATCCTAGCTGTCCACTAAAAGAGTTTTGACAAAATCCTTAAGCCCGGGTGCTACCTTCACAGTTTCTGCTTTAATTTGGTCTTGGTTGCAAAGGCTTTCCAGGTGATTCTCATGGGTAGACAGGATTGAAATACTTGGGATTCAGCCAAAAGGTTGCCCAGGCAACCACTGATCTGATGCTACTTAAGGCTTTTCCATTGGAATATCTAGAAGGCTGAATCTTCCAAAATAAAACTCTAGGTTGTCTTATCTTCCAGTCTTCCTGAATGTATAAACTCTGCACTGCTACTAAAGAGGGGAGTGGCAGATAGTGGTTGGTAGTAAACCAGAATCTCTCATTCAGAACCCTAGCAGTCCTTCCCTGGGGCCCCTCCTTTTGTCTGGGAAATCTGGCATCTGCACCCATGTAGGAGACTCGAATTCAGCTCCCACCACCTAACTTCAGCCTGACCTGACCATAGCCATTGCATACAAGATGACGGAAGTAACTCTTTCAAATAAATTAAAATAATTTGAAAATATCAATTGTACCCAAATTGAGGAGCTCTTTCTTGGAGCCTCACTCTGATTCTACGCCTCCCAGGAGAAAGCATGTTCATCAGAGTCAATTCTAAAGCATTCCATTCTTTCTGTGGCATGACTTCAACAGTGCTTTTTCACATCCACATTTTGCATCCTTTATGGGTACTCAGAATGTGATCATCCTGCTTTAAGAAATGAAGGCCATCACCTGAGTACACATCAGACAGGCAGAATGGTTCCAGCAGCTCCTTTTCTATTGACTGCTTCTCTTTTCCTTTGATTGACCTTCTGAAACATAGGATGAACTCATGCCCCATGACCTGACCACTTGATTGGACACTATGGTCAATGGAGCCAGCCAGGTCACTCCCTGAGAAGAGCCTGGGGCTGATACGGTTATCAGCATCAGTGTGACTGGGTCAGACCTGCTGCCAGGTTGACTCATTAAGTGCTGGACTGACGCTTTGAGCAGTGCCTGATCCCACTGATTTTTCTCTGCACTTCTTTAGATCATTTCATGATTAGAGATGGTTGTGATTTACGCTAAACCATCAAGTAGCCTGGGGACAAACATGAGGCTTGATGAAGTAACTTAACCCGGGACTGCATTTACCAAATCTGATCTCAGCAGTGTGTTTTTTCTTTCTCTTCAAGAAATAATTCAAAACTCCCAGGGCTGGAAGTAGAAGCCGAACCTTCCCCTGCAGTGTCGAGAGCCCACACAGAGAGGCTGGGATGCCAGGAAAGGGAGCTGATTATAAATAGCAAGAAAGGCGACATCAGTCAAAACTCACTGATGTGCCTGAGTGAAATGTTACAAGAAACAAATAGCTTCTAACAGAGGAAACGATGATTGTGTTCCCCTTTTCTATAATCTAGAGTGATAAGGAACAAAGGGTTTATATCCACACAGGTTTAAAGGCACATATGCAAATATGCATACATACATGTATGCACAACATAAACATGTCCATAGAACCCCTATAAAGAAGTGAATGATAATGCATTTAAGAGTAACAAAATCTCAATAAGTCAGGACCTCACAGGGGACTAAGCTGCCTTGGCTTGCTGCGCAGGGATTGCTATGTACTTAGAAAGTCTGCATTTGCATGGTGAAATAATTTTCCTGCGTGTGTCTTTTTTTTTCTTTCCAGCTTAGATGGAAGCCATTTGAGATTCCAAAAGTATCTCAGAAGAAAGCGGACTTTGTGAGTGTAAGTCAGGACCCTCCCACTTTGCCAGGGCACTCCTCTCTCTGCTGCGGTGAGTGTGAGCCATCCAGCCAATTGCAGGCTGAGTGCAAACAGAAGCAGCCTGAGCCAAAGCCACCTGCCTGTGCCCCCGGGACTGCGGGACAGGGTGAGGGTGGGATGGGGAATGTCTTACCTACAGCAGCCCCTAGCAGATGGCCCTAACACCAAAGGACACTTGGGAGTTCTTTGAATCTCAGAAAGGCCACCAGCAATTGTAAACATCTTCCTTGCTTGAGCTCCTTTTTCGCTGTTGACCAGAATGGCTGTTCTCAACTTAAACAAAACATTACTTTCATGTTTTAAAATATTATTTATTTTTATTGGAAAGGCAGGTTTACAAAGAAAAGGAAAGACAAAGAAATCTTTCATCTGCTGGTTTACTCCCCAAGTGACCACAGCAGCCAGTCCTGAACTGATCCAAAGCCAGGAGTCCAGGGCCTCTTCTGGGTCTCCCACACAGGTGCAGGTTCCCAAGGCTTTGGATCATTCTCTACCGCTTTTCCAGGCCACAGTCAGGGAGTTGGATGGGAAGTGGAGCAGCTGGGATATGAACTGGTGCCCACTGAGTCATCACACTGGGCCCTATTTATTTTCATTTAAAAGGCAGATTTTACAGAGAGAGAAAAAGAGACAGAGAGATCTTCTGTTGGTTCGCTGTTTCCAATGGCCACAATGGCTGGAGCTGAGCTGATCCAAAGCTGGGAGCCAGGAGCTTCTCTCTGCTTCCCACTGGTTGCAAGGGCTTAAGGACTTGGTACATTTTCTGTGCATTCTCAGGCTATAAGCTGGGAGCTGGATCAGAAATGGAGCAGCTAGGACATAAACAGGTGCCCCTAAGGTATACCAGCGCCACAGACTGATCACACTGTTGAGCCACAATGCCAGCTCTTAATTTTTTTCACTTTATGGACTCTTTTGGTAGTCTGATAATGTGTACTTTTCATTTTTTTTAAAGATTTTTAAAAATTTTTTTTGGAAAGTGAGATATACAGAGAGGAACCAAGACAGAGAGGAAGATCTGTGCATTAATTCACTCCTCAAGCAGCCACAACAGCCTGAGCTGAGCTGATCTGAAACCAGGATCCCAGAGCCTCTTTTGGGTCTCCCACATGGGTGCAGGGTCCCAAGACTTTGGGACATCCTCAACTGCCTTCCCAGGCCACAAGCAGGGAGCTGGGTGGAAAGTAGGGCTGCTGAGATTAGAAGCTGTGCCCATATGGAACCCTAGTGCATGGAAGGCAAGGACTTCAGCTGCTAGGCTACCACACTAGGCCCCAAAGTATATTTTCAAAAGCATCAAGTAAGTTACATAAAATTATAAAGAAGTCAATTCTATTGCAAAGTAATAGTAAAAATATCTTTAAAACAAATTAAATTTGGTTTGCAGTCATAGAAATCCTCTGAGTTCTATGGCTATTAGAAGCATGAGAATAAATGGTATCTTGAGATGTTTGTAACAACCATAATGTAATATAACAATATCCATGATTTCTATCATTAACAAGGTTATAGACTTTTCTAATATTGTTGTGGTTTGTTACCTTCATTGAAATTCATTGAAAAAAAAATGACAAATTTGAGTCAGAGATTAGTGAAAAAGCTTTTGATTTTTTTCTTCCATTCAAATTCACATGTCCTTTGAAATGGATGTTGGGCTAGAATGGTGTCCACTCATAGTGGCAATTCCAGTTAATACAATGCTGATTGGCAAAATTGTTGGGTAATAATAAGTACATGCTGCATTAGCATACCTGTGCTGAGTAGGGGAGGCAAAGGGGGCGCTAAGGAAGGGAGGTCCCAAGAGGCTGACAGAGGGCTGTGCTGACCAACTGTCCTCACATCCGACTTAAGGGCAGAGCAGGTGCCCAGACACAGCCCAAACTATCTGAATCATCTTTAAGTCTTTGGTTTTACCCAGTGCTCCAAACCCTATGTAAACTCACTTGAATAGTCTTTAAGTTTGCAATTTGATTCAAAATACAAAATGCAGAATTCACCCTTCCTGGAAATGATGGGTCTTTGGAAGTGCACTGCTCGTGCCTTTTGAACTCTGCAGCTGCAGGAGTGGGGCTAAGGGTTTTGTAGAAGGCCCATGTGCGAAGGCTTTTGGAACTGTGCGTCCTCCACTCACTTGGCAGAAAGAACTGCCATCATTCAGAATGTGATAATCTGTGCGGACAGTGTTCTTATGCGGAGGACTCCCCACAGAGTAGAAGATACTTGGGGGGCTCCAACTAGTCCCCAGTTTGCAACATTTTCCCCTAAGCTTTCCAGATCCCTGATATTATCCCCAGCAAGTTGATAGTAAGACCTAAATTCCTAAAATGCTAATTGATGTATTGAGGCTTTGTAAATTGAACTGATGGAATCATGAATTTAGGTAATGGCTGGCAATGAAGGTGGACCACACCCACCAAACATAAGTTGGTCAATTTTAGGCTCACCCAAAGCAGACCAGATGCCAAGGTCTCACTGACCCCCCAAGGGAAAGCCTTGCTTCACAGCACTAAGGAGCTCAGTGGTGGACCTCGTGGGCTCCTCTCATGCATACCCCCTCCTTCCCCTGTGGATCTCTCTCAGGGCCTGCACACCTTGTGTGGAGCTGGAGACATCAGGTCTAACAATGGGCTTGCTATCCACATTTTCCTCTGCAACACCTCCATGGGGAACAGGTGAGTGT
The DNA here is from genome assembly GCF_030435755.1 of Ochotona princeps. Taxonomy (NCBI): domain Eukaryota; kingdom Metazoa; phylum Chordata; class Mammalia; order Lagomorpha; family Ochotonidae; genus Ochotona; species Ochotona princeps. The sequence continues at coordinate 85,761,534 of NC_080834.1, read as the reverse complement.
TTCCAGCTGGAGCAGAACATCCCCATTTCCAAAATCTATTTGCAAAGGGCTTAGAGGCTAGATTGAACTCATGTAGTCACAGATGCACCTCTGTTGTGACTCTAATAGTGTCTTTTATTTCTCAGAGCAATGTTGATAAATATTTATTGATAGTGGTGTTAAACTGACCCTTAGGATGCAAGAAATGTTGCCTAGGAGTGCAAACAGAAATGCGAAAAAGGAGTCCTGGAATCCAGGGTAGTTTGAGGCATTTTGACCATAAGTAGGTTTGGGCTAGGATACCCTTAACCTCTAAGGTTCTCCATGGCTGTTCTTGAGCCAAATCCACACCAAATTTGGCTCACCCACTAGGGTCTCCTGTTGTTAGTGAGTCACAATGATAGACTTTAGCTTCAGCTAATAGTTTCATGTAAGTCCAAAATTCCCAAATAAAGGAGCTATGTACCAGCTTTTTTAAAAAAAAATCACTTTTTAAAATGTGTAAGTGGCATCCCCACCTTACCTGTGGCAAGCAGTCTTGCACACTACCATGAGAACCAAAGTATCACATCAAAAAACCCAACCTCACTGTTGCCAGGACAGCAACTTTGTGCAAACCACATAACTTCTCTGATCCAAGATCACAGCCCTATGACAAGGCACTGGAGACACCCTTTGGGTTCAATTTCACATCAGGTCCTCCTCTCTAATCAAGCCATACAACCCCCATACTCTCCTTTCCCCTGCCACATGCTCTCCTACCTCGGACTCTTTGTGTCTGCTGTTCTTTCTGCTGTAGTATTCTCCTACCCCCTGAACCCTCACCTCAGAACTCAGCTCACATGTGTCCTTTCTCCAAGCAAGCCTTCACTCCCTTTCCAACTAGGTCAAGTCCCCGTTGCTTCTTCCCCATGTGCTTGATTTTCATTGAACCATTGCTATTTGCAATGATGGAGTTCTGCAACTCTTTGATTGCTGGCTGACTCTCTACCAGATTCCAAGCTCCTTGGAGGGCAGAGATTGAGTCCTTCCACTTAATATCTTATGTGTACCACTGAGGCTGGCATACAGTAGGCAAAATAATTTGTGGAAGCAATTAATTTAGCCAGACAGTGTCAAAACTGAAAATCACAAGAATTACTCTCTGTTTCAGATGCTTTTACAATTCAGATGGGGATTTCTTGATTGGTAAGTTCTAAAAATTTCAGACTGCTTCCCTGTTACTTGATCCCTAGCCCCAAGCTACTTCTCAGTCTCATGCAATTCTTTGCCTTCATTCCTCCAATCAGTCTTACTTCATGTAGTAGTCTCTATAGTGAGATCTAGAGGTAACTGGTGTCTAGAAGAGGTTCCTACTATACCTCAATGTCCTGTTTCCTGGTTATTCTAGCTTTGCTTATCTCTTCTGAGAATTTATAACGTGGAACATCCAAGCAGCTGGAAAGAAGCAAAGAAAATTGCTAACATGGAATTTGTGCCTTAGTAGGTAAAGCCACAGCCTGTGAAGCCAGATCTTGCATGGGCACTGATTCTTATTCCAACTACCCCACTTCCATTCCATCTTTTTGCAAAAGATGGCTCAAATGTTTGGGCCTCTGCCATCCATGTGCCTTGCTTTAGCCTGGCCAAGAATCTCTTTTAATTTTTTTAAAAAAAAGATTGATTTCTTTGAAAGGCAGAGTTAGAGAGAGAGATTTTTCCATCTACTTGCTAACTTTATAAATGGCTACAAAGGCCAGGCTGAGCCAGGCCAAAGCCAGAAGCCAGTAGCTTCATCCAAGTCTCCCACATGGGTGGCAGGGACCCCAGCACCTGAGTCATTGTTCACTGTTTTTCTAGGTGTATTAGCAGGGAGTTGGATCAGAAGTGGAGCAGCTGGAATTCAAACTGATACTCACATGGGATTTCAGTGTTGCATGGTGCAACTGTACCTTCTGTGCCAAGTGACTGCCCCATATAAATAAATCTTTGAGATAAAAAAGATAACTGTATTTTCCTTTTGCCCAAGAAAAGCTCATCTGGCATGGGACACTGCATTTTAAATATAAATTCTCATAGGCCCACATAAAATGTAATGTCAAACAGAAATTGTTCTGGCTTTCTAATCCTACTTGGTGATTTAGTGTCCATATTTTAGAGTCAATATTTTGATGTCGGTACTAGACATACAAATGCTGCCATCTCACAGGATCTCTCAAAAATGGTTAATTTTCCATCCTATTTCTTCAGTCCTTTTCAGTCAGATCACAAAACTGTGCATGTAAAAGCTCCTTCCTTATCTGAAAACCAAAAAAAGGTGGACTCAGTTGCCTATCACATTCTCATAAACAGAAAAGTAGCTATTCTGAGTCATCACAAGATGCATTCTCCCCAAGAGACTCAGCAGAGCTCTTCATCTGGAAGGGAACAGCAGATGCCTTTTACTCTTCATGAAACACCCTGAGCTGAAGAGGGTTACTCAGCACTGCCCTGTCTGTCTTTGTCAGTCCCCCAGAAAGGAAAACTTCTCATTTACACGGAGTTCGGCAAGATGCTTGTCCAGCCCAACGAGATCTGCGTCATTCAGGTTGGTGATGTGCTTCCTCCTCTCCCACCTCCCCTTAACATGAGAGCCATCAGATGTTTCAGCTGCTGCTGTTTCCAATTCTAAAGCATCTCTGTCATGTCTGGGCAATGGGCAGGGGATTGGACTCATGGAGGACACTCCATGTACACAAGGGTAAGCAGGTGTGGGTGCAAAAATCACAAACCAATACACACCATCAGTTCATGTTATGAAATACTTATCTACAGTCTGAATAAGGCCCAGCTCCTATAGATGGAGCTCAGAGGCAATGAAGGAAGAGCTGTTGCTGTTGTTTTGTGTTTTTTTTTTTTGGAGGGCGGGGGCAGGGCTAACTCACGGCTATTACTGTCTCCAGATCCAGTGTGAGACCAGAGGAGAATCAGCTGGGGTTACGGATGTTGGTAGGAGTCAAGGTTTTCTTTCTTGACAGCTGGAGATATGAATAGAGAGGACACTCATGTGTTTCCTTCCCATTCCAGAGAGGAATGCGCTTCAGTGTAGATGTCTTCGAGGAGACCAGGGGCTATATCCTGGAAGTCTACGGTGTCCACTTTGAGTTACCTGACCTGGGACCCATTGGTAAATCTCCACTACAAGACCTGAAGCTTCATTTGTAATATGCAACATAGATGATTAAACCAAAGCTAAACTTTCTTCTTTAATCTCAACTTTCTCCTCTAGACAGCTTCTTTTTTAGGTCAGCTATCTTCCCATAACATATTTATGTAGCAGAAAATGACCCATAGCATTTTAAGCTTATCTCAATAACAGAATAAGGACCATTGGAGATAAAGATGGCACGTTATAGATTTCTGATTAACAGTGTACACTCCAAAGGATGCAGACATTTTGACTACCGTGACCAATATCACCAGCTTCACAGATGAAATTTGCCTAATTCTTAATGAAAAGTCCAAAAGAAGTAAAGGAAACAGCTTAAACAAAAGCAGACAGCTAGGAATGAGCCTTGTGAATAGCAGGGAGATGGTTCTCTAACGTTGATGAGTTGTGTGTAGATGATAAAGTATGAAATACCATAAACATGGCCAGGGCTTTAGTTCTACAGAAAGGTGGGAATAACTGAGTGACACACAATCTGTGGGTCTCACATTCTTGTCCAATACAATCCACGAAAAACAACACACCTAACTGCAAAAATAGACACAGAAGGGGCAGATGTTTGATTTTGTGGTTAAGACAGTCATTAGGACACCCACGTCCCATGGAGTGCCTGGCCTTAAATCATGCCTCTGACAACCAGTTGCATCTGTTGGCAGTTTTGGACCCCGGAGGCTGCTGTGATGACTCAAGCAGTTGGGTCCTGCCACCTACATGGAACACCTAGATTGAGTTCTGGTTGTTGACTTTTGTCTTTCAGACATCGTGGGCATTTTAGTAGTAAACTGGTGGCTGGGCTCGCTCTCTCTCTCTCTCTCTCCCTCCCTATGTGTGTCTTTCTCCTTCTTCTCTCTGCCTTTATAGTCAACTCGAAAGAAAAAAATGTCAAAGATCCCTCACTCAGTGCTCTGAAGAGATGGAAACCACAGCTCCCTTGAGGCAGATAAAATCTCTCAAAACTGAACTGAGGCCCCCTCATCCCCTTTCTCTGGTAGGTAGGAGGCAGGTGACACAGAGACAAGATGAAGGCCTTAGGAGGGGTTATCCTCCAAAACATCTCTTGGAGCATGTAAAGTAGCTGGGAAAATTGGCCCTGGCTTTTGTCTTTGGCCGCAACTCACAGTTCTTACCTTCCCTGTCAACAGCTTTTACAGCAAAACAAGGACAGGCCAGCATGTGCCTGCTGGTCACTCCCCTGGGGATCCAAATATTCAGAGGAAACTGGGAGGCAGCAGAGAGGCAGCTGGAGCCCTGGTGGGCCGTCTGTCTTCCTGCTTACCACCCACTCTTCTCACTTTGGTCTGGCTTCCTGCTGCTGTACAGTCAGCGTAGCCTCCGGGTTGCAGGAACATGTGCCCTCTGGAAAATATATATAATTTACTAACCAGCTGGGAGCTTATTTTTTTTTAATCCCAGGAGCTGGAAATGACAAAACACTCCTCAGGTCTCTCCTTTCAGAGTTAAATTATGTTTTTGCACTTTTTTTTTTCTTTCAGTCTTGGCCTTTTGATTTATTTTCATTCTCTAGAGAGAACACTCACTCCTAAGCAAAGGTAAGCAGGAAACTCCTGAATCCTTTCTCCTTTGGTGGCAGTTTTTAGGCTGGAGAGCAGTTTTGGATACTTGGTTTCTGAGTTTTGCCTAAGGAGCAGAGCCAAGCCTGAAACAACAGTATGTATCCTTCCTGAGACCAAGGACAGAAGATGATCTCTAGAGTCATCAGAACTTCCACCAATCTTCCCTCTTCCTCTGTTCTAGTCTCTTCCTCTCCTCCCTTTGCCTCACCTTAATGCATGTAAAATGGGTTTGTTAACTATAGTCACTCCACAACTTTAGGAGGTGAGGCTGGCAATGATAATGATGATTTCTGTGAATTTTCCCCCCAACCAAATTCCTTGGATCCTTTGGAAAAGATACAAGACCAGAAATCCAGTGACTCTTTGAGCAATAATAGCAATTTACGGAGTAACTCTCACCGTGAAAAAAAAGTTCTACTCTTACTGCAATCATGGGTATCATTGCTATGTGATTTCGGAAGTGTCTGAATGAGTTTTGTGTTGTCACTTTGTAGGCGCTAATGGCTTAGCCAATCCTCGTGACTTCTTGATACCTGTTGCCTGGTATGAAGATCGCCAAGTGCCAGGTGGCTACACAGTGATTAATAAATACCAGGGCAAGCTGTTTGCTGCCAAACAGGTAAGCAAGAGGGCTGGTAGGCTGGAGAGGGATGGACAGTAATTGTCAAGCCCAGTGTTAGGCACTTCGCATACATCCTTCATCCTTCCCACACCATAAGGTACTACAAATGAGGTACTATTTGTCTTCTCTGGAGTTAGGCCAAGTAGTGATAAATAATTTTCCAATGTCACAATAGGCAGCAGATTTGAACCCATGTCTATCTTATTCCAAAGCTCTTTTCTTTACACTCACCAAAAAATGAAAATCCTAGCAATATGTAGGTGTCTATAAATGGTATAGAAAACATCCTCTACTCTTGGCAGCCAGCACAATATGTTCTAAAGAGGAAAATGAGATAACAAGCAATCAGCTAAGATCTATATTCTATAATTGCCACCATATTTTAAATATAGGCAATCATTAATACAAAACAAGTAGAACTTGCCTTAGTTTATTCAATCAGCCTGGTAAACTCAAGTCATACCAAAAGCACAAATAATAATAGTAAACTAATCTGATCTATAATGCCTTGCTACATATTATTACTTGTTAGACTGACTATATTATAATAAAATAACCATATAGTTAACCAAAGATCTCTCCTATTTTCCATTATTTGTTTACTGTGTCAATTTGACATACTTCTTATATGAGGAAATTGCCAGGAAGTTTATGAAGAGTATTTATTATGAAAAAATTATACATAGATTTAAAATTTTTGCGCCAAAATAAGTTTATCTTTAAAAAAAAGATTTATTTATTTATTTTTATTGGAAAGGTAGATATGCAGAGAGGAAGATCTTCCGTCCAATGATTCACTCCCCAAGTGACCGCAACAACCAGTGCTGCGCCAATCCAAAGCCTGGAATCAGGAGCTGCTTCCAGGTCTCCCACGTGGGTGCAGGGTCCCAAAGCTTTGGGCCATTCTCGACTGCTTTCCCAGGCCACAAGCAGGGAGCTGGATGGGAAGTGGGGCCACCAGGACTAGAACCAGCACCCGTATGGGATCCCAATGCATTCAAGGCGAAGACTTTAGCCACTACATTATCGCACTGGGCCCAAATTTATCTTTTAATTTCGTTTTCTGCATACTTTTGGAAGCCAAGGCGTGTTATTTTCCTTGAATTGCATATTGAGGACATATCAATCAGCAGAGACCAACTAGTCTAACTTAAAAGTAACCTCTGAGTGCTCACTTTGTCAGAACAGGTCCTAAAATTGGAATTATGCAGGGATTACATCCCCTGTACAAGGGTAATGGACACCTGTATGAAGCATTCCATAAATTCTAAAAATTTTTTTGAAAAATTAACCAGGGGTCAGACTCATTTCACCTTCCTATGACCGCAGTCACTAGGTTGCTCAGCATGAGGTTCAGGGATCATTGGCATTAGAAGGCCTGGGGGGTGCGTGTTCATAATGCAGAGCAAAAGTGGTTAAAAAAACAAACAGAAAGAAAACCAACTACGTGCATTTTAATCATGTTCCCCAGGTTAGTTCGCTATGTACTTACTAGAGAGCCACCATTCTAGAAGGAATCAGTAGCTCTCCTAGGAAGGTTTCCACTTTTCAGGTGGACCCTGTGCTTTTAATCCTTTTAGTGAGATCCAATGATCCATTCTGCCTTCTCTGCCATAGTGTGTACTGTAAGACTGACAGCACCTGAGCTCTCTAACTTCTGTTCAGGTTCAATCCACAGGAAATTGGAGAGCAGCAGGGAAAATAAGCCAGAGTACTTCCTTTCCAGTTTCCTCCTTGTCTGAGACTATGTGTCTAGTAGCAATCTATCCCTCCATGACCACAGCTCCTGGTTGGGCAGTCCTACTGCTCTGGTGGAGCCACTTCCCACTGAATGACAAGAGCTGATATGCTCACCTTGTCCCAGTTCTGTGTTCAGGGTGGTAGCTTGAAAATGTTTGTGTAAGAATAGCTAGACCCCAAGGCATCAGTAAATGTTAGAGCTCTGAGCTTTAATTTTTTTCCTGTGAGTAGGTGTTTAAATGTTTACCAGCATGCAACTGGGAATCCCCTTCTTCATAGTTCTAGCTGTTTCTGGAGTCCTGTAAAAAAAATGTCCCTCTCGGGCCAGGCGCGTTAGCGTAGTGGTTAAAGTCCTCACCTTACATTCCCGGGAATCCCATATGGGTGCCGGTTCTAATCCCGGCAGCCCTGCTTCCCATCCAGCTCCCTGCTTGTGGCCTGGGAAAGCAGTTGAGGACGGCCCAATGCTTTGGGACCTTGCCCTCACGTGGGAGACCTGGAAGAAGCTCCTGGCTTCGGATTGGCACAGCTCTAGCTGTTGTGGCCTCTTGGGGAGTGAACCATCAGAAGGAAGATCTTCCTCTCTGTCTCTCCTCCTCTCTGTGTATCTGACTTTCCAAAAAAGAAAAATAAATAAATCTTTTTTAAAAATGTCCCTCTCTTTTCCACATGCCTAGAAATGATGATGTGTTTTCACTATCACTAGGCTCAGGAACCTTAATGTCTATGATTATTTCACTTAACCCTAACCCAACCACTGTGAAAGCTTATTGAAGTCTTCAGAACAGTCTCACTTGGATTCTGTTTCCCAAATAGACCTATAGCTGCCATGGGGTCCACTTTCCTAAATAGTGGGACACTGATCCCCTTCTACCCCAGAACAGAAACAACAACCACCACCTTGGAGTCATTATGACATTTTGAACCCTTGGTGCTGGGACTCGAATAGGCCTGCTCTCTGATCCTCTCCTCCCATGCCCACACAAGTACTGTCTCTTGGGAGTTCCTTCAGGCTGCAAAAACCCAGGGAACCATAGCAGCCAGTGCCCTCTGCACCAGGAACCGGAGCGTAGCTCAGAATATTTCAGAACTGCTGACATCCAGATTCCCACCGTTTAAAACGGTTGAAAGTAACTGCTTGGAGAATGGCATGCTTCTGCGTGTGTGAACAGAAAGCAGCTGCAACTTACGAACTGGAAAAATAGGGTTAGCGGCTGAATGAAGATTGCCAGAGCATGTATGAAGCAGCTTGATAATGAGTAAGAATTACACTTTTCCCTCTGGAGGATATCATCAAATTGAGAACAAAATCAAATTAAAAAGAGTTACGCCCAGTGCATATTGTGGGATCATAACTACACATGTATTCGGTGCTAAGATCATCTTTTCCTGCTTTTTGTGATCAGAATGTCTCCCCATTCAATGTTGTGGCCTGGCATGGGAACTATACACCCTACAAGTACAACCTGGAGAATTTCATGGTCATCAACTCAGTGGCCTTTGATCACGCAGTAAGTCTGGACCTTGTAGCGGCTCTGAGATGGGGCACCCCTTGGATTTGAGGGTCCACAGGGGACCTGTGGCATTCACAGATTTTATATTTCCAATGTCACACTGGAACGACAAAGAGGGGGAAAGAGGGTGGAGATAGAGAAGTCATTGTCCTTTAATGAAAGATTAAAAGACATAGCTAGCAAGGGACGCAAGTTAGATATACAACCCTCACCCATGAACACAGCTTAACTCTCTAGAGATTATTGGCCATAACTCTCACAGATGAGAAAACCTTAGTATTTTAGGGGAAGCTGTTTTTAAAAAAACTGAACCGACTGCTAATGTTAGTGATGAAGTGAGGAGAACATTTCTAGATTCAGAGAAGCCTCTGTTCCTCTAACAAATCTGTTTGTCCGGCAGCCCATTCTAGTGCCTCCGCTCCTGGCTGCTCTGGGCAGTGATGGAACTGGCAGCCCTTTACAGAAGTTACTAGTAATGTTGAGTGCCTGATTTAAACCAAAGAACTTCTGATGTATGAGCTTAGTCATATTTTTTCAGACCATGTGGGGGGAGTAGAAGGAGGGATACAAATAGATCCCTGGCCTACTCTACAGTCTCCCATGACTCCACATTCCTGATAAAGTACTTGTTCCGAGATCCTGGGGGAAAGTTTGTTTCTCAGCCTAGTTCATAATGCATGAACTTAACCCACATGCGAGAGGGATAATTAGAGCACAAGGCAGAGAATTGGAGGCAGAAGGATTACTCTGAGCCCGTTCAGAGTTCTTGGGGCAGGGAGAGGAGGAGGGACTAAACTACCTTTCTGAACAACAGCAACCCTTAATAAAATCAAAAGGGGAAAGAAGAGCAAAATACCAAACCCCTAACAGCATGAAAAAAGGGATCCTGAGACACTAATGAGACTCTGAGCCTCTTACTTGTACTTTAATAGTTTCACACCATTGTCCATGACAGATGAAGCAAGGTGAACTCTCACAGCAGGAAAGGTTGATTTTGTTAAAAATTGAATTTACACAGGATCAATATTCTGTGTCCTGCTACTCTGGTTATTTAGGTTATCCGCCCATGGAGCAGGACTCCCTCAGAGCTCTGAAGCGTGGTCTTTAATGCTCTTAGTCATCTGGCCTCAGACTTCTTTTCCAGTACCACCTCTTGCCCTTGTCCCTTCTGTTGGTACACTTTTGGGTCTCAGCCTTCTTTCCCCTTAATAAAATCACTGTGTGGTTTGGTGTTTTTTCTGTTTTTCAGCGATGAAATACCTTGCTTCCAGCATTCCCTCCTCCTTCTCTCTCTCTCTCCTACCCTCCCCACTTCTTCCAGGCATTCTTCAAGACCGGCTCAAAGGCCATTCCTTCTCTGATTCCTGATCCTTTAAGTTAGAAATAGCTACCCTTCCCCTCCCCCTGTGAATGTGAGCGGGTAAGGAATAGATCACAATCGTGTTTGAATACCAGGCCCTGGCACTGTCAATCTGAAAAAGAACATGTTAATTTCAAACAAATTGAATCTTAATCCTTCCACGGAAGGATTCAGAAGTTCTTTGAGGAAAATAAAAATAATAAATTATCCCTCAACTTATTCCCTCTTATTACCATCACCAAGACTAATGGTCTAAATTGTGTATTTGCAACTTGAGCAATAAAGGTAAGAAAACAACAAACCAGTCTTCAGGCTTTCAGACTTCTACCTACATTTACATCAACCGTGTATAATTTGAATGTCCGTTTCCACATTAGTGTGAGCACTCCCTTCTGCCAGGAATTCTGCACTGCACATGCCAACTGTGACCACCCTGCTTGAGGCTGGGAGGCAGGCACCACTGGTTTTCAGATCCACTTGACAGGGCTCAGCATAGTGAAAATGTAATTCAGAATCCTTGTAACTGCTATTAATTCATTTGCTGCAAGCACAGCAAGAGAGGAAAGTCTACTGAATGACTATTGCGCTTTGACAAGCCCAGATCATTTCACTTGCCCTGTGTTGCTTGATTAGAAATTAGGCTGTCACTTGAAAACACCATCATATAGGAGTGACAGTGTGTGTCACCTCCCTTGCATGAGTTCACCCTGTTCTTGTGCATCCGCAGGATCCATCCATTTTCACAGTGCTGACTGCCAAGTCTCTCCGCCCTGGAGTGGCCATCGCTGACTTTGTGATTTTCCCACCTCGGTGGGGGGTCGCAGAAAAGACCTTCAGGCCTCCTTATTACCACAGTAAGTCTCTCTTTTCAAGCCACGTTTGGAAACTCAAGAAAAGCCCAGCAGGGAGCACAATCCATTGGATATATGCCTGGGTTGATTTTTGAACACCTGTCCTGGCTTGAATTCAATATCCTGCCTCCTCAGGCCCGGTGCTGCCCTTCCCCTACACTGCTCCAAACTTGAAGTTGCTTAAATGTCACGGCTTCAGCGAGGATGGCAGTGACACACTGATTCTGCGCCTAGGTCCCAGTTTCTCTAGCTCTGAGGGAAGTATGAAGGCTGGCAAGGGCAAAGCAAGATATTCCTTGATGTTTCAGTTATCTGTGTTGGAGCATGGGGAATGGGAGAGATCATGTTAGTTTGCTGTTTCTGGAAAGTTCATTAGCTATGTCTGGTGTAATAGCCTAAAAGGTGCCTTCTCAAATCCTTTTGCCCAAACAACACAGACTGTCATCTAAACTGGACGATGGACTCTAACCTATCCTGGAAGTAGTTACTGCAGAGGATTGTTTCCTAAACCAAACCTAGTAAATCTACCAATTCTGTATTACTAATAGCTTATAGTGATTGGCCAGCTTGTATGGCGCCCTGTTATGAGTTCTTTAATTATTTTAACAGCTGTGAGAGATAGGTAATATCACTAGCCATTTTCTTTTGTTGTGTTTTGTTTTGTTTTCAGAAGATAAATCTGACATGGAGGGATTAAATAAGACTCTCAAGCCCTCAAAGCTAATTAAGTGGTAGAGTCAGGATTTAATTGCAAGCTGTCTGAACCAGACAAGACAATCATGACCATGAACTAATATGGCTAGCATAAAACTTAATATATAATATGTTTATAATAAATATTTATTCAGTAAAATACAATACAATAAAACAAAATAAAAAATTTTATTCAATAAAATACATTCTTATTTATTCAATAAGAATGAATAGCATACTTTGTGGTTGTATTTAATGCAGTTGACATTTTTAGTTGCACAATAGCAAGCTAAAAATCAAACCTAAACAAAGATCAATATGCAAGTCTACTTCCTGGAAATTACATTATTTGTACACAGAGCCCCAGAAAGACCAGATGTATTTCGTCCTGCTAATGCACACCCTGGGAGGTGATAACTCAAGTAGTTGCATTTCTGCCATACACATGGGAGACCTGGATGGAGTTCCCAGTTCCTGACTGTGGCCTGTCCAGCACCAGATGTGCCAGGCCTTTGAAGGGTTGAGCCAGGGAATACAAGAGCTCTTTTTATCTGTCTCTCTCCCTGTCACTAAAATAAAAAAACAAAATAAAAATTGATTATACTGTTTTTCAGCTGGAACATTCAAGGAAACAATCTGGTTTTCTAAGCCTCGGATTCTTTTTTTTTTTAATTGATTACATTGCATTATGTGACACAGTTTTATTGGCACCGGGATTCCCCCCCAACCCCTCCCCACCCCCCCTCCCTCCCCAACCCCTCCCACATGGTAGATTCCTCCACCTTGTTGCATTATCACAGTTCAAATTCAGTTGACATTCTTTCATTGGAGGTATTTACCAAGCATAAAGTCCAGCATCTTATTGTCCAGATAAGTTCAACGGTTTCTTGGGTAGACCATCTCTGGTCTGAAGATAGAGCCGGCAGAGTATCATCCTGATCAATTAAAAGCCCCGACATTACATCAGTAACAATTTATAAAGTTATGGTATTAATTGACATGGTATTAATTGACATGGTATTAAGTAACCAGTATGTTAAAAGAGAAAAAAAATGCAAGTTCTGAACCACATCCTGTGACTTCTACATTAACATTTCAATTATTAGTTCATATACAACGGGGTTCTATACACCTTAAAATGGCTATAGATTACTATTCAGCTGTCTCATGTCTATTTTAATTTTAGTATTTAGCAGTTTATAGCATTGAAGCATGATTTTGCTGCACCTGGCTGTTTTTCGGGTAGTCTAGTTAAAGTTATAACAAGACATATGCCAACAGTTTAGATGAACAGTTTTAGGAGGGGTGTGCAGAGAAATCTTCAATACCCCAGTGAGGAGTAACTAATCTTTGCGTCCCACTCAGTGAGTTATAAGTGCATCCCCGCTGACTGTTTCCTGTCTGTTTCTAAGCTTTCCTTGTTGTTCTCTATTCTAGTTTGTTTGTTTTGAGGGGTTTCTGGAGCGCTCCTGATGGTCATTATGAGAGAGGGTGGGGACCCAAAGTCGGAACCAGGCATGGACCAGAGAAAGCTCCTCTCCCTGGTCCTGAAGCAAGTTTACTGTTCTTCTGTTTCTGTGGACCGCTCAGTGTTCCTGGTTGTCATTCCAATGACCTCAGATCCTGCAAGGCAGGATTTGGGCTTCTTCCATCCCATGTGGTAGATCTAAATGGGGGTGGGTGACCTCAGAGTTCTTGGCCTCCGAAGGCACTCCGTTTCCCCATGGTCTCCTTGGCGGTTGGGATGTAGTCCTCGGTGCTCATACTGATAGTCCTTGGTGAGGATCTGGGAGTCTTCATGGTTGGGATACAAGGCTCCTCCTGTCCGCCTGCTCCACTCTGGGGTCCCTCTCATGCTCTAGGCATTTGACCTCCTGTTAATAGGTTGTTAGGATTGCTCCTGATTCCCCCCATATGCCTTTGTAGTTTTGCTATTGTCTAATGCTGAGTCAAGTCTGTTGTCTATGAGTTACCAGTTATGATCCTAATAGATTATACTTCCCGTCTTCCTCACGCCTTCTAGGGTGATGTAAGATTTCTCTGCTCTCCCTCCCCATTTCAGACGTTTCACAAAAGAACAGATTCAAATGGCTAACAGACATATTAAAAGATGCTCAGGCTCCCTAGCCATTAGAGAGATACAAATGAAAACCACCTTGAGGTACCACCTAACTCCAGTGAGACTGGCCTACATTCAGAACTCGAATAACAACACCTGCTAGCGTGGATGTGGGGAGAAGGGCACCCTCCTTCACTGCTGGTGGGAGTGTAGGCTAGTACAACCACTGTGGAAATCAGTATGGAGAGCGCTTGGAAAATTGAAAATAAACCTGCCATACGACCCAGCTATCCCACTCCTAGCAATATACCCAAAAGGAGTGAAATATGCATGTGAGAAGGGGATCTATAATCTTGTATTTACAGCAGCACAATCTACAATAGCAAAGACATGGAAACAAACCAGATGTGCGTCTAAGGAAGAATGGTTTAAAAAACTGTGGTACATCTACTCCATGGAATATTATTCAGCTATTAAGAAGAATGAAATTATTCTATTTTAAACCAGGTGGTCCCAACTAGAAACCATTATACTCAGTGAAATGAGTCAATCACAAAAGAACAAATACCATATATTCTCTCTCATATAAGGAAGCCAACATGGAAAGTGTAACTGCAACAGTCCAATCTATACTGTTTTTTTTTTAATTGTCTGTTTGCTTTTTTGGCTGTATCCCGTGTGTTTTGATGTTTTTATCTCAGTTTGGTTGCTTCCAAATAATCTCTTTTCTTTAGTAGAATTCATCACATGCTCATGAAGTATACAATGGCATCATTTTTCCCAAGAGACTTCTGTGTTTCTTTTTTGTCACGCATGTGTTGGTTACTCACTGGCGCGTTATTTTTTCAGGGTGCTATAATTTGTTGTTTATGTTGTTGTTGTTGTTACTGATGTGGCTGTTATGAAATTATGTCAATCCAAAAAACAGTAATATTATTTCAACCCCAAACCCCCTGTATCTCATGCAATAAAATATTTTGAAGTAGCCAATGAACCAACAATCGGTATGAGTCAGATTGCTTATGATCTACATCAAAGAATTGTAAAACCTAATATACTTGTAAGGCCCTATGCTACTCGGAAATAAGCCTCGGATTCTTTATATAAGGTTCCTCCCTATATATGCCAGCTTCCAGGATTCAGAGCTTAGCAGTATAGAACCAGCACATCTAATGGAAAATGTAGGCGTAGAGGTGGGGAACTAAGGTCCCCAGATTGAGACGGCTACTTCATGGTCAGATGCCAGCATCTCCCTCTTCACCATCATGAAGGAGAAAAGAAACAATTGGTTACCACTGTGAAGACACCTGCTGCTTTGTAAATGCAGTCACAGTGACCTGTGTCTTCTGTAGAGTATCAAGCGCATTAAGAGGCTTGAACTATTTTCTATCCTGGAATGTAATGTGCTGAAGGGCCTGTTGTCAAAGAGAGAAAATTGGCCTGGCTTATAGCCTATACCTCATAGCCTCATCCTGGGTAATTCACCATTTCATTCTGTCCTAATGTGGAGGTGATTCTATGCTCCTAGTGGAGCGGTCCTCACATTTCAGCAGGTGTCAGTTGCCTGGAGGACTTGTTAAAACATCGACTGTTGGTGCCCACCCTTACACTTTCTGCCTCAGAACCCAAGAATTGGCATTATTAGCCCATTTCCAAGTAATGCTGATGCAACTGTTCCAGAGACCACACTCTGACAATGGAAGAGGATGCAAGTATCACTTAGAGGGTCTTCTTTACAAAGTGTAATCTCAAACCCTACTGTTAGAGTAGTCAGTTTTCTAGTGGAATCTTAGAATCTACATTTGAGGGATTTCGATGTTTTCTTCTTGGGAAACACAGGCCAAGGAAGGACCTGCCTCCCCATCTGGGTAAAGTTTGCTATGGAGCTACAGGCTCTTGGCCCACTCCTTAACTTTACCTCATACTTCAGACTTCCTAAAACAAATAGCCCTGAGAAATGCCTCCTATGATTTGTTCAATGCTCCTGAAGTAAATGTGGCCTGAGGACAGATTTTGTAAAGGCATGATTGCCCTCAGACAGTTGGAGAAAAACCAAAGAGCCCCAAGTGAAAAATGAGTTCTATCAGAACCATAAAAAAATATGGCTTTAGCAATATTCACAATCTTTGCTACTTTAATGGAATTTTAAAAGAGAGGTGGGGAATTATTTCTGTAGAAACACTGCCTCCACTCATCTTAATGCACGTGAGTCAACTAGATTCAGCTTTAATCAGAAAGGCAACGTCTATCCTCCCACTATCCTTTGAAATGTTGAAAGTGATGTAGAAATGTCATCACAAAACTCATTGCTTCCTCAATTCATATTCAGATCAAAGCTGAATTCTGTCTTGCTGTCTTAAAATTAAAGCAGAAAGGTGACCCTGAGGACACATTCCAGGGTGAGGAGCATGACAGAAAATCTAAGTCATGAGCAGAACTCCTTGCAAAGTGTACTGAGATTTCTGTGTGCTTCTTTTCCTCTATTTTTTGCTTTGTAGAGACACAAATAGAGCTTGGTCAGCCTCTACCTTTCCAGTAGTGGCTGTCACGAACTGGCTCACTATGTAAAGCCTTGTACCAGTTTTGTTTTCAGGGTGGAGTAAGTGGAATTGCTTATTGGATTACAGAGGTGTTTAGGCACTTACTTATACTTTGTACATTAGGAAAGGACAGATCATTGATCATTTCAATTGCTTGGCTTTGCAAGGTTGCCACTGCCCTATCTATTTATCTTATTCAGCCCTCTTACAAGAGATTACATGAACAGCTTAAAAAAGCTGTTTCTTCTTCATCTCTGGATCACAGAACTTAGAGCATTGAAACATATACATGAAATGGATGGGTGGACAGGTGGATGGAATAAGAAATGGACAGACAAATGGATAGGCAGATGTGCAGATGAAGATGGGAAGGTGTCTTATTTATTTAATTCTTGTTCTAAATGTGCTTTAAGTGTAATAAAGTGACCAGAACTGGGGCCAGGCAAAGCTAGAAGTCATGAGCTTCTTCCAGATCTCCCACAACAGTGCAGGGGCCCAAGCACTTGGGATATCTTACATTAGCGGGAAGCTAGATTGAAAGTGGAGCAGCTAGGACTTGAACTGGGGATTGCAGGCAGCAGCTTAACCCACTATGGCACAGAGCCAGCCCCAGGAAATTTTCTGTTTAAGAAAAAACTTTCTAGCAACCAGAGCTTTTCAGTAATATGATAGGTTGTAGAGAGTTTTTATCATAGAAAGCATACAGGCAGAGCCCAGGAAGTACTATATCAGGAATGACAGGAAATCCTTCCATATTGAGTAGAAGTGGGGATTCTTCCAATTTTAAGATTTAGGAGTCTATGAATAAATGTTAATAGAAATAAGAAGAAATAAATGAATCTTAGAGACATTATGAAGAGGCAGAAAGACACTTAAATTTACTCAATCGTTATATTTCTTTATTCTTGTCCTAAAAGTACAGCTATTCTGTATAAATCTGATACTTTCTCAATATAAAGGAATGAAACTTAGAGCCATTTTGAAGAGAAGAAAAAAGATTATGTAACATTCAGAGACAGACTATTGGCTATGCTTATTATAATAAATAGCACTTATGGTATGTTTTGCATATAATGATATTCTTTTACATAGGTTATTATTTGAAGATGGACTCGAAGCCCAGGGTTCTTCCCAATGCATCATCTTCCATCAAGACACATACACATACAAACACACACACACACACACACACACACAGTGGCAGTTTCTAGGTTGTAAAGTTGAAATACGGCAATGAATGCCCCATACTAGAGTGGAGCTATTTGGAAAGGGGTTCTGATCTGAAGGAGAAAAGAAGCTTGATCGAGCACTTGTAGGTTTTGACGTTGGAATGCCTCCACTCCTTATTCTGATTTGCATTTGCAAGAATTCTACACTGACAAATGTTTCTTGGTTGTTCTTCTGTTGACTCATGCTCTCTATTAATGCTACATAATGTGTCAGATTATGTGTCTCATCTTCTGGGTGACACTGAAGGGATTGTGGTTAATGCACTGATCCTGGCCTCAAATAAGAAAAATAATACTGCTTCCAACTTCCCAGGGAACTGCATGAGTGAATTCATGGGACTCATCAAAGGTCACTACGAGGCAAAGCAAGGTGGATTTCTGCCAGGGGGAGGCAGCCTGCACAGTGCCATGACGCCCCACGGGCCTGATGCAGACTGCTTCGAGAAGGCCAGCAAAGCCAAGCTGGCACCGGAGAGGATTGCAGATGGCACCATGGTAAGCATGCTAACTAGCAAGCTCTGAAGACCTTAGAGCAGCTCATTGTATTCCTCTGTAGTTGCACAGGAGGAACCAGAAGGGGATAATTGTGGGTTTGTGTATGCCTTGATACATATAGCCCCGTGTACTGACGTCACTCCTGATGCTTTGGTGGAGGAAGAACTTTGAACCTGGAGGAAAACGTGGATTCAAATCTTAATTCTTAGTCCCTAGGGGACCTTGAACCAGTCGCTAAGTACTCTATGCTTCATTATTCCTGTCTGTAATTGGATTTTCCAACCCAGCAGATGGCTGTGAGTTAAACTTTTAGACTAACACTGTTCAGATATAAGGAACTACTAAAATCACTATGTGAGGGTCTTCCTCAGTCCTAAAGCCCTGTGCGTCTGCTGTGTCTCAGAGCATCCTGCTTTGGGAAGTAGTCCTCCAGCCCCAAAGCAGCAGGGCGGCCAGGCATCCCCTTCAGCCTCTTCTCAAGTCGAGCAGCTTCACTACCCGCAGGGCTTGTGAGCAACAATTCTTCAGTTGTTTTATGATTTTCCTTTATTCTTCATTGTCATGAAACCTGTTTTGTATTCCTCCTGTGTTATACTGTAAACATAGAAGCTGAACACAATTGCAGTTGGCTGCGGCACTTTATTTTGTTTTTGCATTCTTGGAGGTAGTCTTTATGAATTACAAGGAGTAATTTCATGCTAATTTGGCTTATAGTATTAAACAAATACCTTTAGTGCTTTGTGGTTTAAAAATCTGTAGCACAGACCTGCCTGACTCCATGACCAATTTATAAAATACCTGAGCAGTGAGAATTATCTGTCCATCTGTCCAATATGATTGCTTTCAGCCCCAACTTGGATCCAGAAGTGAAGCTGTTGTGGAGGAAGGGGGCACAGAATCCTTCCCACCTGCTCAACCTCAGCTGTATTCCCCTTTGAAGGAATTCTACAGAGTGTCCATAAAACCCTTGCATTTCTAGGAGGGGTGGTTTGACATTGTCAGTTAAGGTGTTGCTCCCAAGGACTCCTAGAGGTTAACAGGTTACCCTGGAGTTGCTACCCAGTAACCTCTGGCAATCCAAATTAGCTGTAGGTAGTCAATATGTTGAGGGAGCCATGTTCTATAACAGTGAGACACCATACAGAGCTGTTTTTATGAGGAACTAGGCTTAGAATAATGTCTCAGGCCTAAAGAACTAGTGAGAAAGAGCTTTCCTATGCAGAGTAAATAGGAGAATGAGGCACACTGGGTATCTTGGAGCCTGGAGGTTGGGGGAGTGCCCAATATTATCTAGGCCTAACTTCGAGTCTTATGTAATTTAGATCAGCTCCATCTACATATCTGCTTTATTCTTATTCTAATTTGGCATCATTAACTTGATGCAGTCATGTAGCACAGCTCAACCGAGATGAGGCTTTGGTACTGCAGCTAGATAGGAAGGCTCCCTAAGGAGCCATCAGCCAGGATACGACCATAATCCAAGCCATAATAGCAGCCTTTGTATCTGAACGGTGCTTTGGAAGATGAATAGCACTTCTATGACCTACATGAGCACTTCAGTATGATCCCACCCAGTCTTCATGTCTTCCAGTCTTAGGGAGTCAGACAGGGATCCCCACCTTCATTGTTTCAGGTAAATGTAAGTTAATGTTAATTGGACCTCAAACACTCAGGTGGGTGCTCTGAGTTGCAGCACAATAGAATCTCTTGCTTCTTTTGTACCTGTCGATATTTTTTGCAAATTTCATATGTGAGCGTATCAGAATTACAGCATTTGGATTTTTGTTTTGGCTTTGTTTCTTAAAAGCCACAGTAGGTAGAGAAATCAGCATGTGGTAGAGCTGTGATGTCTAAGATGCATGGAATGCTTGCATTTTCATTCTGCTGTAGACTGAAGCCTCCTGAACACAATGCAACACGTGCCATTCAGACCTTCCTGGGAGGCGACTTTTCAAAGTGCTACATCCACACCTGCCTTTTCCTTCTCGTTCTTCTTGTTCCTCGTTCTCCTTTTCCCAGTCCAGCTCTTGGTCAGAGTGGGAAAAGGCAGTCAGGCTCCAATCTCACCTGAGACCAGTCAGTTCCCAGCTCTGAGCCTCAGGTTTTTTATTATTATTGTTAGTGGGGTTTTTTGTTGTTGTTGTTGTTGTTTGTTTGCTTTGCAGAAAAGAGAGTTTGCTGCCCTCAAGGACATGTAAATACTCCTCCTGAGAAGAGGAGCATTTCCAGGCTTCCCCATATCTGCCCTGGTGTGTAGCAACGTTAGCTCAAGAACCACATGAGGCTTTAGGGCCCAATTTCATGACACAGAATGGAAGTTGAGCTCCAAGAGGTTCAGGTCTATATGATATCTCACCAGTTCATAAGCGGTGATACCAAACCCAGAGCCCAAGGCTCGAGCCTGCTCTCTCATGCTCACACGATTCATTTTTCAAAGATTTTGCCAGCCTGTATCTTCTCTTGCCATCTAATGAAACGTGCTTTTCTAAAACCAACCTCACTTTTATTCTTTCATTCCCATCCTCATTTCCTGCAGGCATTTATGTTTGAATCGTCTCTGAGTCTGGCTGTCACCAAGTGGGGACTCAAGACCTCCAGTTTGGACGAGAACTACTACAAGTGCTGGGAGCCTCTCAAAAGCCACTTTACCCCCAACTCCAGGAACCCAGCAGGATTGAATTGAGCTTAGAGTGTTCTACCATAATTGAGAGTGGATGTGTGCAGTTTTCTTGAGAATCTCATGCCCTCTGGTAGTTTTAGGGGAAGGAGTTAGTTAAAATGAGAATTCACTTTTCATGGTCTAGTATTGTAGAACCTTTGCAGAAAGCTTGTTTGGAAAAAATCCTTGGTTGTTAGCTAAATTACTTAATAAATACATGCAAGTGTTCTGTGAAAGCAGCAATTGATCATAATCAGGCCTGGATGAGACAGGCCTGGCAGACCAGATAAGCCCGTGAGTTTGGGCCAAATCCAGGTCTTTACATGTGCTTAGTCTAAGCACCTTCATTCTAGCAGCATCTACCAGACACCACAAGACCAGGCCACAAGAAGGCTAGGCTGAGCGTAAGGATCCTGAGCTGGGATTAAAACCACAGCCAAGCTGTTAGGAGTCAGTATAGGTATGGGAAATACAGGGGCTCAGCTCAATTCCAAACATTCAGCTGTCAGCCCGGGATAGATGGGCAGAAAGGCCAACAGTTTCTCTAATCTTGATAGTCACAAGCACCCAAGATAATGGATGTAGGACAGGAATCAAAGCCACCAAGTGGTGAGGAATAATTGAGTTACAAGCGTGACCAGCTATCACAGTTTGCCTAACCCTGCTCTGAAAGATCCCTTCTATCCTGGTCAAATTAGAACAGTTGATTGTCTTACTGTTTTTGTCATATCAACTCATTCAATAACCGTAGGGTTGAGTCATAATTATCAGCTGACAAGAAAAACTGCGAATGAATAGTTAGGAAGAAGTAGTTTCTCTGCTAGGAGAACTCTCAGTCTGGGGAGATCAGAACCAGAGATCAAGGCCCCAAGTACTGGATCACAGCAAAAATGAGGCACACAATGCATGAAAAGCTGTACCAACAGACCTCTGCCTGTGCTCAGCCCCCTTCCCAGTGCGGTGGGGCTGCCCAAGACTCAGGGTGTGAGTTGATTAGGTTCCCCTGGTGTAGGAAGACATGCACATCAGAACACAAATACAAGAAGTGATGTTTCTTATTATGCATGTTTTCTCTACTTTGTCGCCATTGTAGTAATTTTGATACCAAGTTTACCTTCAGTAATACATAGTGAGAGGACCCAGGACTAAGACTGTCAGGTGAAACACAAGTGATTCGGTTACATTTGACTGGGTATTCTGCATTTTTGTTTGCTAACTCGGGCAACCACATGAGAGTAGAGTGGTCAAGCAGGTAGACATAGTCCTTGTCCTTTCAGAGGTTGCCCTGCCTGCTAGAGAGGGAGACTGACAAAAAAGACGACACAAATTGTGGAACACATGGAGAAGACATAAATGCAGATGGAGATGCAGTACCAAGTGAGATGGGCTGGGAGAGAGCTTTCTTTACATAGGAAGGTCTTCCAAGAAGCAGTGACATTTAGAAAGAAGCTGAAAGATAAGAAGGAGCTCCTGTGTAAAAGACAGAGATTGGAGCAGGACTGAATGAGAAGAAGTGTTACAGGAAGCTACTGTAACAGTCCAGGCCAAAATAAAATAACAACAGAAAACACCTCATCTGGAACCTAATGAGATAGCAGCAGAGACAGGAGAACCTAACTCCTAGGATGCTGGGAGTAGAGCTGGAAGGACTTGTTGATGGGTTGCATGTATGGGATGAGAGAACAAAGGATGGAAAACAAGGCTGGGGTGACTCTGGGTTTCTGGCAGTGGTATTTTATGTTCTCAAATGATAAGGTGGGGGCTGGCACTGTGGCGTACTGGATAAAGCCACCACCTGCAGTACCATCATCTCATTTGGGCAATGACTCAAGTCCTAGCTGCTTTACTCTGATCCAACTTGCTATTAATATGCTTAGAAAAGCAGCAGAAGATGGCCTAAGTACTTGGGCCCTGCACCCATGTGGGAGACCCAAAGAAGCTCCTGGCTCCCAGCTTCGGACCAGCCCAACCCTAGCTATTGCAGTTATTTGAGAGTGAACCAGAGGGTGGAAGATTCTCTCTCTCTTTCTCAGTCCTCTGTCTCTGCCTCTCCCTTCCTTCTTTATAACTCTGCCTTTGAAATACATTTTAAAATAATAATAATAAGGTAAAGACATCTTTGAGTGTGACTGACACTCGCATGCCTCCCAGTGTTTCGGAACCTTTTAACATCTGCTAAAAATTAAACATTATTAACTAGCAAAGCAGTTAATACCTTTAAATGAGGTTTAACATTGACCACTGTAGCAGAAGATGCCCCAGCCTACTTATACCCCATTACCCATTGCTTTCAACTACAGCTCTCCACCTGGAGCCAAAACTCAGAACTCAGCACAAGTACAGAGGAATGAATAGACCCTGGCTGTAGCCCTCAACCAGTGACCCAAGAGAAGTCAAGCACAGAAACCGCTGCTCTCTCATTCCATTCTTGGGGGCTTGTGTTCCACTTTGGCTCCCTGCAACTCCCCAGGGATTCTGCACCGGCGCCCCCAGTGGCAAGATCTGCATAATGCTCACACCATCCACCTAACCCCCTTGTTTGCTGCTTCGTTCTTCCCGCTCAATTCCCCCACTGGCCTCTGGTACTTACTCTTCTCTCAACCCTAAACTAAGGCAGCCACTAAATTATTTTATTCACAATCCAGCCTTCCCTGTGTGAGCTCATGCTAACCTTCCGCTCCTACACTCAGCTCATTGCGCTCCCCTTTTGAGCTCCTGCTCTCATCAGCTCCGTGGCAAAGCCTTCCTAGACTGATGCAACACCCTGCTTCCCAGCCACTGAGCACCCAAGCCTTTGCACTTCATCTACCCACTCTTGGCAGCAACTCCTCAGCTAGCAACAGTATTTCATTCAGGCCATGCTGTTCATGCTAATTAAAAAAAGATTTAGTTTCCTTCTGTTGTGCCTCAGATCAGCTAGGAAGATTTGTATCATTTCCTTCATTGCCTATTCTCTGAGAGGCTGCCTTCTGCCATGCTCCCCGAGAATCAGATCATCTCTTCACTTCCAAACAGAAAACTTTAAAGAACAGACAGTACCCTGGTTAGGTTACCCCCAAGGACAGGAGGGCTTTGCTGTTACAGAAAGGTGCTCTAGCAGGTGCCATAGCAATCATTCAGCTTGTTCTTCTTTCTGAGAGATTTCACTCATGGCCCAGGCTACCAGCAACAGCTCTGAACAGGTACCGCACCCAGAGGTACATGTATCCCCTTCCTTCCCCCTCCCCAAACGTACAGCACAGCTTAGAGAGGGTCACGACTGAAACAGGTGCTATCAGCATCCAATCAGAAAAGCTAGGGACACTGATAAACATTCCATTG
Organism: Ochotona princeps; assembly: GCF_030435755.1. Taxonomy (NCBI): domain Eukaryota; kingdom Metazoa; phylum Chordata; class Mammalia; order Lagomorpha; family Ochotonidae; genus Ochotona; species Ochotona princeps. The sequence continues at coordinate 85,737,711 of NC_080834.1, read as the reverse complement.
TGTACTAGGCTAGTCCTCTGCAGGTGGCACTAACATCCCATGTGGGCAGCACTTCATGTTCTGGCTGCTCCACTTTTGATCTAGTTCCCTGTTTATGGCCTGGAAAAAAAGCAAAGGATGGCTCAGGTCTTTTGGTCGCCACACCCACATGGGAGACTGGAGAAAGCACCTGGCTCCTGGCATTGGACTAGCCCAGCTCAAGCTGTTGTGACCATTTAGACAGTGAACCATCCAATGGAAGATATTTTCTCTCTCTCTCTCTCTCTCTCTCTCTCTCTCTCTCTCTCTCTCTCTCTCTCTCTCTCCACAATGCATGGACAGTCTCCTTTACCTTGCATCCCCACAAAGCACTAGCAGGTAGTGCTTGTCGGGGTGCCCAGGGGAGAACCACAGCTGTTCTCAAGGTCAGCTGCCCGTCAGGTCTCCTAGCTGCTTCCTGAAATCCCAGGGCTCAGCACCTGCCACCCATCAACTAAATTAGAAGCACCTGACATAGTGTCCACATGCATTAGATTTTTTTTTTTTTAATGTCTTCACAACTTTCCAGAAAGCACGGGACAGGCCAGAGTGAACAGAGAGCTTACTCAGGAGGACAATCTACAGAGCAGTGTGGTAGGAAGGGGCACGCACAGTCCAGGCTGGTGTTTGGCAGAGGTTTTGTTTTGTTTTGTTTTGTTTTGTCTTTTAAGATTTATCTGTTTTTATTGGAAAAGCAGATTTTCAGAGAGAAGGAGAAACGGAGAGAAAGATCTTCCATCCACTGGTTCACTCCCCAAGTGGCCACAATGGCCAGAGCTGAGCTGATCAAAAGCCAGGAACTTCTCTTGTATCTCCCACAAGGGTACAGGGTCCCAAGGTTTAGACTGTCCTCCATTGTTCTCACAGTCCATAAGCAGAGAATTGGATGGGAAGTGGAGCTGCTAGGTCATGAAACAGCACCCTGATTGGATCACAGTGCATGCAAGACAAGGATTTGGCCACTAAGCTATTGCACTGGGTCCTGGCAGAGGTTCAGACAGCCCTGCAGATGCCTGCATCCTTTACTAAGTGATGCTGGAGACTGTTCAGGGTAGACAGCCATCAAAAGTCAGAGAAGGATGAGACAGTTCCGAACTTAGTCTCTGCTAGGGCGTTCTCCGTGCAAAGTGGCAGTCTAGTGGAAGGCAGAAGCCCTCCACCACAGAGGTTCTTCTGAGATAAAGGCTCACAGAGCTTGTGTGCTCAGTGAGGACTCCTGGTCTCCTCCTCCCTCAAGCACACAGTGACCTCCTGGCAGTCCCTGAGGCAGGTTAACAGGGGGAATGGGGATGTGACTTTGGATCACTGCCATGTCAGTAGAGAAACGTAATAACCTAAGATAATAAAAACTGATGGGAAGAGCCTAATAGGGCTCCTCTCCCTTTTGTAGACAGGTTCTTCTCCCCCTGCCCACTGCCTAGCTTTTGAATAAATAAATAAACATATATATATATAGAGAGAGAGAGAGAGAGAGAGAGATGAGGGGAGAGAGAAGGAATATTCCATCCACTGGTTCATTCTCCAAATTCCCACAAAGGCTGGGGCTGAACTGATCCAAAGTCAGGAGCCTGGAGCTTCTTTGCAGATCTTCCATGTGGGTCCAGGGGCCCAAGCACTTGAGACTTTTTCTGCTGCTTTCCCAGACCATTAGCAGAGAGCTGGATGGGAAGTGGAGCAGTTGGGAGGCCCACATGGGATGCCAGCACCACTAGTGGAAGATTAGCCTGTTAAGCCACTGCACCAGTCCTGTGCCATCCCCCGCAACTTTTATTCAATCTATACCTGTCTCTCTGTATCTAGTTGGTCTTGGCAGAGCAAAAGTATTCAAGCTCCATGTTTCCTTCCAACTTCTTGCCAATGAGAGCCCAGGGAATCAGACGGTTGGGTCCCTGCCACCCATCTGGGAAACTCATACTGTGTGCCGCACACCTGACTTCAAGCCCTGCGAAGCCTCAGCTGTTGTGGATATTTGGACAGTGAACTAGAACATGAAAGATCTCTCTATCTCTCCCCAGCTCTAGGTTTTTCTTTCCATCTTTCAGATAAACCGAAATAAGTAAGTAAGAATGCTTTTAAAAAGAAAACACAGACCCTGCAAAGGTGCCCAAGAGCCCAAGAAAGGCACAGAGAACTGAGGGAGGAAGAGACCAACAGAAACTATACGTGAATGTAACCATTTATGAGCAGTTTCTGTACTCTGATTTTCCAGCCTGTTTTGAAAGAGCTATCACAGGTCTGAAATAAAATATCTCCTTCTGGAATGATATTTACTAGTAAAATGAAAACAAGTGACTTGAGTGATGACATGTATTGTATTTTTTTAATTTTTAATGCTGAAAGCTAAACTCCTTTGTTACATTTAATGATCAGCTATACTTCAGATTGATGCAATCAGTGTGTAGAACTGAATCACAAAAGGTGAAGTTCATTCAGAATCTAGGCTCCTGTGAGGCCACATCGAGGTATGACTAAGAGCACAGATGCTAGAGGCAGCCAGCTGGGTTCAAATCCAGAATCTCTGACTCCCTGGTTGTATGACCCTGGGCAAGGTCCTTAACCTTCTGGAGTTTCCGCCTTTTCAGTTGTAGAATGGAAATGCCTCGCCTCTCTCACAGCATGAGAGTGCTGAGTTAGGAAGGTAAGAATAGTACGTGTTCTACTTGCTTTCGGTGGCTCCTCTCACATTGTGTACACTGTAATTCTGGGAGCTGTTATGTAGGGTGGGACTTTAAGGGCATTTTGATCTTGATCCATTTATTTTTATTATAATTAATAGAATGTGTAAGAGTCATTATGCAGGAATTTCAGATTTTAGAAAGAATAACAATTAAGAGAACTGACTCTGGAGTTCCAACAGTACTTTTATAGCAAAATAACCTTATGCAAGAGATTTAAGTTTCTTCAGCCTTACTTTCTTCATCTGAAAGACTTCACAGGAATTTTGTGAGTTAACTAAGATAAGCATAGATGCCGCCCACATAGTTTTCATCACATAGTGAACCCAACCTAACATTAGCTATTATTAATGTTATAGTTTGTTACTCAGTGAACACTTATTAATTCTTCGGGAAAGCTGTAGTGCCACATACTGTGGGACATACCAGAATGAGTATATTGAGTTCTTTTTCCCTTAGTAAATTAGCCTCTAGCTGAAGAGGAAGAGATCCAGGACATGGAAAATGTAAAGGCATTTCCTCCTTTTTATCACCTTTAGCTCTGAGAGCAAAAGACCATCTTAAAGTTTAATCTGAGAGCTCAACAATCTATATTAGCAGATTAACTGAGGCAAAAGTAAAGACAGTCTCTAAAGTGCCTTTGGTAAAAGCTGTTCCCACGCAAAAGTCCACAGAGCTTTCCTAGAGGACTCCTTCCTAATCATCAGAGCCCTGGAGGCGCTAATTAACCTCATCCAGGCTTTTAAAATCTAAAATTACATCAAAAGCTTCTTCACAAACCACTACAGCATTATTTTGCAAGGGACATCTTGCAAACATCAAGTGTATGCAATTCTATACAATTCATGAATGAGAAATTGAACAAATGGAGTAGTACTGTTCATGAATGAGAGCAAAATTTTGTTTTGAATTCTTTGAATAACATTAAAATCTGAAGACAGGTACATGTTATGATAGCACTTCTCTTAATAAAAGGATATGTGTCCATTAGCAGTGTATCCAACTAAATCAGAAAGTCTAGTGTGAGCTTAAGTACTAGGGCTTTGAGCTCATGAAAGGAGCCTGGAATTGGAATGATAGCATGAAGCTGCTCTGGATTCAAGTTCTTTCTAATCTCCTGCTCACCAATATTATTTTCCTTTTCAGCCCTCACATCTGTATCCCAGGTCAAAGCACAGGTAGGAAATAAGCAAATGAACAGAAAGCTTCTCCTGGAAATTGTTGTCTTTTTTATTCAGGAAAGGAAACCTTGGGTCTGGCATCATGGTGCAGTGGGTTAAGTCACCCCTCTGCAATGTAAGTATCCCGTATTGGTACTGGTTCAGGTCCCAGCTATTCCAGCTCTGATCTAGCCTCTGCTATTGGTGCTGGGAAAGCAACAGAAGATAGCCAAGTGCTTGGGTTCCTACTACCCAAGTGGGAAATGAAATGGAGTACCAGGATCCTGGCTTTGATGTGGCCTGGGCCATTGTGGTCATTTGAGGAGTGAAACAGTGGGTTGCAGACCTCTGTCCCTCTCTTTCTGTCTCTCTGTCTCTCTGTCTCTCTGTCTCTCTCTCTCTCTCTCTCTCTCTCTCTCTCTCTCTCTCTCTCTCTCTGTGTGTGTGTGTGTGTGTGTGTGTGTGTGAATCCTGCCTTTAAAATAAATAAAATACATTATTTAAAGGGGGGAAAAGAAAGCCTTCCATGTAGACATCTCCTTAGGTCTCATGGACAGAACTGGACCATGTAGCCACCCTTCTATCAATCCCTGCTAATCCTGATTTGCTCTCTGACCAGAGTTCTACCTACTCTCCCTGAGATAAAGGCAACCCCATCAGCCCGCTGAATAAATCAAGCTTCTACTGAAAAGAGAGAGCGAGAAGGTGTGGGCATGAGTACCTGCCCCCGAAGCCTTCTTGAGGCATTTCAGCAAGAAAAATAGAGGAGACACTGAGTTTAAATACCTCCAAGGCAAATCTGCCAATACTTGTTCTACACACAAAATGATTCAAATGCCTGATTCCTCCCCAGATCTTTCCCTGCTGAAATGGTTTCTGTATGTGTGAATCAGGAAGCCCTTCTAGCAATTGCTTTTAACCCCTGAGAGACTCACACTAATTACAAGTAGGTGAAGAGGGCAGGAGAACAGCGTTCCGATCAGCCCTGAATCCTAATCCCTGCATCAGTAGCGCTTGTTTGTTAATTGCACATGGCGCTTCACTAGTCCAAATCTCTACCACAGAAGTGGGCTGTGGACAAGCAGATCCTGTAAGACTGAGCCTTTAAGCTCTAACATTCTAGAAGTCTGTGGATGTACAGGAAAACCTAACCATGCTTGTGGAAGATCCTGTTCTCTAAGCTACTGTTGCTTCACCTCTCCAGACTGGACTAGGTGTCCTTTCCTAGCATCCAACTTCTTCCTGCATCAGTCTTGATCACTCCAGGAATGATTAAAAATATGTTCTCCGGAGTCAGACTGCCCAGATCTAAGTCTTGCTTTGGCTTTTATTATGTCCATGAATTTGGCGAATGTTATATCCCTCTAAATCTCGTCTATATAATGAGGACATTAAACCCTATATGAAAGAGCTGTTTGGTGCTATCTGGGGAGAAGTGCAAAGCCCTTGCTTTAGCTTAGAGGCTGGAACATAAGTCAGAGTTTAATAAATGTCAGCCGCTGTAATTGTTTTTCTCCACTACGAGTTTCTCTAAGGAACTGTTGCCTGCTTCATACTAGCAAATGGCAGGGCCTCAATAAGTATTTGATCAATGTGGAAGAAGTCTACAGGCTAATGTCCTGTAAGAATTCAATAGGAAGCAGCCTCAGCATCTCCAGAAAATCAATCAACTCAATATCAGCAGAATAATACCAACTTAACACTCCTGCACCTGTTTGGCACCGCCTCCCAAACATCCTAAAAGGACAAGATCACTTCTGGGCCACTCCATTTCTGCAGAAAGTGAATTTGGAGAGAAGTTGCCTTGCCAGCCTATAGAAGATAACTTCAGAGTAACTGACTAATCCCATCTCTATCTATCCTCCAATAAAGCCACCCAAATAATACTATTGATGCTTTCTCCATTATATCAAAAATGAATAAGGTCCTCTTTAGAAAACTATGTTTTTAATGTGACACATACATTGTAAACTTTCCTTAAAGTATTTAGCTGTGCAGTTTCCACAGAAGTTCCTTTTCCCCTTCCCCCTTTCCCTCTTGTTGAGTTCTGGAATCACCTGGATTAGTTTTCTCCTTTGCTCAGATTCTGGATTCCTCCAGGGATGAATTACGTCAATGCATTTGGTGACAGACGATTTTTTTTTTTTTGCAAAGGCATGCTTACAGAGAGAAGGAGAGACAGAGAGACATTCTTGTATCCACTGGTTCACTTCCCAAATGGCTGCAACAGCTGGAACTTCTTCCAGGTCTTCTATGCAGGTGCAGGGTCCCGAGTCTTTGGGCTTGTTGGATAGGAATTGGAGCAACTGTGACATGAACTAGTGCCCACGTAGGATGCTGGCAATTGAAGGGAGAGGATTAGCCAATTGAGCCATTGCATTTGGCCCAAAGTTGATACTTCTTGTGATTATGGGGAAAACTGAACTTAAACTGTATGCCAGATTTGCTCCAAAATCTCAGATGTTCCACCAGCCATCCATCTCCGGGGAAACTCAGAGGTCTGATGTCAGCTGTCATGTGTTGAACTTCCTTTGTTCCTTTGAATCCTGAAGCTTGGCTGTGAGATGAAGGCACGCTGTACTTTCTTGATAATGCAAAACCGAATGTCTCCAAGAAGACACTGTTCTGTATCTCTCCAGGACACAGTGTCAATAGAATAAATCTTTCTGAGCCAGAAAAACAATCATACGCAAGGCATCCAGGGGGAAATAAAAGTATTAATCAAAGTTATAGATACAAATGGGTCTTCTAAAAAGAAAAATAGAATACAATAAAACTACTTTCTTTTAATGCAAAGATAGGAAGTGGTGGTGGAAATGTTGAACACCCAGCATCTTTTCATGTATCCATGGAATTATGTTTTCAGTTATTTTTAAGTGCTGCCTGTGTTTTTCAGGCACAGCACTTAATGGAGATAACTGCTCATACAGACCTCTAATATCATCACACACTCCATCAATGATCCTGAAAAATGCAGCAAGTGCTCTGCATTTCCCCTCAAAGCTCAGAGAGGAACTGTGCCATGAAAACAGATCATGGACTGGACTCGATGGGATTTTAGCCGGAACATGCATCTGATCTTTTTCCCTCATGGAAAGACATGAGAGGAAAACACAATTATTCGAAAGAAGGAGAAGGGATGTCATCCAAGGATAAGGAGTTATTCAGAAAACTGGCTCCTCACACATGAGCAAAGGGGAACTAATAGAGATAATATATTTAGACTGTCAGAGCTTTCAACAAGTTCACATCCAGGTGAGTCATCCCTGGATTGTCAGGGGTTGATTTGTTCTGTGTTGAGGGCTGTCTCAACACTGAAAACCAGGTCTGCTTGAGAATCAGCAGCAGCCTGCAATCACCCTGTAGCCTCCCACGCCCTGTGATCATCCTCTATGCAGGAGCTACAGTGATGCTGCAAGAATGCAAACCCCATCAGCTTAGTGCTGATGAGAGCCTTCAAGGGCTCTCCCTGCAACTGGCCGAAGGTTGCACTCCTTATGGGATACAAGCCTTATGAATTAGCTCCTGGTTGCTTTCTTCATTACACACTTATCATTTTTGAATGCTTAGCAGTATCAGTGTGAATTTCTTGTGCCCAGCGCCCAGGGCTAGTGGCATCAGACAGATAGAAGATGGCATTTGGTGTTCAGATGACGTGGCAATGGTGTCCTCATGAGAATACTCTTCAGTGTGTTTTGGGACATCGTTCCTGACTGACCAAAAAAACTCATATATATCTTTTGAAGTTGATTAAATTTTCAAGATCACACTGCTCAATAATTCTCAACATTAAAAAGTGCTTTAAAAAAGATTTACTAACCAAGACTTTCTCTGTATAACTGCTTTCTTTTAACATTTAGGCACCAAGAAAATACTGTGCATTTATACTTAGGAGTCTATACTAGAATAACAATCAATGGTAGATACTTGTTTGAATAAGGATTTATATTTCATCTCCTTTAAGCCTATATTCACTGAAAATAGACATGTTGTATCAGTTTAAATGAATAGTAAGTTTGAAAAAGCAAATAACAAATATACATGAACAAAAATACAGGCACAATGCTAAATCTCAGCAGTATATAAAATGTTGATTGAAACTTTTGATCATAATTTTAAAAATAGTAGTAAACATTGACATTGTCACTTTATAATAACTCAGTATACAATACTAGAAGAATATACTTAGGAAACAAAGGCATGGAGAACTTTTAAATTTATTTAGTTTATGCCAGAAGTCTGTCCAATGAGAAATGTTTGGGATACACACACAGTGATTCACCTTCAATGGTGACCGTTCCATCACATGGAACTTCAGTTCCCCAGCAGGGGATTCCAGAAATGGGGAGACTACCTCCACCAAGGTTTAGGAGCCCGCCTTATCAGTGATGTTTGTAGACTTTCGCGTGCCAGACAGCCCCTCCAGTCAAGGGCAAATGGCTCTACTCTACACCCTCTACTACTAAGGACAACAAAACAAAACAAAAGCACAGCATGCTGCTCCATTTGGGAGCGCTGCTCTGACCCATTCATGTAGGGATTTGTAGACAGCAGTTTTGAATGAACACCAGAAAGGATTCAGCAGCAGGTTGCTAGGTCACTCAACACAACAGTGTTAATACAGGACATTCCTGGTAGAGAAGAATGCTGCTTGGAGTCTCTTGAAGGACCCTGACAATAGGACAGCACAGATTCTGAAGGGGCAAAAGCAAGGCTTATGCTTGCCTTTTAAAAATGTGAAATTACTTATTTATTTGAAAGGCAAAATTACAAAGAGAAAGAAAAAAACAGAAAGATCTCCCATCCAGTGGTTCACTCTCCAAACTACCCCCAACAGCTGAGGCTGGGCCAGGCTGAGGCCAAGAACCTGGACTCCACTCAAGTCTCCTGTGTGGATGGCAAGGAGTCCAAGTTTTCATGCCATATTGTGCTTTCCAATGCACAGTAGTAGGGAGCTGGATTGGAAGCATAGCAACCACAACTCAAACTTGGATGCCAGCATTGAAGGTGATATCTTAACCTATTGTACCACAATGCTGGCCCAGACAATTCACCATTTCAAAAACAGCTGAGCATCCACTGTGAGATCAAGTGCCCATTCAGAGCTGCCCATCACTCTGCACACAACATCTGAAACACTGATCCACATGCTGCAGGGCACAACTGAAAACAGGTAAGCTTGCCAAGGGCTTAGTGAAGACACCAGCATGGGGATAACACTCAACAGAGGGTGGGCATAGGGCTCACCATGCAGTACAAGCAATGACCTGGCGGTCATGAACATGGTGTTGGCCACAGGAGTTAATTTGTGAGTGTGAGAACCACAAGAGGGAATCAGGATTGCTCTTGCACCATTACAGTGGCTCACACATGGGATGCCGCTTCCCCTCTCTGCTAATCCAGGTTCTTCTGGATGAGGATTCCCAGGTAAGACCACTTTTACAAGGAAAAACCAGTAATTTACAAATATGACTATCTGCTGGTCCTCTGGGTATTTTTTTCCCCCATTTGCTGGTTCACATCTCAAATGACCTCAATAGCCAGAGATGGGGTAGTCCAAAGCTGGGAGACAAGAGCTTTATCTGGGTCTCCCACATGGGTACAGGGACCTGAAGACTTGTGCCATCCTCTGCTGTCTTCCCAGGCCATTAGCATAGAGCTGGATTGGAAGTGGAACATCTAGAACTTGATCTGACACCCACATAGAATGCCACTGTTGCAGGTAGATTAACCTGCTACACTACAATGCCAGATCCCATCTCTCCTCCCCAGATTCTTACACCTGGAAAACAATAAACACGTTCATCCATCAAAGTAACCCTGATTGTAAGAATCTAGGGTGCTATTGCACCATGACGGGGTGAAGGATAGGCCTACTTCTGAATTTTCAGTTAGAATGCCCATGTATGATTGTTATATCAAAGGCCTGATAATGCTAGAATAACTACAGTTTTGATCTTTGAAAATTAAGGTCTTGGTAACTATCAGGATTTGCAAGTGAAAATCAATATACTCATATAAATAAGCTCTTTAGAGCATACTGTTCATCTATAGCACTGGATTTTTTTATGTCTTTGTCACCCTGATGTTTTAAGACTGAGCTACGCGGCATGGGGTAGCTGTATTTCATTGGGCAGTTTATTTCATTTTCACCTTCATGAGCCTATGTGTGAATGGGCATTACTGTCTTCATACTACAAATGAGGAAACAGAAACCCAGTGTTGATGTGGCAAGCAGGCGATAGCTCAAGTGCTTGGATCCCTACCATTCATGTAGATCCAGTTTGAGTACCTGAAGCCACTGAAGGCATTTGGAGTGAAGTGAATGGAAGCAGTCTCTCCCTTGCTTTCCAAAGAGATTAAGAAGCCTCCTAATCCAATTGCTAAATCTGATCAATGATTCTAGCCCAAATTCACCTGCCAAAACCTGTGCTGTTAGCCATTATACCTCTGTTCCCATCTCTACATTTCCAACCTGTCCACATCTGACACACACCTTGCCTTTCCATGCTCCTGTTTGTCCTGCCAGCTTTGTCTTCAGTGTAGACCAAACGCCAACTCTCCAAGTTCCTCAGACAGAATGATTTCCTTATCAGCTTGCCCACTGTATTAACTCTTTGCTGAATCCCTCACACTTTCATTACTGTCTTGCTGCATTTACTGTCGGGGCTGGAGACCAGACAAGGACATTGGTATTTAATAAAAGACACAAAATAAGCAAATAATTGTTAATGATTTATTCATTTTCATTGCAAAGGCAGATGAGATCCATGGAAAAGACAGAAACGATCCTCCATCCAGTGGCCACGATGGCCGGAGCTGAGCTGATCTGAAGCCAGGAGCGTCTTCCGGGTCTCCCGCAGAGGGTCCAAGGCTTTGGGCCATCCTCTGCTGACTTCCCAGGTCATAAGCAGAGAGCTAGATGGGAAGTGAAGCAGCCAGGACAGGAACCAGTGCACATAGGGCATCCTGGAGCTTGCAAGGTGAGGACCTAGCCATTGAGCCATATTGTGCTGGGCCCAGCAAATAATTTTTCAATAAACAGTGTCAGAGGATGTGCTCTTTAAGCATGGCCACCAAGTTAATGTCTTATTTTCCACTGTATTTTCAATATAACACAATACCTAGGTCTTAGCTAACACTCATATGCTTCTTCAATAGATTGTGAATCCTTGGAAAACAAGGATTCTACTTCGTCCTGCAGCTGTTCACAACCATCTTGAGTGCAGTGATTCCCAGGGGGTACTTATGCGTCTCTGTCCTTAGGATGTTAATAAGTCTTATCGTTCAGCTAAAGTAATGAATAGTAAAATGTGTAGACATGCAGGACAGGCAACAATGCACAGGCTGGCAGTTAGCAGTCTTGGCCATGGCCTCCCAAAGTGAGAGGTTTTACCCACAAGACCTTGAGCCACCTCTCTGCTGTCCCTGCTGTGGCTCTCTGCTCCTTCCTGTGCTGTTTCTGTTCATACTTTTCTGCTAAGTGATACTACAGCTGCTAGCTAGTGTTCTTCTTCACTGCCTGGAATATTCTAGCATTGTAGGAGCTGGAGCGTGATGACAAGAATCCCACAACAGTGTAATAACCTGAATCTTCTTGTGCCTCCAGGGTGCCTCATGCCCGCATCCCTCTGCATCATGCTTATGTCTAAGGACACTGGGTCTCAGTATGTCCCAGGGTATTTATTTTCATGAAGTATGTATGTATCAGTAAAGATGCTATGAGCCTATAACTATCATGGAGACTTCCAGCACAAATGGTCAGAAAAAGAAATGATACAAATCAGCTTCTTCTAGCATTTTCTCATGACTAAATATAGCATGCTTTGGTGAGCTCTTAGACACACACAACTGGCTTGCAAAACATCACCAAATGTTAGGATTCCTCCCAGCAAGATGCTGCTTCCAAGATCAGTCATTTTAAAAAATTATTCCCAATTTTTTAGTTTCCACATATTTTGCTTGTGAATTATTTCCATGCTATATTCAGATTAGGAATTTAAAGGAATCACAATTATAATCCTCTCAACAACTTCATTAACTGCTAACTGTCCTATTAAAATACCATCTAATTACAAATTAGCTGTAGATATCAGTTGCCTCTGATGAACCAACAATATTTTTTACAGAGATCATTCTGTGAGGTACCTCATCTTTCATACAGGATGATCACATAAATGAATAAACTTACAAAAATAATATGGGATGTTTTTACTTCAGTATTTTTCCATATTTTATATGAATGAGAGCTTTCCTCATTTCATCAGACTAACATACTTGTTTTAATTCTTAAGTGTTAGTGAACAGTATATGAAAATATACATGGAATCTCTTGTGAAGAATGCATTTAAATTTATTTGAAATATGTACTTGTAAGACATTACCTGACAAGTTGGTTATTATCCCTACTGTCTAATCTAGTGGTAAGAACAGTAATCGTAAGATCCTACAAGTATTTTTTTAGATTTTCACAACTAAATGACAAAACTGTAATTATTTTAGTATTTTTTTTAGTTGAAACATTTTTTTTTTCATTTTATGGTACAATTCCATAGGGTCTGGAATGCAACACAATAAAAACTCTGAAACCGGCGAACTAATGATTAATATAGGATTTATTTCAGAAAGAATACATATAGTCATCATTGCTGGATTTAGTATGAGATGCTAAATGTTCGATCCAATTTTCCCTCCTGGATAAGTTTTTCTTTCTTATCCTGTATAACATATTAAACAAAAACAAAAAAGGAATTAAGAAAGAATGCATTCTGGCACAATCCACTGTACAATTCTAAAAACAGAATAAACCACTCCCAAGACGAACTGCAAATCCATTGCCCAGGGAAATGTCAGCAAGAAAGTGAGAAAGTGCTCCTATTCAAAACCATCACCCCCACTTTTAGTGATTTTATCTGTGAGGCAATTAACTTAGCAGCTCATCAAAACACCTGAGCTCTAACAGGAGTGCTGAAAGGACAGGGGAGAGGGGTGAAGGCCTGGGGCTGCAGCCGCTGGGGGTCCAGCACCAGGAAGTGGCCTGCTGTCAAACCACCAGCACGGCTTTTTGATCATCATACATCCAGGCTTCTGACAGCAGGATCCCTTCTCAGGCTGCCTCCGCTTCTCTTGGAGCAAGGATATGACCCACTTAGCCAGAATTCCCACACAGGGGGAACACACTCGGTAATTTACATATTCTATTGGTAGCTGATCCATTAAACCAAGTATCATCTCGTTTCAAAACAAAGGAACTAAGAAAACAAATTTAAAAGTACACAAAGATAACATCTAAAGGTTAATCAGAATTTTAAAAACCTTATTTTCTGCCCATTTAACGAGGAAAAAATTAACTTTTTCAAGTTGTTTTGGTATTCCTTTGCTTAATAATCCCAGGATAATTTCCTTACACTATCTAAAACCTATACTAGGGGAATTCATGAGCTTAAGTTTAAGTCTTAAACACTTAAACTGATCACTTAATTACTTTAAATTCAAAAGCAGTCATTACATGAAATTGGTCAGACCAGAGGCTACCAGGAGTTTTTAACAAAGTATGTTTCTATATCAGTTGATACCACAAAGCAGTAAAAACCAAGTTTAAAACTGAAACCTATTTTTAACTCTGGCCACAAAAAAATAAAGAGACAGGTCGGGGGCAGGTAGGCAATCTATGCTAACAAAACACTAAATGAGCACCTCCCCAGGGGACCTGTCACCTGAACGGGAGACAACTAGTCCCAACACTCACCCTGTCCGTCTTGAAAACATAATACCAGAAATACAGGGGCCCAATTCCAAGCAGAGCTCCTAAGAGTGAGTTCTTGGGAGTGGGCCTGAAATTTGGATAGATGTTTGCTGATCTCGCGTATGTCCAACGAATTAAGGCAGGATCTTCCTGAAATTAACAGAAAGTTACAGAATTTAAGAGCCACATTGAGAAACACATTCACAAGGACTTTTGTGAAGCAACACAGGGGGCGCCTTCTGTTCTCTTCAGTATTTAGAGTAAATCTTAAATACTCCTAAGCAGTATCAGGATGGTTCTAGCATTTCTAGTATTTTCTGAGAAACAGATGCATCTGCTCAAATCCTATCTAGAAGTTTAAGATTTTTATGTCACCCTTCAGCTTTCTGTTTATCTATGAATCTTTTCTACCACAGACACTACTTTTTCTCCTTTATCATTTTACCCACCCTTCTCTGGTTGCTTTCTGGCTCACTGATTTTCATGAAGCCTGTCCATCAGAACCACACAGCACTCCTGATGAAGACAGGCAGATCATGATTGTTTCACCAAGCTTTGTATTTTGTTTCCAGAAACTTTTTCTAACAATCTCCTAAACTGGTTCTTAATGCCTACATATAAACTATCTGTCAGATTAAAAGTGGTCACCACAGATTAACTCTGAACTAAGCTTTTAAACTGACTTGGCCGACATGTTTTAAGCAAAATTAACATGTTCTGAGGCCAAAGCTGTGGTGCAACATTGCTGTTACACTGCTGTCTACATTGCTGGCATCCCACATTGGAGCACCAGTTTGAATCCCCACCACTCTGCTTCTGACCCAGTTCGCTACTTATGAGTGTGGGAAAGCAGTGAAAGATGGTCCAAGTACTTGGGCTTCTGTCACCCACACAGAGGATCTGGTGGAGTTCCTGGCTTCGGCCTGGCTCAACCTTGTTGGCTAAGTCATTTAGGGCGTAAGCAGCAGATGAAAATCACTTTTTCTCTGTCCCCCTGCCCTTCAAATTTTTTAAAAAGATTTGTTGATTTTTATTACAAAGTCAGATATACAGAGAGGAGGAGAGACAGAGAGGAAGATCTTCTGTCCGATGATTCACTCCCCAAGTGAGCCCCAACGACTGGTGCTGTGCCGATCTGAAGCCAGGAAGCAGGAACCTCTTCCAGGTCTCCCACACGGGTGCAGTGTCCCAAAGCATTGGGCTGTCCTTGACTGCTTTCCCAGGCCACAGGCAGGGAGCTGGATGGGAAGTGGAGCTGCCAGGATTAGAACCGGCGCCTATATGGGATCCCAGCGGGTTCAAGGCGAGAACTTTAGCCACCGGGCCCTCAAATTTTTTAATTAGCATACTTTACACCATTAAAAGATTTTAGAAAGGTCCAAGTTGTTGCTAAAGAAAATTAGATTTTGGTTAATAAAAAGCACTTGTATGTTTTATTAATACTCAAATAACTATCTAAGAATAGCAAATCTACCCCAAACACATAATTAAAGTTAATTAGCTAAATCCTCCAATGGTTTTACAAAACTCTTCTCTCCAATTAACTGAGGGATAAAAATAAGCAAATAAAATCAGTGTTAAGACTTCAATATGTATCCCTTCTCGGCCTCTTGGCTAAGATCAAGCGAAGACTTCAATATGTGACATGAATATTTAAGGTTCTAACTAATACCAAGAAATCATGCTTGGTAACATGAACATAATTTAAGTTGGGCCTTCCACAGTCCTATGCCTAGCCAAAGAGAATGCCAACAAATTTGCCCTGAGGTCATTAGCCAGAGCTCAAAGGGACAGACACCTTACGGTGGACACACCCCTTCTTCCAGTGTGCTAAACTCAAGGCTGTGGGCCTTTACTTCACACAACCCCTGCTGACACTGCTGCTTGATCAACTAGTAAAATTAGCATCTCACATTCAAATGAAAGCAAGCTCAATGGGGTCTTGTAGAACTGTCTGTATTATGCTTGTATTGCAAACAGAAATGGTAAAGAAGGGAAGATACAACGTAAGATGTAAGTTCTGAGGGGATGTTTGCATTCCGTACCTGAAAGGATTAAATGCATTCATTCTTTTATCTGTCCCTTCTGCTCAGGATGTATTTGACTCGCTGCCCAAGACAGACTTCTTAGTCTGCCTGTACCTGCAAGATCAATTTTCTAGCAATAAGACCTTTGCTTGGTAAATTCCTAACAGCCCTTTGACAATGGTTCATTGAGCCCAGAACACTAACAGAGGCTCCAAACACCCACTGTGACACCACTCAACATCCACTGGACACGATGAACATTTCCTCTGAAAATGTCTTCACTTGGTTTTCCTCCTCTCTGGCCATCCGCTCTTGCTCTTTTGCTCTTTTTCTCTGCTCACTCCGATTGGACCTTAAGCCTATTAATCTTTCTTCTCTAATTCACTACCTAGACAAGGCTGTCTAGACACGACTGCGAATATCTACAGGCTAACAACTGGCAAACTTATACTTCTAGCCCTGGAGCTCCATATATAATATCCAACTACCCACTAACACTGTTGCAACTGTCTAAGAGACGTCTCAGCTGTCACCTCCCCCAGACGGGTCTCCCTATACTCTGCTGCACTTCCAGACCTGATCCACTCACAGTCTTCTTCATCTTGGTTAAAAAGCAACTTAATTTTTCCAACTGCTTCAGTCAACAACCTTGAAGGCATCTAGGGTTCTTTCCTTTATGTCACAAACCACATTTCATCTGCTAGCAAACCTGGTTGGCTTTACTTTCAATACATACCTCAAAATGACCACTTCTCATCATCTTCACTGCCACCTTCCGGTAGCCAACATCCAATTAGACAGTGTTGCCCCCTTCAACAGGTCTCCCCACTCCTGCCCTATTCCCCACAGCCATTCTCAACCATACAGTAAGAGAGTGTGTTGCACTCCAAGTCCAGATTATGTGCTCTCTACTTTGCAGAAGTTCTTACAATGACATGTAAGGCCCGGTGGGATTTACTTCAGGGACCCGACCACCTTGCTTCCAGTTCAGCCGGCACCTTCTCCAGATCAGCCACAGTGGTCTCTTTAGTGTATTTCTTAAGTAACCAGACACACTCCTGCCTCAGGGGCTCCGCACTTGCTGTCCCCTCTAACTAGAATTCTACTTTTCCAGAGAGTACACGGCTAACTCACTCACTTCTTACAGATCTTTAGTCAACTCTCATCTTCCCTGGGCCTATTTGAAATTGCAACAGCTCATCCTCCCTGCTACATATACACATGTATCTGCCAGTAACCTGTCAGATCTCTTTCCCCTTACAATTTTTTTTCTCCCAGAGATTTATTTTATTTATTTGAAAGGCAGAGTTATACAGAGAGAGGGAAGATGGAGAAAGAGGAGGAAGGAGACAGAGAGAAAGAGATAGAGAGAGACCTTCCATCTGTTGCTTTAATCCACAAATGGCTCCAAAGGTCAAGGCTGGGCCAGGCCAAAGCCAGATGCTTCTTCCATGTCTCCCATGTGGGTGCAGGAGTCCAAGGACTAGGGCCATTCTCCATGCTTTCCCAGGCACATTAGCAGGGAGCTGGATGGGAAGTGGAATGGCTGTGACTGGAACTGGCATCTCTATGGGATGGCAGCATTGCAGGTGATGGATGGCCTTTTTCATGTTACTTATCACTGACATGTTAAATGATTTAGATTATTACTACTTGTCTCCCCAGCTGAAAGGAAGCCCCAGAGGACAGGGAATTTGTTCTCCATTGTTACCTCAGCATCTCACAGGCCCAAAAGAGATCCTTGGCAGTTACTGACTAATCAATCAAATGCATTAATAAATGATTCTGTCATGCATTCATTTAATTCACAGAAGCCCCAAAGAAGCATGTACTATTATCTCTATTTTTTTTTTTTTTTACATTAGAGAAAAGCTGAAACTTTCCCTGGAAAATGGAAGCTCTGGAGTTTAGACCTCAGGTATAACGGGGCCTTATTGTTTTTATGTATTCTTATTTCCTAGATTCTACTACGTGGGTACATGCATAATTAATGTGTTTCTATCTTCCCAAGTGAACAGGTTCTGGATGGAGACAGTTCAGCCACCTAGTTCACAGTGGATGCTGCCGGCTACACAGACCACAGACGGGATATCCTTTTCTATCACTTGCTAAATGGGTATCTCTGAACGAACCACCTGTCCTTTCTATGTTGTCTCCTCATCTGTACAATGGGGTGAGGCTGCAGCCAAGTTCTTTGATGAGTGGTGACACTGAATGAATTAACAGAGAGGATTTTGCCTTCCTCTTTCAACCCTCACAACTTGAATTCAAAACTTCCTAGAGAGAAACAATGCAACTGTTGGGAAGCCTTTTTAAAAAAAAGACATATTCATTTGTTAAGAAATAGTACCTACCAGTTTACAGGGCATACGGAAGGTGCTTGGGAACGTTAACAAATGATCTCATGTAACCTCACAATTCCCTGAAGAATACACATCACTTCCACCGGATCCAGAGTTAGGTAAACTGCCCAAAGTCACAGTTTGCCAGAATGTGGTGCTATGGAATTAGACTCCAAAGGCCAAAGCTTCAACAAACTGCAGGCTTATTTTATAAACAGAGACTGGAAAATCACTATATTGAACACCTGTACAAACTAGGCACTGTGCTGGTCCAATCGCGTGCCTCACTTTCATAGCTCTTAGGAGAAGAATAACTATATAATGCTAGTTTTTCAGACAGGGAAACGGAAGCTCGGAAGCGCCAACTAAGCTTCTCAAGGTCAGCCAGGTGAATGAGGAGACCAAGGCAGGACTCACACCCAGCCTCGGGGGACCTCGGAGCCCGCCCTCCGGGCCGCAGTGCGCCCTGACCACGGTCCTAAGGGCTCGCGGTCTGCGCCTGGACTAGGGGCCGCCCCTGGGATGTTGCTGGGGGGCTGGGGTCACCCCGAACCTGGTCCCCCTCAGCCAGTCGGGCTCCAGCCCTCGCCATTCCCGCCCGGAAGGCCCCCGACTCACGATGAGCCCTCGGCGATTGGGGTTGTTGTACTGAAGCAAGTATTCCCGTTTAAGCCGGGCTCTTATGGCCAACCGCTCCGCTTGCGCCTGCCGGGCTTCCGGAGATATGTCGTATTCCGCCGGATTGAGGGTAGACGGCAAACTAGCTAGGCCCGACGGATTATATTTGGGAAACGCCATCTTGGCGACTGGCGCACAACTACGCCTGCGCAGCTCTGGGCGCTTGCCCGCTTCACTTTAACCTTCAGTCCAGGAAGCGCGCCTGCGCTTTAGCGGACAGTCCAGTCCGGTGTTTAATCCCCCTTTCTCCCCGCCCACCTTCCAGGATCTGCGCGTGCGTAGTGTGCTGTCCTCGGCAGCTGAGCGGTCTTTGCCGCTGCTTTCCAGCTGCCTTATCTCTTCCCAGGTGAGGTTGAGCAGTGGTTTGGGGGACCAGGGTGGGAGCCAAGCCGCGTGACCCTGGGCAAGTCACTTACAATCATCCTGTCGGGCTAGCCAATGTGTTGTAAGAATCAAATAAGCAAATAAATCAATGCCAAAATGCTTGGCAAAGCATGATTCCCTATCCAAAAAAAATATTTTTTTTCTGTACGTTACCATAAAAAGGTCCATACAACTTAAGTAAACAAACAAACAAGCAAACAAAAAAGCCTTATTTTTTTATAGGCAAGAGATAATGTTTAATAAGAGATTGATGTTACAAGAGTAGGGTCTTCTGACAGGAGTAGGTGGGGGAGGGGAGAGAGAGAGGAGAGAGAAATGAACTGTTGCATAAAAATCCTGAAGCAACAATGCCTGAGTTAAGATGCTAAAGCTTCTTACCTAAATCCTTGGTGTACAGGTGCTAAAGAGAAAAAACAGGGGCAGATGTGTGACACAGCTGTTAAGTCACTGCCTGGGATGTCTGCATCCCATATCAGAGTGCGTGGGTTTGAGTCCCGCCTCCTCCACTTCTTACCCAGCTTCGGTAACGATACCGTGCACCCTGGGAAGCAGCAAATTATAGCTTAAGTACTTGGGTCCCTGCCACCCGTGGGAATTCTGGGCTCCTGGCTTCTGCCTGGCCTGGGGCCCAGCTTTTTCAGGCATCTGGGGAATGATCCAGAAGATGGAAGATCTCTCTCCTTCCTCCCTTCTTTCAAATAAAATGAAGCTAAATGCATTTTTTTTTAAAGAATGAAAAATCCTCACAGATATTAAAATACAGGGTCACTGTATCCTACTTTGTAAAAGACATGGGGGGGAGGATGGTGACAGCAGGCTAATCCTCTGCCTGAAAGTGCTGGTATCCCTATGGATGCTGGTTCATGTCCTGAATGCACCACTGTCCCATCCAGCTCCCTGCTTAAATGCCCTGAGTCCTTGGGACCCGGCACACACGTGGGAGAGCCAGGAGAAGCTTCTGGCTCCTGGCTTCAGATCAGCTCAGCTCTGGTTCTTACAGCCATCTGGGGAGAGAACCAGAAGATGGGAGATCTTTCTGTGTCTTCTTCTCCCTGTAAATATGTCTTTTCAATAAAAATAATAGTATACTTTAAAAAAAAAAAGGCAAATTGGGGAGAAAACCTTCCGCACACCTACAGTCCTTCCTTCTTTCTCCCACTACCACTTCAAAATACACTGCTATGGGTCTTAATCTGCTATTCCTAGGAAGAAAAAAATATATATATATAAACAGTATTTCCACAACACAGGCAAGGAAAGCTGGAACAAAGAACTTGAGCTTGGCGGAACCATCTGGGACGTGTAGGTACGTGGGGAGGTGGTTGCTAGGCAGAGAAGGGACTGGGAAGTGTTGGCACTGGAAGTGATGAGGAGCAGCAATGCTGTCAGATTGTTTCAACATTTTAATGCTGTTTTAAAATATTTATTAAGCACCCACCGGGTGAAGCATACTGCACGCTAGTCAGTCGATCTCTAAGCACAGCAGGAGAAGAGACAGAGGATGAGGTGTTCTTTGTTTCAGGAGCTACTGATCCGTCAGCACAGAAAGAACAGAAAAGCGGCGATGGTGTTTGAGGGCAAAGTAGTTTAACGTCCAGACGAAGCCAGAACAAAATGGACTTGAGAGAATGCAAAAAACAGAAATTTGACATCAATCACTGGAGTTCCATTTTCAAGACACATAAAGAATAGACATTCTGAATTTATGCAAAGGTGCTTTTGAAATATGAAGAAATGCAGCCATGTGAGAAGCAGGAGCTGAGAATGAAATTCTAAAGACTCCACAAAGTTGCAAAAACCTCCTGGTTATAGGTCAGATACTGATCTAGAAGGGCATGGAAAAAGAATAAAAGAAAAATGCTTCTTCTAAGGGAAATCTTTGAGAAAATCAAAATGTTTATTCTTACACATGTCTGATTATCATGGGATTGCTTAAGAAGATTGTTAAATTTAGCAAGGTTTAAAACTCCCAGCTTCTTTCTACTCTACTCTTGGACATTCAGAATTGACATGGCAGGGGGAACTAGGAGCTTCTTAAAGTACTGCATGCTTGCTTTCTCTTCTCTCTGAAACGCTGACTTTCAGATAAATCTTTAAAAACACTACTGTATGCTTGGGAAACAGATGAGCAATCAAGTCATCTCTTTTTCTCAGCTCTCAGGAACAGAAAAGACCCTGTTGAGGCCAGCACAATGGCTCAACTGGCTAATGCTCTACCCCCAAGTGCCAGCTTCATGTCCTGGCTTCTCCACTTTCCATCCAGCTCGCTGCTGTGGCCTGGGAAAAACAGTAGAGGATGGCCCAAAGCCTTGGGACCCTGCATTCCCCAAGACCCAGAAGAAGCTCCTAACTCCTGGCTTTGGATTGGCTCAGCTCTGGCTGTTGTGGTCATTTGGGGAGTGAGCCAGCAGATGGAAGCTCTTTCTCTCCTTCTCACTATAAAATCTGCCTTTCCAATAAAAATAAATAATTCTAAAAAATAAAAAGATCCTTTTAGTAGTGAATCTATTTAAGATGGTTATCTGGATTACATAATAAAAGTAAATGACTTAATTGAGACTTTATCCTCAACCAAATTTATGAAAACAAGTTTATCTTCCACTCAAGGTTACAACTGAAATTAAGTGCTAATTCTGAGACATCAAGTGTTAATTTGGAACAACAACTGTTACATGGCTCTTTTTCTATCACTTTGATTCTTCAGCAGGTAGTATTTGCAAAAGCATTGGAGGGTTTTATTTATATTTCCTAAGGCCTGCTGTCAGTCCTTTGAACTCAGACTATTTCCTCCTGATGCACCCACACCTACGCCATTCTTACACTGATTCTCTTGTTTGCGTCTGTTGCCCAGGCGACTCTCTGAGAGCCTGCTTTGTTAGTGATGGCAGGTGAACCCAGCAATTCAACGGCATCACTTACATCAGTTTTGTGAATGTTACATCTTTGGCAAAATGTACAGTTTTATCTTGTAAAGTTGCAAATTTCTAATTGAACAACCAAGACTTTGATAGGAGGTGAGCTTAGGCACTACAGTTTAAGTGGGAAGCAATTTCACAAGCTGTCATTTTACCAGCAAATATGTCATGAGTTGAAGATTTTTACTAGTACTTCTCTGAGGAATCACTTAATAGAGTTTTTCAAGGTTTTTTTTTTAAGGATATGGATTGCAGAGACTAAATATGTACACCCTTGTGTTTGGAAGAGGAGAGAGATGTGGTTAAGTGGAAAAGGAGTTCAGTGTAAATGGGTAGTGAAACTATGTGAATGGAACAGCATGTGAAGGAACAGAATTTGGATAGGTGGACACAGAAACTGTAAGAAGGGTGAGTCAGGACAAGCTTGAATTATCTTTTTTTCTCTGTAACAATGTTATAAAGTCATTGTCATCTGAGGAGGTAAAGTATACACAAAATATAAAGGCAAATATATGTAGATTAAGATATTAATATGAACATTGCATTATGTTTCTGGATTATTGATGTTAATATATTTTATTTATAATTTATTGTGATGTTTCACAACTCAGACCTATTTGTATTTAAAATTTTGTGTATTTTTTTCCTCAAAGAAGTGCACACCCATCCCCACCCTCCCAGTTCGGCCAGTTTTTGTGCCATCCAACTTGGATCCTCCTTTGGTCAGTCTTGTTACAGCTGCAAGGAATAGACACAGTCTGCGGTGGGAACTAACTTAACTGGCGAGGAGATCCAGCAACAGGGAAAGCAAGGAGAGTTAGCTCTGTGGGTGTGTAGCCTCCTGAGGACTTCTCTTCCAGAGCTGAAATGAACAGCAGTCCTAAGAGAGAATAGGAATGACATTAGTGGTGTTCCCAGCTAAGCTCAGGTAGCACACTTTCCTTTTACTTTCTTCACATTGACTCTTCCTCACAAAAAGGATATTATTGGATCAGTCTGACACTGATCAATCTAGGTTGCCCCCAAGTAACACACAGGAGATTACCTGTTATTATACCCAACTACTCTGTTGACGGTTCCAATGAGTAAGATCTTAGTAAGATCTTACAACCGGGGAGTGGAGAGAGCCGATCCTATGGCTCAATGGCTAAATCCTGTACTTGCAAGCACTGACATTGTATGGGCATTGGTTCATGTCCTGCTTATGGCCTGGGGAAACAGTAGAGGATGTCGCAAAGCCTTGGGATCCTACACCTACGTGGGAGACCCAGAAGAAGCTCCTGGCTCCTGCCTTTGGATCCGTTCATTGTGGTCACTGGTGGAGTAAACCAACAAATGGAAAAATCTTTTCGTCTATCCTAAATCTGATCTGACTTTCCAATAAAAATAAATCAATCTTTAAAAAAGAAAATGATCATATAACATTTTTCTTTTTTGTTTTTTTAAAGATTTATTTTATTTTTACTGGAAAGTCATGTATACAGAGAGAAGGAGAGACAGAGAGAAAGATCTTGCATCCATTGATTCACTCCCCAAGCGGCTGCAGCGGTCAGAACTGAGCCGATCTGAAGTCAGGAGCCCAGAGCCTGCTCAGGGTCTCCCATGAGGGTCCAGGGTCCCAAGGCTTTGGGCCGTCCTTGACTGCCTTCCCAGGCCACAAGCAGGGAGCTGGATGGGAAGCAGGGCAGCCAGGATTAGAACCAGCACTCATATGGGAACCTGGCGTGTGCAACTTATTAAAAAAAACTTTTTTATTTTTAAAGCAAGGATTTCAGCTGCTAGGCTACTGCACTGGGCCCCGTAAAACTTTTTTCATACAAATAGCACACCTAAGTCACAGGGACTTAAAAATATTTAGAAAAGACCCACCTAGAACTGCTGACTTCAGGAGTGACAATGTATCCAGCAGACCCTTGGACACTGCCTGACCTGTCCACCTGTCCATGACATTCTGTTTTTTACTGTAGCTTTGTAAAAGCTACTTTATAGAAAGTCTTGTATTTTATGGAGCAAATCTTTCCATTTTATTATGGTTCAAAATTGTCTTAGCTACATTTTTTTTCTCTTCTCTTTCAGATTAGTTTTGACATTAAGCTGTCAAGTTCCATAAAAAAAATCTTGAAATACAAATATATTGGCATTGTCGTGAATGTATAGCTTGATTTGAGAAGAAACATTCTTTGTGTTCTGCTCTGCTCATGCACGCTCGTTAGTCGGGGCTCCTTTCATGTCCTTCAGCTGTGTAACCTTAGAGAGAGAGAGAGAGAGAGAGGGTCTCCCAGCAGCTGGACTGGCCAGGCTGAAGCCAGAGCAGGATTGTTGGCTGCCGAGATGACAGCATTTAGGTCATCGTCCACTGCCTTCCCAGATGTGTTATAAGGAGCTGGAATGGAAGTGGTGTAGCTGGGACTTGAACCAGTGCCCATAAGGGATGCCAGTGTGGCAAATGGAGACTGCTGCAGCACAAAGTGAGCCCCTATTAGCTTTTGTATATTTTATTTCAGATTGTTTTTTGTAGTCAGTCTTATCATATATGGTGCAAATAGCAGTCTTACCTTTTCTTTCCCAAGTTGTATAATTATTTTCTCTCTCCTTTTCTTTCCCTCCCTCCCCACCCCAACCCTTCTCCCTGTCGCTGCTGTTACATTAGCTAGAGTCTCCTGTGCAGTGTTAGTATTATAGTGAAAATAGAGGCTCCCCTGTCTTTTTCCAAGTTTAAGAGGAATGCTTTGATTTCTCTAGTAACTGTGATGTCTGCTGTAGAGTTTGATAGAAATCCTTCCTCAGACTAAGGAATTCTCATACCTTCCTTTGCAAAATGCTTTTAAAATAGTGAACGAGTCCTCAAGTGATCAAATGGTATTTCTGTATCATTTTTAGTCTGCATTATATAGATTTTTCTCTATTATTTCTGTTAGAAAATAAAACTTTGACAGCTACTACATGTGTTTTTTTTAATTTTATTTTAAATTCATTAATTACATGGCATTATGTGACACAGTTTCACAGATACTTGGATTCCCCCCACCCCTCCCCAAACCCTCCCACCATGGTGGATTCCTCCACCTTGTTGCATTACCACAGTTCAAGTTCAGTTGAGATTCCCCCATTGCAAGCATATATTAAACATGTGTTTTGTTTTTAAATATACTAATACATTAAGTTTGTTAATTTATCTTTAGAATTTCAATTTATGTTGTTTTCTTTTTCTTTTTTATATTTGATAATTATTATTTAATTTATTTTTCCTTCTATTTTATTTTAGTTTTTTGATACAATTCTATAGGCTCTGGGATTTTCCTTACTACCTCCCCAAAATCCTTTCCTGCAACTGATTTCCCCATATTATTTTATTTCTGGCTAATTTTGAAAACATTTACATGAAATTAGTTAGATAGAGTTCCTTGTTTTTTAACTCTCCAAAATAAATTTTATCAGAAAAGGGCTGTCTTAGAAGGCTTGGTTAACTATCTTGTATAATTGTCTAGGTCTTATTTAATTTCTGCAATGGCTACAGACTTTTTCAGGTTTTCTTAATTTTTAGTGGATGATTGTTATCAATTTTGGTCATTTTTATTTCCTTGAATATCTTGTTTTAAACTCAATGCCTTAGAATTTCCCCTTACATCTTATGAATTTTTTAATGCCATTGTCTTTATAATTATTTTCCTCTTCTTTCTTCAACAATATTTGTTAAAGATTTATTTTCTTTTTTATTTCAAAAAAAAAGTCACAGAGAGGGAAAGGGAGAGAAAGATCTTCCATCTGCTGGTTCATTTCCCAGATAGCCACAGGATCAGAGCTGGGCTGGCTCAAACCATGAGCCAGGAGCTTCTTCCCTGTCTCCTTTGTGGGTCCAGAGGCCCAAGCACTTGGGCCATCTTCCACTGCTTTTCAAGGCACATTAGCAGAGAGCAAGATCAGCAGTAGAGCACCTGGGACATGAATCTGTCCTCTTACAGTATGCTGGCATGCAGGTGGAGACTGAATCTATTACAGCATGGTGCCAATCCCTTAAATATTTATATAATCTCCAGATATATGCTGTTCCTTGTACTTCTAATATTGTATATTTGTTGCTTCTTTTTTCCTTAATTTGTCCTGCTAGTAGATTGTCTACCTTGTCTATGCAAGCATGAGGCCATTTTAAAAAATCACCAACTAGTTTTAGAGCAGTATTGGGTTCACAGTAAAATTAAAAAGCAGCTGTTATGGCTCAGTGGCTAAATCCTTGCCTTGCAAGCACTGAGATTCCATTTGGGTGCCATTCAAGTCCCAGCTGCTCCATCCATCTGTGGAAAAGCAGCCTGGGAAAGCAGTGGAGGAAAGCCCAAAGCCTTGGGACCCGGCACCCATGTGGGAGATCTGGAAGAAGCTCCTGGATCCTGGCTTCGGATCAGCTCAGCTCTGGCCATTGCAGTCACTTGGGGAGTGAACCAGCAGATAGAAGATCTTTTTCTCTGTCTCTCCTTTTCTCTGTAAATCTGCCTTTCCAATGAAATAAATAAATATTTTTTAAAAATAAGATGCAACGATTTTTCCATATACCACGTGCCCCAATACATGCATAGCCACTCCCTTATCTAGGTTCCCCAGGAAGGTAGACTTGTTACAGTCCACAAACCTATATCCCCATATCATGATCACCCATATTTACATTAGGGGTCTCTCTTGTATGTTCTGTTTGTAGGGGCAAATGTGCAATAATATCAATTCATTATGATATTATCACAGAACGTTTTCATTCCCATAAACATCCCCTGTGCTCTGCCAGTTCAGCCTTCCTCCTGCCAACCTCTGGACACCACGGAGTTTTTTGCCAGCTCCATAGTTTCCCTTCTCTAGAATGTCAATAGCTGGAATTGTACAGCATTTAGTCCTTTCAGATTGTCTTCTTTCACTTAGTAATAAATACTTAGAGTTCCCCCTTGTCTTTTCATGGCTTGATAGTTCACTCCTTTTTAGTCTTTAATGGTATTTCATTGCCTGCATGTGTCACAGCTGATTTATCCATTCACCCGATGAAGGACATCTTGGTTGCATTCAAGCTTGGCAGTTACACATAAAGCTGTTTTAAACATGCACACCCAGATATTTGTGTGAACATAAACCTCCAGCTCCTCTGGGTAAATAGCAAAGATGTCAATTGTTGGATTGTATGGGAATAGTAACTGTATGTGTAGGTTAGTAGAAAACAGCCAATCTGTCTTCCTACTGTTACCAAGAGCTAAGTCCCTGATCCAAGGTCAAGTCAAAGTAATAAAGACAAGGTTTGAGGGTAAAGGAGAAAGTTTAATATAATGATAGATGAAGAATTAAAAGATTTATCTCTCAGGAACTATCAATTCACTTGGTGAGAGGGTGGTCGGAGATTTTAATGCGGGAGGTGCAGGAAGGGCTAGTGTGTCATGTTATAGGTCAACAGAGAAGTTCAAATTAAAGCAACAATGAACTACCCCCTATTTATTTGTTCGGGAATCTGCAGTAAGGACAGAAACAGGTCAGCCACACAGGTGCTCAACTGACCAAGGTGATGGACACCACAGTCCTCAGAAGGCCTAAGAGATTAACCCCATCTCAACCGGCTGTTCTGCTCTGGCTCTGTGAGAGAGGTCCAGATAGGATGAACGCATTCTTAGGGCATGGCAAAAAGGAAAGCTAATGATTTAGCCTTTAGCAGAATATATACCATAACAGCCTGAAAAATATCACTGGGTTAGAATTAGTGAAATTGTGCAGTGTGGAAATTTGCCGCTCTGCACTTAATTATGGCAAGAACTGACTCCTGCAACTTTTATATTATCTTTTACTGCTTACACTACCCACAATAAATGAACATTCCTAACACTCCACGTTCTTACCAACTCTGGTGGTGTCAGTATGCCAGGCTTGGACAATTCTAACAAATAAATAGGGGGTAGT
Organism: Ochotona princeps; assembly: GCF_030435755.1. Lineage (NCBI taxonomy): Eukaryota > Metazoa > Chordata > Mammalia > Lagomorpha > Ochotonidae > Ochotona > Ochotona princeps. Next base: position 85,709,845 of record NC_080834.1, on the reverse strand, counting down.
TCGTTGTTGCTTTAGTTTGAACTTCTCTGTTGACCTATAACATGACACATCTTTTCATGTGTTCATTCGACATCTGTAGATCTTCTTCAGTGAATGGTTTGTAAAAATCTTTGGCCCATTTTGTAATAGGATTGTTTTCTTATTGTTGATTTTTAAGGGTTCTTTGTATACTTTCTAAGAATCCTTTATCTCATGTGTCTTTTGTAAATATGTTCTCCCCATCTTTGGTTTGTTTTCTCATTCTCCAAATATTCTCTTTTACAGAGTTAGTTTGAATGAGATAAAGTTAATAAATGATTTCTTTCATGGATCATGTCACTGTTGTTATAGATAAAAAAAATCTTCATCATCTGCACGATCATTTCTGTTTTGCCCTACTTACCTCCTAGCACTTTAATAATGAGGCTTAAAAATTATTTATTGGAAGCCAGAATTGTGACACAAGAGGTTAGGTCTCTGCCTGCAGTGCCAGCATTCCACATGGGCACCAGTTCAAGTTTCATCTGCCCTGCCTCCGGTGCAGCTCCATATTCACAAGTCTCAGAAAGCAGCAAGGGATGGTCCAAGTGCTTGGGCCCCTGCACCTCTGTGGAATCTGGAAGAAGGTCCCAACTGCTGGCTTCAACCTGGCCCAACACCTGCCACTGTGGCCATTGGGGGAGTGAATCGGCAGATGGAAGATCTCTCTATCAATCTCTTCTCTCTGTAACTCTGTTTTTCAAATAAATAAACTTTTTCAAAATCTTGAAAAATTTTTAAAGAATTGCTTTTATTTTAGCTAAAGACAGAAGAGCAAAGATTTTCCATTTACTGGTTCAGTTCTCAAATGCCAACAGCAGCCAGCGTAGGACCAGGCCAAAGTGAAGAGCCAAGAACTCTTTCTGGGTCTCCCACAAGCATTGCGGGGACCCAAGTGTTTGAGCCGTTATCTACTGCCTGCCGGGGTACAGATGGATCCAGGAAGGCTGGTCAGAAGCAGTGGAGCTGGGATACAAATCAGACACTCTGATAGGAAATATCAAGGGACAACCCCAGGAGACACCTTAACCACCACCCCCCAATTTGTGATTTAAATTTCATCTCTGAATCATTTTGAGTTTATTTCGGTGGAGGGTGTAAGGTCTGTATTAAGATTCATGCTTTTGCTTGTGGATTCCAGTTGTTTCATCACCATTTGTTGAAAATACTGTATTTTGCTCCTTTGTCAAAGATGAATTGATAATTTTTACATGGGTCTGTTTCTGGGCTCTCTAGTCCGTTAGTCTATTTATCTAGCCTTTTACCATTCCACACCATTCTACTGATTTGTGTAACTTTAAATTAAGCCTTACGTTGGGTAGCATCCATCCTCCGACTTTGCTCTTCGTTAAAATTATGTTTGTATAATGGGTTCTTCTTTTCTCAAAGTGTAAATTTTAGAATTAGATTGTTGATATGCACAAAATGAGTTGCTGAGAGCTTCATTGCAATTTCATTTTATTGTGCTAATTAATATAATCAATAAAGCTGTTGATTATGTCTTCTGTTTTTCTTGAGCTTAATATCTATTTTTGCTTCCTAAGTCGAATGCTAGCTATTTCATTCTCTTTTAGTTTAATATTTTATCATACGCACCTATAAGTCTATATTTCACTTAGCCATGTCATGGTTTTCAAAATTTTAAAAATTTATTTAGAGAAACAGCGACAAAGGAAGACAGAAAAATCTTCCATTTGGCGGTTTACAGCTCAGTCTCTGGGGCTGGGCCAGGCTCATGCTGGACACTGGGAATACAGTCCGAATCTCCTGCATGGGGGTCAGTGGCCCAGGGACTTGAACCATCACCTTCCACATTCCAAGGCACACATTAGCAGGAAACTGAAATCAGAGCACAGCTGGAATTTCAACCCAGACCTCCAGGATGGGATATGGGCAGCCTAAGCTGTGCCTCAGCTGCTAAGCCAACTGTCCATGCTTCCAGAAGTTTGTATTAACAGTTGCTTTGTGTAGTTGTATTTTGCAATTCCCATTATGCTGTTTTTCCTCAAATCACATATTATTTAGAAATGTACTTTTCAATTTCTGAAAAATATTTACTTTGGTTTTGAATATCTCTTTCTCCCTTTCTTTCTTTTTAAGGATTTATTTATTTGTTATTAGAAAGTCAGATCTACAAAGAGAAGGAGAGACAGAGAAAAAGACTTTCCATCTGCTGGCTCACTCCCCAAGTAGCCACAGTGGCTAGAGCCGAGCTGATCTGAAGCCAGGAGCCAGGAGCGTCTTCCAGGTCTCCCACACAGGTACAGGGTGACAAGGCTTTGGACCATCCTCTACTGCTTTCCTAGGCCACAAGCAGGGAGCTGATTGGGAAGTGGAAGCAGCTAGGACACAAACCAGTACCAATATGCGATCCTAGTGCATGCAAGGTGAGATGCAAGGTGAGGTCTTTAACCAGTAGGCTACCGTACTGGGCCCTCTTTCTTTGTTTCCTTCTCTCTCTTTCTCTCTCTCTCTCTGTATCTCTCTCTCTCTCTCTCTCTCTCTCTCCTTCCTTCCTCCTTTCTTTCTTCTAGTTTTTTCTTTCTTTTGGAAATTTACCTTGTTGTGGACCTTATGTTTTCATTCCAGCCCTTCAAATCTGAGACAATGGGTCAGAGATAAAGTTTACAAGTTTTTTTTTTTTAATGCTATTCACTTACTTTTGTTTATCCAAAAGTCAGATCATCAGTGGGGGCTGGGACAGTGAAGAGAAATCTTCCATCCTCTGGTTCATCTTCAAATGCCTGTAGCATCCAGGCAGGGCCGGGAGAAGGCAGGAGCATAGTGCTCCATCCAAGCCTCCCACATGGATGACAGAGACCCACCTGTGCTTATCTGGGATGCATTAGCAGGCAGCTGGATGGGAAACAAAGGAACTGAGACTGAAACCCAGCACTCCCATATGGGATTCCAGTATCACAAGTGGTACTCCGATTCACAGTGCCACAACACAACATTGTCATCAGAGATCTTTGTCTTATGATATTAACTCTTTGAAAGTTGCTGGAATTGGGGCTTTGTATGTTATCAGATTTTTGTTTTGTCTTGTTTGGTCTCATCGGCTTTGGTGTTTTACTTTTTAAAAAAAATTATTGAAATTCAAAATACAGATAGGAAAAAACACAAACTGCATGTTTATGTTCTGTTCAATTACAAATGAACATGCCCTTGAAGTAAAGCATAGTCAATTTTTATAATAGTTCCATGTCCGCTTAAATGGTACATTTATTCTGTATTCACTGAGTTCAAGGGGAGATCTAGCTTGTTAATTGTGTGGTTTGGATTGCTCACAGCCTTATTCATTTTGTCTGCTTGATCTATTTCCAATATAAAGATGCATTATAATCTCCCAATGCTGCTGCAGTTTATTTTTTCCCTGAGCAAGATTAGAATGCACAGGGTGAGTTGAAGGTGATAGGGAAATATTTAATACACACGCATCTATGAACTGTCTTCATCATAAAGACGAAAGTAACTCAAGCATAATGGTTTGTGCATTCCAGCCATTCAGTGTGCTGATACAACCCAACCAAGGGAGAAAAAAAGATTTCTGCCTGAAATACACAGTACACTCAGAAACACATCTGTCATGTAGATATATCCAAAAGCTTATGAATATTGCATTCTGCATTTCTCTTCTTCACAGTCTTTTCACCCTGGTGTTAGCACATATCTGTTCTTATTACAAAGTCACTTGCATAAGCACATATTTGTACTTGAAAGGGACGATACATGTCCTACAAAGTGTACGGTGACATTTTCTTGCAGGTTGTCAATTTTACATGAAAGCGGGTTAGTTCTCTTAGCTGAGGCTATGTGTCTGCTTTCCTCTTTGATAAGACTACCTTCCCGCTATTGTGTTTTGCTCCAGTCTCCTAGTTGGTTTTTTTTTTTTTCACACATATCTACTCAGCCAGAGTGACCCGTTTAAATACACATGATCCTATCACTCCTGATTAAATCCTTAAGGGACATACAACACCAGGGTGGTCTGCTTCCTGCCTTGTCAGCTGTCCTCGGCTCCATGCCCCAGCCGTCCTGGCCTCTTTGCCTTTCCGTCTTCCACAGGGCCATTGCACCTGTATCCATGCTGCCTTACATGTTAAGCCTTTCATCCTTCAGAGCTCATATCTGCGGCCTCTTGACTCATCAACAAGGTCAAATCCCTCTGGCAACCGTCATGGCATTGTAGACCTCTCCCACAGGATACCTATGACAATCCTAATTTTACAAGCTTATTATTGTTATTACTATTAGGTTAATCCTGCCTTCCTCTTCCTCCTTTCCCTCAACTAGAAGGTGAATTCTTTAAAACAAGGCTTGACACTCCTGCATGTCAACACTAGCATGAATGTTGGCTACATCACAGTAGTGATGAATGAACAGCTAGTTACCATTCTTTACTTTAAAGTGGGATACATTAACCAGTGCATCTATACTCCTGTTGCTGCCTTTGCTTTTATCCCACAATCAATCTCCATTCCCCAATACACACACACTGTCTCTAAAAATTTAAGTCCAAAGCTTTGTCCAATAATGTAGATTTTTACTAAAATTTTGTTGATACAGAGAGACAAGGGGCAGAACACAAGCAAAATGCCCAAACGATGCCGTCTGGGTCTCTTTTCCTTGCTCCCAGTGTTGGCAGTGGGAGCTGTCTCTTCCCCTCCCACCAAATCTACCCTGGGAGCCCCTGCAGCTGAGCTGCCTCCTGCACCTGCTTCTGTAGCGTCACAAAACTGAAGTCCACACTCAGCGAAACAAACCCCAGCCGCTGGCCACTCCACTCCTCAGGAGTCTCACTTCTCAGGGTTACTTGTGCTTTTTGGAATGTAGAATAGAAAATGTTCCTTTCTCTCTTTTCTTTAGTTGGGTGGTGTCCTTTTTATCCATGCCATCCCTTGCCCTCCTGTTCTCTGTGGCTGATTCAAGTCTAATGCTTTCCCTAAGGCCCTAGATGGAGTTGACTTTTCCTCTTGCCTGAATGGAAATCCTATTGTTTCTGTCCCACTCAGCGTTAAGGGTAATGCAGTGCTCGCTCTCTCCCTCTGCTTAAAGAGCAAGTTCTCACTCTCATTGGACAGGCCCCCACAGCCTATGACCTGGGACTTGGGCCGTTCCGGTTGACTGGATGATAAACAAACTTCATGTTTCTCTTCTTCAGTTTTGGTTAAAGACTTGGAGAAAGCTACTGAATTTCATGTTTTAAGTATTTCCCATTTCAGAGTCAGCTGGAAGACTCCAACATCCCTGGCCAAGGAACACTGTAGACAGTGTGGGTGTGCAGGAGAGAAGTAAATTCACCCACAAAACTGGTGTCCCAAAGGTTATGGAGAGACGTCTTCCTACCAGTTAAGAGATGTGGTTGAAATTTTTGACTGGGATGACTCTGGCTTTCTGAAACGCAGCACAAACTTGGGCCCTGGAAGACTTTCATTGTGGAGTCAGACTTTCGTGCTGCGTTAAACAGGCCAAGTAGATGGGCAACTAAACATGCCGGCATGGGAGTTTAGCCTCCTGTGATCCACAGAAAGACTAACTTTTGAAGACCAGCATTCTGCTGCCCCTGGCATGATCCTCACAAGAACAGACCTTATGTTTCACAGTCTTGGTGACCAAGCCCTGGGGACTGAGGTTTGCTCCCTGCTTATGTGGCTGCCTGAGGGCTTTTAACATTGAATTTACCTCCACTTGCTCAGATTCTCATTGGCTTAAGTTTTTGATGGGAAGCCCTCCATATTTTTAGCTACTTCTATTCCTATAACATTTGCATTACCTTGAATTAAACAAAAATAAAAAGTAAAATGAAGTCCTTTGAACATTTTTAAACATTCCTGCAGCTCAGAGTCGTGTATTGCATTACAATAAAATTTAAAAGTGAAATGAAATATTTTAAAAGTCCGTACTTCCAGTACCAAGGACAATCATGTAATATTTCAAAAGCTTTTTCTTACTTTTTTTTCCATGTAGAGCTTTTGGAAAATTGCAGTGCTGAATATATGTGACATATACAGGAGAAAAAGCAGACTAAAGTATATCTATGGCTACACATGTATAATATAAATATTTACCGTTTTGCATATGTGTCCATGTGGTTTGTCCGTATACATGTGTATGTGTATACTGTATTTGGCCCTTTCACTTAGGTGTTTAAAAGAAGCATTTTTCTATTGCCATTATTAAGGATGATGATATCCATGGTACCATGGATGCATAAAAGTCCAACAAGAGGCAATGGTTATAAAGGTTTTTTTTTTTAAAGAGTTATTTGTTTTACTTGAAGGAGTTACAGAGACAGAGACAGAGAAACAGACAGATCTTCCAAAATCAATTTGGTTTACTCCCCAAATGGCCACAACAGAGCTGGGCAGGTCCAAAGCGGGGAGCTAGGAGCTTCTTCTGCATCTCCCATGTGGGTGTCCAAGACCTTGGGCTGTCCTCTGCTGCTTAGCAGAGAAGTGGAGCAATCGGGACTCTACCCAGTGCTCACACACGATGCCAGTGCCACAGACGGATGATTAGCATGATATACAGTGGCACCAGCTCTAAATGTTTTTAGGTGTAAATGAGAACTTGAGATGGAAATGCTGCTTTCATTAACATTGTACATTTGCTTGGTGAGTTACTTGCTTTTTGACAGTTCGATTTATCTTCCCCCCTTTGACTCTTGTAGGTACTGGGTCCACTCCAGCCTTCCCAACAGCACCTGCTAGTCCCTTAAAGCTTTCGGGTAAATAGATGCTTGTTTCCCTGACCGGCCTCACTGCCTTTGAGCTCACTTCCTATCACTATCACTGCTCAGAGGCATATGCACTTAATATCTCTTGGTTTAAACTTGTCCCAGAGTCAGCTTGTAAGGCCATTTCTCAGAATCACATACTGCAACCCAAGGTCAACTACGATGGGAACTAGCATGAGCACACTGTGGACTGGAGAGACACATGTAACTTCACACCTGGGCCCTTTGTCCGGTGCCCCTGAGGTTTACCACCCTGTGGCCTAAATTTAGGCAAAAGAGTTGACCTTTGATGCCTCAGTTTCTTCATCTATGAAATGGGTGTCTAGCAGTCTCCAGGCTGAAATATGACAGGGGGCCAGTAGATGGCGCCATCTGCTGTGGAGAGTGATGGCAAGAATCAACCAGTGGCCACACATCTTCCACATCTGACTCCTGGTTTCTTCATTTTAAGATCCAGCTCCCAGAGCTAGTGTTTGGCCGAGTGGTTATGCTGCCAGTCAGGCTGACTGCATCTCATAATGGAATCCTTGAGTACCAGTCCCAGCTCCAGTTCCTGACTCCAGCTTCCTGCTAAGATGCTCCTGAAGGATAGCAGGTGATGGCTCAGGTATTGGGGCAGCCACCACCAGGTACTGGGGCAGCATTCCTAGTCTTTGTCCCCAGCACAGTTCCAGAAAGTGGACATTTGGGGAGTGGACCAACAGTTGGGAGCTCTCTCTCCCTCACTCTCTTTCTGTATATTTTTGTGTGTGTGCGCACGCGCGTGTATGTGTGTGCATCTGTCTGTGTTTCTCTGCCTCTCAAATAATAAATAAATAAATAAATAAATAAATGTTTTGAAAGAGGGTAGAAATAAAAACCAAACTCCTATTAATTCATTTCTTGTGAATCTCCTTTTCTTCTATATATCTTAAATATAAAACCTGACCAAAGTTTTAAAGCCCACTTTTATAGTTGTTTTTCATGGGTATATCAAAGATAACTGGATAAGAGTTCCTCCCAGGAGCACTTACAGAATTTCCAAGTAAATTCTGCATTTGTCTTATGAAAATTTCCAAACCTTCCTAAATGGAGGAGATGGTCTCCTAAACCCCATGTATTCATTCTCCAGCGTTCACAGTTTTAAATATTTTGCCTAGGTTTTTTTGTATACTTATTTTCCTTCATATATCTTATTGTAATTTTGATCGAATTATTTGAAAGCAAGTCCTAACAGTATTTTATTTTATCCATCAAATCCTTCTTTGTGTATTTCTAACAGCTGAAGATTTTTTTTCTTTCTATGTAAGCACAGTGTCATCACCACCCATAATAAAAGTATCAGTAATCTTGGGAGCATTTTAAAAATAGGATTGTGGAAAAAGCAAGCCAGGGGGATGAGTAATACGGCATTTCAAGCACTACGGTAAGAGACTTGAGGAGATGCTCTTGGCAAAGAAAGCACTTTCACTTTTGCAAATGACATCATAGAGCCAGATGTCCTTCTTCCTACTTAGCTGGAAAGGGGCAGACTTTCTTGCGCCCAGATTGAAGGCATCAGAATCAGAAGCCTGGTTCCTGAGCATCCTCTGTCATAGCATTCCATTGGGTTCATTCTTTCATTGATTGTGGCAAGGACATTTAAACAAGATCTAGCCTCCTCACAGATTTGTACATGTACAATGTGTCTGTGGTTGACTAGGCACAGCCTTGAGCAATACCAAATAACCTGATTTGAACATTACTTCTTTTCAGTAACTATCTGTGAATTAAATGGACAGCTGGCTTCATTCACATTATTAAAAAGCTGCTATGTACTGACTAGATTGGGAATGGGGGAAGGAGCAAGCACATGACGGCCCCGGTGCGGAGCTTGCTGGGGCAATCTGCTTGCTCTCATCAGCTTTGCAGAGTCCTTCCCGCCAGCACAGTGGTATGTCTGTCTCTGCACCAAAGCTGCTCAAGGCAACACTCTGTTCTTCCTTGCGCAGACACGTTCTCTGGGAATCTCAGTGTGATTTACAAGCTTACATAACTTCCCAAATGAATCAGCATGCTCACTCAGAAGCAGCACGGTGTAATGGAGAGAAGAGGGCATTTGGTGCCAGTGATAACAAGTTCAATTCCTGCACCTGCCACTTCTGGTGTGTTTGGACAAGATCTTCTGCTAACAAAAGGGGATGAGAGTGCAGTACCTACCTGGAGGTGGTGGGGGGACGGGGTGATTCCATGGTTTCAGCCAGGCCAAGCAGCCAGGCCAAGCTTTTCCCTCTTGCATCCTGATTCACACATCCAATGCCCGGTGCGAGAACCTTGTGGACCTGCAGGGAGCAGCACACACTGATTGATCTGTGTCTGCTTGTACCATCAGTGAATTTTAGAGGAATGTCCACATCAGCCCTTTGTGAAGGAAAATGGCTCTGATTGCATTCTGGGCAAAGCTGTCACATTTGTGCGCGAAAGAGATGAGCAGCAAGGTAGGGCTGGACTGGCACAGCCTGGCTCAGCTCCAAAGATCAAGGGCTTTCAGAGGTGATTCGGGGAGCACACCAGATGGAAGAAAACAAACCCCAACTGAACAGGAGAGGATGTGGAACCCAACCTGAGTCGCTGCCTCCTGCCTGGGGGTGCGGTAGGACCGCAGCAGCAGCTTTGCAGAGTGCCTCTCCCCGGACAAAGCAGCAGTATGTGAATGAAGATACTGCTGGGGGTTGGGGACGAATCTGAACTGTGGATGGAACAAATGCCTGCAGGTTTTTTTTTTTTTAAATCAAATCCCTGCTCAGTGAGGGGGGAAAAAGCCCTGCTTTAAACATTCTTCCCTGCCAGTTGCCAAGTTAGGAGAGCAAGAGGCCCAGGTGAGCCTCTGCCCACAGCCTCCACACATACTCATGGTCAGCAGCCAACAGGGGCTGGCCAAGGAGTGCTGTTAGTTAGGAGTGACCAGTGGGCATGGCCACAGAGCAAGGAGGCCTCTGAGAGTTGGAAATGGGTCTTTGAACTCAGAATGCAGACAATATAAGAGCTAGCAGGGATCATGCAAATCATTGGGCTGCTAAAAACCAGCAGCGCCTCATCTGAAGTAAAATCTTACTTGTACTCTCTTCTGCTTGGAACAAGCAAAAAAAAAGGTTACTCCAAGTAGGAAAAGAGGGGACAGTGTAGTTCTGGGGTCCCGACTTCTAAGCCTCCATTTTGACTTTCATTGCTAACCCAGACAAATGTCCTGGAAATCCCAAGATCCCTACTGACTTTTGCTTGAACATCTCTGGTCTAGTTCATCCCCCACATGGTTCAAGCAAGGAATTTTGGCTCAGAGAGGGGAAGTGATTACTATAAGTGCACCCAGCAGAATTGGGAAGACAGTCTAAAACTTTAGACTTCTCCTGCAAATCAAATGAGAAAGCCATTGGCTTTGGAAATGATCCAGTTCCATCTTCTTGTCTTGCTGGACCCAAGTGTAGCTTCTGGTAGCATTTCTTTTTAAGGCTTTTAGAATGGCAGTAATTCGCTAAATTAATGGTTTCTTAAGCCAGGATAAATCTAACCAGTGTGTACGTCTTCAAGAGCAACAACTTAAAACAACCACAGCAGCTTAGTATCCTTGAAAACATGCTTTGAATATATCGAAACATCAAGGAAGGAATGTCAAATACGTGGCAGGCAGAGAGTCCAAACCGAAGCTGCCAAACTGGGCACAAGGCATGGTGGCCTCTTGCCTCTACTTCGCATTGGTGAGAACTTGGGCATGACACAATCTCTCTGGCCCTCAATATTTTTAAATTTTAATTTATTTTTATTTTCATTTATTTGATAGAGAAAACTGATTCCCATCTGCTGGTTTGCTCCTTAAATGACTACAACAGCCACGGCTGGGCCAGGCTGAAGTCGGGAACCCAGAACACAATCATGGTCTCCTGAGAAATGGCAGGGACTCAACCACTTGGACCCCGACTTGCTGCCTCCTAGAAAGCAAATTACCAAGAAGCTATGGACCCAAACCTAGGTACCATGACACAGGATGTGGGTATCCCAAGTGACATGCTAACCCCAGACCAACTGCCTGTTCCCTTCAAGGTCTGTTAGCTCTGAAATGATTAAATCATTCAAGTCAGTATTCAACAGGACCTTCAATGCCAAACCTACCAGGAGCAAGGTCAGTTAACACTGTACCAATTCTATAGTCAACACAAGTGCCTGTGTCTAAAGCCAAGGACCTAGAAGGATGGTTACTAGAGAAGAAAAGGACATGACAACACAGAGACAAGAGAGCTTGGAGGTGGTGAGCAGGAGGAGGACAAGCACAGGCTCTCTGCTCGTGCTGCAGAGGAATGGCTCTCGGTCAGCATCTATCCCACACACTGATGTGACACCTGCTACTCTGACGTTGTCTAAATGGCAAGATAAATGGCATATGCAGATGAAGCAAAGTCTGTAAGGACATAAACCAATATGCTAACAGAGTTTGTTTTTCTGAGTTTCATGGTTGCCAGTTCCCTAAGTTCCTTCTTTCTTTCCTTTCTGCTTATCTGATTTCGTGATCCCTGTGCCTTTTCTGTGAATTATTTGTTTCCTCCATCTGAAAGTAAGCACCATGGGTGCAGGGATTTCTGGCCATTTTATTCACTATTCTATTCTCATAGCTTAGAGCTATGCGTGGCATTCAATAGGTGCTCAATAAGCATTTATTGAGTGATGGAAAAGTGAGAATAAATTTGATTGTAGGCAACATAGGGAATATTTTAAAACCAGTAGCTTTCAATCTCCTTAGTTTGCTGCTGACGGTAAAAAATATTCCTTACATTGTGACATCATTGCACATAGGTAAGCACACATCCATGACATTGACAGCAAAGATGTCACAAAATTCTACCATTATCTGATGTGCTTTGATATTTTTAAATCCTCTTCTGTTTCCTTTTTCAAAATGCTGACGCACACTCCGTTTACTTACAGATTCACCAATAGGTTATGACCCACAGTTTGGAAATTACAACCATTGAAGCAGGAATGCGCTATGGTCGTCTTGTCGGGGAAGGCTTGGGGGTATAATCACACTTGTGCCTAGTCTTTGCAAAGGATAAAGATCCTGAACTCAGCGGGACCAGGGAAGTTGCTCATGGTTCCTCATATTCCTGAATTTGTCTTCAGAAAGCAACTGAAGGAGAATCATGCAGCCAGTTCCATTCCTTCCCATGAAGAAATCAGGCCTCAGAGAGGAAAGGCACCTTCCTACCACACCCTATGTGTATGAGCTGATATCCCTTGAGATTATTAGTCTAAGTCCACACTGAACATGAATGGAAGAGGAGGAACTCAAGGACAGGAATCAGCGATTCCAGCTCGGCCAACAACAAGCTGCATGGCATGGCCAAACCACCTTGATTGAGCCTCAGTTTCTTCATCTGTATAGTGGGAGTTGGCCATGATACTATTCAAGACCAGCTCTATCCTAAGAATAAAAGAATCAATAATTACAATTTCCACCAAGTACACGCTACTAATCAGAAACTGAGCAAAGTACTGTACATAGAGTACCTCACCCAGCCTCCGGACAACTCCATGAGGACAGGGTTTTTGGAGGAAACTCAGGCTGATGTTAAATAACATTTTCCTCAAACTAAAATATGGCAGAGTTGGTTGCTTTTCCTCCCATTTTCTCAGAGACAACGTGTACTGTTTCCTAAAGGAAAAGCTTAGGGGTCTTCCGTTCAAACTGGTGGCTCCTTCCATCTCCCTTTAGCCGGAATCATAAGGAAAAGGAGAGCAAATTTTAAAAAGATATATATATATATATATATATATATATATATATATATATATATATATATATATATAGGAAAGGCAGATATACAGAGAGGAGGAGAGACAGAGAGGAAGATCTTCCATCCGATGAGCCAAGCCGAAACCAGGAGCCAGGAGCTCTTCCAGGTCTCCCACACGGGTGCAGGGTCCCAAGGTTTTGGGCCGTCCTCGACTGCTTTCCCAGGCCACATGCAGGGAGCTGGATGGGAAGCAGGGCAGCCGGGATTAGAACCGACGCCCATATGGGATCCCGGCATGTGCAAGGTGAGGACCTTAACCACTACGCTATCATGCCAGGCCCAAGAGCAATATTTTTAACAATTTAGTATTTCAGAATTTTGTGTGCGACATTCAAATCATCAACCTTACATGTTAGGCAGTTTTCTATTTTACAGATCTAGAGGGAGAGCCGCTTAATAACTTTTAAGGTGACAAGGATGTAGGATAAGCTGTGGGGAATTTGAGTGCCCCAGGGATAGAAATCATCTTTCTTGTTCATGCTTTATTTTACTGCATAACAAAGTACCAGGCAGCTGGTAGGTGATCAACACACACTAAACAAAGTAGTGGCCAAGTTTCACACTTGGATCCACCCGAAGCCCGAATCAACTCTTGCCACTGCTAAACTCGTCTAATTTATTAAGAAACAATCTGGATTTGACCAGCTGTTTCCAGCTCCTTTTTCACTAAATAACTGAAAGCGATTGGAACTTTGGCCCCGAGGCTTATTTGACACTCTAGCTACATAATTAGTTACTAAGTTCCCATCTCCTGGCTGAATCTATAATTAAGCAAGCTTTGTAAGACACAGCTAAATGTATTCCCAGGCTCCCTAAAAATGCGTAACATTCACCCAGAGGACCAGTCTTAGAAAATAACACAGGCCTGGAAAACATACTCCAATGCCATGGCTCTCCCTGGCCAGCAGGAGCAACTGCAGATCAGCAGGGTTGTTAAGTTGTTTACATGCATTTTAGTAGCATATCCTTATACTGATATTTTTCAGCATGCTTCTTAGGAAGAACACAAATCTTTACCAGAGAGCAACAGCAGTATCCTTGTGGTACCTTTTTTTGTGCAGGAGTTGGATGAAAGTAAGGAATTAAAGACCTAGACAATGGGGCCAACATGACAGCTCAATTGGTTAGTCCTCTGCCTGCAAGCATTAGCATCCCATATGGGTGCTGGTTCATGTCCTGGTTGCTCCACTTCCCAGCCCTGGAAAAGCAGCAGAGGATGGTCCAAGTCCTTGGGGCCCCTGCACCTATCTGGGAGAGCTAAGAGAAGTTCTTTCCTCCTGGCTTTAGATGGGCTCAGCTTTGGCTGTTGAGGCCATTGGAGGAGAGAACCAGCAGATGGAAGATCTTTGTCTATCCTTCCCTCTGTAACTCTTC